>NC_143015.1:30664248-31311748 GCF_055824585.1 Amblyomma mixtum
AAAACAAGGGCTGCAATGTGGCTGTAATGGGCGATACGATTACGTAAAAATTGTATAAAAGAAGTTACGAAACCTCCTTCGAAATTGTTTGGATTGTGAGTTCCCCTAGAAGCGTCAAAGACACTAAATGCTGTTGTTACTACAAGATTGATATCCAGACGCCTGGTTTTCTTCCATTTCCGCGAAGCGTATCGCAATGCTTAATAAAGTTCGACATTTAACCAATTACGAATGTAGCTGACTTCATGCTGCTAATTATTATAATCCCGCAGATCATTTTCAAACGCTTTTCTTCTATTAGAGCTATATGTTCCCGACCATGGTGTTAGCAGCCTTCTTTAAGCTTTATATAGCTTTAAACCTCCATCGAGTTCGTTAAACTAGGCTGTTTTGTTGCTGAAACATTTTGACGGAAACAAAAGTTGGGGCAGTAAGAGATTTACGTGTTATATGTTATAATTAAAAGTAAACGAAGCCACCTTCGAGTGAGAGCCAGCGGGTGCTACGGCGGTCTTCGATGCGAAGTGGCTAGACACCTGTTCTTCAAAAAGAAAAAAGTCTGGAGTTTTGATTTTCTCTCTTCTATACACTGCTCTAGAATTGTATCGAAGTGTGCACATCAAGGAGACAAATTACAATTTATAACAACACTGCGACGGTTATCCAAATTCTCTAACTCTGTCGTTTTGCATGAAGACATTTCAGGGGCAACAAAATAAGACGTGGAAGATCAGGTCACAACCAGTAAATTCTGCTCTACGTAGAAGAGCCCACATACGAGGGGGGACCCAAAAGAAACCGAACTGAGAGCGCGCTACCATTCGTAGACGTAGTAGAGAGTTCTACCGCTAGATGGGGTTAGCAGAGACCTTCACGAAACAGCTGTTCAGACGACATAAATTTGTAGGCAAACATTTGAGCGCAGTGTTGTGTTTCGCTTGCAGTTACTTCGTTCCGCCTGCGAAATCTTTATGGCAAATTTAAAAGAACAGAGAGTGTGTTTGATGTTTTGTTTCCTGCTTGAAAAATCGGCAACGGAAGCTTACCAAATGTTGCAACAGGCTTTTAAAGAGGGTGCTATGAGCCGCACACAAGTTTCCGAGTGGTTTGGGCGCTTCAAACGTTGTGAGATGAGTGTCGAAGACCATGCTCGTTCTGGGCATCCTTCAACGTCTCGAAACGATGAAAACGTTGAAAAAATCCGCCAAAAAGGAACAAAGATGGTCGTTTCACGATCGACCAAATTTCAGAAGAGACAGGGGTGAGTTGGAGCTCCTGTCAGCGAATTTTGACTGAGCAGTTGCAAAGGAGACGTGTTTTCGCTAAACTTCTTCCTCGCATTCTCACACAGGATCAAAAGAACATTCGATTAAATTTGAGTAGGGATTAAAAAAATAAGATTGAAAGTGATCCAAACTTCTTCACCAAAATCATTACAGATGATGAGAGTTGGTGTTAGGGGTATGATCTAGAAACTAAGCAAGCGTTAAACCAGTGGAAGTCTCCCAACTCCTCGAGACCAAAAAAAAGCAAGGCAGTTGACGTCGAATGTGAAGACAATGATCATTGTCTTTTGTGATGTTCGTTGAATTTTGCACCAGGAATTTGTTCCCCCTGGCCAGACTGTTAACAAGCACTTTTATTTGGAAGTTTTAAGACGTCTGCGAGAGGATGTGCGGAGGAAACGCAAGGAACGTTGGCGATCAGGTCACTGGTTCCTTGATCACGACAACGCCCCCGCACACACGGCCTTACGAGTGACCCACTATTTGGCCTATGGGGGATGGACTGTCGTTCCCCACCCTCCATATTCACCAGAGCTAGCCCCGTGCGACTTTTTCTCTTTCCAAGAATGAAGAAAAGTCTAAAATGGAAGCGTTTTGTTGATGTGGTGGCCGTACAAACAGCTTCGCAGAGGGCACCGGAAGATATCAAAGTTGAAGAGTTCCAGAGATGCTTCAAACAGTGGGAAAAAAGACTTGATAAGTGCATCGCATTTCATGGAGAGTACTTTGAAGGTGACTGAAGGAATTTTGTGCAAGAGTTAATAAATAAAGTTTTTATACGAAAAATCCGGTTTCTTTTGGGTCCCCCCTCGTATACAGATGCCTTATATACAGAAGCTTGTAGGGCCTTATAATTACTACATTTTTTTTTTTTTGCGGCAGAGTGCCTGTGAGAGTTAGTACTTGCTCAGCGAAACACAAAGCTCTCCACTCATTTCTCCTTAGCTCGTGCCGGGCTACGTCACCTGGATGTTGAAATTCTCTCCCATTGATCTCTGGTCTCAAAACGTCTCCTTCGCCCATTGCTGCTACCCTCACCTCACAAAATCCTAATATCTAGGACCCACCTGCCTCTCTTGGGCGCACTGGATGAAATTCATTCTTCGCTACACACGCCTAAAGTTTCTCCGTTTCTATTCTACTTCAGCTTTCTAGTCCTAACAGCCACCCACTCTTAATAAACATATTTTCACTCCTCTTCTTATGCTATGTTATCACTAGTTACAGTTCGTTTACTCACCAGGTATGGCCTCTTTACTTTAAACTTTCCCCTATAATTTAATTCAAGACTAGATATAATTTCAAGACCTTTCGTGAGCTGCGTTCGTTAGTGAGTCAAAACAGTATTTCGCAAATATTGTGATGTCACCGGCTTTAAAGGAACAGATTTTTCACGTTAAGAACAAGTTTGACAAGTGGTTGTTCTAAGCATCAAATTCGAGCGAGGTCGTTTATGGACATTATCTGTGGCAAACGCGGCGCTATGGTTTCTCAAGCATAGTGGGCTAACGTATGGTACTGTCATAGAAACCCTGAGCGCTTTTCAGTATAATGACACGGAATGCCAATTGAATTAATTTCAATCGCTCCCACCTAAACGTACTTTGAGCACCAAAAGCGACGCGAAATCTTGCGATGCGCCAACATTAAGGGACTACGTAACGAATGAACACAAACCTTAAGCATGCACGCCGACAGAGCTCATCGACAGATTTAGCAGTGCTGAAGCAGGGAACTAATTTTAAGAGCAGCCTTAAGTTTAACCTTCAGCACATCGGCAACCCGCCGGACAAACGTGGCCAGGTAATCCTATTCGGTCATCCTCAGGCAAGAAGCCAAGAATGGCTTGAATGGGGCGAAGAAATGAGCGGAAGGTGAAAATGGAATAGAGACGGGGCAAAACAAGTAATGTTTAATAACAACCCCGGAAGCAACCAGCGGGTGATAATATACGAAATGTGCAGCGAAAGGCAGCCTTAATGCCAAACAAAAAGAGTAATCTAAGAGCACTTGCTGCTGGGAAAGTTGGTTTTGGTTCATAATTAAGAAGTTTTAAGGCACAAAAACGTACTATACATATAGGTAGGTGACAGGACGAAGCGCCATCGTCCTGTCACCTACCTATATGTATAGTACGTTTTTGCGCCTAAAAGCTATTTATATATGACAAGAGTAAAATGTTACATTATGTTCAGCTACAACCTACAGTCGTTACAGCACAAATTTCTGCCAACAAACCTCCCTCGATGTCTCCACTAACAAAAATTACAGCCGATTCAGCTTGATTAAACCAAATGCGAATTGGATACGCTATTACATCTCTCTGCATTTCGGTTTCGCTCCTAGGTTCGGTTTGCAAGGTCAAGCAGGCTTGAGACAATTATGGGCGGAATCGGTGTGTGGGGGACTTTGTGCTAGCCCACGTCAGTTCCGCCTTGAGGATAGTACGCGGTAGTGTTAATCGGTGACTGCCCATATATGCGCAGTTGATCATTCTCTACTTTACATTTATAGATCGCTCGGTGCCCTCATACCCCTTCCGGCGCAGTTGTCCTGGGTTAAACGCGGCTCCACTGCCCTGCGATGGCAGGGGCAGCCACGGGTGTGGTTTTTGAGTCTAAGGTTCAACCTTTCGCGACCAGTCAGGACTTCAAATGGCACCTGCCACGGCTGGTGTTTTATTTATTTGGAATATTGCCAGTCTCTGGTTGAGACCTTGGCAGATGGGCATTACATGTATCATAGTAAACGATAACGTTTCAAAAAGCTTGAATAATTGGATAAAACAGCGCAACGGAAGACGAGACACTTGCCGCGGTGGCTCAGTGATTACGGCGCTCGGCTCCTGACCCGAAAGACGCGGGTTCGATCCCGACCGCGGCGGCTGAATTTTGATGAAGGCGAAATTCTAGAGGCCCGTGTACTGTGCGATGTCAGTGCACGTTAAAGAACCCCAGGTGGTCGAAATTTCCGGAGCCCTTCACTACGACGTCCCTCATAGCCTGAGTTGCTTCTGGACGTTAAACCCCAATAAAGCAAACCAAACCAAGACGAGACAAGAAAAGGACAAACACAAGCGCTGACTAACAACCAAATGGTTTATTGCTACAGGCAAGGCAGCATATGAATGAAATGGCACAAGTAAAAAAAACAAGAAAAGCATGAGAGAAAGATACCGCCCAACCACATAACCTGACTGAAAATAGGCACGCCACTGATTAAGATACGCATGTTCCTTAGGTAGTAGATTTATCGATGGGCTGCTGATACAGGTGTTACCTAGCTTTTTTAATATGGCAGGCCTCCGAAATGAGCTTCGTGGTCTCATCTTTCTAACGGGTGATGATAATGGTCCGATTGAGATCCGCCTCGCAATCTTCACACTGCACAATGCAATGCAAAGTGGTTTCTGCGTGGCTTAATCTCTATATCTTTTTTGTGTTCACGTAGTCGATCGTTTATGCAGCGTCCCGTCTCACCGATGTAGAAACTGCCACACGAGGTCGGGATCTTGTAAACGACACCAACACGACAGTGGACAAATTCCGCTTATGCTTCTTCTGGCAGCCTTTTTTGCTTCCATCCTCATTTCCACGCTTGCACAATCCGCTAAGTTTATTCTTGGCTGGAAAAAAACAGCCTAAAAGCGGCTGTGCAATGGACAGCTATAATCTAGACAATTCATAGCACATTAAAACTGAAAAGGAGTTTGACAGATTTGCACAAGTAAATTAAAGAAAAAAACATGCCAGTTCAGAAACATAAACATAACATAAACATGAGCATAACACATCGTACACTCCTTGAAATAGACAAAAACTGAAGAAAAGCTTTGTAGCCACAACTCTAGTTTTAAAACGCGCCTTCTAGTTCGGAACAAAAATTTGAAAACGAATCAACGTTAGTTATGTATGCGTCTAGACGGTTCCATTCTCTTGTTACTAGCTGGAAGAAATAATCTTTGACTGTTACAAATAACTGTTACAATACGTTGTAAAGTGTTACAATACGGTGGGCCGGTCGGGTACGATGACGTCAAAACGTAGGTGACCTAGGTTGGCCAGCTGCCACTTAGGTCACGAAGAGAGGCTTCGGGCAAATAAACATCGGCGAAATCTGAGATTGGAGGTTATATTCCTTGCGCACTAAAAAAACAGACCCGCCTGAGTTGCGATAAGTCTCGCACAGGGATAATTATATGAGCCCCACAAAAATACTGAGCCCAGTGGTTGTCGTGCTGTATCGGAAAATGTGCAAGTGCAATGGGCACCCGATTTCCATAACGACGATTCCTTTTTTGCATCATGTTTCGGGTATGGCAGAACACCAGTTCCGTTGGCCTTCTCGGCTGCATTGCGTTAATGACCATGCTTGTAGTGGAGCGCCCTTGTGATAAATAAACTCGCTAACATGAGTCCTCCGGTCTGCCATAGCTATGCATCCGTCCGGCGCGGAGACTGGATAGTTTTAATAAGGGAGTAATTACTCATTGGCATCCACCCAAGCGCAGCCATACGGCTACAAAGGAAAGCTATACAGCTTTCTCAGAAACTTCGTAGTTAAAGAAAAATTCGTCCTGGTCCGGGGTTCGAACCCGGAACCACCGCCACACCGGAGCAGTCGCTCTACCAATTGAGCTAACCGGGACGGCAAGCTTATGGTAGGGCGAGAGCGAATTGATCAGTAACTCGAGACTGGAGACTGGACACTTTTAATTCTGGAGCACATTGAAAGTCATTAGATAACGCAAGCTTTAAAACCTGCCACGCGTTGAGTGGAATGCTGTTTTCAACCACTCACGGCGCACTCAGCAACTAAGGACCAGAAACATCAAGGAAAAGAAACACACGTTTGAGATACAAAGGACTGATTCGCTGTGTTCAATAGTTATCTTCAGCGTCACTGATGAAAGGAACTCCGTAGCGGAAATCGAACTCTGGATGTCTTTGGAAGAGAGGGCATATGACAACTTTTGCACGTCTATAATTAGCTTGACAGTTCGTGGTTCAGAAAAAGTTGCGTGTCCTTACCGCTTCTTTTCAGAAGAAGCGCATACAGATGCAAAAACTACTCTTAGAGCACACACAGTAAAGGCTACAAATGCATGAAGTGAAGCATAAAGCAGATGCAAGTGTTCAACGGCTTAAGTCTTCATTTCAAGGAATGTTAAAAACAAAATGCAGGCGGTTGTCTGGGATGATTGTTTTCATTTGCCGCCAAGAGCAATAACAACGAGCGCACAACAGAAACGTTGTAAATGCTACCAAAGGCAAATGACCACTTTTCTGCCAGCTAGGAATACATTTACACATGGATCCAGAAATACGGCGGCAACTTAAAACGTGCACGTAACAGTGTCGGCGAAAGCAAATTCTTTTGAGCGATATTCACCTCTCAGTCGCGGAGCAAACGCATTTCAAACCCCCCCTCGACTCTGCCGCAACATGGCCTTCGCGGTATCGACAACATATGCAGCTACAGGGATCAGAAAAACGGGATGTGCTGAAAAGAAAACCTCTACGCAAGTGGAAAACGCTTGGAATTGAATCAACCCCACCCAAGATCAAGAACCTGGAATTGCTCTTAAGCAAGGCTCTGGAAAAAAAAAACAAGTGCGAAAGATTTATGGTCCAGAAGGTGGTGATCAACGACGTGGTTTATGATCGCTGCGGGGCCTGCTCTACCTTCTGAAACGAAAATCTATATTTATGGTTAATGTCACACGCAGGCCCTTCTTATCGCTGCAGTGTGAAAGACGGAGACAGCAGAATTAATGGTGATGTAGTGTGTCTGGTTCGATCGCCTGCGCGTTCCTTTTTTTTTTCTTTTTTTATGGACGCGTTCATGAAAATGCCAGTCAGCGCTTTGGGCGCACAGATTACCGCCTGCTTCGAACATTAAAAGGACTGTCCGCTACCGCATTAATATATTACCTTAAACTGAATGGTGTTGCCAGACCATACGATGGAGATCGAACAGCGGAACTAATTTTCGCAGCAGTATGACTCCAGTAATTGTGTAAGCGCAACAATGCTTGATATGGGCTTACTTCTGTAGCATGGCACCAGACATGCAACACTGCTTACGTGCTTCAAATGTAAAAAGGGGGAGGGGGGAGGTATGCTTCCTTATTCTTTGCTATTCCACTAAATTTCATTCTCTCAGCCACCCGGCGTTGCAAAATTCTTACGGCTCGTATTATTTTCCTTAAG
The DNA here is from genome assembly GCF_055824585.1 of Amblyomma mixtum. Taxonomy (NCBI): domain Eukaryota; kingdom Metazoa; phylum Arthropoda; class Arachnida; order Ixodida; family Ixodidae; genus Amblyomma; species Amblyomma mixtum. The sequence goes on from NC_143015.1 coordinate 30,671,747, forward strand.
ACCGCTGAATACTTAGTGTTATCTTAGTGATATTATGTTAACACATAATGTTTTCCTCTTACTGCTACACTATTCTAGCAATTACGTTGCTGCATGACTAGCATAATTCTCCTATATCTCATCCTCGTTAAATGATTTTCCGAAACCGTTCACCTCATTTTTGTCAGGAGAATTAATACGCCTGTCTGCACCAAAATATTATAAATGCAGCCGGGCTCACTTATAACGGTCCCAATTATGACGAACTCTTGCTTTATTACGAACAAGGGTGGACGTAATGTCAAAACTTGCATTAGGGCTATGGCACTACGCTTCAGAAAAAAACAAAAAACTGTGGCCTCCGCAGTAAGTTAAACCGAACGAAGAGGCACCGTGAAGTCGCCTCCGCAGCCAAAAAACGTGAGTTTCTCACAATCGTAGAGACAGCAGGACGTCTCCCAGTTTCCGTCCTTCCCCCTATTAAAGTGTCATGCTCCACAAAACAAAAACATTCAAAATACACAGTCTTATGATATATTGAATGCGAGAGCTGCTCAACGGTTTTTTTGTTTGTTTGTTAGAAACTGCCCATTATTTCTGTGTTTTGTACGCAATGCGCCAAGAAATACGACAGCCGTCATAATGATGAAATCCAGTATCTTCAATAAAACAGACGGAAAGCGGTGTGTATTGAGAGAGACCGTAAAAAAAAAATTCTAAGGACGATTTGATCTCTTTAATGCGAAATTTGAGCGCCGCTCTGTCTGCTTCGGCGGAACTAATGGCAGGGTCTCTCGAGAGCGCCGCCTAACCTTTACATCGGCACCGCGAACTCTTGATTCCTGCCGGCGGCATCTTTGAGTTTGTGCTTCGCCTACGCGGCCGGCAGGGTCCTCTCGGCGGGGCGCTGAGTTGCTGCTTTTGCGGCGCGCACCTGGCCTCGGTGGCACTGAGCCTCTGCTCGCGAAGGTCGTTTGCCAGCAGCGGCAGACGAAGTATTTCTACAGATTGCCTCGCTCATTCTTCAGAAAGAAATGGCTGATAACTTTTTCGGCTGTGCTCATAAGCAGATGGTTTATACCAGAAAGACAACACCGTGAATGGCGTGGCCGAAGCCGACAATCTCTCGCATGCAGCCCATTTCACACCATCTCCCGCCAACGAAGAGAAGCGTGACGCGACTGCGAGAAGGCGCCCTGCCTTCTTGGCGCTTGGGTGCGCTTGGGTGCGTGCCGCCGCAGACAAACCACTCCACCCCAGCCACCCCATCCACTCATGCATTGGGGATAGACTATGGATGGATTGATAGACGGATAGGAGCGCCCCCTTTGAAACGGGGTGGTGGCAATTGCCACCATGCTTAGCTTTTCTTTCTTTACTGTTTTTTTGTTCACCGTGTTGGCAATTCTCATTAAGATTCGCCATCATCTTTACCTACGGTTTCCTACACTTCTAACCTTATGCCACATCTCTGCTTTTCAGCCACCAATCCTCCAATCGTTTTTGCTAACTTCCACTGCAGATTTCCACTGCGCGCACTATTCTGGCGCCATCAATGAGTGAGCGACGGTACCCTCGTTCGCTCGGTTACGCCGGCGACGGCGACGCGGCTCAACCCACGAACGGGCGCTAAGAGCTGGGATCTAAAAGACCTGCGTCCTTAGGGAGCGATTTAGTTTCTATAACTAGCACACTTGCAGCCCCAAATAGGGTGGAATGTATGGCTGTCTCAGGCGTAGAGCAAGGTGTAATAGTTGCAGCTGCAGGCTTTTCCCGACCGCTTATAAATTTCGCGAGCCTTACGGGCTGTCGACATGAACGAGTACCGAACGCTTTAGAAAACGGCTGCCATTTTTGTGGAGCGTGCACTCTTAGAGGGAAGCGGTACAGTATTTAACGTAAGCTTACCAATGACGATTGTTAATATGAGCAAAAAAGTGAATAAACCGCCAGAGCAAATAAAAACACAAAGTCAATAACTGTATAATTAAGTAAGCGCAATTTTTTATCGCAAAATCTATGATCTCGTAAATCCTTCCTTTCTCTGGTGCGTCTTTGAAGCTGCGTCTTTGAAGATGCATATTTGAAGCTGCTGGTAACGGCGAAAAAAAAGTTAGTTTATGAAGTTGTTAGCGAATTGGGATTCTAGATAATAATAAGTGAAAGTATGGTGAAACAACGAACTGAAGGTGCCGGTGGTACAGATTAAATGGGAGTTTTATTCAGGCTGCCTTTATGCTTTATATTTGGAATTAACCCGGAATTACACCTTTTTAGCTTTTTTGTCTAGTTACAGGCACTGGAAAGGTAGCTTTGCGAGCATGCTATGCATGTATCTTGGCACGATGCAGCGAAATTTTGTTGAGCCTAAGCGCCAAGGATAATCGGCTTTTCAGAATTCTAAAAACAGGTATTGCAATTTCTAAGGACAGGCTACAAATCTCTGATTGCAATTAGGCGTCTAACTTTAATAGTTAAAAGTTAATTATTAAATTATTAATTATTCACGGGTGTTGCGATGACCGCCAACACTGGTAACCACCAACACTATGCCACAAAAGCCATATTTGTACACAGAAAAGCCTATTTTTAGAAATTTTTGAAAATCTTCTTTGAGACACCTGGTATATTTTTGCTGTCGTGTCGGGCTACTGGGAGCATTTTTTAATATTCGGGTAATTCAATAACTGAAATCGTAACCGCATATTTTGAAACAATAATTTTCGGCCCAAGCTCATTTGATTAATGCGCAAGGGAGGTGCAGAAACGAACGACTAAGTTTTTTGTAGCAATGTACCTCCTGCATGGATCTTTCTTCTGGCATTTAAATAGATACCACACAATAAGAAGAAAATCGCCTGACGGCGCTCTTGCGTTTACAAGTAATGGTGATTTCAACTCTGTTCCTCACGAATGAAGCATGGCGTTTGCCGTGAAAACCTGAGCAAGCGTGGTTCACTTCTAAGGGCTGCAGATTGATACATATGTATCAGCAGCGCAAACACAAAAAACCGGAAGGAGGAGAAGGTAGTAAAGACCGAAGTTGTGACATTCCTGCAAGAGAACAGAACAAAGTCGTTCAATGGCTTCTCCATTGATATCAAGGACCTGTTTTATTACATTCCTCAGGATAACCTCATAGAATGTGTTCGTGATGCGATCGATGGAGACGGTGTGGTGACCTTCCAAAATGACTGTGGCGTATCTGCGGACGGCTTTATTGAGTTGCTGTTCAGCGGTCTATACTATCTTTTCCTCCTTCCTGTTTTTTTTGTGTTCGCGCTGTTGATACATGTGGATCGCAACCAGCTAGCCCGGTAGATGGTGTGGTGTTGCAGATTGGTACAAAAAAATAAAACAAGGCTGCCTTGCAGGTAGGCGCAAACAAGATATCGTTACTATTAGCCACCTCCGATGTATTACATTTTTTTAAAACCCTTTCTCAGGTCATTGAAAGCAAAACCCTTTTCATAAGTAAGTGAGTAAGAGTGCAGCCTTTAATAAACGAACTGGAACGAAGGAATGATACTTCTAGGCAAACTGCTCCATCTATAACACCTAGCTTGCTCGTCCTTCTTACTCTCGAGCACTGCTTCCGGTTAATTGTTGCCGCCATCAACGCTGAAGAGATCCCGTTTCTGCGACGTAACCACTTTCAGTTGATAACGGTAACAAGGACCACGAAAAGTTAAGCGAAATGGAGAACACGAAGTAAATAGCAAATTAATTTCAGACTGAAACTGCAGATCCTACAACGCACACAAAGAAGCGTCATATTCTTTACATGCCTATTATAAACTGATCGCGCAACTGACTTGGTTATCACACACTGTCCAGCAAGAGTTTTAGGTCCCATTTAAGGTACGGCATGTGTGGAGTAAACAGGATAACAGTACGCTGCAATTCATAACGACACCCAGCAAAATTAGGAAGGGCGCTCAGTGGCGGTAAAAAATCAAGTCCATTAGCGAGGAATCTTTAAGGAGTCGATTTCCCACCGCTGCTGAGCGTCCTTTCAAATTTGGCTGTAAGTTGCTGTGAATTTCAGCGTACTGTTATCCTGTATAATCCACGAATGCGTATCTTAAAATGCGGCCAAAAACACATGCCCCGCACTGTACGAGAGCCAACTCAGTCGAGCGATCCGTTTATAATAGGCACGTGAAGCACATAAAGCTGCTTTGAATGCAGTACATGATCTTCAGTTTCAATCTGAAATTATTTAGTATTTTTCATTGTGTGCTGCATTTCGCTTTATTTTGCGTGTTGCTATGGGGTTGTTGCTTCTGCTATCAGCTGAAAGCGGACACGTCGCAGAAATGAGATCGCTTCAGCGCTGAAGACGGCGGGTATTAGCAGAAAGCAGAGCTAAAAGAGAAAACAGGCCGACCAAACTAGGTAGGCACCGCACCATACCCTCCCTAATCTAATTAGGCGTCAGGGAGCGCCAGGAGGAAAACTTCATTAGCGTTGCTGCTCAGATCGGCAGACAACGTTTCATGATTGCTTTTCGAACAATTTGCGAACTGCGTTCAAAGGAGAGTGCGGACCTTTTGTCGAAGTTCGGCAGAGTTAGTGAGCCCGTCCCCCTGCGTATTATGATGCAGGTATACTGGAATATCTGGAAGAGTTGTTTGTGCTGCATTTTTCACTCTAGGCGAGAGCAATACCGCGTGCTTGTTAGAGGCGTATTGTTTCTCGGGGGAGCTGGGGGAGACTTTATGGTTGGACCTTGAATGCAGTTCTCACGGTTGAGGTTCCATGAGGGAGTTGCCCTGGGCTCTTATTAGTGGTATTGGGCTCTTATTATAGTATTAGTGGACTGGAGTTGACTTGTAGTTGTTGCAACGGCTAGTCCAGGGCCTTGGGGAGCGCCTGTGGGTCGTATACATGCGCCATAAGACGCGAACACCCGGATGAATGCTCGGGAAAAAGATATGTGTGATGAATAGGTACACCCTGGAGCGCTGCGCAAACGTTGCAGTGCTAGATAGAGGGCCAGACTACAGTGAAGTAGGGATGGCGAGAAAGCAAAGAAAGCGCACAGAGCACTGAAGACCAACTTGAAGCAGCTGATAGCTCTGAAGGCGTTAATCACTTTTGAAAGGCAGAGGAAAAGGCCACGAACTCCTTCACAATGAACATATTTTGAGGATATCTGAACACATGTTGCAGCGATGTTTTCACTTTGATAGGGGAACAATATAGCATCTACCTGCAACCTGAATTTTCTTCTTAATGTCATGAAAACTTGCTTCATAACAAATTAATCATTTTTTCAAGATATCAGTGGAGGTGAAGACAAACAATTTCAGTGCAGTTTAGATTGGTTATGCTCTAGTTGGTTACGCATTTCTTAATTGAAGCGTAATGCTGCGCTAAGTTTCAAAACAAGGACACAGACTGATCTTGACAAGGCGGGAGTTGCACTCCAACCTTTTTTCCAGTGGTCTCGTACATCCATAGGTTGTCCCACAATCTGAAAAGGGCTGGCACAAGTGCGGCATGCCATGGTCTTTTCTGCGCCAGGTAAATTGGTCAAGATGCGCCCCATGGTCAGCAGTGGTGGGTTCTGCCAGCTCACGCTGTGGAATGACACACACGAAGCCCTACGTGCGGTGCGCCACGGCTGTGGTCTCGCAGGTCGCACTCTTATGAGGCAAAGTATATGTCGGGAAAACTGGTCGCTTTGTCAGTGAACGCGCCAGTGAGCGTAAACGATCTTCAGATGACGTTTCAAAATAGTTCAAGACTCTAACTGCCCATTGCCGCTTTTCTAAAGATGAAAATGACCATAACTTTGAGCCACGACTTTTTGGAATGAGAGTTATAAGTAGAAGTAAGGACAGATTAGCTCGCGAATTGTCACAAGCGTTTTTTATCGGAAAGAGGCGAGGCCTTCGTCGGCACCACGTGAGTCTCCCTTCGAGCCAGTGAATTCATATTATTAACTTAGTGTTAATATTCAGTAATCTCTCCTTAGTCTACCAGTTTTTGTTTTGTTTTGTTTAGTACATTCATGAATTTGCATGCGCCAGCACTTTCATTCTTTATAAACGTAACATGTCTCTGCTTCAATAAAAATGCTTGAAGTACAGCGCCCGTCCTGTCAAGTTCTTTGTGTGCACTCGTCTTAAAATTTAGCGGTGGATTATTCTCGAAGTACAAGAATGCTATTTAAAGCCATCAATCAGCCGTGGAGTGGCATGGATGTCCCATTCCTGCCGCGAATTTTCAAATGCGCGTTCCTTACTCACGCGACTCACGGTCGTCCATATCCACCATAGCCGAGTCCTACAGCTCGAAACGACCGCTACTGGCTTTTTGAAACCTTCAATGCAGAGTAAAATTCACGGGCGATCAACGCGATTGATGCAGCATGTGACTCCGATCGGGTTAGTGACGGAAACTAGTACATTCAGCACGGCTTTGGAGCACCCCTGTACGCAGGTGCGCTAATTAGTACCTTCGATGTGAGCACTGCGCCAGAGGCTGGCAGTTTAACCCAGGGGCATAAAAGCTGCCGTAGTGGCCTACTGGTCTAAACCAGCTGCAAGCGAAGCTGATCCGGCTCCGTGGTTTGGAATCCCGGTGGACACTACCATAATATAGTGAGTTATTCCACTCCCATTTTCACGGACGCTTTAGGGACGGACGCCGACAGGCAGATGACCTTGAAGTGGGATTCTCATGCGAGCGCATTATATTTCTTACAAAGGAAAACAAAGTAGAACCACCGCCTATATAAACTAGCCACACTGCGAGCTAAGCCAGCAAAAAAGACGCAATACGAGGATGTTGATTTGAAATGATAAAAACGAAGTTGAAGGGTTGTTGGTCGAATGTGTTTAGAGGCATTCCCAATGGTAAAGTAGAGGTCAATGAAAAATAAATCATTCAGCGCAGCTGTTTGGCTTAGAGATAAAAGGTTTGCCACTTCGATTTAGCTAGGCGCCTTATTTTTGGTCCTTGTAAATTTTTTGCACTCCTAGGTGCCAGCAAATAATCCCTTGAACAGGGACATTCTGTTTCGCACTATAGGACAACGCATTTTTAAACGACTCCTAGCCCCGTGCCGTATTTAGTGGCAGCGCAGATATGCTGCCGTTGCTTAAAACTAAACCTTTTCCTGTTAAAAGTCCAATACGACAATAAATATCTTGGTCCAACGCTGCCAGTATTCTGCACAGCGCCTAGCATGCGGCGCTCTGTCTGACTGCCAGCGGTGTATCGACGGCTGAGGAGTGCTTTCTCAGCAAAGATTTATCCGCTAGATGGTCTGCATTCTCGACAAGATTTTGGCATTATAATGCATTCCACGCACTTGAAATTAGCGGTGCCACGACACTTATCCCAACACTTGTTCGATATGAATTCAATGTATAAACAATGAGAGTCTACGCTATGATATATGGCATAGTTTAGTGTGATTTGGTACGGTATAGTATGACATAGGGTTGCGTGGTATAGTATGAAATGGCAGGGTATGGTACGGTTTGGTATGATGCTATACGTTATGGTAGAGTATGGCATGGTATGGTTTGGTGTGGTATGGTATGGTACGGGAACGGGTGTGGTATTGTGACGAACAAGACGAAGCTGGCAGTTGCGCGGGACGGAGCGCTCGTGCTAGGCCAGCGGCCATTAAATCAACTCATTGCCATCAGTAAACTCGCCTCGTTCCTCGGCTGGCCGTGAGTAACCTTTGGTGTGGAGTGCTGGGGAATCATCAGCATCCTCGCCCTGGAGCTACGGCGTCCGGTGTCAGCCGTGGTCATCAGCCGTGAGTCCTTGGCGTGCGTCGCCCGGCTTACACGAGCCTTTCAGACCCGAACCGACCACGCCGTTGCTCCCCCGTCCCCCGCCCTGACCACACGACATGACGACCTGGAAGCGACGCCCTCGTCGACCCGACCTGCCAACCCTGCCGAATAATATTCACAGCAACGGTTTCTATGGGGAAACAATAAGTAAACTGGATCTCTGCGCGCAGCAGACCATACGGCTCATCCATGTGGCTCATACGAGAAAAAGTTCGACGTAATTATTCGCAGGTATATCAAGCAGCCGCTGGGGCCACCCATCCGAACCCCCATCGGAAAGCTACTAGAACTAGGTCTCCTAAACACACAGAACGAGATTGCAGAAGCTGTAAAAATCTCGCAGTGCCAAAGACTGTCGGGTAGCGTCACGGATAGGGAGAACCTAGGGAACCTGGGAATAAATTATGCAAATCAGCAAGGTCAAAAAGTAGGCATGCTCAAAAGTGTGCGGGATAGGCTAAGCATTAAACCACTTTCTAAGACACGAATCCTGTCCACCGCAGGGATCGCAGATAGAAACGGGCTAAAGCCCCCAAGAGATGCTTCAACGACTACTCGATACAAGATATGGCCTACGTGGACACAGCTAACTGTGGGGACAGGAGAGTGATGATAGCGGTACATAGTGCCGAAATGCATCTCAGAACCGGCACTTCAATCACGTCGGCCTGCCCGGAAATTGCAAAGGAAGCTTCCATCGCACTGGCGATTGCGGGCAACAAGGCGGAAATTATAGTCGGAAATTCCAAGGTTGCAGTAATGAACTTCGCCGGAGCGACGATCTCCCCGTTGACGAACGTAATCCTGTGGACCGCAACAGACGTTCGAAAAATTCAAGTAATATGGACACCTGCACACGATCCTTCGCTGGTAATGAAGATCGCGAACTGTCTTGAGGTCTCGCTTTCCGTGCTGGAGGTACCGAGGACTTCAGATAGGGATCGTATTGTGTGTTATCGAGAGATTACACAACATTGAAGACTCAGCAGGACTACGTACAATCCCCCCCCCCCCCCCCCCCCCCGCCGACAAAACACTTAGTACTTGGCGTCCCCTGCAAACAAACACATTCCCGAATCCGGCCATAAGCAGCCTTTATCACACGCGTCAGTAGCAAAAAGTCTGTAATCTCTGTATCCTTTCTGGAATTCTTTTCGAATGCCCTCTTGCCCGTCCGGAGGGTTGCAAAATGGTCACACGACCAATGGAAGGCTTTACGACTCAGTTCCAAGTTCAGAGATCCAACTAGAAGCCGTCCGACTGCCCGACGCCGCCACCAAGAGTAAAGACCCCTTTGTCGTCGTCTAGGCGGGGTGCCTAAAAACTCCATTTTCTGTTCGAGAATAAAAGTTTTTCAGTCCAAAAAATTGTGCTATCAGGCACACTGCGCAAAAAAAAAAAGGAACGTGGTGATGGCGTCGACCTGGAAAGAGCTGCTTTCGCACAATATTTCGTCCTCTGCAATACTAAACCACCTGCACTTTTCTAAAATTCTGGTGTTCTTTAACGGTGATTATCGGGTAATTATTTATTATCATTGATTACAAAGCAGAAGGAAATCAACCACCTACCGCCGGTGGAATTCGAACCCACTGCCTGAAAATTTCGCATCCGATGCTCTACCAACTGGAATGGAAGTTCATGGGTTAACATTGCATCTGTGTCTTGTGGCAATTTTAGCACTACTTCACTGACAATCCTGAAAAAAAAAATATTTTTCTGTAGCCTCTCACATACTTGCAGAATTGAAATAAATAATACGGCGACTGGGTGTCGAATCCGCGGTGACGCGAACAGATCAGCTACGTTGGCCACTGGACGAGAGCACTACGCTATCGCCGCAATTGGTCACTCCTTGTGTTAAGATGCCACAGTTTCGCGCTTTTCAGTGCACGTCGTCGTTTTCATCAACTTTAATCCGTGCGCAAAAACGGACTAGTAGCCTCCTAGAGCGCAAAATCCGATGATATGAGAATACGCTGAGACTGCCGTGAGAGGGAAGGAAACGCGCATATCTGGCGCCCTGGGTAAGTAGAAACCTCATTCGGGCTTCGAGCGGTATGTGTGTGCTGCATACAGTATCAAAAACGAGGCATTGGAAGAAAACCTCCACCCGCCGCGGTGGCTCAGTGGTTAAGGCGTTCATCTACCGAGCCGGAGTACCCGGGTTCGAACCCGACCTCGGCGGCCATGTCCCGGTGGAGGCGAAACGCAAAAGGTGGCCGTGTACTGTGCGATTTCAGTGCACGTTAAAGAACCCCAGGTGGTCGAAATTATTCTGGAGACCTCCACTACGACAACTCGTTTTCCCTACTCTTACGGCGCGGTTCAGGAGTCCACCGAGATATGGGACATAGTTACTGGGTCATTTCCTTTCGGCAAAATCCAATATAAAGCATTCTACAATAAAACTTCAAAGTGCTTTTTGACGAAAGGAAAGGAGCAGTAACTATCTCACAAATTTCGTTGGCACCCGAACCGAAACGCGTAACAGTAGGGATATGTTTTCAACACCCTATCCTCTCTAACTGCCCTCTCACCTCTTTCATTTCATTTCTACTTCCTGCCTGCTATCCTTCATTTCCGCTGCTACAGCTAAGGTGCTTCCTGTAGCGATAGCATATTCCGGGGCTAGCAAAAATCTTTCTTTTCTTTTTATTATGATGTTTATTCAAAACACTACTACATCTACTACTGCTACTACTACTACTACTACTACTTTTCAACAAAACGTCTCGGTGTTGACAACATTGTTGCAGAAACGCGGCACTTCAGTCATAAATTCGCTGGCATTCTATGGGTAAACTGGCAATGACAATGAAAAAGTTAGACAGTTGATTTAGGTGGATTATTGATTTGGGTAGATAAACAGCATATGATGCGAACGTGGTTAAGAATTTAAGAAAGGCATGACCCGCCCAGGGCACCTCAGACTGCCTCGAGGTGGATAGCCCGCCTGAGCCTTCGCAGGTACAACAGGTGGGCACATACGCCGCGCCAAGCGGCGTGAACACCACCGAGCGAGGGCACAGCGCCAGCGTGAGTGTGCCGATTGACTCGAAATGACTACGGTGATGTCCACACTAAAAAAAAAGTGGTTTCGCATAATCTTATGCGCTAAACCAGGCTAAGCTAAAGCTCTAATTTGTTTATTTAACGTTCCGACTGAGAAGACACGAAATACAGCATTCGACAAAACAACCTGCGTCAGAGCAGCGGACAAAAAACTGCTCATCGCGAAAACAGCACATGTCAGAACAGAAAGACGCAAAAGCAGCAGAATGATGAACAACACAGAGAAAAAACGGCACGACGACAGAACAGTTCAGCTGACTGTGGTGCATTGAGGAAGGGGTTTTTGGGAGCGTTAGCTCTTATTACTTTCCTTTATCAAGGACGCGTCTGTTTGCAAGGGAAGTCATATTGACCAAAGCAGTAACCACGTGACCACATTATATAAAATGGCAGCAGTGGGCGCGTAATGCCTCAATTGATATCTATACTTTCTATACACTTGACGCTCCCGCAGCCAACTGCCCTATGTCGTTCACTGAGGCAGTGTTGGTGGGGAATTTTTCTAACCAGTACGCATCCATAACCGATTCTTAAGCAGCTTCATTGATTTTAGTATTGTATCGGTCTAAAATGTCACACTACAATTAATTACAACGGCTACAATCACAGCTCCAAACGGGAAGGTAGAGCCCATATGGCAGCAATGTTTGGAGTTTGCGACTGTTCGTTATGCAAAAGACTCGTTAACGCTTTTCATCCGCGGACGGGACTCCGTTAGGATAAGTTGGAAAACTGTCAATCAGAAGAGAAAAACCTTAACTCAAATACTGACCTGAAGGCTTCATGACATTGTTACAAAAATCTCCACAGACTGCGACGACGCATAGATATAGTGATGATGTGTGTTTAATTGGCATCGACAAGGTTGAAAGTGGTTTTGCAGTCGGAATCGGGAAAACTCGTCCCATCGACAGCGACCGCCGTATTGAAATGCTCAGGCGACACTGCAGGCACTGATTACAAAGCATATGTCTCTTGTCCATTCGTGGGTGATATAACTAGTGGTTGTCCATCGTATACGAATAACTGGGCAATATGTTACTGCGCAAAAGTGATAATGGTAGCCTAGGTTTTCTTCGGTATAGTTACATCCTGGTCTCACTAGGCGGATGTTTCATGCCAACGGTCGGTGAGCTGATCGGCAGATGCCTTAGCTGACGCACCGGTCTGTCACAATATACCGGCGGCGACGCGAGCACGACCAACGATCGCCTGTCGTAGTAGGGTGACAGGATTTCTGACCAGCGACGCCGCCGAAGTCGATCGGAGGACGGTCGTCCGATCTGTCTTATCTGCCTTATCCGCAACAGACGGCACATACGTTATATTAATGAAAAAATACGTACGAACTACGGCCCCCAGAAACTTAGCTAGAGAATTTCCATTTTTTTAAACGATTCGATCACCATCCTGCTGTGCACATTATTCAAGAAAGCAAGTCATTGAAAGCTTTCAAAAATTACTCCAGGCATAAATACTATTTTCGTTTTTATTTTGTTGTTTCTCATGGTACTCGTCCATATGTAAATAAATGTTCAATATGAAATAATGCAGTTTCAATGTTCACCAACAACTTTGCATTTCCATCTTGTTTTGTGTTTATTTTATGCGCTGAATGTCTTGTGCTCTCGAATGGGGGCAAGAAGGGCGCAGACTCCTTGTCAGGCATCCATTTGCCTTTTGGTCTACGCCCTAGGCAGCTTTACCATTGAGTCTAAATAAATACTTTTACTTTGAGAAAGAAGCGATACGCTCGGCTACATCTTGCATGTTCACAGTTTAGCTCTCGCCAGTGATTAGCTCCGCAATATATTTTAGTCGACGCCGGTCCGCTGGCCCCTCCCCCGACCAGTAGGCCAGCAAGTCCCCAGGAGTCGTGTGTGTGATTTTTAATGATTGCGGAGTGGCGCATCCACAAGTCTTAGCGAATGCAAATGGTCAGCGAGAGCAGCTTTGGCAAGAATGACCTCATATCGACAGTCGCTTGCATCGCAGAACGCGCCTACAGTATGCGGAAAGCAACGTGTGAGCCAGTCTGCCGAGCAGTGCTGAATACCGCCAGCAGAAGTGGCCGGCGCCGGGTGTGTGGACAACAAATTTGGCCATTTTATTTGGTGCAAACAGTGCCGAGCATACTTTACTATAAAGCGACCAACACTCAACATTATTGCACCGGAGAAATCGGAAAGCATTATGGGAGCACACGTTGTAAATAACGCGACAATGAAGTATTTCTGACAAATGTGATCCCATTATCGGCGCTTCTTGCCAGGTTACTGTACTGTGTAAACAAATAAAGCTACAGTTATTGCGCAATATAAATTAATATTTGAGATAATGAGAGCTAAGCTAGCCTTTTATGTCATGCAAACTTCCAGTATATAGGTGTTTATATGCAGAGTTTCGTAAACACAGTTGCGCTGAGGATAGGTCGACGTATTCAACGCATCCCTGGGGGAACATCGTGCTCGCTCACTGATGTTCATGCAGTGCCTAATTAACTTAAATCAGTACTTCACGGAACATACGGGTTATTTACTTACAAAGAGCAAAAAAAAGACCGCCACCGTCTGGAAGCCGTTGAAGTAACCAGCGTTAGCTGTTCGGTTTACTAGAATTGATACGAATGAGCTTAAAGGGAGGTACACTAATGGAAATACGAATTTGTTCGTTTTTTCCCAATATGATAAACACACTCACAAACATTTCACTTATACATACTGCAACCAACTGTCACACAAATCACTGCTTCACATCTTCACTGGCACCTTCCTCAAATTCTTCACTTGGTTGGTTATACGAACTGTCTTCTTCCATAACACTTTCGTCGGCATCCATGGATTAAAATTCTTGTTGTCGGCGCTTCTTAATTAGCATAAACACCGTCTTGTGATGAGTGAGGTAGTTAGCTAGGCAACTTATTCGGTCCGCGATGAATTCCGCCCCCCTTCCAACGAAGTCTGAGAAAACCAAGTCCAACGCAGTTCCCCACTGGGTGGCACGCGGCAGGTGGTTGTTTCTGCAATGTTATTGTAGATGGCGCTACAAGTCATGATTGGATTTGAAAAACTTTATTGATCTAACAGATGAATGGGGTGGGATGAATGGCCCCCTAACGGATGGCGACCTTTCCTACCCAGTCCGCAAGCTTGGCTTGCGTGTTCTTCTCAGGCTCCCTCAGGAGCCGAAGCCAGGCCTCTCGGGAGGGAGCCGGTAGAAGGTCTTTTGGCGGTGCATTTTCCTTACAGTCGCATAGGATGCGTTCGCCTGTTGCTATGTTACCGCAGTGTAAGCAGTTGGGATCGATGGGTTATGTGGTAATTTTAGACAGAAGAATGTGGGTCATGACCGTTCCACCTTGGGCTCTACGTAAGTTTCTGGCCTGTTGTCTGGTAAGGCCCGGGTGAGGTGCAGTGTATAGTTTCTGCGCCTCACTGAGCTGATTGATCATGCGAGATGTGCTGTTTTCTAGTTGCTGCCAGAGATGGCGATGTGATCTCAGGGTGGTAGCACACCCCACGGAATCTCTAAACGTGATAAGTAAGAGGTAGCACTTTTAAAACAAATCACGCACCACATAACCACCAGACCCGGAGCAGACACGCGCTGTACTGCGGGCAGGGCGAAGTGAAGACGCTGGCGGCTATTGGTCGGTGCGGGCGGAATCACGTTGCACAATGGGTAAAAAGTTCTACCAGCCAAAAAATAATGTACCCAGTAAAATGCCTCAAGTATCCACATTACAAGAATTGCTTCGCAGTTACACAGCGGAGAGCTAATGCAACCTTAAAAAATTTATCCCTAAAGCTCAAAATCTCTGTATGGTTAGCCCTCCCCTGATCCTCACCTCTCACAATATTTTGATGTTTATGGGTACCGCAAGGGCTTCAATATCCAAGTTAGAAACAAACCATGTAGCCCGCATGCTATTGAGAAAAACGGCCTGTTCGGATAACACGCACACAAGTACTGCTTCTCAAGCGCGCGTGGAGCGAATTCAAGCACTTCGGTGAATGCAGCCATGCAGCTTTTCACATACGGAAGCACTTGACTGCTAAAAGGAGACCACGTCACGACAAGCAAATAATATGTTTTTATTGTATCCCGAGCGCGTAGCTTTCGGCTTCCTCGACAATCTCAAGACGGGAGCCAAGAACAAGCCCACTTCTCCAAGGATCACTAAGCTCGCGTACTATGGTGCAGTCTTCCGACAAGAAAAAGTAAATGAAGTTCTAGATTGCTGAAGTAAAAAAAAAAAACTTTTCTGACCGACCAGAAACTGCGGTGTGCATACATCCGCCTCGACGCAGCGAACACAGCACAGTAAACGCCGTGTAGCGGGTACGCCCTAGCGACGTCAGCTATCAAAGGTTGCCTGGACAGCAACCTATTCTCGGCAGGGTATGTTTTTAGGCGAGTGAGTGACGATGTTCCATATATACAGGGCGATAAACGGGACAAGACGTGAAGAAACATGTAAAGACAAACACAGCGCTGACTGACAACTGATTTTTTATTGCCTTTTCAGCCGGCATATATACGCCCACTGAAGGGTGGAAAGGAAATCAAGGTACACGTAACTAGAGTTTGGTTTATTTGGGTTTAACGTACCGAAGAAACTCAGGCTATGAGGGACGCCGTAGTGAAGGGCTCCGGAAATTTACACCACCACCCGGGGTTCTTTAACGTGCACTGACATCGCACAGCACACGGGCCTCTAGAATTTCTCCTCCAAAGAAATTCGTCCGCCGCGGCCGGGTCAGCGATCGAACCCGCGTCTTTCGGGTCAGCAGTCGAGCGCCGTAACCACTGAGCCACCGCGGCGGGGCCGTAACTAGAGTAGACAGAAGGATACACACTCCTACCGGGACACGCCAACACTCGCCTCCGAGATAAGCTCTTTCGTTTTTTGGCAGTATCACAGACGGTGCATTAATACAATTTTCCTAAAGCCTCGCTATCATTTGGGCATCCACCAGTTGGCAAGAGAGGTGGTAGAAACCCAAATGATAGCGAGGCAATAAAAAATGGCTGAGGCTTAACTTGGTTAAGCCTGGAGAATGCGAAGCATCATCGTGTCGCGTAATTTGGAGGCGCACAACCACAGCGACGGCGCGAGGTGGGCCCCTGTTTCTCTACTGTCGTGACGTCATCGTGTCACGTGGTGTGACGTCATGTATCACGTGATTTGGAGGCGCACAACCACAGCGACGGCGCGAGGGGGGCCCCGTTTCTCCACTGTCGTGACGTCATCGTGTCACGTGGTGTGACGTCATGTATCATGTGATTCGGAGGCGCACAACCACAGCGACGGCGCGAGGTTGGCCCCCGTTTCTCTACTGTCGTGACGTCATCGTGTCACGTGGTGTGACGTCATGTATCACGTGATTTGGAGGCGCATAACCACGGTGAAGGGCTGAAGTGGTAGCTAAAGTAGTATGCTTCGCATAAAAATTAGCTTTTAATCAGCGCTGTGTTTGTCTTTACATGTTTCTTCACGTCTTGTTACGTTTATCGCGCTGTAGATATGGAAGCTATCCCCGAAACATTAAAAAAAATCATAACACTACTGATCCGATCGAATTGACTGAAATTTCGAAAAATTGTGATTTGACGTACGAGAAATAGAATGAAATAAGCAATTTAAGCTTGAAGATCCGCCGTCATGGACCGTTTACTATTAGTTCAAAGAACGCAATAATAGTTTGTTTACTTTTATGAAGTTTAACGTGCCAAAGCGACTCAGACCATTAATGACGCCTTAAGCGAGGGCTCCTGGGGTTTCTTTAATCTGCACCGACGTCGCACAACACACACGCCTCTAGCATTTCGCCTCCATCGAAATGCGACCGCCGCGGCCGGAATCGAACCTGCGTGCTTCGGGTCAGCAAACGAGCACCATAACCACTGAGCCACCATAGCGGCTAACGTAAACTGCACTCCTGTACGTTCCATACCGCATGTCTAAATGAACACAACCACCTGAGTATAATCGAATCTGTGATAGACTAGCGTTCATTCATCATCACTCCCTCTAGCTGTCCTTTTATGGGTTAACATACCCGACAACTTCCTTTCTCGAGGAAACAAGGATTTATTCCATAATCAGCATAAAAATTTGATTGCGTGGTCTCTGCCTTCTAATGAAGACTTTGATATTTTGAGCTGCGTTGAACCGTATTCCCCCGCGACCACTATATAATTTTTAAAAGTTTTCCTCTCCCATGCTGTTCCGGTGTCAACAACCAAATAATGCATGTAATGGCAAGTAACATTAGATCACGTGAAGCATTAAAAAAGACGGGCAATTTAGCATGGCAAGGCCAAGTGTGAATTAGGTACGCTAGCTCTTCCGTTTTCTTTGTGGTTACGGTTTTCAAGGTCATACGTGCTTCAGAGAGAACGAAGCGAATTGGGTAAGTTAGTGCATTAGGGCTAGCGCGCATAAAAAAATGCCACCACCGTCTGGAAGATGTAGAAGTAACGAGCGTTAGTTGTTAGGTAGCGCCATCTATCGTCCATTCGCTGTATTGCCACGTGAATAGGCTACTCTTTCACACATTACGGCGAGTGGGCGCCTACGGCCTTGAGGTCGGATATTTTTGACCAATTTGGGCCGAAAAAGTTTTTCGTCTCTGTGGAGGGCTAGTTTTCCTTACTTCAAGTGGGTAGGTGCCCGGTCGACATGGGGTATGAAATTGTGAGCTGCCTAGTGCTGTCGACATGGCCGCCATGTTAATCCTAAACATAAGTAAATATTAACCTAATTAGACAATATTGGTGTCTAACATGTCCTACTCATCGAGTCCGTTACGAATATACATTAGTTAGATCATGACGTTATCGGTTAGTTAATTATAAGCAATAAAATATAAGCCTAACCATTACCAAATATTAACTTGATTGGTTAATTTTGGTATCTAACCTGTTCTAGTAATATAGAGAATTCCAAATATCTAAATCGTTTTATGATGCATCATTAACTACTGAGTTAAAAGCGATTAAACCTAGTCATGTGACTAGTTAATTATGACGTTACAAAATCAGTTACGTCACAGAATTTGGTATACTAATCACGTCACCAATCAATCACCAATTGGGTTTCTGTATCGATTTACCATGGGGCCGCCATCTTGAATTCCTCGGACTTAGTACCCCAAGAAATCGAGAAACGTAATGAATAAGAGCTGAAGGTCTGAAAAAAATTGGCACCGCTTAAAGCAGCCTACGCGGGCAATGCAATTGCGTTGTTTCTAGATCCATTGCACAGGGATCGATATCGATGAACACGTCGTCATCCAAAGCAAAGCGCAACAGTCGAGAAGTTAAACACGCATTCTTTACGGTGTCTCGGGGTACAGAAATTTGTTGATGAACCCTTAGACATATCCATTCTATTTAGAACATACAGACTTTGAAAAAAAACGCGTGATGGACGGACATTGCATCTGTCATTTCTGCAAAAGACCACTTTGGCAGAATAATTGCTCATCTAAAGCAGTGTATGCCCAGGACGAGTTCGAACCGGAGTTTCACTCACTCTTGGTGCTGTGCTTTGCATTGCCTCTTTTCTTGTGCTGAGTTGCTTAGGTGTGTCGTACTATACATCGTGTGGATTTGAGACTGTTCTTGCTGGGAAAAAACAGCGCTAAGACGAAGGACAAAGAAAAGAGGACAACAGGACCGGCACTGACTATCAACTGAAAGCTTTACCAACTAGCTCAACTCTCCGTTTTATTGGAGGACTGTTTCCTTAGTGGTTTGTACATAGTCAATGTGCAGAGAACATTGGATCACTCAGCTGCAAAAAAAAAAAAAAAGCGGGAATGGCGTAGTTAACTTATGCAGTGGCTGACAAAGCTTGTCTGTTGGCCCCGCCGTGGGTTCGAAGGCCACTAGCACCCATAAAGTGTTTTCTTTTTCCTTTTAAGACCAAGCAGCAGGCTTCAGACAAACATCGTCGAAATCGGTGAGTGGTACCTTAAGCGCACTGAAAGAAAGTGGAGCTCAACCGTTCATATTTTTTGTGTTCCAATTGTGGCTCTTCAGGCGGCGGGATTTAGCGTTGTAGTAAAAAAAAAGAACGAAGTATCGACGAATATACCAGTTATTCTCATGATTCACGTAACCTGAACTCTTCTCAACATAAAAGCCATCGTTAGGCTGCTAAAAGAGGCACCGAAATGTAGTGGAAGAAGAAACTCAACGGTAGATTATTTAGCAGTCATAGGCGAATATCACGCGATGATTTGGGCGTACTAGTGCATTCTGCATGATTACTAAGAAGGAAGGCTGTATTTAAAAATAGGTGTCTATAATCATTCACATACCTTCCTTCTGTTGCCTTTTTATGCTTTTTTTCGTTACAACTGTCAGGTGATATTCGAATGTTAATTTGCACATCTCTGTTCTATTTATCTTGTTGACTTCATTCTCTCTTTTGTGCGTAGTATTTTGATAGTCGTTATATGATCTCTACCATACCACGATTTGTTTCATTTGCGCGGTGATCTTAACAGGGGCCACACACATTTCATTTTATTAAGCTTTGTCGTGTGGCATGTATTGATTGTTTTCATTTTTTTTCAGCTCTTTGCCAGCCTTTTGGACACTGTACTCATGAGTTGTAATATTTTCTGAGCTGTATATAATGTGTTTAATCTTCCCGTTTATTTTGTTCAGATATTCGCTGTTGTGGATTCGCCAACAAACGACGTTTTCTCGACCAGCTACGGAGCAGACTGCTGGGCAATGAAACTAGCATTTCCCCTGCCTTGGCAGAAGCGCAGATGGTTCCGCACGCTGCGGCCTCTGGCGAGAAGCCGCGGTCTCGTTCTTAAGAGTCGCTGACTAGGATATTAAAGCTTTGCTAGAATGAATGTATTGCTTATATGTACTTTCGACGAAGAGAATGATGAATAGCTTTCGTCGATTATTACTAAAATCTTCTCTTATGTCATGTCATTCCTTTTTATGTAATGAGCAAACATCACCTCGGAGGAAGCGGCGTTCAGTGAAGCCGCTGCAGTGCAATGTGCGGAGGAGGTTACGAGCGGAGCGAAGGGGAGGACAAGGCGTTGAGCGCACCGTCCAAGGAGAGGAGAGAAAAGAAGCCGGTCGCGAATCCGAGAACTGGATCGAGAGGAGGAGAGCTTAGTCTGCGAAGCGCTGGATAGGCACGCACCAGCGTGCTGCCGCCATCGATGTGACCCGGGTTCCGCGGCCCGAGGGGTGAGACGTCTTACCGACGGCACGCGTCGGCATGCTGCGGTCATTGATGTAACCGGGTTCCTGCTGCGTGACGTGCAATAAAATAATAAAAGTGATGACTGCCATTTCACTACTACTTGGCCCTTCGATGTGGTTGAGCACATGAGTTGACGGTTCTCAATCACTGGCTCCTACGATCATGCTTATTCGATGCTGTGATCGATGACAGCTTAAGTCAAAATCAACTCCGGTCTCTGTGAGCCATTCCAGTTCAAACTGCCGCTAAAGCGGATGTTCTGACGTGTGGATTTCGCCCCGTCGACCTGCGGTGAATCCACTTCCATGGATGCAATCTCTCAGTCAACGATTCCATGTCTATATGCAAATAAAAACATTTCGTACTCACTTATAATTGCCTCAACAGTCTCAGTCATCGCACTTAATACTCACGCAAAAAGCATATTGCTAACACAAGCCTGGTCTCTTGAATCGTAATCATCGTCTATAATTTGAGATTTGCCTTGACCTTAATTTGTCGCCGAATAAAGGTTTATCTGTGGATAAAGGCACA
Organism: Amblyomma mixtum; assembly: GCF_055824585.1. Taxonomy (NCBI): domain Eukaryota; kingdom Metazoa; phylum Arthropoda; class Arachnida; order Ixodida; family Ixodidae; genus Amblyomma; species Amblyomma mixtum. Next base: position 30,692,405 of record NC_143015.1, read on the forward strand.
TATGTGCTTGAGATAGGAATACCCCAGCATGCATACATACGCACACGCAACCAGACACAACAATTCTATACCATGTAAAGATGGTCTCAGAAGGACCCCTTATCTCAGCGGGGCACTTTCTGCGAGGTCTTGTTCGCCGAAAGCACGGTTACCACCACAAGGTTACAAAACGAATCAGTCACCCTATCGGGTTGAACAAAACCGCAAGTAACACCAGAAACTAGCTGTCCTGCGCGAGAACAAAACACGACTCTATTGCGCAAAGTAGACTGCCCAAAACTCGGCTAAAGTTATTACAGACCCGAATCCTGAAGAGTTCCTCCAATTATCTGTTCATTTCGTGAGAGCGCCATGGGCAGATGAGAATAAGAAATTTGCGGGAATACGGTGGCCTCAACTGGCGAAGGACAGGGTTAATTGGAGGGACATGGGTGAGGCCTTTGCCCTGCAGTGGGCGTAGTCAGGCTGCTGGTGATGATGATGATGATGCCTTGCGCAGTGAAGACAGCATAGCGATGTTTCTTTAGTATTCGCGCAGGATGTACGGTGCTGGAAAATGACTTATCCACCTCTACAACTTGGACCACAGTCGTTTTCTTTCAGGAATGCAGGACTATTTCTTGAAGTTCCTCTGCAAGTACGTAGCAATGGTTTGTAGCAAGTAGCAACAAGTAGTCCTGAGAAGCAAACATGGTTTATTTATCAGGAGAAATCTGGAGATTATTCAAATGTTAGATGTCAAAGATGTTTAAAAAAGGCCGGATATAACACGATAGAGATCCTCGAGGCGGCCACGGCAGTGGGGTGTCGTTGCCAGTATGCAGAGCTCGCGTATGCATAAGAAGCAGGGACACGCCTTGCGATCAAAATACATCCTTTCAGTATGTGTAGTAGAACCCGTCTCGACAAAGTAGCGGCCCGAATTGCATCGAGTGAATATCCGGCAGGCTCGATCCGTCACCCCTCATTCAATGCAGACGCCGCCTTTCCGTAGCGCTCAAAGCTGGCTTCGTGCAGCTCGTTTTGAAAGCGCCATATTTCTCTTTAACTCTCTGAAATTCTTTATACTGTCCCGCCTGTTACGTGCTTCGTGCTTCTGAGACAGCCCCGCCAAGCAACTGGCCGTGCCCCTGACCTTGGTCGGTGCCCTTGAGCTGTTTCTTGTATAAACATCCGTATTTCTCGCAGCCTTCCCTCTTCAAGGGAAGCCTTGGCCTTGTTCAAGGACTCGCTTGGTGCGAAAAGCGAAGCACAGGAAAAGCAAATGCTCATTACGAAGTCCAAGAACGTCAGTTTTTGGAGGAGTAAGTAAACACGGAATGGAGCCTAGCCCCGCGTTCTGGCCAGAATTCTGAAAAACGCGGATTATGTTATTGCGTAAGTTACATTTCATGTTTACGTAAGCACGCCACGCTTACACCGCTCATAGTCACTCTATCCCTTTGGATTTTTTGTAGTTGTGGCACAGTAAACATTATTTGAATATTTCTGTGCTGATTGAATGCAGCAACAGTTAATGGTTCCCTGCGAAAAAACGTTATAGTATTTGTCCCGCAGATCTAGTCAGAACAATCCTTTGTTGATGTTAGCTTAACCGGTTACATAATCTAACCAGGAACATATACGATTTCTTTACATACTGAAATATCCACCGAGTTCGTACTGGATTGAGTGGTTGCCCACTAAGCTATTCCTTTTACCTACCTGCACTGTCTTTTCTTGAACACGGATTGAAAACAAGTACATTTTTTTTCCTGTTCTTGGAGAACGATAAACCCAAACCAACATACGATTCCCGTTTAATTTCTTGCATCTCAGCAAGAGAAAATTGCAGGAAACTGCTTTTTCGTGTGTCACTTTCGATCAAGTGCGGCAAGATTCTCTCAGGTTGAATTGGAATAGACTGTTGAACTGAAGCAGTCGATTTCCCGCAAAAGCTATAGTGACAAAGAAATAATTTATAGGTTTATATTCCAATGCCAAGCAAGCAGAATTCTACAAGTGCATGCGAATAGCCATCCCTTAAAAATTGAAAATTGAAAATTGGTTTTTTGATGAAAAGAAATGGTGTAGTAACTGTCTCATATATGTCAGTGGACTCCCGAACCGCGCCGTAAGAGAAGATATAAAGGAAGGAGTGAAAGAAGGAAGGAATATTGAGGTGCCGTAGTGGAGGTCTCCGGAATGCTTTAGACCGCCTGGGGATCTTTAACGTGCACTGGCATCGCACAGCACACGGGCGCCTTCTGCATTTCGCCTCCATGGAAACGCGGCTGCCGTGGTACGGTTCGAACTCCCTTCTAACTACCATTCTGATATTCAAAGGGCTTCTCATGGAGTACTTTCTTGATGGAACAGCGCAAAACATCGGGACAAGAGACAAGCGCTGACTTACAACTGGTTTTTATTTCGAAGAAACAATGCTTCTTATACCTTCTTCACCCTCTCAAAAAGCACATGCGTGGCAACCATATCGTTCAAGCGTCCACAAAAAAGCATAAGACAAATAATCACAGATATTTATAATCACATTTTTAACATGTCAAATTCTTTCTTAGTCAAAGCTACAGACGGCGTGCTGACACAATCGTCGCGCAGACTCGCTATCAAAGCTGCCTCGATTATTTCCCGGACTAACTGGTCTTTGTGTGTGTGAGGCAGCTTTGATAGCGAGTCTGCGCGACGATTGTGTCAGCACGCCGTCTGTAGCTTTGACTAAGAAAGAATTTGACATGTTAAAAATGTGATTATAAATATCTGTGATTATTTGTCTTATGCTTTTTTGTGGACGCTTGAACGATATGGTTGCCACGCATGTGCTTTTTGAGAGGGTGAAGAAGGTATAAGAAGCAATGTTTCTTCGAAATAAAAACCAGTTGTAAGTCAGCGCTTGTCTCTTGTCCCGATGTTTTGCGCTGTTCCATCAAGAATGAATAACCAACATGCCCAAGCTGCTGTCCTGGTCATGGAGTACGTCGGCTGAAACTGAATTCATACCGTCTACATATGTACTGAAGGAAAGCTATTATGGTGTGGAGCACAGTTCTAAGTGTAAAAATCTATGTAGTGTGTTATGAGCATAGTGCCCTCGTAAAGTTTACCAACAGGCATGCAATTTAAGGATAACTTTCTCTACCTCTGCTCAGTTAGGTATTTCAGACCAATGCAAAATAACTTCCGAATAAAAAACGGCATTGCACTCCTCTGAGTGAAATATTTCTATTTATTATGATTTCCACTAGTGAGTATATTTGTTGCTTTCCTTAAGCTATCCTTCTTGATTTTTAAGATTGTTGAGACCAAGTTTATTTCCAAAACCACTACCACAATCATATCGGCACCAAAGACACTCTTCTAACGTTTGGTAACAGTTTCTTGCTATCAATGAATAGCGATAAATAGTTTATTGCATATTATCTCTCTCCATTTTATGCTTCCTGAATGCCCAGAAAATTATAACGAAATTCAAATTGTGGCCGACGTGAACAACGAAACTTTATAGCATGACAGTCCTCGCATTCGATAATATTCATATCTGTAATTCGTGATGCTCCTCTTGTACTTTAACTCGTGACCATACTTAACTACTTACGGGCCTATAATCTCACGCCAGGTACAAACTCGTTTTCTAATAGGTACAAGATTTTCCCCGGACATGCATGTGCTCAGTTTTCCTTCGGTGAAATGCTTGGGAAGCGGACTTCGAAGATGAAGTCATTTAAAACCATTTAAACAGCATCATTTTAAATGACGCTACGTCAAAGTGTGAGTTCAAGCGCGCGAACATTCTTCTTAGAACTTAAATGTCGTCTAGAAATTACCATCCTTCCTTGTGTTGTAACATATGTAAGGTGGGGTTTATTCGGTGAAGCTTGCTAACGAGAGCAGGGTCAACAGCATTCCGAGGTCAGCTAGTCCAGCCAGGAGCATGCACCAGGCGATGGCAACGCGGCTCGCGCGTATGCCCGTCGTCTTTAGTTTTCAACTAAATTTTTCATGTCTCTGAATTACGTCCCAATAAATACGAGGAAGGCATACGCATATGAAAGCAGGGTCTGCCGAAGTTCAGAAGCGGTAGCGTATCGGGCTAGTTGGTGCAGTTTTGACATTTTTCGAAGCGCTAAAACAACAAGGACGCAGAGGGAACAGACAGGGACGAGCGCTCGTCCCTGTCTGTTCTCTCTGCGTCCTCCTTGTTTTATCGCTTCGAAAAATGTCAAGTCTGCCGAATGAACGGGAAGACAGGGTCATTATTGAATCTCGGCCCGCAGGCGGGACGCATTTGCGGTGACCGACATTTATAACGAGTAGTCTAGACTGTACCGTAGCAAGCATGAGTTTTAAGACGTTTGGTTTGGTTTATGGGGTTTAACGTCCCAAAGCGACTCAGGCTATGAGAGACGCCTCTCGGGCCTCTAGAATTTCTCCTCCAAAGAAATTCCGCCGCCGCGGCCGGGATCGAACCCGCGTCTTTTGGGTCAGCAGCCGAGCACCGTAACCACTCAGCCACCGCGGCGGCGTTTTAAGACGTGACAGCGCGAACTGCCCTTCTACGTGTGCACTCTACTTTTGTTGTTTTTGTCAGTTCAATTTTAAGCGTTTGATGTGAAGAGCGCACTTCAATTTGTCAATTAACCTATTTGGTTATCGTGCGAGTTTAACGCCAAGGTAAGTTGTTAATGGTTATCGAGGCATTTCTAAGCCCCGACCTAGCCCTATTTTGTTACTGTTATTTGGGAGTTATGTATCACCGTCTTTTCTGCTCGAATACTTCGCGAATATTGACACATACTAGGCGGCTTTTTACTGGTGTGTCACATCTTCTGAATAGCAAAACATAGCACCCCGTTACGAAAAGCCTTTCTTGCTGATTTAATATACTGACTACTCTTAAGATCAATCGCTTCCTTTCCTTCATATGGCATGTTTTTTTAATAGCTGCAATCTCTTGGAGTAGCCAGCCACCACTAAACCATAAGAAGCTTGAGCACTCTTAGGTCAGTGCATGCATGATCAATGTAAACGCGCACAACTGTTCGAAAATGAGTCATAAAGTTTTCCTATTCCAAATATTTTCGAACCCTTTTGCCGCTGTCCTTCGCTCGCAAACTAACCTGCTATTAATGAAGTTTGTGGACAATGTTACGAAATTTTATCTTATTTATTTAGAAAAGCACTAAACCACCTCTGGCCATTGTAGCTATCCAACGTTTGTTTTGCACTCACGCTTGTGCATTAAAAAGCTTATCTTTGAGAGTTCAGCACTTTTTCATTACCTACTCATTTAGAAGCACCATAGAAAGCTCATCTAGGAAATGTAGTAGCCTTCATCTTATGCGGTGCAATATTAGTAATAGCTAAAGTTCTACTAATAGTTTTCCGTGGTTGGGATTGAAATGAATGATGAATAATTCCTTCGTAAAGTTTGGGAGCATGTTAGGAAAAGAAGGCTTGCGCCTTATGAAGAGTTTTATGTACTTGAGTTATTCTTGGATCAGACGCTTCAAACTGGAAACAAACATTTTGAAAAAGGCTTTGAAAAACCCTTTGGTGCATAAAGGTATAAATTCAGCGAACTCTTTCAGCCTGCTGCTGCTCGTTTTTTCCTAATGCTTAAGGCCTACAATAAAATCTAAGAGCAAGACCAACTGGTACGGTGGAAACTTTGGCTAACACAGTAACAGCATAGAGCGGATGTTCAAGATTCTGGGGGTGGTAAAGCGGCGAGTCTTTACTTTCCCGTAGGCACTAATTCATGACCATCACTTGACCCGTCACGTGACCTGATGTTGGAGCTCAACGCTGGTCACGTGAGAGGATGTTAAAGATCTGCGCTGGTGAAATGTCCGGAAGTTTGAAGGTGTGCGCCACGTAACTCTCCGAGTATCAGGCTTAGCTGTAGAGACAGCCAGTGGTGCCGGTGCTGCACATCTGTACTACTGGTGACTATGAGCTCCGCGTTGTAGGAGACGTTGCTTGTTCAACAACATCAACAAAAACAACAGGATGGGACATATACTTTGGGTCCTACGTGTGAAGTACATTAGCTGGATCTGTTTTACACTTCCCCGGAGAAAAAGTAAATATTATTTCTGGTTTATTTTGTTTCAGATCTTCTCTTGCGGATCCTATGTATTGCAAAATGAATAAAATCTCGCTATGTTATGGGTTCTTGTGAGAGTGTGTAGGATGGAAGAGCCCATTAGCGAGCACCTGCCCCTTGACTAGATGACGAATGAGCTATTGAATGACGGTCGACGCTCGAAATCTGGTATTTTTGCCCTTTATAACCCCGTCTTTGTTGCCCTCCTGATACCAGCCCGTTCCATAAATTCACCAGCTCTTCAAGGGCGACGTAGACCACGTGAAAGCGAATGCTACGCTGCCCGAAGCGCTCCTTCTTCGGCGCAATTGTATAGTATCTATTGGCATGGGCAAAGGTGAGCGCTCCAAAAACCTTTTTCACAATATCTGCAATTACACCTAAAAAAAAAACCTCAGGAAAATTTTGCATAAAGAGACTTAAGTGACTCAACAATGAAATGTTCTCTCATGATGCGTAGGTGCAAGCTCACTACGGTAAATACTGGACAACTGACTGCTGCTGCCACTGAAATCAAACATTGTGCCATTTTAAAAATTTTCCTGATGAATATGTGAAGTTATCGTGTATTATTTTTCTTTTTTGTTTTTCTAAGGATGTGTTTATTGTGTACCGTTGCTTTTGTTTATCCCTAAACTGTTGAGAATGTGACTTTTATTTTATGAACGCAGTGTGTTGTCTTCGCGTGCCTATTTATATTGTGCAGTATAGTGATGGACCCGAAACTAGCCTTTGGCAATGGGCATTGTGCATTGAAGTTCATGCATTGAAGAACACGTGAACCACCTCCGCCTACTTTTCCAGCGTCTTTCGGCAAACGGCATTGTTGTCAATACCGAAAAGAGTCAGTTCGGAAAACCAGCTCTCGAACTGCTCGGCCATCACTTGAACAACAACGGCTTCCGTCCGGTTTCCCGAAAAAGTTCAAGCCATCATCGAGTTTCCCAAGCCCACTTCAAGCACGAAGCTCCGTCAGTTTCTCGTCCTCGTGAACTTTTACTGCCGATTCATCAGAAACTCTGCCACCCTGCTTGAACCACTTGACCGCATGCTTTGCGGCAAGCACTCGGCGAAAGCACTACACTGGGATACCCCTGCGGACGATGTCTTTAATGCCATTAAGCGCGCTCTGGCCGACGCCACTCTACTCGACCACCCAAAACCGTATTATCCGCTAACACTCATGACAGACGCTTCCAACACAGCGCTTCGAGCTGTCCTTCAGCAGCAGGTCAGTGGCGTGTGGCAGCCCCTAGCCTTCTTCTCAAAATGCATCACTCCTGCCAAGACACGATACAGTGTTTTTGGCCGCGAACTTCTGGCCATATACCTGGCAGTGCGTCATTTCCGCCACTTGCTTGAGGGCAGAGCATTTACCTTTTTCACGGATCACAAGCCTCTTACTTACTTAAATGGCCGTTCTGCATCCCTATATAAGCCACGGGAGTGAGACAACTTTCCTTCAAATCTGAATTCACGACGGACATCCGACGCATCAGTGGCGTTGACAACACTCCGGCTGACGCCCTCAGTCGCTTCGATGCCGTCACACGCAGTCATTCAAAAACATCACTTCGTCCTCCTTTCCTTGCGACATACATGAACTATCTGCAGCGAGAGCAAGCGACTCCGTGCTGTGCCACCTACATATGTACAGCGCAAACGTCCCTGAAGCTCGAGACAGTCCCCATAAAAGATGTACCAATTGTTTGTAATACCTCTACAGGTACCCCAAGGCCATTTTTGCCTATCCTTTTCCGCGAGAAAATTTTCGAATCCTTGAACATCATTTCCCATCCTGATATTCGTGCAACTCAAAAGCTGATCAAATCTCGCTTTGTCTGGTCCCGCATGAGCACCGACCTTCGCGATTGGGTTCCCGCATGTGCACTCTGCCAGAGTGCGATAGCATATCGGTACCATGTGCCCCCAGCCCAACGTTTCCTTCAGCCCGACCAACGCTTCGTAGTAGTCCATATCGACAAAATTGGTCCCCTAACCACATGTCAAGGCTATCTGCATTTACTGACATCCGTCGATCGCTTCACCCAGACGCCTGAGGCTACGCCAATCGCCGACATCACAGCAGCTACTGTCGCTGGGCCTTCGTCTCTACTAGGGTAGAGCCGTTCAGCTACCCCACAACCACCGTCACGGACCGCGGTCGCCAGTTCGAGTCATCGCTTTTCACAGAACTCCTCCAACTCCTCGGAGCAGCACGGCTAGGGGACTGCAACTTACCATCCACCAAAAAAACGGACTCTTTGAGCGTTTTGATCGCCACCTCAAAAAAGCACTCACTGCGCACGGTCTCCCCGCCAAGTGGGTTGCTGTCCTTGTGCTCACGCTGCTCGGAATCCGATCTGCCTTCAAAAAGGACCTTTCGTGAGCCTGTGCCGAGCTTGTTTATGGGACCTCTCTTCGTCTTCCAGCCGATTTCTTCGAAACCGCAAAACCCGCCGTCCCGTCAACAGCAAGTGAATACGCCGACAGGCTCTGGCACATCCTCCGGCACCTGCAAGCACAGCCGACGCGAGAACACCAACGCACCGTGCACGTGGCTGGAGACAAACGCAACAACCAATGTTTTCGTGCGTTACGGCCCTGTGCGCGAATGTCTCCAACCACATTATACTGGCCCCTTCCTCGTCCTCGAGCGCCGTTCCTCCACTTTCTTCTCTGTCTTGAACGGAACACGAGAGGCAGTGGCGCTCGAGCGACTTGCGACGCCCCCATTCATTCCCGACCGACAGCAAGCGTACCCGGCTCGTCGCGTCCACTGGCATCCAAGCTGCCCGCGGAAGTAAATCGTTCGCCACCTTGGCTTCCACTTTCGGAGGAAGGGGGGGGGGGGGGGGGGGCTTGCCGGTACAAAGTACACGTGCTTCTTTCCCCGCTTCCGGCAACATGAGGTGAACGCTGTTGCGGTCGTAGTCTGCGGTGTCAATTGAAAGGACCCAGACCAAGTAGACAGCACTCCGCGCGCTCATGTGCCTGGCACGCTCTTTCCTTCTCCTCGTTTTTCCCTCTTGCAGCGGCGGGGAGCGCCTCCCGCGCTCCCCGGCGCAGCTTCGTTACCACACAAAGAGAATAAACAGTTGAACTGCACAGAGGTCTCGTCGTGTATGAGAACCTTTCAGCAGCTTATTTCCTACAAAATAAACAGATAATCCACCGAAGGCTATCACGAGCGAGGGCTTTCAGAAGTGGTAGTGAGCCTACGCCCTGGCAAAACCGAAAGGGTGCGCAAGCCAAGGGAAACCAGTCTCCATGCAGACGCTCTCAGCAGCGCTGCAGACGCCAGAGTAACCGAGGTCCCCCTATGACCGAGCAAACCAGTCTGTACAAGGCGAACAGGAAAGATTTTTGTGTACTAAAATTGATAAATGAGTGCGACAGCTCAGGAAGGAAAGAGTGAGGATTGTATCATTTGGGTTCTGGCGGTATACTCCGTTTCGGAGACCAAGCGCACGGTGCCGCAGACCGAACTGTTGTCCCTTTGCAAAAGAGAAGTGAAGTTGTGAGGTTATGCCACGATATGGAAGGAGGAGGACGTTTATGCTCTCAAAAGACCCGCCGGGCGGTTAGCAAAGGCTATTTTTGGCATGGACTGAGACAGGATGTTGCAGAACACTGCAGAAACTGTCAGTGCAGAAAGACATCGGGACTGAGAGAATTGCATTGACCACCTCCTGATCTTACGTAACCTTTTCGTGGACAGCGTTACGTAAGGGAGTCTGAGAGTTGCCACGACCATTGAACTGTGAGAACGGCTGATTGACTGCACATTTGCGTGGCACTATCAGAATTTTGTCTCCGAGCTGTCGTGAGTGACTGGCTGGAGATTAATATAAAGAGCGGACCTGGATTTGCTGTTTTGTCTGGTTATATCGAATAATTTAGTCTGCCTGAGGGAGTTACCGTCCCGTCCATAACGTTCTGAATTGAATAATCGCGTTGAGAACTTTGCAACAAACAGTACTGTGCTAGGAGAGTGATGTCATTACAAAATTTTCACAGAAAATTTATTTATTTATTTATTTATTCATGTTACCCCTAAAGGCCCTCCAGAAGAGGGTATTACATAGGGGGGGGGGGGGGTACAATCATAAGTAATCGCGATACATTTTAACAAGTAAGTGTAACAAAAAAGCGTTAATTAAAACATAAGGTATCACACAAAGAAAAATTGAACACTAACAAAAACAGCAAACATGTACACATTTCCGTCACAGCGAAGAAGCTCATGGAATTTTTTATTGTCAGTTTCTGTGGCAATGACTGATGGCAAACTATTCCATTCAGGGATAGTACGAGGAATAAATGAATTGGCATGAGACGATGAATGACAGTTTACGCGTTTAACTTTGAAAGAATGATCACGGCGTGGAAAGAGAGCATCAGGTGACTGAAACAAATCACGGCGAAGGGATGGGTGGTGATAAAGCTTATGGGAAAGGGTTAAGCGAGCAAGTTTACGGCGATATGACAAATCTTCCAGTTCGGCACGTTTTTTTAATGCTGAAACGCTTGTGAAGGGTGAGTAGTCTGAAAATATGAAACGAACAGCACGGTTTTGCAAGGATTCAATGTTAGTGATAACGTAGGCTTGAATAGGGTCCCAAATGGCCGCAGCATATTCGATTTTAGGGCGTATTAGAGTTATATAAGCAAGGTTTTTAACGTGTATAGGGGCGTATCTGAGGTTACGTTTAAGAAAACCAAGTGAGCGGTTAGCAGATGCTCGGGTGAGGTCGATGTGGTGATGCCATGTTAGGTCAAACTGAAGGTGCACCCCAAGGTACTTGTATGTTGATGCTAGTTCCACAGTATTGTCATTTAGAATATAAGTGATTGGAATATGAGCTGTACGGCGAGTGAAAGATATTAGTTTAGTTTTAGAAACGTTTAATGTCATTAACCATGATGAGCACCAAGAGCTTACTGCGTTCAGGTCAGATTGTAGGGATTGGCGGTCACTGTCTGTAGTAATGTTACGGTAAATTACGTAGTCATCAGCGAAAACGCGAAGTCTAGATGTTAGACAGGCAGGTAAATCATTAATATAGATTAGAAAAAGCAAAGGCCCTAGCACGCTTCCTTGTGGTACCACAGATGTCACATTAGCAGAAGAAGAGTTAGAATTATTAACGGAGGTAAACTGAGTTCTAGATGATAGAAAGTCCTTAATACAAGCGAGCACGTTAGGGTGTATATTAAGCTGTGCTAGTTTCAGTAGAAGTCTTTGATGAGGAACCCGATCGAAAGCTTTTGAGTAATCCAGGAACACTGCGTCGACCTTAAAGCCCGCGTCAAGTGATAGTTGTAAGTCATTAATAAAGCCAGATAATTGAGTATCACAAGAAAATTCCTTGCGAAAACAGTGCTGATAATCGAAAATAATGTTATGATCTTCGAGATAGCTGATGACTTGGCTATGAATGATATGTTAAAGTAGTTTGCAAACAGTGCAGGTTAACGAGATGGGTCAATAGTTTAATGGAGAGGAACGCTCACCTGATTTAAATATAGGTATTACTTTGGCTATCCGCCAGTCATTAGGAATTAATCCGTGTGATAATGATTGCGAAAACAAACAGGACAACACAGCGCTAATGCTTTGGGATGTGTTTTTCAGCAACTTATTGTTAAAGCCGAGGAGATCCGAACTATTAGTTATTTTAAGATTGTTTAATAAAGCTAAAATACCAGTTTCATTAATAACTATTTCAGGCATGGAAATATCTTGGATTATATCTAAGTCAGGGAATGAGCTAATGTCTTCTTTGGTGAATACTAATGAGAAGGCGTCATTGAAAACCTGAGCACATTCATACTCTTTAATTATGACGCCGTCGCTGTCGGAAAGCAAAATGTCGGGTTGAAAGCCAGGATTTATGATGCGCCAGAATTTAAGAGGGTTGTTGGTTAGCAGAGATGACAGGTCATGATTGAAAAAGTGACGTCGAGTGTACTTCAGAAGTGACTGGTAGTCCTTGTCGCGTTTCTTGTACTTTTCCCACGCGCTTAGAACACCATTTTTCACTGCCTGCCGGTAAAATCGCTTTTTCTTGTAATTCGCACGTCGCAACTTCTGGGTAAACCATGGTGCACTGCTGCTACATCTAATGGTCATTAGAGGAACGAAATCATCGATAAGTTTATTAAAAGTACTCTTGAATAAATCACAGTTTTGCTGAACAGTGCGCAATGAATATTGATTAATGAACTGGGCGGAAAAAATTTCAAGTTCGGAATTTATTTTTTCATAGTTAGCTCTGTTGTAACATCTGATTTGTTTAACAGTCGTTTTCTTTTCGTTAAAAGAACCAGTTATGCGTCCTTTTATTACGTCATGATCCGAAATGCCATCTAAATGAATGTCTGAACAAATATTGGTATTATTTGTTAATATTAAGTCTATAATGTTGGCAGTACTCGATGTGCGACGCGTGGGATTGGTAATGACTGTAGTAGAATGGAAAGTTGGGCGAGTTGGTGTACGTTCATTTTGGGTGGAAAAAACAGCGCGAAAGGGACGGAAGACAAAGTCTTCCGTCCCTTTCGCGCTGTTTTTTCCACCCAAAATGAAGGATTGGTAATGACTTGCGATAGTGAAAAATCAAGACATGATTGAAGAAACATGTTAGCTTCAGTGTCACTCTCTGTGACGGATTGTGTCAACCAGTTTATACTAGGGAAGTTAGTCTCCAAATATGAGTAAAGTACAGTTAGGAAAACGCGTACATATTTCACACAGAATTCGATTAAATTCAGAAGAAAAGCCATTATTCACGTTAGGAGGACGGTAAAAAACACCAACAACTATATCAATAGAACAACACTTAATAGAAACCCATGTACACTCAAGAAAAGAACTAATCATGAGAGGCACAGTTGCCAAATTATCCCTTATCGCCAAGAGTACACCACCTCCTCTCCGGTACGGTCTGTCGCAACGAAAGATGTTAAAATGTGTCTGGCTGACAAAAATTGAATCATCAGGAATAACATCACTTAGCCATGTTTCGGTTAGCGCTACTAACGATGCGGAGCACGAGTCGATTAGCGAAGATATTGCAACATCTTTCGATAAAACACTTCTGATGTTAGTGTAAAGGAAAGAAATGTTTTTGGGAGTATTACATGACGAACTTTGAGAAGAAAGGAAAGCTGGGATGTGCTTTGAGTAAGTGACAGAAGAACGTCAGTCTTCTTGTGTGGGGTGCTGAGAAACACATACCACGCGATCAGCCTCAGTGTCCCATACATAGGCATCGTTATTAATGTGAAGCTTATTAAATGCGAGACGATTGCGGTCGCCTTCCTTTTTCACGGATTTGGCGTACTGCCAGAGAAGACGGCGCTTTTGTCGGACGGCCTCAGAATAATCGCGAGTGAAGCTGAAATCTGTGCCCTTGAGCTTTGAGTAGAGCAGAGGGGGTTGTGAAGGACTGCATACATGAGGCCTGTGCACTCCTCACAGCTAGAGTTACAAGAACTTATTCCGCCGACTAGTGCCAAAGACATTGTGGCTGTCTTCAAAATTTATAGACCTCGATAAGCCTGCCAAGGTACTGGTGTGTAATGCGCTGTAATGTAATGCGGCGGGCGCTGCAGAGGACAGATGGTGAGCGACAGCGAGAGGGTAGAAGACGAGAGGCCACGTGTGGTTCCCGACGCTCACCACGATTCCCTACGGTTTGTGGTGCAGTTGTGTGCTTGCCCCCCCCCCCCCCCCCCCCCCCACTCCTTTCTCCTCGCGTCGGGCGCAGGCAGAGAAGCGCGTTTATGTGTGCGTGAAGCCGGCAAGCAGCCCTGCCAGCAGGGGACGCTACATACTGCGTAACGGCTCCAAGGGGCAGCCAGCAGAGCAGGCGAGGCTGCAGGAGACCGCAGCCCTGCGAGGGACCCCTGATCGCCCTGACACTTCCCGAACGAGGCCATCGTCCTTCCCGTGGTAACGGCCGCGGCTTTCTGAAATTCAGCGTACGCCCTTGGCCGGCTGTAGGAGCAGCGACGGCGAAAGGACCGTTGGGAGAGGAGGACCTCGGGAGAGAAGAACGGGAGAAAGTGCGGGGAGACGTGGCGGTTGCGGAAAACAACGGACAGAGGAGAGATGAGAGCCGGAAGCCGGGAAGAGAGGCAGACCATGGGAGTGCCGAAGCAGCCGCGGCCCGCTGAGGCAAGATGAGCTGAGTGAAGCCCCAACCTGCCGGACCGACCACCAGTTCTCCTAAAAGCCAGCGAGGAGCCGACCCCTAAGTTACGCCTTCAGGCAGAGAAACAATGTTTCGCTGGGTTACCGCCTTATTGGACCAGTTCTCCTCGCTTCAGCAGGACCCGTAGACAGCAACACATTAGGTTGCTTTGCGATTGACTCCCGACAGGCGGGAACGTCACACAGCGCACGCATTAAAAAAAAAGAGAAAAGGAACCGGCCCAAACATTCCCGAAGGCGCGCGCGGCTATAAGCCCATCCAAGCCTAGGAGCCATGACCTCCTCATCCCTCGACCTCGGCGAAGGAGGTGCGCGCGGACAGATGTACGAGAGACCTCCAGCCCTCTCCAGAAGATAGGGGAGAAAGACATAGCGGAACGTGCTGTGCGACGCCTTTTGTCTAAATCAGAGCCCTCGCCTATTCTGGAAATTTCGATGCCGGTTATTCAAGAGCGTATTGCGCCTTGTTATGGGGCTCTTTGTCAGGTTTCGTGCAGCAGTGTAGACAGGCCCCTACTTTTGTCAAGCCGTGAAGAGTGAGCTAGGAGCTCGAGTGTCTTTTGTGGCAGCTTTGTGAGCTGATTGTCTAGCCCTTGTTTCGCTCCACGTTTATTTGTTCTTGCACAGGTTTTTTACTCGTATTAAAAGTCCAATTCCTCTGTTCGGCAATGTGTCATCGTACGTCCATCGTCTGGCTGCCTGCTACGAGTCGAACGCGAAGTAAACGAGCAACCTCGAAGGAAGCGAGGTGTGAAGAAGGAAGAACGTAACACCTTTACTGGCGCAGACAACAACTAACTTAACTTTACTTCCTCTTCGTCTCCAAGGCAGAAAATGCCTCCGTGATAGAGTCTTCGCTCCCGCGTGAGAACCACCGCATGTATTCGCTTATTTTTCGTAATCTGTTGACTAGAATGGTCTGCCCTGGACGAAATCAACCACAACCACACCGTCCATTTCAACAATTTCAACAAGAACAACGTCAACAACAGTTGGCACGCCCACCTCTTATGTAACGCTTTACACCCGGAGGTTTGGGGCAATAAATAATATGAAAAAGAATGCATATTTACAGTCATCTGACTGTAATAGGTTAAAATAATGTTGCCCGTGTCGTCCATCCATCAACATGCTGAAGCGGGCACTTTCTTAATATCCGTGCAACGCAGACGTCCCACGCCAACAACGAAAGGTATTCCAACAACAGTTCAGCACTTTTGATGGCCAGTGTATCGCATGAAGCGTCTAAGAAAATGTGCGCAAGATCAGCCCTTAAGGGCGGTGTTTGAGCCTAGAACAACGTTCTCCTACCCGATAGCCCTTACACCCGTGAATCTTTACGCTCCCTATGCATTTCTTTTTTTTAGTGACCTGCAGTGCATTAACGGTGGAAGCACCAAGAACTAGAAAATGAAAGGAGCGTGCGTTCATACTGAGTCATGCTAGCGCCTCCATATTGGGACTGCATTCAGTAATGGTTGAAACAGTTATGAATTAAGCAAAGAATCTTTCGAACAATATCCTCAGGGTAAAATGTTTTTATCCACGAAAGTTACTTCTTCTTAACCTGAGCAGAGAGAAAGCAGTGCGCGGCAAAAAGCTCGCACGAAAAGCATTAAAACAGTTGTTTGAATTTAATACACGTGCATTTTCATTTTGTAACTACCACTTGATTCAATCGGTTCTGCGAGAAAACTTTCAAGCTTGAACCTTTGCCGTTTGCTTTTGACCACCAATGTAAATTGGGTGATTGGAGTCTTTGGAAACGTCCTTCTCCGATCATGGCACAGAAAATTTTCCCTTTACTATGGGTGAAGTTTGACACATGACAGCCTTTCAAGCGTTCTACGTTGGCAGATAATGAGAGTTGTTGCCAGTGTGCCTTAGCCACTGGTGATCAAACCAAACAAGCGTGCTTTTCGACGTTGATTTCTGCTCAGCTACTATAACTGAAACATCTTTGTTTACTCCTGTACCTTCCTCTTCTACTACAAATAATTCGACATATTTTTCAACTGCTACTTCCGCCAATCAACCCTACGAGCTGTCTACACGGAGAAGATCTGAGATCGGTATTTTCTTACAATAAGTAAAAACTGAGAACGTAATGAGAAAAAAAAACACTTTCTACCTTCATGTTAGCAAAATGTTAGCCTTTAATTCCTGACGTCAACTCACGACGTGTGAGCGGTTTGGCGTTTGTTTTGCTATATTCGTCAGGGTTAGCGCGCTAGTGTGTCTCCCAATATCGAGCGTATCGCTCACAGGTTTGGAATCTATGGCATGTTTTCTGCCCCTACAAGCCACAGCGCTTGTGCAGAAAGGTGAATCTTTCAGGCCATCGTACGGTGATGAGGCTCGAGATCATTGAACGTGTTTTGTGGCCCGCCGCACGCATGTTGTTTACGAAATTTGTGCGGAGCCTGACATGTTAGTAAGACAGGGCGATGCATCAATAAGCACCTCAACGAACATGATTCGCCCCTACATGAGGCTACCTCCAACCGCATCCTCGCGCTCCACTTAAAAACATGGAAAGGTGATTTTCACAATTTTTTTAGTGGCGCGCCCGGCTAAGGCGCATTACTCCGGTGAAGCCTGAGTTATCTTAGTTATGAAGCCTGAGTTATGAGTATTCTGTGAAGCCTGAGTCATCGTAAGCAAGGGGTCATCATGCGTCAGCCAACCTTAAGTTTCTGTCTCCCGCCATAGTATGGTGCCTCTTAATTCTTCAATTACGAGGTTCTGTGCTTTTTCGTTTAAGCGTTGCCTTTTTTGTCACTTTGCGCAAGCTGTATGCATACGTATTTGCGCGTTCACGCAGTGATTGCATTTAGTTCCTAGTCTGCGCTGGTCTGCGTCTGTACTTTTGTCCTGTTTATTCGCGGTGTGTTCCTTGACAATGGTAAGAATACATACGGTCGAGAAATAAATGTATCACATCGCACCTGGTCAAAGTGACTTAATTCAGATTCAAAATGAAAACTGAAATGAAAAGATCTAATACAAATTGCTCCAATCGAAGAACGTCGCCCATTCACCAGTAACTGTTGCCATCCGTATTCTAGCTTGCTGCCGCGGTCTAGAATCCATCTCTGCAAATGCGACCAGCACTCGCGTCCTCCAGGCTCCAATAAAAAATGGACGCAAGCGAAAGTGAAAAATCTATGACATAAAGAGGACACATTTTACAGTGATGAACGAGGAAAGTCGTTTAAATTGCCCCGCGTCAGAAACCGTAAATTCTATTAGAAGTGAAGATGTAGCACAGCTCTATCGCGTTTTCCGGCTCCGAATGCGTCCGCTTCGCAGACGAGAAGGCTTTCGCTTTTTGCAGCGGCCATCATAGAATATGGTACTGACGCAGTCAGTAAACAAGGCTCAAACGCTTCGCGAAAGTAAAATGCGCGTGAAGCGCGATCCATCGACAGTCGCGCGAAGCAAAAGGACCATCTCCCGGGAGATGCTTTCCGGGAAGTAGGGCACCGCTCACCCTCCCAACCCTGGCTCCTTTCTTTCTTTCCTATCTCTTTCCTTTCCATTTCTCCCTCAGCTTACCCTTGCCGACTGGGTGGTGGCGCCATCTGTCGATCAATTCCAGCAGCGGTTGACACAACGCTTCAAATTTTGAGGGCTGCGCGGCTTTAATCCACAATAAATGAGGTTCCGCTGTCCGTGATCATCGTACCACAGCCGCGTAATATCACTGCAGGTATAAAGTGTAGTCGATGCAACAGTTTAGAAGTAAACAAATAAAGGGGTAGGTTTATTAGCCTGCGAAGGTTATACGAAACACTTAGAAAACGCAGAGCGCACGTACGTCCTTTTAGAGAAACAACTTAAACTGCACTGCTTGAGTCTATTTCCGACCGGATGTTGACGGGGCCGAGGCAACCGGACGGCAGCGTCCCCCTTTACCCCGGGGAGCCGTGGACACCTCATACGAATTCAGCACTAAAGAGGAAACCAACACTTTTAATAGCATCACAGACAATCAGAAAAAGAGCAAAATGATCTATCCTCCTCTGGATAGATCGCTTAGCTCGGTTGAGGCCTATGACTGGAGAAGACTCCAGGCTAGAAACTTCGCATCCCCGCTCTGGAGGAGCTGGACAGGAGGTGACACGAGGGAGGATGCGGAGGCGTGCGAGTTCTGCGGGCATGCCGCTACACTCGAACACATACTATGGAGATGCCCCAGTGCCCCAGGATATAGCAGAATTGCAGAGGAATGGGAGACCATACTCAGAAGTGCCGACCTTAGCGTACAACGATACGCTACCCGCCTGGCAGCAGAAGCTGCGCGACTATATCGTTGCTAGTCTTCCAGCTGCGACGCTGCTCCTCCCGGAACGCCTGCGTGCGGACCCGGAGGGGCACGGGTCTTCCTCTGGCGGAAATAAAGTTTCTTCATCATCATCCCCCTATGCCTCGGCGTCTCCCAGTCCATTACCCGCTGCTCGTCAGAGAGGGGGAGAGAGGTCGGCGGTGGTCAGGGAATTTAGACCGCTTCGGAGCTCGAGCGGCCAGCGCGGCGTGCGCACATGTCTTGGAGTTTCCGAGCGCCTCTGTCGACAACAAAAGGATAAAGGACAGTATCTCGTCTGATTATCATAACTAGTCTGAGGCATGGCTTACCTATCGCCACCTATTTCATAATCACACTTCCACGCGTGACACTCTCCTGGCCCCCATCGCGTTCCCTTTAAGTCCTTATCCTGCCTATAAGAGTTAAGAGACAATCGTTAACCAGTTCCCCATTTTACATTTCCCGCCAAAGACCCACTTGGCGCTCTTTATTTCAAGTTTGCTAAAAATTTATTTCAAAGTATATAATAACTGTACGTTACCAGTCCACACCAATGGGCCAGTAACGTGGAAGCTAACTAGTTGGGTAGAATATAAATTGACCTCAAAGCAGCGATCTATGCAAAAGAGTATTATAGCTCGAACTTTAAAAGATAGGCAAAGAGAAAAGCGGGCGGGCTAACAAGCTGGAGATATTGGCATCTTACTTGAATGAAGAAGAAACGGGCCTAGGCAGGGCATTGATTGTGGACGCAAGATAACCGGTGGTCGTTGAATCGGTCTGGATGCTGAAAGAACACGAGTTGAGCACGGGGTGGCAGAATGTGAGTTGCGCCGATGAGATTAGGAAGTTAGAAGGGTTAAGGTGTCCGCTGCTGACCGAACACAGGGTTAATAGGAGAAGGCTATTCCGCAGTGGACGTAGTTATATCAGTGATGACTATAATGACAATTATTACAAGTAGAATATCCTTCCCTAGTGTTCTTCTCTGATCAATGCTGCCCTCTTTCTCTGAATGTTAGTCGTATCACTCGATGACATGTTTAGGCTTGTTGATGAATTTAGTGATCACGATATCAGTTCTTTTTCTCTTTCGAACTTCTGAAAATTTTCTATGGCTCAGTAGAGCACAGACCGGAAGAGTCACTTCGCCTTGCAGGCCGCCACTAGGAAATGCGTTCATATAATGTACGAAGGTCATTAAAATTGCTATAGTGCATGGATTTTCGCAGAACGAAACGAGGAATGCGTACAAAAAAAAAAAAACGGGAGACGCACCTAAGTCTGCTTACGTGTGTGAACGGGTAAGCGTTCATGGTTCACAGTTCATTGCACGAGCACATACACACAACCGCACGCAATGACATTCAGGGACCGAATGGCGAGCCGTAGGCAGGGCGCTCCATTGTCTTCTCTGTTTACGGTGGCACGATGTGTGGCGCCACGCTGAACGCTGTGCGATGAACGGTTGCAGAACAGTTTTGATGAGAAAGTCGCCTGGGACAGCAAAAAATTAAAGGTGCATATGTCGTCGGTTCGAATCCCTGCCGCGAGCGAGCCTCCAACTTGACTAGTACATGTAAGCTATATGCAACGAGAAATCATATGACACCACCGGGAACAGTGCAATAGAAGTTGCATCGCAATTTTCTTACGAATACAGGGAACACTGGCTCCACACCGAGATCGGCCTCCGGCGAGTATGTATGCACTGACGACACCTGCAGCATTGTCTGAAGTGGCGGTACTCCGCTTTGTGTGTTCCTCATACGGCCGCTTGATGACATCGTCCAATTTTTCTTGCCATCGTCGAGATTTTCTGCACCATCCGCGAGTACGAACATGCGCACAGGCCGCCGGCTTTCCTCGTACTGGGGCTACTAATGCTTTCTCATTAACATAGGATAACCGTACACTAAAGCAGTGGAATTCCAGCCATGAATTTTCTTTTTGTGTGCGTAAGACATTATATATGTAAGTTAATGTGCATTAAGAAACGGACGCCGGTTAAATATTCGTTCGTCATTAAATTATTTCCTGAAAATAGAGCTCAGACTACGAGGCCTTGTTCAAAGCGTTTCACGGGTGTTTGCATCTAGTTTTCGTACACTTTATCCCAGGCGGTGTTCACGCATTCGCATCGTGTTCGCGATTATACACGGTGGAGCTTTTGTCGGGAATAAAAGGAAAGCTTACAGGAACAAACGTTTGTAACTGTGTGATTCTGCGAAGTACCTCGGCCGCACTAAAATGCACCTGGCCGCCTGGCGCTTGCTTTCTTCGCGGTAGCTTCAGTAGTGTAGCTGGCGCCATCTATGGAGGCATCTGGTAACAATACGTGCCTAGCGAATTAATTATAATCGATAAATCTCGTTTTTTCTTTGACTTTCTCGCATAAATTTGGTAGCTGTGTTAGAAAAATACCTTAAGGAACTAATAATGGCAATACTTTTATACAGAGAAATCTTAAAGCTAGCGGTGTGCAAATAGTACTTTTTCCAAACTGAATCAAGTAAGAATAGTGTGACTAAAACCGGATCGAATGAATCGAATAATGATAGGATCGAATCGAATACGAATGGAATATTAGTACTAATATTTTCACACAACGAGAAGTTGTGCGAAACATTAAAGTCACAGCTGTGGCAGTGTTGTACGGTGCTGCAATTTTCATACCTATGAAGGTAGAGCTATGGCTGCAAAAAGACGCAGCACTAATCTCCACTAACGGGTCCCTACACGAAAGTCCTTCTGAGAGAGCACGAGAGGTCGCTGGGAGCATCTGGCGCTTCATCTAATCTCGCTCTACATTGCCGTGACTGCGGTAAAGAAAATGATAGCGTGTGTGTTTATGATTTGGGGCGTGCCGACGTTGTATTCAGGAACAGGAATTAGAAGTGCCGGAAAATATTAGCGGCTTATCTGATCGCCACATCGCGCATTCCGTGCATTGCAAAACCTTCGGTGGCGTTACACCAGGTACAACTGGACTATCTTGAGAGTACTGCTGCAGTGCAATGAGGCTAATGCGCACGTGCGGTTTGGTTTGCTGTTTCTGTTGTTTCGTTGTGTTTCACGCTTTGTGCGCCTGCGCGTGCTGGGTTGAAGCCTTTATCTCACGAGTTTTTCCTAATAAAATTTCATTTGATAGTCAGCGCTTGTTTGTTTGCGTGTTTCTTTCCCTGTCTTCGTTTTTCGCGCTGTTCATAATGTTGATCCTTATATTGACTGTAAGGCCACCAAGTTATAAGTGTAGGAAAATTACGATTTGGTTTACTTGGTCAAAGACGCCTTTCACAAGCTTTTTTCCCCAGAAAAGCCGAGCACCAGGTCGGACGAAGCTTTGTACCCATTAGAAAACAGGTGAGTACCCAGCGGCACCAGAACAACACCGCATGGAATGAGACTGGTGGGAGCTACGTATGAGCCATGACCTCTGAGATAGAGTATAAAGGCAGGGTTTTCCTGGATTTTCCTGAATACTGCCACGAGATCCAGCCTTAGAGACCATTTGTAAGCATTATGAACACCACCACAGAAATGGACCGCGTCTTGGCGCTGTACCCGTCATCTCGGTCATACTTTACGCAGAAGGATGGTAGGCGGCGTCGTTCTGGGCCATTTTTCGAATGCTAGTCGAAGAAAAACACGGCAGGCCTTATTCCTATCTCTTTCCATTATTCGAAAAGTATTCGAGAAGTTCAGAACATACTCGAATCTTTTCAAATAGTTTTTGAAAATACACTAATTATGTCGTTCGAATAATCGAATACAAAGAAAGATAGTCCATTCGTAATTCGAAATTTTCGAATATTCGCACACTCCTACTAAAAACGAAGTGCGCAGCTGTATTTCACTGCATGGAACAGAGGCCGTGTTTCGGTTAAACTGCTTTGGCTCCATACCCAGAAAAAGTTGTAGCGGAATATAGCGGCGTCTTCCCCTTCTGTATCCGTTATGATACACGCAGTACTTCTTTGACTTGGCCATGAACTGGCCTAATGGGTCGCTGCTAAGCAATCGAGCAGAAACAATGTGCGACCTGTCATTAATATAGGACAGTAGAATGGTTGAGGCCTAACTTCAGTAACTTTCTCTAGCTTCGCGTTTTGTAAACAGAACAAGGCACTGAGAAATGATCACAAATGTCCTAAAAAGGTTATTAGAAAGCATGTGAATAAAGAAACTGGCCTTAGGGCCGAATTCTAAAACGCTCCTTCACTTACACCACTTCCTTACCTTTCGTAAGGAGGCCTTCATGCTGCCTAAACCTAAGGCAGCCTAAGGGGGCCACTCGGAATGCTGAAAGCTTCCTTGGGGCTTCCTCACGAAAGGAGCCGCTTAAGGAAGGAGGGCGGGATCGTGACCGTACTGGTGTCGAGATTATGCACAATAACTCTTAAAGATTTTAGCAGTAGTTGTCACGATTAAACGTAATGGTCTAATAAAATTGCATTTGTTTGCTCTGCGTCAGCACAACGTCTATCTAGTTAATAAAAACTTTGTTTACCGTTCTTAAACGGTCAATTTTTGCGAAGTAGCAAGCTGAGTCTGGCAACAACAAAAACTGAAGCCGTAGTGACTGGTAGGGTGCAGTGCCGCTCCTCCTCCCCCCCACAACTACACCCACCTCCCAATTCCCGTCCCCCTGGTCCCCAAGAGTGCTGTCACTAACTAGTAACATACGCCGGGACCAGTATCCTCTCCCCTGAATATTCATAGTAGCCACCACCACCCCCAGTGCCGTCGTCTTCGCCATCCTCGTGTGTGTGTCATTTGCGCTCGAGTTGTGTAGGTAGTTTACGCCGATATGCCCGGGAAGTTGTACTTTTCCGAGGAAGAGAAAGATCTTCTTTAGGAGCTGTTAAGAAAGTACAAGCATGTAGTCGAATGCAAGAAAACCGACGGTGTCTCGCTCACTGCAAAATCGAAACCATGGGAGCGCTTGTGCTGTGAGTACAACAGCATGCCAAACGTGCGGCCTCGCGAGGTGAAGCAATTGAAGAAACTGTGGGACAACCAAAAACAAAAGGCGAAGAAAGGAAGGGCTAGGATATCAAGAGCAGTTATGGCTACAGGTAAGTTTCCGTGTTTTTTTGCAAATGAGAAGTGCTAATTCGAAGTGTACATGGTTGATGACAGGTGGGGGTCCTCCACCGGAGCCGTTGGACGAAAGGCTGTCACAAGTAGAAGCGATTGTGCCGCACATCACTACGACGGCACCAAGCACTTTTGACAGTGACCGGCCTCGAGCCAGCGCAGACGTCTCTGATATAATCGATGCGATGCTCCACGGGGATGCCCGACTCGACGAGAGTGACGGAGGTAGGTACAACTTACTGGTCTGTTTTTACCATGTAATTTCTTTTTTTTTTTGCTGTTACTACTGTCATAGTTGCATATCTTCTCTATCTCTATGTTAGGCAGTTAGCCAAAGTGTAATTGTCTGTAGTCAGGAAATTTTTAGTCAGCAGTGCTATTAAATGCGATGTATTTTGTCTTTTAAAGAGTGTAATGACCGCGACTACCGATACGGACTTGCTGTGTCAATATATTTGAAGAGTCGTTTTGGTGTCCGCTCGGCGAGCGACGACAACGCGTTCTTGTCTTGAGTCGGGTAGCTTTTCGCAGCCTCCAGCCCCACTTGCCACCGCGATTACAGTGGCTACTGCGTTGCCAGAAGCGCCTCGGAGAAAGCAAAGAGCAGCGCATTGAATACGTAGCTGTAGAAGGGGCCGATTTCCAGAAACGGCGTGGCGTCTCACGGTGTGCTAAGCCGGTTCAGCCGCGCTTCGGGGTCCCTTTGTCGACGGCTGCCATACGAGCTCCCTTCGCTTCAGCACTCGCGTAGTGTCAGTGCACTTAACAAGGCGGCTTGAGTGCTTCCACCTGACGAATCGGCGGCGGTCGTGCCAACTTGAAGGCCAGAGAAACGCTGGCGACGGAACGGCTTAGCTCATTATCAGAGCATCCTGCCGGCCCAGGCGCCACTATTGTCAGCGACAGCGGCAGTCCTTCATATATATATATATATATATATATATATATATATATATATATATATATATATATATATATTTATGCCGAACTACCGGCAGAGCGGAGGTCAACCAACCTCATGAAAAACTACGCGTTCAGACGAAGAGGCATGTTTGTATGTTACCCTTTTTTTTCATGTAGGAATGACAGAACTCCACGGAAGATGTTCGGCGGGACGCGTAACATGGAGCCAGTCATTTCCAGACAATTTCTAAGAATTCAGCAGCTTATTTTTTGCGTGCATTTTCGGGAGAGTATTTATTTGTAGTCTGGGAACTAATCAAGGTCGGAATTTTCTGTGATTGGGTAGTGTAATATATAGATCATACCCTTAGGTCTTGCTGTGGAAATGTACCAAGGTGCCTAAACTTGTAAGTTGTGTAAACTATCCCACAGTCCCATCGCAAGACCGTCTCCGGCGGGGCACCTCTGGTGTGAGAAGGAAGCATTTGAGTTATCTCGCTGGTCTTTTAGCAGGTGTTTATTCTCGTCCGCTTTATTCCCAGGGATGCAGGCCGTTTTTGTAAGCAAACCTGGTGCCCAATATAAGAGACAAAGGCTAACTCATCTACCTGCTGATGGCCAGAAGTCGCAGTTTGCAATCTCCCATGCTTTAAACTTTGACTATAGAGTTGGTATTGCATGTCTGGTTGGTAGTGATGCACAGTAGAAAAAATACCCGATAGTAATCTGGAACAAACTGGGCTACAATTCTTTATTTACATTTTTTTTTACAGAGTCTACAGTGATCCTTGAAAGTGAAGACAGGATTTCTGATGCCACAGTGCTGGCCTCACCAGCGCGTGACATTGGTGCTGCTGGGCCGTCAACTGAGAATGCGAGAGCGACACCACCGCGCAGCCTGGATGAAGTAGCGGAGCCTGCAGCACGCCGCACGCAAAGAGGTCGAGCTGCTGCTGTCGAGCAGGCACTGTCTGCTGAGCTCGAGGCTCGTCTTCAGGCTGCTGAGGATGAAAAAAGTCAAAGGCACACTGAGCACAAATCAAGAATGAAGATGATTACTGATGAGCATGCAGCAAAACAAGAACAATATGAGGATGAAAAGCACAAGAGAAATGCCATTCACAAATCGAAAATGAGGGTCTTGAGAGCGAAACTAAAAACTGAGCAACTTAAACAAGTTTTTCTTTCAAAGCAGCTTGAAGCAGTGAAAAGCACCAACCACAATGGCTTGAATATGCCATGAAGGGCAAAATAAAGTTCTTTTGGACTCAGGTACATTGAATTGTGCTTTCTTGCATGTGATTTTTTGTTATTAATAGCTTTTTTATCAGCCCCCTTATTTCGGGCACAAATTCTACATTACAGTAATCGCATAGTCTTACCTCTAATCGGAATCCATTTCTCGGCCGTTTGAGTCACTTGTGAAGCAGCATTCAATGAGGCGGTTTCTACGCTGCGTGCCCAGGCAACTATCGGGAACACTTGGCCCTGCTTCATCATCCCCTTCACGTTCCGGCTCATCTCCATTAGGCAGTGGGTCCCTTAAAGAGCAGGCAACGTTGTGAAGAGCCGCACACGCTGTGATGATTGCTGTCGTTCTTTCAAGTTTGGTTTCCAGTTTCTTGCTGAGGCATGCAAACCTTCTTTTCCACACTCCAAACGCACGCTCAACAGAGTTCCGAGTTTTTATGTGGCTTCGGTTGTACCTATAAGAAAAGGAAGACAAAATAATAAGCTCGTATGTTCCAATTCACTGCCGTAAAATTGTTTTACTTGCCGTTTTTGGGCAGAGGTACGAGGGTTTCTCAATGGTGTCATGAGATAAGGCAAACATCCGTATCCCTGATCACCAAGTAGAGTGCCTGGTACTTCCTTCTCCTCATACCTCACCATGACCCTACTGTTCTCAAAAATCCGGTTATCATGGACAAAGCCGGGCCACCTTGCGACGACGTCATAAAACTGCAGCGCAGGCCCTGTGACAGCCTGTAAAATATCAGTCATATTGTGAGTTTAACCCCAGGATACGTGGATTCATGTGAAGTGCATTAATGCTGCACTACCAGTTCAAGCTGTCCTGATAGCAGTTTTTTTTTACATTTAGCATCACGTAGTGTCGTTCATGCAAATAAAGCAATATTATGACACAACGATTTGTAATTATTGCAGTGAGTGAACATCGGCAGGCACTATTCAAAGAGTGTATGGCGGTCACTTACCTGCACATTTAATGAAAAGACACCTTTTCTGTTTCTGTATACTTCAGCGTTATCCCCACCGGGGCTTTTGATGGGCACATGGGTGCAATCAATGCACCCCGTGAGGCCGGAAAACCCACCGATCTCGTAAAATTTGGTCATCGTAGCCCTTGCTTCCGTTGAGCTCGGCACGTTCACGTACTTGGGAAACAGACGCACACATATTAGCTGTGTCATCTCCCAAATGCTTCTGCAGACTGCAGGCTGCGACACGTTAACAAGGTCCCCCACAACAGTCTGCATGGCACCGGTCCCGTAAAACCGGAGCGCAATGAGCAGCTTGAGTGCGGGTGGTAGTGGAGCTCCTCTGTTATCCGTCTTGTCCTTAATCTGCAGCTCCGCCAGTAAGGCTAGCACAGTTCTTTGGAGAAACGGTAGCGTGCTGAAAATTCGTGGTCGTTGTAGCACTCTAACGGGTTGAGGCGATCTGCGAGGCTCCGCAGCCGAGGCGACACCGGCGGTCTATACACATCGCCGTGCAGGAGTCCATCTGCGCGGCGTAAAAACCTTCGATAGGCTTCAAAACCGCCGTCGTCGGAGACATAAGCGCGTGACAGCATTCTCGCGAACTCAGGAAGCACACTTGACAAAAATCACGCGCCACGGAAAGAAGGACAACGGAGCGGGCGCTTCGCGACTGCGCGACTGGCTCGGCGGCGGCTATCTTCCCTACGCGCGCGCGGAGCAGCTGCGTGCCGTCTGGATGCGAACCGCGCGCGGTGCCCCGTGCAGAGTTTTGTGGGAAAGCAAGCCTTCAGTCAGAGGAGAGAAGTGAGGAAGCATGAAGGTACCACACAAGCTGCCTCAGCGAGAGGGACCACCAAGGAGACCTTAGCTTAGTGTTCCTTAATAAGGAACGTTCTAGAATTCACGTGAGGCCGCCTTACGGTCGGTAAGGCGACCTGAGTAAGGTAAGGAGGGTTTAGAGTAGAAGGAGAGGAGGGGATAGAGTAGAAGGAGCTAAGTTTGGGTTAAGGGGCAGGATCTTGAATTTTCCTATCTTTAATGACGCCTTTAGCTCCATCAGTCACTGCATGATTTTTGATAATACAACATCTATTATAGTCCTGTCCCATAAATCAAAAATTGAGGGGGGGGGGGGGGGGGGCACTTTGTTGACCTTAAGTGCGATGAGGCGAAAGCCTTTAGCGCATGTTGCTGCTTGTGTCACTGATGTGTTCTTAAGATGTTAATTATGAGCACAATTATTTGTGAATCTTAAATACTGGAGACACTGGAAGGCGTTTGGGTGGTATCCGTCTGATTCAACGCCTTTCTGCGAACACTCTCTGGCGTCCTAGACAAGGAGAACTGCATATGCGTTGGCAGGAAGTAGCGTCGCCATTAGCATGCTCGGCTGGGGAATGTAAGGATAGTGGTACGAATGCCATCGTGCACAAATATCATTTTTTCTGGTCTGACAAGAAATAGCGTGACACCTCTGCTGACAACCTTCTGTCGACAACGATGAAGCATTAAAGGCTTTAGCCTTAAAATCTGCGCCAGGCTTGTTAGAAATTGTTCTGCTCTCTTCCGTATTGCCGCCACCAGTCCAATTAACTTGGGAATAATAATGCTGACTAGCCTACCAGCAATGCGCACTCCATCACTCTTCGTTTGTCCAAATGGGTTGTATGAATTATTTGTTTATGCGAATGCATTTTCACCAAATCGGCACGCAGCTAGTTAAGAGGGAGCTTTCTGAAGCAAGCGCAGCGACAAACAAATGAAGGGCTCCCTGGTTATCCTTTTATGAACCGTGATTGGTGTCAGCTTGCATTAAGGTAACAACGAGTCGTCCATGCTTCAGTTAAATTTAGTGCAAGCATGATAGCATGCAGCAAACTTCAAAGATATGAATAACCGTTTGCAACAAGGAAAAATGCCAAGGAACTGCCAAAGTATGGTAGGTGCTCCCAGTGGTAAGCCTTGTGCGACCCAGGTTGCTCTTCCCGAGCCCCCAATCACTAATACAACTGTCACCTGCCAGGTGAGCACTCTACTCACTATCCGTTGGGCAGTCTTAGTGGCGCCGCTAGGCCACGTGATCTACAAGGCCCACCTGCCAGAGCCACGCCCTTCACTTTTAGTTCTCAACGCCGACGCTGCGTATTCTGGAGAATGAGGTCTTTAACACACTATCGTGTTAATGTAAACGTTAACCCAGAACAACGGGATCTATTGGACAACCTTTTGTGCGCACGAGACGGAACGAGGTTTACCGAACATGCACGAGGGATTGCCTATCGAATCCTTTTGTGCTGTGGTAATGTTTACCATGGCGAAATCAGGCGATCGCCTAAAGACTGAGAGAGGCAGCACCTCATTTCGTCGAAAGTGGGCACGGGCAGCCAGTTGGTTTACAGGCGACCGTTGGCCGCCGATCTCAGCAATTTTTCTTGTACTCAATTATCTAATCTTTTCGCCCATTTATTTTTTCTATTTCATTTTTAAAGTTTCTCAATTTATAATTTCATCTTTAACACCTCTGAATTTTTACCCAAAGTTAAGTCATTAACTTGACAATCAAAGTTAAACCATTAGCTTGGCTCCAATTTACCTTTTTTTGGCTCTCCTCACTGAACCTCGGCCTATCCCTCGTTGTGGGTATGTGCCATGCCACTAAGGCAACAACAGAAAAAACAATTGAGAGTTTCTCACGGTAGCGTGGCCTTGTCTGTGGTGTTTTTTCGTTATTCAAACTTAATTAGTCCAGCCTAATTAGGGAACTTCTGAATTATTCCTTGGAGGAAGCAGGTGTAAATAGAGAAGTTGTAGATCGTCTCGAAAAACCGCTAGCAGTGCTCTACCATCAAGGTACGATTTATATAGCTTTATTTATTGCACTAAAAGAAAGCTATCACGTGACCAGCTGCTGACTCCCATCTCTGTACCAATGTGCACGTAAAGGCTCAGCGGGGCGAGCACTTTCAGAAAACTCCGGATTTTGTTCAGTAAGAAGCCTCTTTGGACGCTGAAATGGCGCTGATGTCAGTTGGACACTTTTTTATTGTGGGAGTTATGGTTTGAGGCGGGTAAAAAAAGCACTTTAAGTAAACGGTACCTTGGCGCATGCGATTAAGTCAGCTGTTTTTCAAAGCGATCTCCAACTTTGTCATAGACACTTTGTTCCTGAAGACAAGAAATAAATATTTAGCTAATTAGGCGGAACTAATTAATTCATGCGACTCCAAGCAACCCTCAGTTGGTTTCGCCGGCTAGGACATTCCGTGTTTTTTTTAAATCTTGATACATTCAGCAGGGACACCTGGTATACGCTGGGTATATATATGTATATGCGAAAGAAGGCTGACAAATGTCACTGGCGTTAGCACTGTTGCAGACTCCGATAATTCTTAGATAAGTAAAGGCGCTTAACTGGCTCTCTGTCTCAGTGGACCACTTAATCGCGCTTTGAGGTGCGTGGCGTTAGTGTACACACGCAAAAAGAAAAAGTGCTTTCACACAATATTCCCCGTGCTTAGCACTGCTAAACCGCCAGCCCCAATTTGCGGACATGAAATGCTTTTAGCGGCCGTTGTCGGCGACCGTGAGGTGACGTCGAGCCAAAATCGAGAGCAAACGTCCGGGCACTGATTTCCCGTCATCCATCCACCGACAGATGGCGTTACGGTCCCACAGACTCGCACATGCAGAAGACCGCACGACGCCGGCGGTCGAGGCAGCAGCGGTTTGAAGTGCATTGGGGCATTTGGAATCAAGTCTGTCGCAATTCTGCGGCGTCAGCTCATGGCGTTGTCCCCTTCGGCAAGCGGATGTATACACGTTCAGAGGGCACTCAAACGCGCATTTACACCTGCATTCTTGCCAGGCCTGTTCGCATCGTGGTCGCGTACGCTTCTGCATCGTTCTGCGTTTAAATTCTGTCACCGTAACAGGTGCTTAAGCCGAGCAATGGAGCCTGATGAAAAGAGAGATAAAAAGCGTCTGGCGGAAAGCGATCGCTTTCCGAGTTATACACCACAGCAGAAAACATCTCGCCAATTCAGAGAACGCCATGATTAGACTGCCGCTCACGAAGGTGACAAGGCCGCCACGGACCGCGACTGCCTACCTAATGGCCGCATAACTCCAGGCGGTCGCATCGATGAAAAACTGTAGCGCTCGAGACAAGGACACAACGAAGACGACAACACATGCGCTGACTTTCAACTGCATCTTTATTCAATGCACAAATAGCTTTAAATACTGCGAGAGCATCAAAATATCGGTTTGATATCGGGACTTGCGGTGTGACAGGCTTGTGGGACGATATTTTGATGCTCTCGAAGTATTTAAAGCTGTTTGTGCATTGAATAAATATTCAGTTGAAAGTTAGCGCATGTGTTGTCGTCTTCGTTGTGTCCTTGTCTCGAGCGCTACAATTTTTCATCATGAGCAACCAATTAGCCCAAACATCCACCTTGATCGCATCGACGCGACCAGAAAAACCTGAGAGAAACGTTGAGTGCACTGCTCTGTTGGAAGCAGAAAACTGGTAGAAGGCGGCGCCACGATCTGCTGTGCCCGCAACCATTTCATGCTTACATCAACCCTGGATTGCGGAAGAGGCAGTGATATTTTTGTTGTGACAAGATGGAACACGTAATGTTATGTGTGTGTGCGCTAGAAAGCTTTTTTATCACCGTTGAGTGAGTTGAAAATAAACTACTTGGAAATCCGCCCGCTGTGTGTGTGCTCCGTATAATCCCTCCCCTGATTATTTTCTCCACTTCATCATTCAGTGTCACGCACTGCCTTCGCAACGCAAAGCTTAAGTCTTATAAACAAAAAAAAATGACGATGAACGCCGCCAGGTTTAGTGGAAGGGAAGGGTTGTTTGATTTCATTTCTATGGGTACAAACTGAAACATTAGCGAAAACATCAGCGACGCTAACTTTCCTGTCTATATCTTCTCCAGGCCAATAATTTGAATATGTGTTTGTCACTTTAACCCTTTCAGGTGCCATTTTGTTGTGACTGAAATCAATTATTTTTTCACCTAAGTAGTATATTCAGGCCTTAAGAAAAAGGGAATTTGTCAGTTTTCGAACGTGAAACACCAGCAGGTAAGTTTTTACAAATATGTGGGGATTTCTGCACAAAGTGTCACATTTGCTTGAAATAATAACATCGAAATGTTCTCGTGGGTCACGTAAACACCCTAGGGATCATGGAATCATTGTGTTTCGAAGATTCACATTACGAGCGAAATTGTGCAAAAACAAACGATGTTTTCACTCGCGGTAAAATCTGTCTGCACGAAAACGGCGGACAAAGTGCTACTTAGCTCACTCTTATGTGAAATATTATTTCCTGCATTCCCTACATGGTACAAAAAAGCAACTTATTTGCAACAAGAAGGGTGCTCAATTTGACTGAAATAATGAAATCAATGTTAGATGCTCTAGTTTCTCAAAAGAAAGCTGTAAGTTGGCCGCTTACACAATTGCGTTTGTTACAAAGCACCTGAAAGGGTTAATAATTCCTTTCTAGAATCATGTTTCAATGCTCCGGTTCAAATACGTTCTGCTACCCCTAGTAAACGCAGAGTTAATTTATATATCCAGTCGGAAGAGAAGTAGACCCCGTCCAAGGTGAATTCGCGAGAAAGAGCGAGCCAGGAAATGCTGCACTACAATCAGTGGTATCTGCGCATAAAAAGCTAAATATATGCATCTGCGCGTCTGTGACTGAAACGTATGCGTGCGTGGCTATTATGCGTTTATTTCTTGGTCAGTAGCCCCACTGGGACCCGGAAGTCTGGCCTGAGCCCATCCGGCACGCAATATTTATCCATAACACCACAGCAGACATTCATAACGCATTTATCAGCCGCGCAGAACGCACAACGTGTACAGCACGTTATAGCATTCAGTGTAAGCAGTCGGGTCCTCAACAAATCCAAGTTTCCTTGCTCACCTTGCAGTCTCCTCAATATTTCCGTACGCGACACTAGTATCACCACTGTGCTCTGCGAAACATTGAACTTTCTCTCTTACTTTATCACTAATTTCATACCAACGGGCAAAATGCACTAGGGGTTACCGATGAGATTTTATGCATAGGAGAAAGAAAATCACGCCATATCAGGTTATAAATTTGAAGGCAAAAAATTGTTTCTATTCGAATTTGCCTTAGACGGATTATAAAAGAACCCTGCATTCCTACAATTATCCACCACATGGCCTGTCTATCTGGACGGACTATTTCACGGCAGTCGCTTCCAACTGTCACGCATGAAGTGAGCCCGAAGCAGCGGGGTGTGCGTGGCCATAGCAGTGGCAGTGATATCGAAAGTACGTCGTTAAAACAAGATTTGGGAATCACAACTGCCACATGCAAATATTCAGACGAATCCCCTGAAATGGTTACGAATTCTGGAATTCGCGGACTACCGAGGATAACTGAATAATTTAGAATTGTTTGCAAGGAAGATAAACGTAGCAGTCTTAGTTGCACAGAAAGTTCGTGCCTTGTAAGAGGGGATACGACTAATCTAGTGCGCGCACAGAATTTTACCTTCCCGGACGTGTTAATGTTTATGATCTTTCAGCTATCAGCGCGTGGTCAAAAGTTTTCTTTTAAAGTTTTTAGCAACAGGTGATGAGCTTCAGACCAAACTTTTTTTCTTTCCTCGCAAGATACGGGACCATGCGGACATATACGGGAAGAATATTTTTCGGAATTGCGGTGAACATACAAGTATTTTGGCCATTGCATTTATTGCCCACGCTAGCATCGAAAATCCAGAAACCGCCATATTTCGAAGATATTTAATTTGATAGAGTTCTCACCGTAAGCTCTCATTCAGGTATAGACGCCTACAAGATTTCTACCAATTCAGTATAATTACGCAAACAAGACCAAGAAATGCAGCACAAAAACTCCTCCGCGGTTCCCAAAACTACTTCTTATCGCGCCGCGTCTGTTAGCGGCCGCAAGCAACAGGTGCCGCAAAGGGCTCCGCTTTCAATTGCAGTGAGGAAAAAATCAAACACCGTATGCACGAACTGAGCTACCAGACGAGAAGTTTATAGCCGGTGATCACCGCCTTGGAAACGTTACTGTGAAAATAGAGTTTAGAAATTCTAGCCAGATGTCTTGGAACATGAGCGTGCCGGGACAGTTCAAGATACCTGAAGGAATAGTACAACAACAATAGCCTATTACGTTCTCTAACATTTCCATGAACAGTTTCTGGAGTGACAAAAATGATCTTTCTTTTCGAGTAGCCAGCCGATGGACGGTGACATTTATTCTGTGACTTTCTTCTTCATAGCTGCACATAATGAGTGGGAAAGCCACTTTTGTGCACACATCAGTGCTGGCGAGAAAAAGTCGAAAGTACAGATTTGAACACCTTGGATGGTATTCTTTGAAGTTTGCTTTTAAATGAGCTACTTTTTTCCTAAAGTCACCACAAAAAAGTGCGCAATAATCTTTTTGAAGTGAGAATAGAAGCAACTGAGCTCCCGTCACGCAAGCAATGTCCCTCTGCGCGAAATAATTGGCACATCCGATGCAGAACTGTGCGATGCCGTTGAAAAGCACATTGCCTTTCGTACTAAAGCTTAATCTTTTGCAGCTTGTTGTGAGGTCAACCTTAGTAAAAATTATATAATGACGAAAATATTTATAACACAGCCAATAATGCATTTCTTAATGCCAGCCTGTAAACGCCACAAGAGGATTAAGGATATTCTGGGTTTAAAACTAGCAACGCCTGTTTTATAAAGCATTCAGAGGAACACACAGTATAAGAAAAACGGGAAAACCGAAATCTTCATAGCACTAAGCGAAAAGTAAAAGTAGGAGAACAGTTAGTTTGCGAAAGTTGAACTTGTGGAGGGCTCAAAATACGCCGCAGTTAGGAAACCGCACATAAAAACAGAAATCATAACATAAGGAGAACAGTTCGGCACATCTTGAGCTCTCCACAAGTTTAACTGTCGCAAATGAAGTTAGGAAACCGCACAAGTTCTGTCAGGTGAAAATATCAAAATTGATTCTTCGAACTTCCGGGCAAACAATATCGTCATAACTAAGAATTCACCTGAGCTGGTGCTATCGAGAACCCTGAGATTCCATTCGTCTCCTCCTGGCAGAAATGAAACAGACTACAAATGCACCACGACCAATCAACTTTATTTCTTCCTTTCCTACTCGCTACGTCCCTAATTTGCATTATAGTCTGAGATATGCGTTAAATCACTCGCATGGCCGGCAGCTGTTGCATTTTTTTTTATGCTGCTCCAGTGTCCTTTCTGCGCTTGCAGTACGTTACTGTTACATTACTTCCTTCTATAAAAACGTATGCACATCCAGCCGCGAAAAATGTGCTCAATTTTAAATACAGATGAGCTGTAAGCAGTGCATCGGAAAAGATCGATAACAGAGTAACATAGTGGGTTACTGGGATCTTTGAGTGCAATCGTTCAGAAAAACAAAATATGCAGAAAAGTAACATATTCCGTCATCTAAAAGATATGAGTGCTCTGATCCGCTAGGCAATGCGAGAGCGAACGTGAACCGCCTCTCGCTTTGTGACATGCGGCATTTGCTTATAACCGCCCTGTGAGCTGCTCACAGAGGTAGCTTTTACGTTCAAACGCAGATAAAGCATACCGCTTTATGCCTTAAGCATGCAAGATGCCAAACACTTCGCAATTTCTCACCTGATAAAAGTCGAAAGGTTCCAACTCAGTGACGTTGGCGGAACTTTCATTTTCCTTCAAATCCATGATGGTGCGTTCAAAGGCAGAGGTAAGAAAAAATCGTCCCACGCATCATCCACCATCAATATACTGGCCGACACGAGGAACGAATATAAATCACGCCACGCGGAAGCCATAAAGACGAACACATGAGTCAAGGAACCCACAGTCAACGACTATGCCAGTGAGAAGGCGCCGCAAATCTCATTTCTTCTTTGCTCGTTCTTTTCTTAGAACGGCAACAGTTCAGAAGAGCGGACGGCACAATCGTTCCTAGATCTCGAAATGTCTCTCCAGCGTAACAGAGAAGAAACGCCCGCCGCAGTCCTCTTGGGTTAATTCGCAGAAGGGTATACACGTCCCGCACCGGCCATCCGATGCGAAGTAAGGAGCGCTCTGAAGTGTACCCCGACGATCCGGCCTTTTCTATCCCCCCTTTCCCTCTTCCTTTCCTCTCCCTTCCAGTGGCAGCGTCCCCCTCCCAGCCGTGAGCTGCTGCCATCTGTCGGCTGCGGCGGCGCCTTGGGCCGGCGAGCGAGTTAATAAAGAGAGGAAAAAGCACGGAGTCTCGGTTTGCGGGACATTTTGCCCGCGCCAATAGGGAAGGGCTTGTTTCATTGGGGAAAGTACGGCAGGCAGGAAAAAGTGCCGCGAAAGGTTACGCGTGGTGTAAATTGTGCAGCGGGTGGGTCTGACTTGCTTGTGGTCTCTACTTCTGTCTCGCCGCTTTCCATGCTGCCATGCCACAGGAACAATGGGGACACCACAAGCAGTGGAAGTTGGTGTGGTGTGAGGCTTCTCGGCGTTCTTCTCGCTGGGAAGAAAACAGCGCTGAGACGAAGGAGAAAGAAAGAAGAGGACAACAGGACCGGCGCTGCCCCTCGCTGTCCCTTGTCTCGGCGCTGTTCTTTTCTCAGCTCAACTCTCCTTTTTATTGAAGTACTTCTCGCTCTTGACCCCTCAAGACTGCCTTAGTTCCTCTCTGGCTATACAGGGTGTTTTTTTTAGAAGGTCCAAAATTTTTAAAGAAAGGTAAATTCCTTTAGATTTATTTTAACCCTGGGGCTATACTGAGGGCTACGGCGGACACCAGGTAAGAGGCAAACTACTTTAATTAGTTCGCTGATTAACTGATTACGTTAATTAACTTTTATAATTTTTATTTTAGGGGATATGTTGTATTCGCAGAATTGGAGATCGTCTTCCAAACAGTCCAGCCAAGAAAAAAGATTTTCATGAAAAAAATTTTTGCGCGCGTAACGAAGCGAGAAAAAATCACCCTGGTAGGCAGCTTCACACTGTAACACAGCGTCTGTGAGCGCTTGCTCCGCCCTGCACTTTGTGTCAATGCGTTTTTGTTCCAGCACGGCATTCCGTGAGGCCGCGGAGCGAAGCGAGATAAGAAGCGATACGCAGGCCGCCAGTCCGGGACGCTTGACGCAAAGCGCAGGGCGGAGTGAACTACGTCAGAGGCGCTCCCGCCGCTGCGTTACGGTGTGAAGATGCCTACCAGGGTGACTTTGTCGCGCCTCGTAACGTGCGTGAAAATTTTTTAATTACAATTGTTTTTTCTTGGTTGGACTGTTTAGAGGACGATCTCCAATTCTGCGAATACAACATATCCCCTAAAACAAAAATTAGAAAAGTTAATTAACATATTTAGTTAATCAGCGAACTAATTAAAACAGTTTTCCTCTTGCCTGGCGCCCGCCGTAGCCTCCAGTATAGCCCCAGTGCTAAAATAAATCTAAAGCAGTTTACCTTTTTTTAAAAATTTTGGACCTTCTAAAAAAAACACCCTGTATATATATATATATACAGGGGTTTTTTTTAGAAGGTCCAAAATTTTTAAAGAAAGGTAAATTCCTTTAGATTTATTTTAACCCTGGAGCTATACTGAGGGCTACGGCGGACACCAGGTAAGAGGCAAACTACTTTAATTAGTTCGCTAATTAACTGAATACGTTAATTAACTTTTATCATTTTTATTTTAGGGGATATGTTGTATTAGCAGAATTGGAGACCGTCTTCCAAACAGTCCAGCCAAGAAAAAAGATTTTCATGAAAAAATTTTTTGCGCGCGTAACGAAGCGAGAAAATGTCACCCTGCTAGGCAGCTTCCCACTGTAACACAGCGTCTGTGAGCGCCTGTGACGTAGCTCGCTCCGCCCTGCACTTTGTGTCAATGCGTTTTTCTTCCAGCGCGGCATTCCGTGAGGCCGCGGAGCGAAGCGAGATAAGCAGCGGTAGCGCAGGCCGCCAGTCCGGGACGCGTGACGCAAAGCGCAGGGCGGAGTGAATTACGTCAGAGGCGCTCCCGCCGCTGTGTTACGGTGTGAAGATGCCTACCAGGGTGAATTGTTCGCGCCTCGTAACGTGCGTGAAAAATTTTTAATTAGAATTGTTTTTTCTCGGTTGGACTGTTTAGAGGACGATCTCTAATTCTGCGAATACAACATATCCCCTAAAACAAAAATTAGAAAAGTTAATTAACACATTTAGTTGATAAGCGAACTAATTAAAGCAGTTTTCCTCTTGCCTGGCGCCCGCCGTAGCCTCCAGTATAGCCCCAGTGCTAAAATAAATCTAAAGGAATTTACCTTTCTTTAAAAATTTTGGACCTTCTAAAAAAAACACCCTGTATATGTGTATATATTGTATTCAGTAGGGGTTGCAATGGCCCAGTTTACTAGTTTAGGTACAGTATTACGACAAACGCGACGGTTCTTTTAACGTTTATTTTGCCAACAGTTTCGGGAATGGTATTACCTTCGTCAGGGCAGGCTTACAATGAATCCGTTTCGTCAATATATGGACACAGAACAAGCGAGGAGGTATAATCTCCGCCCTCTAAACAAACTTGAGAATGAGGGCAGGGGACCGTATAATAGGCAGCACGACAAGTCTCACACGGGCCGCGGCTGAACAACAACCAGAAAAACAAACGGGGAGGTGGAAAGGGTAAAGTAGTAGCAAAGAACGAGCCTGAACAGCACAGCGATAGAAGGGGCAGAAGAGCGTTAAACCCGGCTCTCGGCGCACACGGAAGCCGAACCCCCCCCCCCCCCCCCCCCCCCCCCCCGAATACGCGCACACCCCCGCAAGACGCCGCCGGGTCCGAGCGGGCGGCCCGTATCAGGTATCCTGAGACGCTTGCAAGGGACGCGTTCGAGAGACGGCCAACACCCACTTGTTAACCGCTGCAACGGCAACTTGCGACTGTGCCGTCTGTGTATTTTTGCTTCATTTCGTCGCTTTGCTCTTCTGTCGGGCCTTTCTACCAGAAATCTGGCGCCCCTTTTCCCATAAATGGCCGCCGCGGTGGCTCAGTGGCTATGGTGCTCAGCTGCTGGCCCGAAAGACGCGGGTTCGATCCCGGCCGCGGCGGCTGAATTTCTTTGGAGGAGAAATTCTAGGCCCGTGTACTGTGCGATGTCAGTGCACGTTAAAGAACCCCAGGTGGTCGAAATTTCCGGTGCCCTACACTACGGCGTCTCTCATAGCCTCAGTCGCTTTGGGACGTTAAACCCCATAAACCAAACCAAACCAAACCTTTTCCCATAAATATACTAGGCTGTCCAAACCCGTGTCCCGCAGTGAGCTTCCCGTGAGCTTCCCCTGACCTGCTTTTTCGCGGGAAGCTCACTGCGCGACACGGGTTTGGACAGCCTAGTATATTTATGGGAAAAGGGGCGCCAGATTGTCTGGTAGAAAGGCCCGACAGAAGAGCAAAGCGACGAAATGAAGCAAAAATACGCAGAGGGCACAGTCGCAAGTTGCCGTTGCAGCGGTTAACAAGTGAGTGTTGGCCGTCTCTCGAACGCGTCCCTTGCAAGCGTCTCAGGATACCTGATACGGGCCGCCCGCTCGGACCCGGCGGCGTCTTGCGGGGGTGTGCGCGTATTTGGGGGGGGGGGGGGGGGGGGAGTAGCGGCTTCCGTGTGCGCCGAGAGCCGGGTTTAACGCTCTTTTGCCCCTTCTATCGCTGTGCTGTTCAGGCTCGTTATTTGCTACTACTTTACCCTTTCCACCTCCCCGTTTGTTTTTCTGGTTGTTGTTCAGCCGCGGCCCGTGTGAGACTTGTCGTGCTGCCTATTATACGGTCCCCTGCCCTCATTCTCAAGTTTGTTTAGAGGGCGGAGATTATACCTCCTCGCTTGTTCTATGTCCTTATATTGACGAAACGGATTCATTGTAAGCCTGCCCTGACGAAGGGAATACCATTCCCGAAACTATTGGCAAAATAAACGTTAAAAGAACAGTCGCGTTTGTCGTAATACTGTACCTATATATATATATATATATATATATATATATATATATATATATATATATATAATAAGTTGGGGAAGTCACATTGAAAAACTTAACAGATTTATTCAACGTTTCGACCAGGGACTGGTCTTTATATATATATATATATATATAGGTTGCGAAAGCGTGAAGTACTAGACTGCTTATAAGAATATATAGCGAAGTATACGCTTCGTTAAAGGAAACATATTTATTCAACTCGACGTTTCGATCGGAAGACCGATCTTCTTCAGGAGTGATTTTACATTGTTAATGCATCCCCTTTTATAGGGGCGGGCACAGAACAGGTAAGTGGGAAACACAAAGCACATAGCAGAAAAATACGCATAAAAAATACGCATAAAAATTATTACAGGCAGTGCGACCCACACACACACACACACGAAAAAAAAAGAGAGTGCGAGGAACAGGTACTCAGTCAGAAAATACAACGTCCAGATGCGGCCTCTGCTTTGTTAAGCACCACAGGCTTGCTTATTGACAGTCGTGTCCAGCTGGGAGGTGCTCGACAGGTGCGTGGCCGTGCAACCACTTTCGTAGAAAAATGCGAAAGCTTGTTCCTTCTCCTGGCCGCGAGAGGAAAAAAATATAAAATATAACATATGACCCTCCAACAGAGAGAGCAGACAACAACAAAAAAAATGAAAAGAGCAAGGAAGAAACCTCGGAAAAAAAGTGAAATAGGTAAAAGAAAACCTTTAAAGTAGTGCTTTTTCTTCGCACCCAGCAATAGTGCACCCACCCCTGGTTGAGGGGAAGTATTGGAAGGAATGTAAAAAAAAATATAAAAAATGTGAGCTTACATAGTAAAATTAAAAAGGAAAAAAAAATAAATAAAAAAAGAAATTGTGTGGCATTCGCGTGACCACAAGGTGAGCACACCCGGGGGGGGGGGGGGGACGACACAGGTGTGGCACAGGTGTGGCATGCAGAAAGGGGTATGACCTCAGACGACTTAGTCAGTGCTGCTTTGTTTAATTTCGTAGGCCCCTGACCTCGGAAGAGAGGTGAGGGTGCCGTAAGTTTCATTAATGCCATTTTGCACTGTGTTAAATTTAAAAATAAAATATGATTCTCGTTGCTCGCGCTCACGAGTGTTTTTGAAGCCACTCTGTAGTATTGTTACTTTAAGTTTGTCAAACTCGTGACTTTTCTCGCGGAGGTGTTTCGAAAGAGGGAGTTTGGGGAGGGATTGGGTATGTGAGCGGTGGTTATTAAATCTGAAACGGAAGGAATTGTCTGTTTGGCCTATGTACTGCATTCGAGAGTCGCCACACTCGAGCATGTAAACCACGTTGCTGGAATCGCAATTCAGGTCTTCCCGGATAGAATGCTTGAAATTTGAATGGGTGCTTTTAGCCAGTGCCGTGGTTTCCATGTGTTTGCAGACTTGACATCGGCTTTTTTTTGCATGGTGTGCAACCTACCGCTCTCGGTTTATTGACTGTCGAATGGACAACATGGTTTTGCAGATTTTTTGGTCTCCTATATGTTACTTGGGGGACCGTTGTGAAAATATTTGAAAGACGGTCACTCTGTGCTATGATATTAAAGTGTTTTTTTAGGATGTTGTTAATATTCGGGAGATTATTTGTGAAGGTTAGTATGAGATTACAGCGCTGTGATGATGGCTGAGATTCCTTAATGAAATGATTAATATTAGTTGCTTCTGCCCTTTTAATGGCATCTTTGATTATAGAAGACGGGTAATGTTTTTTTAGAGTGTCCCGCATGCGATTAGCATTTTCGTGAAAATCTTCCGATCGTAAGCAAATTCGTTTGAATCTGATGGCCTGTGAGTATGGGATTGAAGTTTTGCAGTGGCGTGGGTGGCAGCTGTTGAAATGAAGATACTGTTGTCTGTCTGTGGGTTTTTTATAGACACTAGTGATTAATGTACTTCCTTCTACTCGAACCAGAACATCCAGGAAGTTAATTTTATTGGTTGAGTAGGTGTGTGTGAAAGAGATATTGGGATGGATTTTGTTAATGCGGCGATAAAATGGATGAGTTC
Source organism: Amblyomma mixtum (assembly GCF_055824585.1). NCBI lineage: Eukaryota > Metazoa > Arthropoda > Arachnida > Ixodida > Ixodidae > Amblyomma > Amblyomma mixtum. Next base: position 30,734,345 of record NC_143015.1, read on the forward strand.
GTCCTCGGTTTCTGTCCAAACTGTCCAAACTGTGCCTCACCTGTGCCGTCCCCCCCCCCCCCCCCCCCCCCCGGGTGTGCTCACCTTGTGGTCACGCGAATGCCACACAATTTATTTTTTTTATTTTTTTTTCCTTTTTAATTTTACTATGTAAGCTCACATTTTTTATATTTTTTTTTACATTCCTTCCAATACTTCCCCTCAACCAGGGGTGGGTGCACTATTGCTGGGTGCGAAGAAAAAGCACTAATTTAAAGGTTTTATTTTACCTATTTCACTTTTTTTTTCGAGGTTTCTTCCTTGCTCTCTTCATTTTTTTTTTTGTCTGCTCTCTCGGTTGGAGGGTCATATTTTATATTTTTTTTGCTCTCGTGGCCAGGAGAAGGAACAAGTTTTCGCATTTTTCTACGAAAGTTGTTGCACGGCCACTCACCTGTCGAGCGCCTCCCAGCTGGACATGACTGTCAATAAGCAAGCCTGTGGTGCTTAACAAAGCAGAGGCCGCATCTGGACGTTGTATTTTCTGACTGAGTACCTGTTCGTCGCACTCTCTTTTTTTTGTTGTGTGTGTGTGTGGGTTGCACTGCCTGTAATAATTTTTTATGCGTATTTTTCTGCTATGTGCTTTGTGTTTCCCACTTACCTCTGAAGGAACCAGCGCACAAAACACAACGGACAAGAAAAAGGTGGTACACGACGGACAGGAGCGCTGAACTTACAACTTTATTTCGGAAGTAAAGATGCAACGTATATATACAGCCATGTCAGGGAGGCGTGTCACACAGGGAAAGCAAGAAAGCAAGCGCTCCTGTCCGTCGTGTACCACCTTTTTCTTGTCCGTTGTGTTTTGTGCGCTGGTTCCTTCAGAAGTATGTATTACCAACTAGCCCAACAACAAGTGTTGCCCACTTACCTGTTCTGTGCCCGCCCCTATAAAAGGGGATGCATTAACAATGTAAAATCACTCCTGAAGAAGATCGGTCTTCCGATCGAAACGTCGAGTTGAATAAATATGTTTCCTTTAACGAAGCGTATACTTCGCTATATATATATATATCAGACGCTCCACCGCTCAACCAAGACAACGATTCTTGGAAATCAATTTTAAATGGGAGGGAAGTGTTAGATGTTGTAAAGTACTGTTGTGCATATTTTGAAGGTATGGTCCATTCTTCACGTGCCTGTCGGTATCTTTCTCAGAGTTTTTTTCATCGCTCGCGTCGAATAGTTGACTTCCTCAGAAAAGTAATGGAGAATGTTTCTGACAACTGCAAATGCGTTGATAGCCAAAAAATTCAAGCGTACTGAATTTAGTTCTGTGGATATATTGATTGCTGTAGTGACCTCTTACGATATATAAGGACAACTTTGTTGACAAGGTATTTCGCGTTAAAAAATGCGCTTATCGTGCTAAAAGAAGTGCTGGGTACGAGTACATGATGTGTCGCAATTCTCAGGTGGAAAAGAAATCATGCAGTGCTCTCACGTCCACCTGACAGTAAGCAGTCCTCAATAATTCGAAAAACCTATAGGCGATCATACTTGGCTTATTTTGATTTCTTTTTAGGTCATCAGTGTTGTAACGATTCACATTGGTGAGACTCTACAATGCGCATGGGCGACCCAGCACTTATTTTTTCATCATCATCATCATCATTTATTAACCCTTAAGGGTCCCGTGGGGTCATTACATAAGGGGGCGGATACAATTGTCCGACGATCATACATAAGAAAAGGCGAAGGAAAAGAACAAGAAGAGAGAAAAAAAAGAATAAAAACTAGAAAGAAAACTAGGCAAAGCAAAACAGTAAACAATTTATGAAGTCAATCAAAGACAATGTAAAAAAACAAGCAAAATAGTAAATACATTGATATAGTCAATCAAAAACAATCAGAAAAAAACATACAGAAATACACACCACAGTAAAACAACGCGTCCGATAAAGCGATCGTTTTGTAGCGCATCGCAGCATGGAAAGTTTTATTTTTCTTGGAAATGGTCGGAGAGTAGCTGTCTAAAGTTAGAAGGATTAGTTTCAACGACAATGTTTTCGGGCAAGTTATTCCAAAATTCGATCGCGCAAGGAAGAAACAATTTGTTGACTGCATTGGTGGAGCCGTGCAAGCGCTGTATGCTAAATGAATTATATAAACGGCGAGATGATCGTACCGGAGTACGCAGAAGGTTTTCACGAAGTGCTGGAAAATTAAAGTACAGTTTGTGAAATAGGCAGAGGATTGAAATTTTTCGGCGAAGCGCTAACGATTTGAGACCGAGAGATGATCTGATGATAGTAACACTGAGCCGAGGTGTGTACTGCGAGGTTATGAAACGTGCTGCCCGGTTCTGGATGGCCTCGAGTGAGTCAATGAGGTAGGCTTGGTGCGGGTTCCATATTGTTGAGGCGTATTATAGTTTGCTGCGAATATATGTTTCATATGCTAGTTCTCTGATGGCTGGGGGGGACATGGCAAGTGATCTCCGGATGAATCCAAGTGACCTGGAAGCGCTAGCGCATAATTTAGTTATGTGATCTGCCCATGTTAGACTGGTCGTTATCTCAATGCCGAGGTACCGGTATGAATTAGTTTGAGACAAGGCTATGGAGATCAGGATGTATGAGAAATAAAGACGAGCGTTTGCGTGAAATGTGCATGACTTTACATTTTGAAACATTGAGCTGCATTAACCAGTCGGAGCACCACTTCTGGATTCTGCTGAGGTCTTCCTGTAATATTGTCTGGTCACTGCTGTTGCTGATGCGGCGATAGATGACGCAATCGTCCGCGAAAAGACGGACGGTTGATGAGATGCCAGAAGGTAGATCATTCAGAAATATTAAAAACAGTAACGGGGCAAGAACCGATCCTTGGTGGACCCCGGAGATTACTCGAGTAGTTTCGGAAGTACGACCGGCGATGACTGTGAACTGTTCGCGGTTGGTTAAGAAGCAATGAATCCAGGATAAAGTAAGAGGGTCGAGTGGCAGACGGGCGAGCTTGGACAGCAGGCGTTGGTGGGGGACGCGATCGAAGGCTTTGGCAAAATCTAAGTAGTTGATATCGGTTTGAAATGAGAAGTCTAAATTTAAGCGAAGATCAGTAGTGAGCTCGAAGAGTTGTGTTTCGCACGAAAAGCCTGCCCTGAAACCATGCTGATTGAGAAAGAAAAAAGAATTCTGATCGAGGTGAGATGCAATTTGTGAGTGTAATATGTGCTCGAAGAGTTTACGCGAGATTCATGTCAATGAAATCGGTCGGTAATTCGAGGGGTCGGTGCGATCTCCAGCTTTGAAAATTGGTACAACGTTGCTTACCTTCCAGTCTTCCGGAAGTTGCCTATTTTCGAGAGTTTGAGCGAAAATCAGTTTTAGGATTTGGCTTGTAATGTATTTTTTTCCTTTGAGGATCTTGGCGGGGATGTTGTCTGGTTCCGGAGAAGTGGATGGTTTCAGGTTGTCAATGAGATTTGAGATTCCCTCTGACGTGATGCCAATAGGTGGCATAGGTGCATAATTAAGGTTAGGCAGGTCAAAGCTGCTACTTTCTGTGGGCTCATGAGTGAAATCAGAGGTGAAATATGTGTTCATTACATCGGAGCGCTCGAGATCTGTAACATCGGAGCCGTCTCGCGCCTTCAAAGAAATATTGTAGGAATGGTTTTTATTGGGCATGAGTAGGCTCCAAAATTTTTTCGGGTTCACTCGAAATATGTTCATGAGGTCGTGGCAGTAAAATTTTCTTTTCGAAGATCGTAAAAGGTGTATGTATTCGTGTAGGTAATTGACGTATTTCTTCCACCTCATAGTGCATCCTGATTTCTTGGCACTGCGGAAAAAGCGTTTCTTCTTTCGAGATAATTTTCTGAGCGCATTGGAGTACTAGGGTTTACCGGTGTCCCCTCGGATGCAGATTAGCGGGACATAAGCATCTATAAGTGATAAAAGTTTTTCCTTAAAAAGTCACTAGTTTTCATTCACCGATATCGTGTGTCTGGAGATTCCGAAAACGCAAGGAAATCTTCGAGATGGGCGTTAATGCGCGCGAAGTCAGCCTTGGAATAATTTCAGATATATTTAATAGATGGTTGGCGGAGGGGAATTTGAATGGAAAGGTTGAAAGATATTAGGCAGTGATCGCTTAGTCCACTAGTACACGAAAGCGATTCGATCAATTGAAGGTTAGAAACGAGGACTAGGTCGAGAATGTTTGAACCTCGCGTTGGAAGGCACACAGCTTGAGAAAGGTTGAAGGTAAGGACTAGTTCTAAAAAGTCTTTGGATTGCCGAGATGATGCAGTCAGGTTTTCCCAGTCGATATCAGGGAAATTGAAGTCCCCACAGACTCTAAGATTGGCGTGAGGGAAACGAGACTGCAAGTCTTCAAGAACAGAGTGAAGGTCATTAATAAACGAGGAATCGCTGTCAGGGGCTCTGTAGCATGCGACTAGTATGTTGGTACCAGAGGGAAAGGAGAATTTAATGCATAATATTTCACTATGGCTGGTAATACTAACTAAAGTGGAAGAAAAGCTTGATTCCACTAGAGCAAGGATGCCGCCTCCCCTGCGGTCTACTCTGTCTCGCCGGTACACGTTAAATGACTGATTGTCATGAAGTAGTTCGAAATCTTGAATGCCGGGTGTCAGCCATGATTCAGTGAATAATGCGATATCTGTGCTGTGGTCATCAAGAAGGGCTTCAACTGTTTCTTTTTTAGGCAAGTAGCTTCGAATATTTGTTAGCAAAACCGAGGTTTTCAGATAGGCTGCAATAGGGCGTGGGCACTGAGAAGGACTTGAAAGATGAGATTGCGGGTCGTGCGGTGCTTGCGGTAATCGCTATGGTTTCAGGTCAGCTACGGAATCCGTATCTGCTTGATAGACGAAATGCTTTTTGCCGATGAGTAGCTTGTCGAAAGGAATCTTGAACGCAGTTCCACTGAACCGAACAGTCACAACGTAAATACGCACTATCTGTACGCTTAGAACATGGACACAGAAGAAATCGCCTATCCCTTCACTACTACAATATGAAATATAAAATTATTTACATGCAGAAGTTTTTGTTCACAAGTGCCAGTGCTCAGCCATAGACAGAATGAACACGACGAGGGCCACAAAACAGCTTCCTCTTTTCCTACTGGCTTAGTCTTGCTCCGGCACTACGGACTTTTCAGGAAGCGCTGTCGTGCTCCTGTTATTCCTGTAGCAAGCTTAATTTTGATTGATCAAAATTTCGATTTTGGTGAGTTTGAAATCGAACGAGACAGTCACAAAGATGCTTGATATGCGTGCCAATTGGAAAAAGGCTTGTAAAGACGCAAATTATTACAGCTTGCTTCGAAAACTTTTAAACGCGTCTGGCGGTTCGGTAATTACCTTTTTTATAATATATACTTCGAGTTTTTATTGCTTGTTGCAATTCTGCGCCGTGTTCTGGTACTAGATAGTATTGCCATCGCGTGACAATATATTTCTTGCGGGTGCAATCGCTTGCCCCAAGAAAAGCGCAGTTCGCTACATGACTTTTTCCCATATACAATAAGCAGGCGCCTCACTTGGCCTTCCACTGGGTATTCGGCCGTTCATGCGTGTAAAGAAATGAAGTTTCTCTAAATACCAAGAAAAAAATTGATAAATATTCAGTTGATATAAATTATTTACGCATTCGGACCTGCAGCACCAGAAATGTAATTTATTTTAATCCTAGCGCAATGCGCAACATCTAAGCGCGTTGAATAATATATCGCTCATTATAGCGCTCACAGTTGCGTTCGCTGTAGCGTTCACTAAAGGTACACAAACTATTCGCTAATCTATAGCGAATACTCTGTGCTTCAGTATGGATTACAAAGTCACTCACTACGCCATGTTGGAACAATCTATTGCTATGGCGCGAAAACTTCGACCTTTTTACAAACACATATATAACCAGCCAGTGTTTTCTTTTGACAGTAAACCGAATTGTTAGGCGAGAATCTCTTAGCAAGGTAATTGGGAGATTACAACTTACTTCACTTGAATTCATTTACTCTAAAATTATAGTACTGTGCTCTTCCGACATTATACGCCTTGTGCTTAACATCAGGCCTCAACGCCGTCATTTTAATTTTTTTCTGTTAATTTCCTTTTAATGAATGAACTATGAAAGGCCACGATGAGATGAAGAGTGCAGAGAAATTGCTGTAAGAAACGCCTTGCCCAGTCGACATTGTGCACATTATTGTACAAAATATTAGGCGATATTTTGCGCATTCTTCAGGCACAAAAAGCAGCGGTGCTGATACATCTGGCAGTTACTTTTTATATTTCCTGGATGCTGCGTGTATTACGAATACACGCAGGTAAACCTTTTGCATCCTTGAATTCTGCAGTGCCTTGTGTCTTTATCAGGCTCATCGAGAGGAATTCAAGCACTGAAAGACGGCAATTCCTTCACAAACTTTGGAATGCGCTCTATGCCACGCATGAAACCATTGATTTCGACTGCTCGCCGCAGGCCTGTTTTTTCGTCAACAAGTAATTTTGTTCTGTTCAAGGCATTGTACATAAATGTTTCATTTTACACGCCGCAATGCCTGGCAGTTTTTAAAACAGTGCTTCTGGCTCGAAGGCGTCTCAAAGTAAAACCTAAGTGGTGTCTCGTACCTAGGGAAGACTGTAGATGATTGGCTCTTGTAAACAGTTGCTTTTACAGAAAGGAAGAGGAAATAATTGACGAGCAAGAGGGGATCCAGCGGCTATTTTACGCGTTTAAAAATACAGCGCTACCAACTGTAGCACGGAACTTTTTTTTTCGTGGTTTGTCAAACAGAATAAAGCATGCCGAAAAAAACGAATTGCTAATCCCCTTGTTAAGACAATAGTTAAGAAAATGTTCCACATCTTCAATTCTGCAGGTTTTCTGTTGCAAAGGCAGTAAAACGCTGTGTCAGAAAACCGATGGGAGGGAACGTACGAAATTCTTCTCCAATGCTTTCTCATAAACTTTTTTCTAGTTCCCACCCGCTGGCCATGTTTAGCCGGAGACAGGGGGACTTAAATAGCAAGAAAACATAATTATGCATCTCCATCAAGTCGCTTGCTAAGAGTAATAGCTGTGCATTCGACGCAGCAATGCTGAATAGTTTCACTCCACGATCAGCGTGAATTCGCTCGGTGTTGTAGCATTTACAACACATGCTACGCCTTTGCGAGTGAAAACAAAACAAAAAGTTGCTGCCGCGTGCGAATTCAACTGAAATTCCTGGTACATTGATTTGGTCCTTCCAGTATCCTCGCAGCGTGTGCAACTGTAGTTTGTCGCCTCTTTTCGAATTTTATAACACTAATCAGTCTTATCTGTTGCGTCTTTTCAGCGCTTCCTGGAACACGAACACTCGGTAAAATACGCGGCAGCGAGCGGCACTGAATTACTCGCACGTCAAAACGTATTTTATAATGCTGGGGGAATTTACTTTTTCTAAAAGTGATTTTCAACACTGCTGCTAAGCCGCAATTCGCGCGTGATTTACTACATCCAATTACAACATCAAATGTCTCTCCGCGTACCCTGCTTGCACAGTTCATGCGCTTGAGACAACTTTAGACAACCAGTGCCGCCTTTTTTCAATTTCGTTTCTAATTGATCGCGTATCAGGTGACGGATCGACAGAAAAGCAACATCGCTCACATGAGTCTCCAGATAAAGAGTATACTTTAAAGGCGCACCAAATCAATATCACAGTACGGATTGATGCTGTTCGTGCCGGCAACGTCTGCAAAAGGTCATTACGGCAGGCAAGCTGTATTAGGAAAGTCGTAAATCACAGAGTAGATCGCGACTAATCCTTGAAGCGCAGCCCCACAAAAACAGCTCGCATTTGGTTGGAATACCCACAGATGTCTTGCAACGCTCATAAATATCTGCCTTCGTTGTTACTATATTAGATAAGATGAAACATCCCTAAGAAACGCTAATCCGTCCACCGCTGCGCTACCTAATCCAGGCGGGAGAGTAATCTCATGCAATAGGCGTCGTTGTGCAGGTAGCTGAAATATGAAAGAGAAAGCATTACCTGCATTCAGCGGAGAATTACTTCATACGTATGAATAAAAAACACTCTTTAGTTTTTCTTCTGAATAGTTTCTTCTGAACACCAACTAGCCCACAGGGGTACCTTGTTACAGTTTATTTCTTCTTCTGTGGGCAACTTTCTATATGGTGGGTCCAGCGTTGTCCCGTGTTCTTCTCCTCGTGTCTCGTTCTTTCGCTGGTGCAGTTATGTCTAATAGTTTTCCTCCGGGCTTACAATTCTCACAATAAGTCGTAAATTCCGCAAATCGCGCCGCTGATAAGTGTTGATAAAGGCGACGATGTCTAAGTGGAGAGTTTGTTGCAGTTTACCATGTGGCGTGTTGAGTTGCGGCGATAGCCTGTAGTTACAGATAGCCTAGTTACATGTATCATCATGCAGAGCGCACGGTGCTGCAGTATTGCAGTGACGCTCATGAACAATTAGCACTGCTGCAAACTGACCTCACAATGGCGTTCGATAGGGTGTCCCATTCATTTTTTTCTCTTCTAAATCACGTCAATCTTGGTTCAGTTGTTTTACTGGGATACGCTTTTGTTACGAACACTGTTCAACGCGCTTGATTGTTAATGGCTGTCTCTTACAGCCAGTCTCACAATTCAGTCCTCTGTGAAACATGGGTTTCAAATTATACTTGGAGCCACTTTGTCCAAGTGTTATAAACAGTGCTGCTGTCAATGGTTTTCGTGATATGGGTCACGAACTGAAGGTGTCAGCATGTGCGGGTGACCTCGCGTTTTCGGGCTCTGATAAGCCAAGCATCGATGAAGATATTCGTTTAGCAAAAGACTTCGGTTCCGTGTCAGGCGCTTGAATTAATCGTTCTTAGAGTGGCGGTCTATGTTTTTGTATGTGGGCATCGATACCTGCCGAATATGCTGGTATACAATGGACATGTACAGTCTTTGTCAAAAGTAACCAGGCTGCATGGTTTGCTTCTACCTCGTAACGTGGAGCCCTTACGGCTTCCATGAAGCTGAAATGGTCGTCAAAGGTATGGACTGGGGGTCTTCTTACCTTCCAACAACTTTTGATCGTTAGGAAATTCACAAGGGCTCCACTACAGAAGCTAGAAGCAAACCATGTAGTCCGGTTACTTTTGACAAAGACTGTACGACAACCAAAGTATCTTGGCGTTCCTTTGAGTGCCTATAACCACTGTGCACATCACTTTTGTACATAAGCGCTATGCCTAGACTTTCGTGCCACATGGTCTCTCGATTTTTTGGCATGGCGACTATATGCAATCTGTTTTTCGCCACTAAAATTTATTATGTACTGCAAATTATTCATTCTACACGACTTTATATCCCGCGTTTCCACAGAGCTCACGTTAGTTTTTTATGAGATTCGTCTTGAGATTTAATGAGGCGTCATAACCTTTTCCGGCCTGGAAGCATTGGTGGCCTCGGTTTAGTCCACCGGTCTGTCCGGCAGATTATTGCATGTTTCATGTTTTTCCGGGACACTACACACCCAATAGTGTGTGCATTCCCGCAAGAAAAATGAGTTGAAGCTTTACAGTGCTCCATTGTGTACTGTAATCTTTCCAGTCATCTGTGTTTGTGAAGATTCATGCATGAGGTGTATTCGTCTTTTCGTTTCCTACTTGTTCGTTTCTCCCCTGTGTTCCTTCTTTCTGTGTCGAAGAAACGGCTGTACAAAGTCTTAATCTATATGCCCTTTCCTCCGCCAATGTATTGCTTTGTGTATTTTGGTTAACCAGGACAAGACGTACTCAAAATCGTGCGTCAATGGCACTGTCGCCATGTACAGTAACATTTTCTTTAAGCTACACACCGATACATTTGTTAAAACATGGCTAGAGAAAAAGGGTACTTTCGTGTCTATGGTCAACTGTCGCATTTGTGATGCTCCTGATGAATGAGCATTGTTTCATCATTTGTAAGGACGCAATACTCGTTTGGGATATCATGCAATGGTCATAGAAAAAAGAATTTTACTTCTTATTCTGTATGATTTCTCACTGCACTTTCATTTGAAGATGAACCCTCAGTTTTGTCATTTTTAATTGGTTTGCACAGCCTGTGGAAAACACGCGCGATGGACCGACATTGTGAATCTGTTGTTTCTGCTGAAGGCCATTCCTGCAGAATGATTGTACACCTAGAAGAATCGTATGCCCAGAACGAGTTTGTACCGGAGTGGCACTCACTATTAGTGCTGTGTTATTCATCGCTTTTTTTTAGTTACTTGTTGCTTATATGTGTCGTGTTATGATGCATTAGCTATGTGTTCTGAATGGACTCTTTCCTCGCGCTTATGATGTATTAGGTATCTGCTCCGAATTGGCTCTTTTCTCGTGCTTTATTGCTTTTATTTGTTGATGTGCCCCTGTTTTTCTTAATGTTTGCAGATATCTCATGTTCATAAAACATCCCATCTTTGTAATAAATACCATGCTTGAAAAAAGGCTATAGTTTTGTGCTTTCTTGCACTGGCCAGCGAAACTGATCTGTTGGTGCGACCGCAGTTTCGAATCGCGTCGCGGAAATATTTGCTTGATTTATTTTTGTTTATTTCGCTTGGCACAGATCCACGAACATCGCAATATACTTGGCTCAAACTGAAAAACATCCCAAGATTTTGCTCTGGGTGGTCCCATCGGAATAGTGCTGTCGCCTAATATATTTCCACAACGAATGCTTGCAGAAACGGTATTTGGTAGGCATATTCTCGCACGCAGAAATATCAACATGTGCTCTGGACTTTCCTACTAATTATTTTTTCGATCGACTGCAAAGTATGTGTTTAACATCCGGTGATAACCGCAGCCGCATACCCTATAACCGCTTTGGACATGGCGCTCGGTTTTCTGGTACGGCATCTAAGCTAGCCCAAGCTTTAAGGAAGGCTTTCCTGTGTTAACTGAAAATTTCTCCCTAGGGGATGGTAATGCACAACGTATGTTCTTCAACCACATTATTTCTTGACCACTGACCACGTAACACAACACACAAGTAGCCTTGAATTCCACCCACTACTTACTATCTTTGGACCGTAAAAATGTACTTACGTAGCGTTAGCAAAGATGATTTTCTGAAATGATGGCTTGAAGAAGTAGCGAAGCGAGCGGCTGAAAAGAGACTGCAAGAAACGACACAAGTTAGGCCACACCATGCGTAGCCGAAATATTTCCCGCCCGCAGTATATTTGTCGCCCGTAAGCTGTTGATCAACGACATGGTTTACGGTCGCTTAGGGGCTCGATCTACTTTCCAGTAGAAAGATCTATAATGTAGTACGGCTTTCCTCAAGCCTGCCTTCATGGACGACGACAGGCCGAAAGCATAACACAGAACTGTTGACGCATGCTTTCAGCTCAACCCTACGACTATTTTTAAAAGCTAACTTTTCTGACGTTGGATGCACCAAACGCTGGCTGGAAGTTATATTGCAAGTCCCTCAAAACAGCCCTGATCCTTCTTGCCATGTGCATTGACTGATCATAGCTTACACGAGTTATATAAAGGTAGCATTGAAGACAACCAACATTTCCGTAGCAATCTTTTTTAATATTGTAGGCTAGTGCTAGCTACAAAAAGGGGTTAATTTTATTTTTTGCTGCCACCCGTTCCTTTAATTTGTGCCCATATATCTGTACTTTGGCCATTATTTCATTACAAGAAACGCAACCGCTCACTTTTGCAATTTTTTTTGCTTTTGTGTTCTCATTTTAAGTACTCTCTGCCTAAAGGTGTTTGATTTTGAAGGAAAAGTAAATGAAGAACCAGCAGATTTTTTTGAAACCATCTTGTATATACAAGAAAAAAAGCTTCAAGAGGAGCGCATATGCATATTCATGGGACGAGAGCGATAGCACGAATTCAATTCAGTAAGGAAAACTGTGTCACGCAAAGATAGCAACGTGAAGCGAGGCATTTACTTTTAAGAAGATCATTTGGCTGCATGGTGGTCGTCCTGCCAGTTAATAATTATTATTCTTGCTGTAAACTGCTTACTGTTAAAAATTAAAATATAAACAGTAACAAAACGGAGTAATTCTTCATAAGTTCTCACCTCGCGTCTGACTTAGCCCCTATTTATTCATAAGTACAACCATGGTTTCAACTATCCAAACTCGGCGCACAGAGCTCCGGGATATGCTGGAACCAAATATTGTTCCTGTTTACTGGGAGCTGTATTATGTACTAACCAAAACAAACAATGCCGATTAGTGCGATTCCCATTCGTCTGGCTGGGAAGATGGTTGTTCGAAGGTATATCAAGAGAGTCTATTGGTCATAAAAGCGTATTTTTGGCAGCCACCAAAATTTGAAAATGCAGAGCTGAAATAGCGGTATCGTCAAAGCAGAAAAATTGCGGCGCATGTTAAGCCAGAGCTCCATACCAAAGCTAGATATTTACTAGCAGCTTAAACTCCACTGAAGCTAGCCGACATATCGACTACTTTCTTGGCCGCTACCTCTATGGCTCTGACTACCAAGGTGTCCATCCAATGAGTTTGTTAACGTACGGTACATGCAAACATCTTACGTGAGAACACAAAAACTGTCAGGATTCTTAACCCCAAACCTCACTGAATAAATTGACGACAGCTGTACTAAAGCATTTCGAAATCGTGTTTCTTAAACAAATTTTACTCTGCTTGTGTGTACAGAATGGAGCACTCACACCAGCCGAATTTAGCTCAACTCGCGTGACCATTTGGTCTAGGCAAGTTTTCTGTGCAGATCAAGGCCCTCTACCTTTGAGCGAGCACGCTTCGTTGAAGCAGTCTTGGATACTTATTATGTTACGTAAGTTTCGGGAGCAGCGGATTTTAATAATTTTCTTATCGCGCTGAAACACACACCGTCGCTTTAACTCAGGCGTGCCAACCTGAAAGCGAAGGCTCTTCATGGAATTAGGCTCTTCACGGGAATTAGGCAAGTAATGAAGTACGCTGCGTAAGTGAACTGTGTAAAGAGATGCCAGAAGAGCAAGGTGTGTTTGTTAGAGCGAAGAATGCTTTTCAAAGCTTTAGAAGCGTTCTGAATCCCCTAAAGAGCTTTATACATCAGGCGACAGTGGAGGTAAAACGCTAATTATGTGCCAGTTAACAATGATATTAGTCTGAAGTTAAGGAAATACTGGACGTAACGGTGTGGCTGAAATAACAGCAAAGGGTCGTAGTGCTGTCGCACGCGAGAGAGGCCCTTTTGCCTGATACCCATCCGCCCATATTGACGGTAATCTTCATGATGCAGTTGAGCAGATAGGTTGCTTCTAATTAAAGAAGAAGTATACTAAAAAATTGAAAATGCGACTTTTTAACCTAGTTTATTCTGAGGAATTACAAAAATATACTATAACGCAAAAAGTGAGAGTCTCGCTCACCAGGCTTGAACGGTTATAAGGAATTTAAAGGTTATAAGTTATTAAAACCACCCTCGGCGTTTCCTATGCTTCACTTTCCTTCAATTAGCTCATGTTGGTCTGTGCGGTGATTGCACTTGACGTCGTGTTTTTACTCCCCGTATCCCCTAACCCGATTATCACCTGCTAACCGCACAACTCGCTGTCTTGTTAGCGCTGTGGTGGAGAACCTGGGTTGCTAAGTTTCCTTAGTAACCGCCGGCGACGGAATAAACGATGCTGTGCAGGTCAGACTTAAAGGGAAGGCTGATGTGTGTAATGAGCGCAAAGAAAATGAAGAAATCTTCCGAAGAGTGAAGCTGACTCGCTTTGACAGGTTTAAGATGGCAACGTTAGAATTTTAATAAACAGGCTTTCCGGGAATAACAGATATATACGGCTGAGATGATTCTTAAGCCATGACCTAGTTATTTAACGACTTCGTTAACAGCGCTGAAGTGCTTTTTCACAACATTTGTAACGTAGCAAATTAAAAAGAAAGCTTTAAAGAGCTAGAAAAAGGTACATTTGTTCACTGCAGCTGATCTTCTTCATCGAAACGGCTTTCACAAGTTGGTCCTGCACCACATCAGAGGCACTTCTTATGGACAGTGAAGCACTTTCTTGAAGAGTGGAATAAATTTGCTGAAGTATTTTCTTCACAGAACGCCATCTCGGCGAAAAGCACTTTTGCTTTGCACTCATATAATTTTGAAGCAATATACAGATATTACTTCTGTAGTTAATATTACCCAGTGAAGCCACTGCTTCCATCGAAGTACCATGATGTGTAACGTAAGACCACTCGCTTTGGAAGCCTGTCGTTGCAACTACGACACTCAAAACTTGAATCGACTGCTGAAGTAAATCATATAAGCAGAATAAGACTCTTTGTTAAATTTGAAACTGGAGCTTTGCAAGTGCCTCTATGTTTATTTAGCAGTAGCGGCGGAGTTTTTTTCGCTGCCGGAATAACTAAAACTAAAATCGCATGCTGACGTACATGCAAGAGAGAAACCACGAGTTGGAACCTCACCGGTTATATCCTTAACTGCTTCAAAATATATTGCCATATAAAAAGCAAGTTTTGTAAGCCGAGAGAAGCTCATCGATTTTAACAACGCAAAACCAGCCTGAGCAGAATGTTTCTGTCGACAGAGCTTTTTTCTTTACATGGAATGCACACTGCCACTACGGATTGCTATATAAAGGAGGAAGGGCAATACAGCCAATATTTTAGAAGGGTTGTTCAGATAGCGGAAACGAATTAATATAATTTGAAAGTTTCCTGAAGAAAAACTTCAAAGCAAAAATCTCAACGCTGTATGGTTTTGGCTATCATCTTCAATATCTTCAGAAGAAAAACAATTTTTAGTGCGGACTATAAAACAATAAAAGTTAAAAATAATAGAAAATAACAATATGCACTATGCACACGACCCAATATGCAGTACCACGTGACATGTATAGTTATAGACGCTAGAGAGATTAAAAAAATATAAGCGCATAATTTTAACAAAACACTCAGCCAAGGAGCTGAATTTTATTCATGCCCTAGAGTATTTCATCGCACGTGTCTGATTAGCATACAGTCGTGCCATCGTTGTAACCAGATAACAGGCCCTTTTTGCAACCAGACAGCAGGTCATTTCTGTAACAGACCACCTTTGTAACGATACAAAAGGCGTTTCTTATGTCTGCTGCTAAATTAAACGAAACGAGAAATTAGTATTCACCCGATGTACTGATATATGCGTTCTGCCAAGCATAGAAACAAATTATTGAAGGCAGACGCTACAGTACCCCCACGTCCTCATTTGTTATACAGAGTTACTCGAGCGGAAAATGTCTTAACTTTACTTGTCAGGGAATTGAAGTTACATTTTGTTAGCATCACCGAGTAGCTTCGAGTCTTGTTTTACTCGTATTTGACGGTGCTACAATTTTGTTTTTTGTCTTTATGTTTTTTTTTCTCTTGCATATATGCGACGGTACCGATGCGGCGGTACGGGCAGTGACGAAGAATATGACCCGCTTCACCGCAATGGAAGCACAGCGGGTGGCTGTCGGCCGTCCTCCAGGCGTCGCATTTCCTGGGGCTTGGGTAACGTTCGTAGGCTGGGCGGACGGGGGCAGGAGGGCGGCGTTCGGGAACAGCTGGCTCACGTCGAAACGGTGGTCATCGGCTGTGTCGTTGGGGCAGACGATTGTGTACTGCAGCGGCATAGGTTAAGGCTGGAGCTTCAGCTGGAGGCGAGGATGCTGCACTTCTTCGCCGAGGATTTCTTCAACGGTCGCAACTTAAGGCTAGTTGGAAGATGGTAACAGGAGACGCAGCTCTTCCCGTACAATTTCACTGATGGCATCGCGCAGGTTGCCTCCGAATGCTGCGCCATCCGAGACGGTTGTCGAGGTCACTTGGAGCTGTTGAGGGAAATGGCGAGCTAGTGCTTCCAAGGTTTTCTCAATGGTGGCTGCTTCGCTGGAGAATTCAGAGAGGGTCTTCGGTGGATCGCGGGTGAGAGTAACGAGAAGTGTTTCTTCAGCACCACGCATCAACGGCTCCACCTTCTTCTCTTTCGCCATGTCAGGATTGACACGTGGAAAAGGCGCTTCATGACTTCTACGTATGCGGTCGCCGTCTCGTTCGGGCGCTAGATGCGGCACTCTAGAAGCAGCTGAGCTCTTTCTTTCCTGGTGATGCTTGTGATTACCTTGAGGAACTCCTGCTTGAATGAATCCCACGTCGCTAGAGAAGCTTCGTGCCTTTTGGACCAAATTTTCACTGTTCCTTCCAAGGCGAAGAAAACATGGCTGAATTTAGTCTGGCCATCCCAATTGTTGAACACGGTGACACAGTCAAACTGTTCCAGCCATCCTTCAGGATCCTCTACCGGTGAAACATTGAACTTCGGCGGCAGTCGGGGCTGGTGCCAAATAAAGGGGCCTGGTGTCGTAGCCTTGGTTGTCGTTGGAATTGAGGAGTCTCTCTTTGCTCGTGTGTGGTCCGGTAGAATCCGTCTTCAGGTGGGTGCCTGTGGAGTCGACGGCTGCTCCGCACTTCGTCTTCGGAGAGGACGGCTTCTACGGCTCCCTTGTGATCCCCCTATTTGAGACAGTTCGGGCTGATTTGGCGGCTCCCAGGGGGTGAAGGTGACAGAGACATTCCCTAGCACCTCCAGCATGTGTCACGTAGCGGTGATTGTAGTCTGGCGAGCAGTGAAACAGCGAGAATGGCTTCCAAATGAAACTCTATTTGGGCTGACTTGCGTCCAAAAAGAACAGAATGACTCGGCGGCGGCGTAGCAACTGCTGTGCTCCGGGGTCGTCTAACAGAATGCCCGCCGCTATCGGCTGTGGTGAATTTAAAGTTGATAGCTTACTTTCGAGATAAAGCTTGCAAAGTTACTAGAACATTCTGGAACAGCGTAGAAGCGGCTCCGCCTGGATGTGATCAATGGAGATAAATTTGATCGCTTCTCGCATCAAAAACAAAGTGACGAAGCTGCGAGCCGGAAGCTTTGAAGAAAGAACAAACACTACAAGCATTCGTGGCATTATATTTATTGCCTTATAAACTGTTATGTTTGCGAGCTGGCCTGTACGCCACCTTATTATTTATGTTCCTTCTGTACTGGGTCGCAAACATTTACACGCTGCATACTTCTAGGTTTCCGTCGGCGATCTTTCCCCTTTCAAGTGGGAAAAAAGGTTCATTGAATTCAAAAACTCAATTCAGACATAGGAAGCCCACAGGAGGTTGAGGGTTTCTGAAGCCGTGTGTTTTTATGTAATGGAAGAAAACAGGTTTTACGAATTCATTCCAGTCCGCTGACATGCAGGGCATGCTCCAAATGCAGAGTTATTTTATATTTTATGAATGACTTTTACTTCCTCGTTTCGAAAGACGCCGCCTTATTTTGAAGTTCAAAATATTTTAATACGAAACTGCGGCTGATAGAGCGAGGTGAAATGTTTGATTCCGAACTGCCGCATTGTACTGCCCCACTTACGCCGCGAGGGGTTGAACCAACTTCTTCATTGACTTGCGCCGCCCGCGAAGCGAGTTCGGGGCTGTTGCCAGGGAACGACAAAAGGAGTGCTACAAGATAATTCTGGTACAACTCTCATAAGGAGCAAACAACTGACGCTGCTGAAAAGAAAAGAAGATGAAGTGTTTTTTGCACACATAAGGAATCGCATTCGAAATTTCTACGAATAAATATTTAAAACCTGGTACCTTTAATCATTGCTTATAAATATTCAGTTCAAAATAGATGTACCTGAATATTTAGGCTGAGGTACATTCCAAATAATAGTCCTATTCCATGAGCCGGCAATGGAGCGGCTGACTGCGCGCAGAGACTCACTGATGCGTTTTTGCGGGAAATACGTCCTTTTTTTCTCGAAAGGCTTAAGGTGAAGTGGACGTCGAGGTTTGGAGCTCCACTCGTAGTCGGACCCCTAGCTTAGACGCCATGAAAATGTAGCAAACTTTCTTAATGCCCTGTTTCGTAAGGGGTGTAGTAAAATTTTTTGCGAAATAATTTTCTCTTTCTTTTCCTTTTGTACGATGGCTAGGCATTGGTGCACTTGCTGCAGCCAGCTACGAATGCAGTTTAATGCATTATCTCGCTGAGAAAAAATCCTTGTTTTATTCGCTGGTTCCCTGGAAATAGCTTCTAGCCAACCGGAACCTTCTACGGTTTAATCTGTCTCGTTTCTTTCCTTCATTCTCTGTCACTCTATCTCTAGCGCAGGTCGCTTATTACAGGAGGACACAGAAAAAACCTCCATTTCTGACACAAGACGACTTGGAAGCTTACTCCGTACAAAGAGACCAATGTAATTGGTCAGGAAGTGGAGTAGTCAGGAAGTGGAAGGAACTTTTGATTTTTGGATGATGATTGTTTTGTCGTTGAACCTTTCTGACGCCGACGTGGCTGTTCATTCTATCTTTGAGCAAAGTAATCACATTTCCTCAGCTTTAAAATAAAAAATAGCAATGCCAGAGAGCAAAGCAGAGTATTACGTTTCAGGAGGGAAAAATGATTACTGTTGAGTTCCTAGACTTTTGCGTCCTTTCAGATTTGATATAAAGGCTCGGAAAGACACGGACGAGTGAATGCAAGAGAGAAGCGCTTTTCTGTAGTTTTCTCCAGTCCGTGTTTTTCTGTACGGTTTATGTTACACATGGTTTATCAATTTACTCAAACCCATACCTGAGGGGCTTCCTTTCAGAAACAGGTGAACTGTGAGTTTTTGGTTGGAAGGTATTCATGTTCAGTTGTGTAATCCATTTTGGTCTATTTGAAAAACTTAGAGTACATTCAAATCCGGAAAAAACCCTTAAAGCTCCCGGTTTAAGGGCGTTGAAAGGGGCTGAAGCACATGGAAACCTACAACGCTTTCTGACGTGCACAGCCGCTGCGTCCAACATGGCCTGACTTCGTTACGAAGCAGCAGCTAGAGAGGAGAACAGAACGCGCACTGCGAATTGCGGGTAACGGAACCATCGGTTATCATTAATGGGGTTCACGCGTCACTAAACAATAAGATTTGAGCTCTATTTCATTTGAATTTCAGCAATGGGCTTTGTGTTTTGTGTTTTTTGTTCTTTTGAAGCTGCATCCATTACAACGAACAGACACAACAGCAGTGAGCTGCAATCATTTTTTCCTTCGTTAGTCATATTCAGAAGAGCGTGTTGTCGGGCTAGTTGGTTCTGCATAGTATATAAGTGAAATGCGCAACAACTTAGACAGGACACAGAAAGAAACACATACAACATACAAGCGCTCGTGAACTGTTGTATGTGTTTCTTTCTGTGTCCTGTCTAAGTTGTTGCGCATTTCACTTATATATTAGTCATATTGCTCACTGTTTTATACCAAGCATTCATTCACATTAATTATGTCGAATATGGGCTACAACTCAAGAACCTGCGGCTCATCTGCTTGCACCTAAAAAAAGGTTTTTCAATAGGAAGCCATCGAACACTTCGCGCCACAGGTTCCACAGACAGAACCACGTTGGAGTGGACGCAGGCTGCAGCCACAATTTCCGCCTGGGAGCGTGCAGCAGTGGCTCAGTGGTAATGGCGCTCGGCAGCCGAGCCGAAAGACACAGGTTCGATACTGGCCGCGACGGTCGAATTTCGATGGAGTCGAAATTATAGGTGCCCGTGTACTGTGCGATGTCAGTGCACGTTAAAGAACCCCAGGTGGTCGAAATTTCCGAACCTCTTCACTACGGCGTCCTGCATAACCCGAGTAGCTTCGGGGCGTTAAACCCCCGTAAACCAAACGAAACAACTACCGTTTCATCCTCATACAAGCAAGCTGACCTTCCAGTTATTTGTACTGAAATATATTCTGTACCAGCAGCGTCCACCCTATCACGGTAATTATCTAGATGTCAATGGCCTACCTGATTTTTCATATTTGACACCGCTAAGGCCCTTGGTGTGGAGCATTATATCGTCCCCGCTTGCCTTTGTCTTCTAGTATCAGGCAGTTCGTTTCCGCAAGGGACATCGCGGAGGTATTGTAACATTGCAAGGTTTTTTATGTTGAATTCACCTTCTAAGTTTAGCATATGATATGAATAAGACCTATAAGTTCACTACCTACTCTGCTCTCCTCGTGCTTCTCAACGTCGCTCCATAATTTCTGTTTCAACTGGTACCCTCGTTGTTTTCAGTGCACGCGGAAAAATTTATCGTTTATGAAAAACATCTGCATGTTAACGGTTTTCAACTTGACGAGAATAATTCCGCGAGCAGCAGAGGCCGATGCCCAGTTGGGTCATGAAGTCGCATCTCTCGCATCGCTTCTTTCTTTCATCATCTTGAGAAGGCCAGTTTCCCACCTGCTCGAATCTTGCGTCTGTTGCAGGCCTTCTCTCTGTTTTCATCCGCTTGTGATGATGCAAGGAAGTCCACGAAGGGGACAAGAACGAGTGCGAGGTGACACGTGTAGGCCCGTGAATTGCATGTTGGAAGTATGTATAGTGGTTACCTTTCTTTCGTGCACTGAAATGTTCGTGCTCGTATCTATGTTGATTTCACCCCCGATGCAAACAAAGAAAATTTCAGAAAGAAAAGATATCTCATGTTCGAAGCTACAAAAAAAGTTGTGCTATACTGCCGTGTGGGGGTCGATAAACAAAGCAGAAAGCTTCAAGGTACACCAAACTGCCAGCATTTCTATGTCCTCGTGACTTATGCAGTGATCAGATAAAATATCGCAAGAATAGTTTCCTTTTATAAATACTTGTACGCCTCCACCCTGCTTTGTTGTACGAATAAGAAATAATGATCTGCACCCGGGAAGGCGGATGATATCGCTGTCTGAGGGATACCATATTTCTATCAATATAACAACGTCGAAAGAAGTGGAAAGGCTGCCTAAAAAGTATGTTAATTGGTCAGTTTTATTCACAGCCGATTTCATATTCATATGTTTGATTTGGTAGCATTTGCCTTTAAAGTACGCGCTGAGTTGCGATCGTGTGAAAAGTGGTGACTCTTCCACGGAAATTGCCACAGCAGCTACTTCCACGTGTGTTGTTGCACGGCATTCCTTACTTCATTTTTGTTAAGTCCGCTTGCGAGTGAATTTGAACAGCTGTATAGTGGTCAAAATAGTGCCATTCCTTGTCCAGACGTTTCCATGAGACCTTCTTCCTCGCAGCTGCAGCGCGCAAAAGCGTTTTGTTGTCTGGTGTCAAGTGTTCCTTTACAAGGATCGGTGATGACGATGTAGAATCTACTCGGAGGTCATTATTAATGAGACGCAACCTTTGTGATCCCTGCAGTACAACGTCCCGTTTCACGCCGGATTTAAACAGAGCAAAAATGTTGGTCTTCTTGGGTTTGCGGGTAGGCACACTTTGACAGCACTCTATGTACGACTCCGATATAGGTTACTGAATTGCATTTCCAAGGTTTATAACTTCCAAGGTTTGTAACTTCCAAGGTTTGTAACTTCAGAACACCTTTAATTTCAGCTTTAGATCTCCGCGAGTACTGTCCCGTAAAGTTATTTCCTTTCGAGTTCTTGCGTGTTCTTTTGAAGATCAGCGTACTTTAAGCGCATTTCCTCAGTTTCTTGCTGAAGCTTGGCATTTCTTGCCTTGTCATTATCTGGTTGCGTTTTCGGATCTTCAGTTTCAGCATGTGCGAGGTCAATGCTATTAATGATTTTCTTCTGCTCATTTCGAACTAACCGGATTTCACTGCGCATGTTACTTTCCATAGTTTATGGTAACATTTTATTTTCCTTCTTAAACTCCTCCTGCAGCTTTGACGATTCCGAACGAATTTCATCCCTTACCTTTGCCGCGTCTTTTGACATTTTCAGAACAGCACAGGGCGCACTATTTCGAACATGGTAGCAGTGGCGCCGGACAGGAGCAAAAGTCTACTGTAGTGTGCCAGCACTAGACACTAACCTGCAGAACCAGGCAAAGCAGAACCTTAGGCGATGTTTAAAGTGTGTCGTCGCTACTTCCAAGTAGCTGCCATGTGTGCCTGTATGTAGCAGCATGCATATCTACCTCGAAAAAAGAGGGCAGGCAGATAGTGCTTGGCACACACAAAGTGAAGAACGAAAATGAAAGCGCCTGGATGCTTGCAAACGTTTAGACAAAAGGACTTGTCTTCGTCTGGGCAAAATGTTCATCATTGGCATGGAGTATTTTAAATAGGGCCTTCACTCCGAGGAGGAAGGCCCGGTGTGGGAGAAGACGACCTGAAGTGGAAAGGATAGATGGGGAGCGTGAATTGTGGTTCAGTCATGATGACTGCTAAGGAGGATTAACCTGTATACCTGCAAAACTGTGAGAAGTAGTAGGCGAGTTAAGCAATTAGGAATCCGGCGGTGTGGAGCATGAAGAGTCAGCGAACATGCCACGCTATACACCTCCGGATTCCTATCTGCTGAGGTTACTCATCTTTAGCATTAATCATTCCTAGGCAAGATTTATGATCTTCATCCTAACAATCTTCCCACTTCACGCTGTATTCCCTCCCACCTATCCTTCCACCTCGGAGTGGAGGCCCTATTCAAACCCAATGAAAATGCTTTGCCGAGACGAAAAAAGTCCTCTCGATGAAACGTCGACAAGCACCCTGATGCTTTCCCCTGCCTTGTCCACTTTGTGTGTACCTTGAAATAAGGCAGGGTTCTACTAGTGCGACCCGCCATGAGCGTTCAGTGCGAACTATACTAAGCGAAAGTTCTTGCAATATTGCCCTCAAACCAACGTGCAGTTCTGAGGAACTCTGTGGATAGTAGTCAAGCACTTTCGCTACCCTCCGCCGAGTTCACATTCTGAAAAGCAGGAAGGCAATGCATAAAGAATGCATTTTTTGCAGCATCGACAGGGATAGTATTCGCAACATGGAGAATGACACAGGCATTTGCGAAGGCCTCTGCGGAATGCAGGAGCGTTGGTTAGAGCCATTTACAGAGGAATAGCCTTAAGGTATTGCCTGGACCTCTTTTCTTCGCCTAATATTTTAATTTCGTTTACTCAGGTGTTTCTCAGGTTTCAGTTCGTTTTACTTCCTCTGGAACAGCGTCCTCCACGTGGACCTCAGTTATTAGTTTTGTTTTCGTTAGGTTAAGCGACACAACAAATTCCTTGCGGCTAAGGGGTATTTCCATGTATGCACATAAAAGGAAACACATCGTGACTGTAGCCGTCTGTCTGCCAGACTCCCATCAGCCTTGTCGACACTATATATCTTTCTTTCATGCATTCCTGATCTTTCATGCTTCCTGAATTTCGTTTAGTGCTCTTCTTTCGCCTATTTATGGTGAGCGGAAACTACTCTCCTCTCTTGCAGTCTGCGTCATGAATATGAAAGGAGGTCACCAGTGTACTTGGAGCTGACCCTGTGTGTCGACTGAGTTTTCCCGGAACGGCTGACTGCATATTTGCGTTGGTTATAGTCAGGTGCTTTCCCTATTGTTTTTAGCAAACGAAAATACACCAGTATAGTCACCGCTGTAGTAAAGCTCAAACCATATATAATGTGGACAGAAACGGAATAGGAGCTAAACTAATATTGAAATTCTACGCCGTGTTCCCTCTACAGAGCCGTTGCCTTCAAGCGCTCATCTAATATGCTGCACATCCGTACTCATTCCATTATATATGCCAATGCGTATGCATATAAATCTGAAACACTTTGCCGACTTTACGCACCTCATGCTATGTCGGAAGTCGGCACCGTGACAAACTAGAGTGCGGACGTGCTGGTCACATATTTCGTTAACCTTCAATGACCAGCTAAATATGAGCACAAATTTGCCGACCGACGTGCCGAACAGCGCTTCCTGCTCTTTACTTCCTATGCCGGCGGTTTCCTTCTTTGAGCAACCATTTCTTCACTTTAAACGTAGGGGCGCTTTGCGTGATATCCTCAGTGCGGCAGTGCGGCTTCTGCCGGGGCTGTGGAGACATCTGAACACCTGCGCGATGTCGTTCAGTGATTACAGATCGTTTCGAATGCTGGCAGATTCTTTACTGCAGGTCTCGCACATTCGACCCCTTTAAACCCGTCAAATTCTAAATCCTCTTCAGTTGCCTTTTAAGTACTTCTTCCCGGCTTTTCTAACTAGGCGCTAGGCATAAAAATCTTTATGCGCCACCTCATGGTGCCTCTCCTCGTGGCTGCAGTGGCTTCTGCGAGGTGGTGGGTAGCACCTTTTTTCGGGCAACAATCGATGGCTTGCCACCCCACAAAAATTCGTGAAGTTTTGGTTACGTAGCTTACAAGTTGCGGTTACGTAGGAGCTTCTTGTTAAAATGAGAGAGTAAGATAGAGAGAAGTGCCCACTCCGCTCATACGCGGGGCTCAGTTTTGCTACACCGGAAAGAGCTTCATCAAAACTTCCTGTTGGGTGAGTTGGTAGTTCATCTTGATCTAGAAGGGCTTATAGCTCAAACAAAGACACGGACAAGACACAGACAAGGGTGCTTGTTTGTGTGTGTTTTGTCTCTCTTGTCCGTGTCTTTGTTTGAGCTGTAAACCCTTCTACATCAGGACGGAAAGAGCTTGTTGGGGCATTTGTGGATGACGCGCGGATTTGACCTTGTATAAGGAAAGGGTTTGCTCTATTCAGCAAGCACGCGTATGCGCCGGGGCATCCGTCGCGGTTGTTGTCTGCTTCTGCCTGCTTCAAGGTTGTTTCGCATACAAGCGACTGGTTGGCGCGGCGAAAAGATTCCAGCTTGTTGGAGCCCTGTCGCTGCGGCTGCTCGAACCACCGTGGCCGCTCGAAAGAGGGTTTTTGCATTGGCAGCAGAAATCGCGAGCGTTGTAGCGTGTGAAAAAGGATTTATACAGCTCACCTGCAGCGTCGCACTGGCTCCTACTTGCGCGCTCTGCTCATGCAGACACGTTTTGAGTCGGTCCTTTCAGTCCTTCCTCCTGTTCTCTGTGGACGGCCTTGTAGTATTAGTAGAGCAACAGAAAGAAATGGGAAAATATTTACGCTCTAGCGTTCGGCGCCTGGGGATAGTTGAGAGATTGCCGGGGAGGGCTCTGGATTAATATCGGCCAGCTGGGGTTCTTTAGTAACCACATATATCACACAACACACAATAACTAAGCATAATAACGAAATATACAAAACTCAGCTTAGTAAATGCAACACAGGTGGCAGAACGAAGCTTCAATGCCGAGCGAAGAACTTTGCTTTGTCGTATTCTGGTTTAGAGCTAACGTGAAAACAGTACATCACCTACCCTCTGCGTACGGAGTGCCAGTAATCGACTAACACTACACAGTTAGCGCTTCTCACGTCTCTATAGTGCCATCTACGTGCAGGCCTCGCGGTAGTTTGCCTTGTCTGCGTTCACGTGTACTAGCAGACGACACCGCAAAGCAATGCGCGCGGTGCGCAGACGGCCAGCCATCAAGACCCATCCATCATCATCATCAACCTGACTGTATACGCCCACTGCAGGGCAAAGGCCTCTCCCATGTCCCTCCAATTAACTCGGACTTATTGCCAGCTGCGGCCACCGTATTTCACGCACTTCTTAATCTCATCCGCCCACCTGACTTACTACCACCTCCTGCTAAGCTTGCTTTCTCTTGGGATCGACTCCGTTACCCTTAAGGACCAGCGCAAACGACATTAGCTTGCACTGGACCTTGGCGAAATTAGCGAGATGCTACTTTCATTGGACTTGTATTTTGCGGAGCCAGCGGCAAGGTAGGTAATACCAGTGATGAATGTAGCGCGAACAAAAAAATATGAACAAGAGCTCACTGTTAGGTGTTCGTTTCTTGAGTACCTCACTTCGTTTTAGAGTGGTTGCTCGTAGGGAAGCATTATTAAGGTAGTCCTGAGTATGGTCCCTACCAATCAGGGTACTTTTTGGTTGGTTGGCTGGCCTCAAGTAAAATGGCGCATACCCACTACGGCGGAGTGGCCAAGACACAGGCGGTGAACTGCTGGGAAGAGGAGCGTTTATAGAGGAGGAAAAGGAGTAGTAATAGGGTATAGACTGACAGATTGGACAACGCAATGACAGGGGACCTGTTAGCTGGGAGATCGAAGACGGGACGATGTCTTTATGTGCGAATTCGAATGCAACACATGTAATGATTGAACTTTGCACTGACTGAAAGAGAGAAAAAATAATGTCATAAATTTTAGTGAGTGGAGAAGTATTTAAAATCGTCGTCATAGTCGGTACATATTCTTCTGAGACGCGTTGTCTGTCCTACAAATATCCCGTGCTTATATGTGCCGGGTATAATGGCTAGTGAAATCCAAGTATTGCTGTCGGTCTGTAGGCTCTCTGCAGAGTGTGGTTTTAAGCTGGCGATTTTCTAAACAGACAGCAGTGTCGAGAAAATTCACGCGTTGTAGCGTAATTAAAGGCAAATTTAATGATAAAGCGGAACAAATTAAGGTGCGAGACGAAGGCTTTGAGGGTTTCAGATCCATGTTCTCACATCATAAAAATGTCGTCTGTGTAAAGCATTTATGAGAGAGGTTTTCCTAAAACTGAAATTAGAAGTACAGGCTTCAGTATCATCCATAAAAAATGTTTGCATAAGTCGGTGTGAAGGAAGCGCCCATACTTGTTCCAAATACTTGATGATAAGAAGAGTCGAACTCTAAGTAGTTGAGCGTGAGTACCAATTGAAGTAATTAGAAGTAAACAAGTTTTATACCGGTTTCGATTGGGAGTTAGAGCGCTTGCTAGCGCGTGGATCCCTTCATTTAAGGGAATGTTGGCGTACCAAGCAGCGGCGTCCAATGTAACCAGTTTTCTATACGCAGGGATATTATTCGTAAAAACTGTGGTGTGTCCTCGACAAGAGAAGGAAGGAGGGTTGGAATGTCTACAAGTCGGTGGTTAAAAAAATTTTGAGGTTCTCTGTAGGCGTGTTATTGTTCAAAATGGACCGTGTGGATTTTACGAAGTGAGTACAAGCGTCCTGCTTGTTTCTTTGACGGATTTGAGGAGTTTTAGTCTGATTGCGTTATTAGTTCCCTGGATATTAACTGCGCCAGTTTGATCAGAATTACACTGCAGAAGCCTAAAGTGGGATCGGAAGATAATTTCTTACAATACCAAGGGTTGTTGAGTTGCCTACAAGGCTTTTTTTGTATTTTTCGCCTGGCAGGATCCCTAAGCTGCACCTTTGTCTGCTGGATTAATCACTATGTCGGTTCTAGAGGCTAACTGGTTTAGAGTAGCCTGTTTTTTCGAGGAGAGGTTTTTTCCGCTTTCGAGCTTGCTTCGTTTTTTCTATAGTTTCTATGTAAACAGATTTAATATACAAGTCTTGTTCCGAACTCGGTTCTGCTTCCGATGTCCACGTACTGTGGACTCAGAAGGAAAAATCAAGGATGGCCGCACGTGTTTGGAGAGCTCGTCTTACCATGTGTTAAAGGCTGTAGGTAAATTAGGGACCAGGTTTTTCGTTTTTTTTTTAGGTGTAGATTGCGCATTCTACTAAAAAAATTTCTGAGATTGTTGGTTGGTCAAAATGTGAGGCCACGCTTCAGAATGTGTTCGTCACTGTCAGTTCGGGATCCGAACTATTTATTACAATGCTGTCATCGCCCTGCATACTCGACGGCGTGCCTTCTGGCACTATAGAAATTGAATGGCGATAGTTGATCCCTACAGATCTCTCCTTTCCTATGTGAAGTTTATCTCGAATATGTTTACGCTGATTTTTATCATGAAGCTTACGTTTCTTGGATATAAAATCAGCTAGTGCCTGTTTTTCGTCCAAATTTAGCGCTATAATACAGGTCCTTAAAAGTGGTCTTTGAACAAATTTTGCTGTTCTACACAATGTTCATTTAAAGCAGCCATGAAGGACAGGGATGTGTCATCTGAAATCTTTTTTCAGCGAGTGCACAGTTGAGGTTGGAGCACACCAAGGGAGCACCTGACATTAACTTGAAATTGAAATCCTTTGGGTACTGGTTAACATCCCTGCCTTTCCCTCTCTCTCTCTCTCTCTTTGGGTACTGTTTCGCAGTGCAAGTATTATTTGTAAGTTTGGAAACAGAATCTGTAGTTGGTTTGTTTCGTGGCTAGTTTTCTGGAAACCAGGAAAGTTCGTCTTTTGGGGTGCGAAGATTAGGGCTGCCAGTTTTGAGTCATTTGCTCCTTCTCCGAGCGGACCTCCTGACTAGTTTTACCTATTTAGGATACTTCTGCTTAGAGCTGGTGTTGGCGGAAGTGTCTGCGTAGGCGTCTGTGAACTAGTGTACGTCTTTAAACGCTTACGTATCTGTGTATTCTTCCGCTGTGAATTAGTGACTATATCCTGTTGTGTTTCTACGTGAAGTTCTGTTCAATGTGTTGGATCTACGACCTCCGTCTGACTGCAACTGTCTCGCGTCTCGGGAGCGCGGGTACATTGGGGCTTTGTAAGTGGTCTGTTGTTCGGGGCTGGCCCCAGCGGTAGAGGTAGTTGGTGTGGGCGGTTTCGTCAGCTTATATGTGCTCCTTATCCGGTACTTGGTGTTTGCCACTACCTCGACGCCTGTGAGATTAGGGTGGTGCAATCTCTGGTCAGGTGTGCCTCAGGGTCATAATCAATGTGGGCGTGCTGGATGGTTTCGACGTCTATTTGGCCGTGTTCGATGTCCACCAAAGAGTTCTTAACTTTAAATGAATCCCGAGTGGGAGCTGACGGTTCACATGATTGGTAAATGTGCATGTGGTGTTTGTTGAACACCAAAGGGAGCACGGGTTTCGGGGGCATTTTCGTCTTTGGTCTGTTGGCAGGGAGCTCGTGTGCTAATGTTCTCATGGCCTGAATGGTAGGTTGGCAGTGCTCTGTTGCAGGTCCTTAGTCCCGCAGTGAAATATGAGGTGCATTGTGTTCTGTGGTGCTGCGGCTATCAGTATCATTATGTCATGGGGTCTGGCGCTGCTCCGAAACCTACTGTATAGTTCCTCGGGAGGAAAGTGTTTGTGTATGTGCTTGTACTGATCATCACCTATTAAAGCTACATGTGCCAAGAAAGAGCTTCGTATCATGATTCTTGATAATAACAGTCAACAAGGGCGGGCAGCGTGTAAGCAACGTCACGTGACCATGCCACGTCTCCAAACTCCTGACTGATGACAACACCGTGTGTTCTCAAGGATAGGCCTTCTTATGCTTATCGCAGTCCAAGGGTCATCGATCAAACCATTGTGTCGGTGGGTCAATGATTAGCTCTGATGCTGAACAACTTGAATTCTTGTCTGACAGAGCCGCGTAGTAGCCTTTTTTTAGGCCGAACTCAATATTGCCACGTATCATTGTAGTGTC
Source organism: Amblyomma mixtum (assembly GCF_055824585.1). Classification (NCBI taxonomy): domain Eukaryota; kingdom Metazoa; phylum Arthropoda; class Arachnida; order Ixodida; family Ixodidae; genus Amblyomma; species Amblyomma mixtum. The sequence goes on from NC_143015.1 coordinate 30,763,616, forward strand.
CGTTCGTTCGCGCAAGGCTGCAGGAAAGGGGTGTTATTTTTGTTCGTGACGCGAGAAGCGACCGGACTGATCTCGATTGATCACAGCCATGAAGAGCTGCATCTACGTGTTTCCAGATTACTCTAGATGATCTCGACCTGTTATCTTGAAGTTCCCTTGCCGGCTTTAAATTGAACGATGTCGCGAGCAACGGGCATTCGTAGTTCGACAACTGACGAGCACATTTGTTGCTTACGCCGCCGCCGAGTGATTCAGTTCTTTATTTGGGCTGACTTGCGCCCGCAAAAGAACTTAATCACTCGACGGCGGCGTAAGCAACAAACGTGCTCGTCAGTCGTCGAACTACGAATGCCCGCTGCTCGCGGCATCGTTCAATTTAAAGCCGGCAAGGAAACTTCGAGATAAAAGGTCGAGATCGTCTAGAGTAATCTGGAAACACGTAGATGCAGCTTGTCATGGTTGTGATCAATCGAGATCAGTCCGGTCGCTTCCCACGTCACGAACAAAAATGATAACCCCCCTTTCCTGCGTCCTTGCGCGAACGAACGGACACTACAATGATACGTGGCATTATGTGGAGGCTGGGGGAGCGTCCACACATCGCGTAACCTCGGCTAGGAGATACAAAGCGCGGTGAGGATGGCGACGAGGAACGTGATAGGCGGCTCGGCGATGAACATCCTTCCCGACGCAAAAACTCCTCGATTTCGGCTGGTCGCTGGCCGGGTCGGGGTCGCGGAGCGTCGTAAGAGAACCCTCGGATGCCCAGTCTTCTGTATGGGCAGTGCCGGAGGACGTGACCGGCTTCGCCACAGTGGAAGCATAGTGGGCGGCGCTGGTCGGGAGTTCTCCACTCGTCGCATTTCCTCGGTTGTGTGCGACGATCGTAGGACGGGCGGGTTGGGGCGAGAGGGCGGCGGTCCAACGCAGCTGGCTGAGGGCGATAGGGGCTTGTTGCCCGTCATCGAGGTGCAGGACGGCGCACAGCTGCGGCGTAAGTCATGGCTGTGGGCTACAGAGGCTGCGTGGTGGTCGGCGTCACACCCAAGGACTGTTGAACCTCATCCCGGATGACGTCTGTGATCGATGAAAGCTGCGGATGCGTTCCCGTTGGCAGCAATCGTCGGAGCTTCTCTCGCACAACTTTACCGATAACCTCCCGCAGGTTATCGTTGTTAGCGGTGCCCAGGCAATTTGCTGAGAAAACGCGCTGCTGGCGGTCATACTGGCGGGCTCGGGCATCAAGAGTTTTTTCCGTAGTTGAGGCCTCCTCTATGAATTCTGCGACAGTTTTCGTTGGGTTGCGGACGAGGCCCGCAAAGAGTTGCTCTTTAACTCCTCGCATAAGCAGCTTTACTTTTCCTTCTTCCTTTATGTTTGCGTCAGCAAGCCGGAAGAGACGCTTCATTTCCTCAGTGTACACTGTAACGGTCTCGTTTGCGTGTTGTATGCCAGACTGTAGCAGTGCTGGGCTCTCTCCTTTCGCACAACGTTCGTGAAGATATTTAGAAGCTGCTCCTTGAAGGTTTCCCAGTTTGTGAGGCTAGCTTCCTCATTCTCAAAACAGATTCTTGCTGGTCCCTCCAAGGCGAAGAAGACGTACCTAAGTTTCGTGGCATCGTCCCAGTTGTTGAAGATAGCCACACGGTCGAACTTTTCCAGCCATTCTTCCGGGTCGGCACCAGCCGAAGCGTCGAAGGTTGGTGGCCCCCGGGGCTGCTGAAGAATGATTGGAGTCGTCTCCCCGGGCAGGCTCATGGTGGACGTTGCTACTTGCTTTCGCTTCCGGATAGGGTCCGGCAGAATCCCGAGCTCAGGTGCGTTCCCTTGCAGACGTCGGCTTGTGCGGTGGACTGGAGTCAAGTCCTCCGGTGAATGACTCGAAGGGCTGGCGTTGCGACTTGCTGGGGGTGTCCGGTACATGGAAGGCTAGCCAGCACCTCCACCAGATGTCACGTTGTAGTGACGGCAATACAGCAGTCAGGGACACAGCAACAAAACTTGCAAACGAAGTTCTTTATTTGGGCTGACTTGCGCCCGCAAAAGAACTGAACCACTCGGCGGCGGCGTAAGCAACAAACGTGCTCGTCAGTCGTCGAACTACGAATGCACGCTGCTCGCGGCACCGTTCAATTCAAAGCCGGCAAGGAAACTTCGAGATAAAAGGTCGATATCGTCTAGAGTAATCTGGAAACACGTAGATGCAGCTCTTCATGGCTGTGATCAATCGAGATCAGTCCGGTCGCTTCTCGCGTCACGAACAAAAATGATAGCACCCCTTTCCTGCGGTCTTGCGCGAACTAACGGACACTACAATGATACGTGGCAATATATTTTAATGTATTTTGTTTACTTTCGTAGTGTATTTTAAGTGCAATGTAATGCATTTCATCCACATTTTTAGTGTATATATGATGTAAATAAAGAAAGGTGAAGGTAGTAGTTTAAAAACGAGAAGAAAATTGACAGCTAATCACAATATCTGGTGCACACTATGAATCAACAGCTAAGTGACACTTGTCACCAATGACAAATTTGGGAGCCTGACCTCGACTGAGAATGAATTTTTTTTCATCTTTGTCATAACAACTTAAACATCTCTTGAATGCCGTGGGATTGGCTCTGTTGAAAAATCTGAATGATTAAGATTTTTCTGGAAGAGGCGCATGTAATTTTCACAGCATAAATAAGACCACGCTAGTTAACGTATCTTCGGCTAATAAGAAGCCTTGTTGACTTAGTTGGCGCATGATCACACCGATCTTTTGAAACGTGTGCGCATGAGAACGAGAAGGTGAAAAAATCCGATAGTCAGACCAAACACCGAACGAAATACTCTGAATGCGTTCAATTCGTCGTTTATTGCATCCCCGTATTCTGTAGAAAGCATTACATAGGACAGATTGGGAGATGTGTCATTGACAGAACAACTGAGGACGCTAAAGCAATAGCAGGGAAATCTCGAACTAACCAAGCGATGCACTGTAGGGTTTGTGAAAAGTTTAAAAACCTAACAAGCCCCGCTCATCTACATCATCTGCAGGTACTAAGAAAGAACCGAGACAAGCTGACTCAAGAAATATTGAAAGAATTGGCAATCCGCGAATCCGGAGAACTATGGGTCACCACGCCTTCAGTTTGCCTATCAAGGAAAAAAGATAATTTCTTGCGCAGCGATGCAAACAGATAATGATGAGTACTCATTCGATGTGCTGACTCTTCCGGTGTGTATTATGCGGCGTTCCTAATAGATCTTCAGTTGTCCGTGCAGCCTCGTTCGTCCACGTTTGTGTGTTTCTTCCTTGTGTCTGTTTCTTCTCTTCTGTTGGCTTTAAGGGGTATTTTGGCAGAAAACTAAAAACTTCAGCTATTTAAAACAGAGAGGAGCGGAGAAAAGTCGCTTATTTTGAAAGCTAACCAGATCAGCAAAACTATGCAAGTTTTCAACGGCAGTATCGCACAATGAGAGGTTCTTAGAATGATTATAAGTGTTTATACTGATTTACTTTGCATGGCGAAGTATGCTTCAACGGTTCTGTACTTTCTGGCCGTTGAAAATTTATCGGAGTTTGGTGCTTTCATTCGCAAGGTACCAACGCATCTACTAATGAGAGTGAGATTTTGGTTTTTATGCTTCAAACATGCAAAGACCAATGAGAAAGCAGTGCTTCATACCTGCAACTCTTATCATACATTTTTAATGGCTGGACGGAGGATGGTAAGGAGATTGAGGTAATGCTGTTTACGGTTTCATATTTTAAGGTTTATTTAAGGCAATTTCTTATCCTAAGCAGGAGAAAAGTCGCGCTTACTTCCTTCCGAGTAAGCCTGCTTGGATGAGCACTTAACTCTTTGGTAAGCTTCGGATGCTTATAGGAATGCTCCTGTTCCATTTTCAATGGCGCTGACACGCGAGCCATAGCGAATCTGCCACAGAGTGCATATTGCATAATAAACCACCGAGGGATCATGCTTAAGCCATATGGAGGGAAACAAACGTGGTTTCCGACTGGTTCCGCTTTCCGGGAGCGCTGAATAATAAATCCGCCAAGATGAACTTTTTCCACACAGTTTCCACATGGGAAACTCTGCCAACTAAGTACAGAAGTCATACTGGTGTGGCACCACAGGGACAGGGACAGAGACAGAGTGACAACAACACAAGTGCTCACTAACAACTGACAAAGTTTATTAAAAGCACAAAAAATATATAGACGAAACCTATGGTTACATGCAGTCATAACATGGTTACAAGGGTTACAAGTAGAAAACGCGTTAAATCACAACGAATCTATCTATTATTCGCTGAGCGAACTTCTACATTTTATTGTCCGGAAATTTTCAAATATGGCAGCGCCCCATTATTATTCTACTGCTCCTGACATGGTTTGATGACGTCTCTATCCACAATCGCGTTCACAGATAGCGGAGAATCAGTATGCCTCTACTGGCGCAGTGGTGCAGCGGTTAGGACATGCGCAACTGCCCAGGCATATTGAGTGTTTCGAACAAAGGCAGCGGTCGGGCACGTGAGACCCGGGTTGCTCTTCCAGAGTACATGTAAGGCACATTGGAGCCCCAGGGGGCGGGGAGGAGGAGCGCAGGTGGCAATTGCTTTGAATTCGGCAGCGGTGGGCTGTTTGCTCACAATCTGGTGAGCTGCTTAACACCTGTCACGGTGGGCAGACTGTGATGACGTCACGAACTCACGTGACCTTGTTGAGGATTTTGCGGGGTCGCAGCGGAGCACCACAGAGAGACGACCAGCGTGGCAGGCTTCTAGTTCCGAACTGCGTGTGCCGGGCGTGCGCTCCGAGCACGCGCTGTCGTTCTTTATTTTCTTTTGTCGCGGGAACGCCGATCTCAGCGCCTGCGCTTTATAGCGTCGCCGGGCGCTACAGGGCCCCCCGCCTAGACGGAACGTCGGAATGTACGTGCCGACGGGGCAGAGATGGAGTAGCCACGGCAGGCAAGCAGACAGCTAGAGTAACAGTGTCCCCACGGGGTCGCTACAAGGTCCGGTAAGTTCAGGTCAGGGGCCGGGAAGAGCAGTCGGGTGGAGTGCGCGGGCTCAGGTGGACGAGCCTGGCTGCTTCGCAACGGGCGAATGATGCTGGGTGCCGAGTTGACAAAGGACATGGGGGCAGGGAAGGCCATGGTCGGGCCGTCACCGACTGTAGTACTGTCGTGTCCGGTCGCTGTGTTGAATGCAGCGAAAGACGCACACGGTACTTTAAGACTTCGTTTATTTAAAGCCGATGAGGGTGCGACCAGCGTCGACCGAGGCAGGAGCCGAACTGGCCGCCCGAAGAAAGGAGGGAGCGGAGAAGCGTCCACGGGAGGGAGTGGCTTCCCAAAACAGGAGGAGGATGCGGGGGCGCACCATGGGGGGGTCTGGCGACAGCGTGCGACGAGGGGCAAGTGGTCGTTAGGAGGAGGATGCGAGTGGTCGTTAGGAGGAGGATGCGAGTGGTCGTTACACACACAAAAGCAATAAGGGGACACAACACTTCCTTCCCCCTTAGAAAGTTGCCTGGTATCGTGCAGGGGGTCGGCGCTCACGCGTGGAGGCGCGCTGGCTTTGTGCGCTCGGGGGAGAAACACTTGTAGGCTGGCTGTTGTTCGCTGTGTCTCCTAGGTCTGTCCTGGGCGAAGTCTCTTCTTCCGGGAAGAGGTGCCAGGCTATGTGGGAAGATGGTGCACGTGTTCTCTCCGCTGGCGGACAGCTCTCAGACGGCGTCGTAAATCTACGCAGCTGGTTGAGATGTCGGCGTGCTACTGTGCCATGTATGTTGACGAGCCAAGAGCGCAGGCCTATGCGTCTGACAATTGTAGCTTCCTCCCAGCGTGGCTTTTTCAGAAACTGTCGGGCGAGGACGCGCTGCCCCTCATTAAGCGTGCCGCAGCGCGGAATTGCTTTTTCTTCCCGGAACGTCTCTGCCTTTGGCTCGGGGAGGATGGCTGTGAGCTGGGTTCGCATTTCACGCTCGAACATCATTTTCGAGGGGGTCTCGCCTGTTGTGCTCTGAACCGTCGTGTGCTGCTTGAAGAGAAAGCGCGCAAGGCGGCGCTGCAGCGAGCCTGTCTGATCTCTTTCAAGGGCGCGTTTTAGCTCGGCTACGTAGCGCTCGGCTTGTCCGTTTGTCGCTGGGTGGTAGGGGGCCGATGTAACTTATGAGATCCCGTTGTCGCGATAAAACTTGAGGATCTCCGCAGACACAAACGGTGTTCCGTTGTCCGACACTACCTTGCGCGGCAGGCCGAACGTTGCAAATAGTGATCGGAGGTTGTCAATGACTGCTGCCGAAGTCGTCTGTCCCATTTGCCTTATCTCAAGCCACTTTGTGTAGGCATCTACGACCACAAGGAAAGTGCAGCCCTCAATTGGTCCTGCAAAATCAATGTGCAGTGTGTGCCATGGTGTGTCTGGCTTTTCCCATTCTGGGACAGGAGCTTTCGGCGGGGCGCTCCGGCTGCTCTGGCAAGGCTTGCATTCTCGCACCACTGTTTCGATGTCGTTGTCAATGCCAGGCCACCACATGTAGCTTCTGGCACACTTTTTCATTGCAACGATGCCCCGATGTCCGGCGTGGATGAGAGACATAGCTTGTGCGCGTAGTTCTCTCGGCATCACAACTCGGGACCCAAATATGATGCAGCCGCGATGGGTGCTCAACTCTGTAGCTCGCCTGCGGTAAGCGTCGAAGTTGTCCCCTTTGAGTTTATGCACGTTGCCTTGTTGAACAGCTGTGTAAACTAGCCGGAGAGCTGCGCACTTCTGCGTAGATGCTGCAACTGTGCCTGCTGTAAGCGGAGGTTCTGGCAGTGCTTCGAACATCAGAACGTCTCCTGGTGGAAATGGTTCGTCAACAGTTGCGTCTAGTGGCAGACGGCTTAGCGCATCGGCGTTTTGATGTTTACTCCCATTGCGGTAGACCAGAGCGTAGTCGTACGCTGAGAGTTTGATGCACCAACGTGTCATTCGCGGAGACAAAGTTGGTGGCATAGGCCTTTGTGGTCCCAGAATGCCCAATAGCGGTCGGTGATCGGTTATAAAGGTCACCTTCCGGCCGGCAATGTACTGGTGAAAATGTGTCGCCGCGTAGACGATGGCTAGCCCTTCTTTGTCAAGTTGCGCGTAGTTGCGTTCTGCTTGCGACAACGTACGTGAGGCGAAGGCGATGGGAGCTTCCCTTCCTTGCTCGTCAGTTTGCGATAGAACCGCGCCGACTCCGTACGGTGATGCGTCGCAAGCCAAAAGCAGAGGCTTCCTTTCGTCGTAGTGGCGGAGGACTGTACATCTTCGAATCAGGTCTTTCAGGGCATCGAATGACTGCTGATGGCGTGGCGACCATGTCCATGTCACATCTTTCCGAAGGAGTTGGTATAAGTCGTTGGCCACGGTAGCTCTTTGTTCCAAGAACCGGTCGTAGAACGTCAAGAGTCCGAGAAAAGCCTGTAGCTCCTGCTTGTTTGTTGGAGCTCGTGCTTCTGTGATCGCTCGCACTTTGTCCTCGGTAGGGTGAATGCCTTCCGCATCAATTCGGTGTCCCAGAAATTGCACCTCTGGCACCGCAAAACAGCACTTCGATTTGCTTATGCACAAATTAGCGTTTGCTAGCCTTTCGAGAACGAGCTCTAGGCGCACTGCATGCTCTTCAGTGGAAGTGCCACTGATGATGACATCGTCAAGGTAGACACAAACTCCTGGGATGCCCTGAAGCACTGTCTCCATGAATTTTTGAAATATGGCCGGGGCTGCAGCTACGCCAAAAGGCAGTCGCTTGACTTTGTACAAGCCTTTCAGTGTGTTAATTGCCAATAATTCAGCAGTTGACTCGCTCACCTTCAGCTGCTGATACGCCTGGGTGAGGTCCAATGTGCTGAAGACTCTTGCGCCACGTAGTACACTGAATACTTCTTCAGGTGTCGGTAGCGGGTAAGAGGACGCTTTAGTCGCAAGATTGACGGTGCTCCGGTAGTCTCCGCAGAGGCGTATGGTTCCGTTCTTCTTGCGAACTACGACAAGTGGTGTGGCCCATTCTGAATGCTGCGTCGGCTCGATGACACCTTGCTGCTCCAGTTTGTCCAACTCTTTTTCAACTGAATCTCGGAGAGCAAACGGCACCGGCCTGGCCTTCAGAAATTTGGGTTGCGCGTTGTCCAACAACTCCAGTGTGACCGGGGGCCCTTCGTTTCCTGGAATCTTTTCCGAGAATACTCTTTCGTATTTCTCTTGCAGTTGCTCAACCATGTTCTGGCTCGGCGTCTGGTGTATGCCGCATATCATCACGCCTAGTGGAGAAAACCAGTTTCTCCCTAGAAGGCTTGATCCTGTGCCCTTCACAACAAGCAGAGGTAGCGTATGGGTCTGGCCGTTGTAGTTAACCTGCACGTTGGCAGAGCCCAATAGTGGCAGATTCTGTCCTGACCACGTTCGCAGGTGCGTGTCGTCTTGTTGCAGGGCGGGTGCGTCAGATGGCCATGAAGTTCGGAACGTGTCCTCACTGATCAGAGTACAGGCTGCGCCGGAGTCCACCTCGAACTTAATCAGCTGGTGATGTACGCTTACTTCTGTAAAAATCTTCGGTCGCGTGCCGAGATTCATGGTGTTCAGGTCGTACAACACAGATGGTGTTGCTGATGTTGCTCCATGGAGATCAGATAGCGGCGTATTCTCTGAGGCGTTGACGCTTTGATTAGGCTGGGAAGGTGACTTTATCTTGGCAAGTCTCCGTTTCGTAATGCATGCTCTTTCGATATGCCCTCGCTTGTGGCAAAAATTACACGTGGCTGACTGGAATCGACATCCCTGGGGGTTGTGTTGGTCGTCACACCGCCAGCAGCGTTGTGCCTTTTTGACCGATTTTACAACAACAGAAGGCTTGCGCACCTGGTTGCTTGTCTGGTGTACCGGCTCGGTGTTCCGGCGAATCCCTCTCTGCTGGTGACCGGCGCTCTCCGCTCGAACGGCGATGTCGTAAGCTTTGCTGAATGTGAGGTCCTTCTCAGCGAACAGGCGCTGCTGCAGTGACTCGTCACTCAGTCCGCACACAAATCTGTCGCGTAACATCACGTCCAAGGGAAGCATGGTGGTGTTAGCAGAAGAAGCTGCGTCTCCCTCCTGCCCGGTAGCTGTTGTCGACAGCGTTCCAAAATTGCAGTCGGCAGCGAGCTTCTTGAGCGCGGCTACGTAGGCGCTCACAGTTTCTCCTCCCAGTTGATCTCGTCGTTGGAAGCGAGCCCGGCTGTAGACCTCGGATGGCCTTGGGTCGTAGTGCTTTTACAGCGCTTTTACGATGTCGTCGTAAGACACTGCCGCTGGTGTGCTTGGCTGAATAAGGGCGCAGACAGTATCGTAGGTCTGCTCCCCGCACAGCGTCAGCAGGTTGGCCCTCTTCAAGGCTGGGTCTGTGATGTTGTTAGCTTCAAAGTAGAACTGAAGGCGTCCAACCCACGATGACCACGATGAGCCGTTGAACTCTGGTATCTGATTGGGAAACCATCGCGTAGCCATGGCTTGTCAATAGCGTTGCGTAGCGCGGGTCGAATCCACTTTCTCGTCGCCACTGTCGTGTCCGGTCGCTGTGTTGAATGCAGCGAAAGACGCACACGGTACTTTAAGACTTCGTTTATTTAAAGCCGATGAGGGTGCGACCAGCGTCGACCGAGGCAGGAGCCGAACTGGCCGCCCGAAGAAAGGAGGGAGCGGAGAAGCGTCCACGGGAGGGAGTGGCTTCCCAAAACAGGAGGAGGATGCGGGGGCGCACCATGGGGGGGTCTGGCGACAGCGTGCGACGAGGGGCAAGTGGTCGTTAGGAGGAGGATGCGAGTGGTCGTTAGGAGGAGGATGCGAGTGGTCATTACACACACAAAAGCAATAAGGGGACACAACAAGTACTGCCCGCGGTCACAAGTGTCGTCGGTGTTGGAACGTTGGAGCCTGTGTTTGTGGGAATCTGGCGTGCCGTGTACGCGGTCACAAGCACAGGAGCGGCCGAAACGGCTCCGTGGAGTGACAGCAGCTGTGTTTTGACCATCGACACAACGGTGACAGCTCTGACGATGCCGGAAGTTGCTGGGCTCAATACCAGGTACTTGAGTGAACCGGGAGTGACGGTCCGGAGCGACTGGCCAGTGCTGATCGGCGTGTGGGCATGGTCAGCTGTGGGTGGCTGCAAGAAGGTTGTGCCAGTGGCAGGCCGTGGAGCTGAGACTGCTACATCAGACGGCTGGCTGGCAGCAACAGACACAGCTGGTGGATGGAGAGTTGCTGCACTACTCGGTGTGGATAGCTCTGCCATTCGGTCCTGAAGGTGGGTCAAGGCAGGCACCAAAGCAGACGCTTGCTGCGACAGTGTCGAGCTGCCAGGGTCAGACTCCGAAAAGCGGGTGACAGTACTCAGGGCTTGGGGAGGGGCCTCTTGAGCAGGCGGTGTGGCCGCCGATGTAGTGGGGCTGGTATGTGGCATATGCTGCGGTGGCGGCAAACTCACTTCGCCTGTAGCACGATCGCTCAGGTCAGTGACTGACGGCTTTGCCGGAATGAGCGATGAGGCGGAAGGTGAGCTTTGGGCTGGCAGCGATGCTACGCCGTAGGATAGAGAAGTTGGCGGAATGGGGCACTCGTCGAGGAAGAGCTCGACGGACGGCAGCACTTTTGGAGATGAGAGAAGTTGCTCACCGGGCTGTGCCGAAGACGCCGTGTCGTCCTTATTGGAGGCGGTATGGCCGGAGGCGCTGAACTGGGTGGCGCAAGGCGCATCTGTCGCTGAGTTCGCCGACGTGGCAAACGGCGGTGGGCCAGGCACGTCACCGAGCTGCTGAGGAAATGACTGCGGTGGCGGCTTCAACTTCACAGCAGAGACCTCCAGAGCTGTTGGCGGTTGTGACGAGGTAGATGGAGATGCCGGAAGCCTCGGCACGGCTGCTGCCGCAGAGTCGTCCTTGGCTGCAGGAGGCTCTGGCGACAACGCCACTGAAGCGCAAGGAGGCAGAGCCAGAGACGCGTGTCGGATAGTAGTGGGAGCAGGACGCGAGGCGGAGCTCGTGCAGATCCCACCTGGTGTGGCGTCGAGAGAGACAGCCGGGCTGGAGACGCTGGACGGGAGTGGCGGCGATGCGGCGAGGGGCTGCTGAGGCGGGCCGGGTTCTGATGAAGGCTGCGTGGGCGCGAGCGAGGCCGGTGCATGGCCAGAGGCTGGCGGCGGCGAAAACGGGTCCGCTGCGTCGTAGAGCGGCGGCGGAACGTAGTAGGCGCCGAAGTACGCCAAGACGGCCGCACGCAGCTCATCGTATGGCCGGCCGCCGAAAGCAGAGTAGGTGAGCCGACGCAGGAGGTCGGGCGGGAGGATGTCGCAAAGGACTTCGTGTTTGAACGGCTGGATGGTGATGCCGTTCAGGTACATCGCAGCCTCCAGCTGGGCGAACCACCCGCCGACGCGTGCAGGCCGGAACGCCGGGAGCGGCGGGTCGAAACTTGGGTGCTGCCAGTACGCCATGCTAGGACGCCGCTGGGTAGAAGGCACGGTTCGCCGGGTCACCACTGTTGAAGTATTAGCGGGGTCACAGCGGAGCACCACAGAGAGACGACCAGCGTGGCAGGCTTCTAGTTCCGAACTGCGTGTGCCGGGCGTGCGCTCCGAGCACGCGCTGTCGTTCTTTATTTTCTTTTGTCGCGGGAACGCCGATCTCAGCGCCTGCGCTATATAGCGTCGCCGGGCGCTACAACCTCACTCGACTAATCAGGAAGTTTTGTGACCGAGAAGCTGTAAATTTTTTGAGAGGCGAAAACATAATGCTATTGCACAAAAGTACAGCTACACCTTGCGCCTTTGCCTTTCACCGCCACCTAAAGGCACTCACGTTTTGTAGCTGCACCGGGGTTCAAATTAATCAGCATGGTTGAAGCGTCAAGCGAAAGTGGTGGCTGTTACTCACTCTCCGCTTTATTATCACCAAGGACGCAGCGGAAGCATGAACTACTGGTGAAATGTAGCATGCGTCTCTTATGGAGAGAGTGCCTTCATGACTACACAGTACCGCGGGGATGATGGAAACGTTTTTAATGCGAAAGCACTATATGATTCGTCAGTCAGAAAATCTGGCTTTGACAGACCCTGCTCTAGAAACGGACCGAAACCCCACGTCACCTCATGACGGTATTCATAGTATCTCTACCGCCAGAAAATAAAGGAAACCAAATTTCTTAAATAAAATGTCGCCCTAAATGGGTTTCAAACCCGCCGGGCGCGAACAGACTAGCCTCTCTGGCCACTTCTTTAGAGCCCTACGCCATCACTGCTTTTTTTTAAACACGGTATTTATCGCAGTGATCAAATGTTTTGTGCACAGGAAGTATGCACAAAGAATAGGAAGCAGTGACAAATCAACACGCTGCATAAAAAAGGTGATTAAGAGCACAGCACTAAGAGTGAGTGCCACTCCGGTTTGAGATCAGTCTCAGCATACACTTTTCCTAGGTCTACAATCAATCGCGTGGTCTTTTTAGAGACAACAGATACGCGATCTCAGTCTATCATGCATGTTTTCCAGAGGCTGTATAATGCAAATTAGTTAACATGTCTAAGGGTTCGTGAACAAACAGCACCAAACCGCGTACTATTTCAGTCTCTCGCGCTGGGTTGGATAAGGTTGTGTTGATCGACATCCCGCCTCGCTGGCCATTGCAAAAGTGTAGTACGCCATCACCGGTGCACAACACCCCATCCGCTAAACCGCCAGTATCTCGAGCTGGGTTTCAGCATCGCCATTTGCATCAACTTCGATTCGGGTGCAGGGAACAGCTTCGCTTATCACGGCATTATAGTAGTAGTCATCGCCGCAGCCGAACACCTCACTTGAATGCATTCGCATGCACGAGTCTTTAGTGCCCTCTGATATTTCTCTGTCATGTGATTGAGTCAGAGATACCTCAAGAGAAACGCGAAGAGTCAAGTGTGCGGCTCTCTGAATTCAGATTGTTGACGTGCATTTTTTTCCATAATGAATTGTCATCTGGCTTGAAATGCGGCTATACCACTTGCGGCCGTTCTCGAGGGTTTCGTGTGGGCACGGGTCGCAACGCGTTCATAATTCTACGCTATGCATTTTCAACTAAAGTGTTAACTGAAAGATTTTAATGCCTATTTTGCCTGCAATTTTTCATGCCTCCGATTCCGTAGTAAAACGCAGTGCCCTAAAACCAAACATAGATTGGTACTTTTATTGTGGACCAATCTGCTTTTAGCTGCCTAATAACACACCCTTAATATCTGTCATGCCGTAGAATCCGAGTGTAGAGACTGAGTTGTATATTTCAGTCTTTTTAATAAATTATCTGTAGACATTGAAAAATAAAATGCCCGGTATAGGACCGGGAAAATATGTCTGTAGAGTGCAGCAGCAACCATTTTTGCCAGACATAGAGTTTTTACAGGTTTATTTCTATACTTCACCAGTACAGTTTAACTATTTGTGCATGCGTGACCACATTCCTGGCTTTCTGATCAGGGAAGATAATCATTTTGCAGGCTGGCAGTTCTTCGTAGTCAATCTTTAAAGCTCAGCACAATCAAGAGGAGAACTGTGATAACAAGAAACGCAGACATACTCTTTGACACTCAATTTTCAGCCAAGTGATAAGAGTTAGTAGGAGACGACACAGTACTCCTTTCAAATCGGCAATACGCAGCCGTGAAAAAAATTCGTACAGTGTCGGTTCGAAGAAAAAGTTCACTTGGTATCGGTCCAACAAAGGAGTTCACTGAAATCTATGACGATCGAGGGAACATTTGCGATCTACGCTTTCAACGAAGACTAAGTGAATGACTCGTAAAGAAACGCAGAAATAAACTTTTTTTTTGTGGTGGTTGAGGGGGGGGGGGGGTATGAATCTGCATTGATCAACCTTTTTGGCTATGTAGGTACATTCCTCCCTATGGACCCAGAAAAGAGGCCAGAAAACCAAAAGGCCAAGTTAATTCAGGACCTATCTGAAATTTCAGACACACCCTTTAGAGTTTCAAGACGTGGGAGCCTTGCAATGCAAAGTACAAAGCAAAGGAAAATATAAAGATGATTGCGGAACTTCAAAAGGCCATATTGGAGAGGGCTCGTCAAAAGGTTTTTTGAACCTGAATGAGGGAAAGTTGAATCGCTGGATGAAAGCTAAAACGCAAATTTGCGCGAGGTGCTGCAGTCGTTGTGTTACGAAAACTTTCAAACAATCGACAGTTCAACCCACTTTAATTGCGGAATCACTAGCCGGAAATAATCAAGTGAACTCTGTAGAAACTATATTGTTTTGCTCACGCCGATAGCACTGTGAAGACTAAACATCAACCTGAAATGCTCCGGGATGTGCTTGGCAAAGATACAGGAACTGCAGCGCAAGCAGCCATCGCAGCCTCCAAAGAAACTCCCATTTCAAGTCTAAAGATAGAGCAAGAAGAGAATAAAAAACATAGCAAAAAAGAAGAAATAGGTATTCACCAAAAGGCAATGCTTCTGCCGTGCTTTGCCTCTTTGAAGGGAAATAAAAATGTATTTCAGAGATGTATTTGTAAACAAGAAGCGCGTGATGATGGAATTGCATGACCAGGCCTCTGGTGTGGCATTTTGGCGGGGACCCCAGCAGACAGCCCACTGCTTCTCCAGAAGAGTATTTTGCCGCTCTGGAGTAAAAACGTACAACTCCCTCCACTCTGAATCCATCACTTCACCGGTGGCTCTCGATCCCCAGCGGCTGCGGAGGAACTGACGAAGATGGCGGTCAGACCTGTGACGCAACGTAGATTGCCAAGAATCTCAGACTCCGGGCAGGCCACCATTGGAAACTGAGCCGGCGACATTTGACGCTAGAGCCTTATCCAGTGAGGCTTGCTAAACAGTGCTGTTCAACTAATTCCCTGATGTTAAATGGCACGTCATAGGGCTCAGATTTTAAGAGAGCAGACAAAGCATATACAGTGACAAAGGGTGGGCATATCTAAGGTATCGTTGCTTAGCAGACTGTCTGGAACTTGGTGCGGGATTCCTGGTGAATAAAGATTGTGGTTATGGTAGTTTAGCTTCATAACAGGCACACACCCAGGGTTGTAGATGTCCACACACCTATATCCTACCATGAATACCTTATTGTTCAACAGCGCTTATTAATACGAACGGAATAAAAAACATGACAGCAGAAGCGCCTTCGTCGTCATGTTTTCTCTTCCGTCCCTTTGTCTAAGCGCTATTGACTGCTATTGATATGATGCAACACCAACTTACCTGACAGCTTGTCTTATTCATGACGGCCAATAGTCAAAATGGTATATGAAGACGTGGAAACGGTAATCAGTCCAGTAAAAACAAAGTATATTCTACGCATAGACGACTTCAGTTCCAAGGTAGGATAAGAGTTGATTCGGATATACTCCAATTTGAATTTTTCGCCAGTCCTGGGATTATTTTTCTTTGTCTAAGTCCCGTGTGGAGGAGCTTAACAGGATCTAAGGGTACAATGATGTTCAAGGCGATCAGCGAAGGCTACTTTTGTCGGCATTCTGAAGGCGTTGGTGTTGATCCTGTCATTAATGTACTCCCTATACGCTTTCTGCGAGTTTGTAACAATTATGAGGTTTTTTTGACAAGGGCTTTCAACTAAGAAATGAGCGAAAAATTTCAGTGTTCTCATTATCCTCACGAAAACATTAACACCACTGTGCATTTCCAAATGGGTTCGAGATCATCCTGTGTGATCTATTCAGGGCAGCTAACTATAGCGGGTGCTCCGCCGCATTAGCATGATCTCGGACCTAGCCGCCAATGCTATGCAGCACTATTGTCTGTGCCCTCAGCGCACCTGAGCATTTGTGCTATCTTTGTGACCCAAAGTACATACTTGGATTGTTGTTAACGCCAATGTAGCTCAGGAATAAGCAACTAATGGCTACGAAATGAAACAGACAAGACAAAACGTTGATAGAAGTTATTGGCTCTATAGGTGCCTGGTTGCAATTGCGGCGCTGCTCAAGTATATAAAGATCCGCGAGCTCATCTAGAGGACTTGCAGGAATGACTAAAAGTGGTCGAAAACAACTATGGTAAGGGTGACTTTCCTTTTAAAAGTTGCCTTCCTTTTGTCATGCTCTTCATATCCACTTTCATCATAGTCGTACATGACCTTGTCGTACATGTCCTTTATGTGTTGAACAGGAAATAATACGATGCGTGTATCTTTCATAATAATGATGTAAAGCACACAATTGCACAGCAAATTTCATATCGAGTTGCACCAGATTTTATGTTGCGCTCTTGAACTTTTGATTTCATACCCCTATCAAATGGGTTCAAACTATTTTGGCAGTGCAAGTTGATGGGGATGGACCATTGCTACTTGGCTCTATTCTGTGGTGATTGCCTTAGTGGAAGATTGTAAGTAGCCATTTGGACCGCAACTCTTGAGTAGTCTAATGGGAGCTACGCAGAGTGAAATTAAACCTTATGCTGCTCTTGTTGTGGCCCTATATGCTGTGCAATGTCTCTGGACATTGCCATTTATTTCAAAGCCTTCCACGGAAATGTTCCCCGTAACCCCACAAAAGAAAGGTTAAAAAACTTGTTTCTTTGCCAATATGAGTGTCGATAAAATTTACATGTGCCTTGCACCTTTTGTCAGATAACGTGCTTACTCGTCAATGTACAGGGAAGTTTGCCATGTGGCGGAGGAACATTTAACACAATTATAAAATGTCAGTTACCATTGGCCTAACTGCTAAACTCCATGTTGACAAACTAAGTGCAAAGTGCCAAGCATTGGAGGTAAAAAAGATTCATACGCCACTCCAAGTCACAAATTTTGGTAGTGGACTAGACAGCCTTTGCAGGCTAAACATTGGCGCACACTTTTCCCTCAATATTTCTCTTGGATGCTTGCTCCGGTCTACTGGGGCATTCGGTACATCCAGGGCCGGAGCTCTGGAGCTCCAAAAATTTTACCCTTTTCAAGCCCTTAGGCGAGGAGGGGTTGGGGCTGGAAACTTGTGTTGGAGACACCGGTATTCACTGCCCAGGGAAAACAAAAGCATGCTTGTTTAAAATCTGGTTCACTCATCTCAGGGACAAAGGTCAATCAATAAAAGTAAATCTACTCGTTTACCTCTTTGCCGTACAAAAACATTATCGGCGGACTATGAAAGGTGCCTCGAGTTTCAGTGCTAGCCGAACACCTCCATGGGTTGCACACGTTTAACCCAGTAAAGACCAAATCCGTGACGGTGGTACGACGAGCCTGAGTGTCGGGCCACTGCAGAGCTGGGATTGCAGCAGCGGTATACCGAGTATGGCGGCTTTGTATCAGTAAACTGAGTAAGCTGTCGGAAAGCCTATAGGTCAAATTACTCACCACTGTGCATAATGCGCTTTTGACCATGGGCACGCACTATATGCCGTCCAGCGGCGGCCAACGTTTCGTTTACATTGAGCGCTTTCAAATGTCTAATCAACCACTGCACTAATTATATGAGTAATTTGTTAACGATGTCACCATTATTCTTACTTTACCAAACCCTCTTTATTTCGCTCTTTTTTCTTACTGTGATTGGACCTGTGCTGCCATAAGATGCATCGCAGAGATAACTGTGATTATTTTTTTGCGAAGAAAGGCACAAGCTAGTAACAATCAACAATTTAAATATTTTATTAGCTTCAGCCAGTAAGCTAGAAACAAGTGAGTAGCAGCTCATTGTTTTTGAAACTGCACCAGCGATTACCAGATATGCGAAAATTTGTTTTACGTACCAAACGGATAATAACTACGGCATAAAACAGTCCCAGCTCTCCCCATCATTCTATTTGCTCGGAGAAGCTATGATCCCTTTGTGGGCACTAGCACATAATTATGGTAAATCGCATTCTTTGAACAAGCCCACTCGCCGTGTGGAATTTCCCTGCATACCAAAAATGTGGGAGCTGATAACAAAGCGCGCATAGCGCCACAACGTAGCTTTGTTGAATTAACAAGGTGACATTTCTTTGGTTATCAAGGGGCGCACTCAAATTATAAGTAAGTGACGGTGCGCATTAAGATTCGCATTACAGGGCTTGCACGATGTGTGAACCACACCACCGAAGCGTGAGGATTCTTGACAGTCGGAAAATACAAACAGCCCTTGATACCGTGAAGGTAAAATCCAGCGAACTTGATAAAAAAAAAAACAGCAAACTTGCGGACTTTCGTTTTCGACACTTCCGTTTTCTACACTTCCGACACTTCGGTTTTAGTGCGCACAGCCGAGATAAATTTTCTCGAGGGAAGCAAGTTAGCTTGTCTCTGGATTACTTCTACAGGAACTTTCGCAGGAATGTGTGCACACCCGGTGTTCCATGGAAGCCTGCCACCGATTTTAGAAAGCAGGTTTTTAAGGTCAAAAGACGGCCTTTAGGACATAGTAGTTGCAGCGTTGGCGTACGTGAGAAAATATCTGAATCATATTAAGGTGGTAAACAAAGTTTTGTTAAGTTAAGTTTAACTCTTTATGTTAGGTTAGTGACTGCGACATTGCAACTAGCGTGGAAAGCACAAGGACAGCGACAAAAGGAACCGACGGGACAGCACGCTAGACTTCAACTGACGTTTTAATGCACACATAACAGATTTTAACACTTGTATTCGGCGCATGCTCAGGAGACTGTACCCTCGCCCCCTTCTCTTTATCGCGAAGCAGGTTGTCACAACAAAGAGTAAACATTTAAACCAAATTGACGCGCAAACTTGCGCGTCAATTTTGTTTAAATGTTTACTCTTTGTTGTGACAACCTGCTTCGCGATAAAGAGAAGGGGGCGAGGGTACAGTCTCCTGAGCATGCGCCGAATACAAGTGTTAAAATCTGTTATGTGTGCATTAAAACGTCAGTTGAAGTCTAGCGTGCTGTCCCGTCGGTTCCTTTTGTCGCTGTCCTTGTGCTTTCCACGCTAGTTGCAATGTCGCAGTCACTAACGAATACACACCAACTAGCCCAACTGTCTTCCATGATCATACTCCTTTCTGATAGGTGCCCGTTTGCAATTAGAGTGTATCGGCACTATCGCCGTCATCTGTGCTGTGCCGCCTCGGCTGGAAACAAGCTTTGAGGAGAATAAAGTAGTGTGCACCTAGTTCCCGGCCTGTTTGCTTCATCCGCGTTGCACTCCGTCTCATTTGTAGGGGACTAAGTCTCCGTTCCTAAATAAGAGATTCGTAGCTGGGCATGAGTGGGAGCCGTCTAAGTTCCTAGAATTTCGAAAGTTCTATTAACCTTCGTGCCGTAGCTGAACACACTGTCAATCAGACGCGCGATTTAGAAATCGCGCGCCTTGAGTGGGTGCACAGTGGTGCCCAGGTCTTCCCGTGATCTTCTGTGACCCGCCCACGCTCGGGGCTCGAATTTTCTCGTTGCTCAAGCCGAAGCGGGTTATAGAATTTCACATCGCGCGCGCGCTTTTAAGGGGCGTGCAAACGTGGGCGTCGTTGTGCGCTCGTTTCAATTGCGTGGTTTTAAAATCGTGCTTCTCAATGGCCAAAATTTGTTCAGCTTAGGTTGTTTGGTTTACGGAGCTTGACGTCCCAAAGCGACTCAGGCTATGAGAGGTGCAGGGTTGATGTGTCCACGTTTTCGAAATTGTAGATGCTTATACGGCTATTACCAATGAGCAGTTAAATATATGTAAAGCCAGCCGGCGCCTGTTTGTAACAGTTAAAACCAAACAGCCTGTTTGTCAGGACCCCGTTAACCATTCGGCCAATGCCGCAAAACTTTGAACTGAGTGCCTAACAAGTATTAGTATGCATGAATCACACCTCTGTGCTCGGTCCGCTGAGCGCTGCTGGAAGGTTCGAAAGTCAGCTAACCTTCCGAAAGTAGGCTGTTAGGCATTTAGAAAATCCCCGGAATAAATAAAAGAGCTTGCTTTTGCTTTTTCACTGGAATTCACCACGAATGATCTTCGAAGCCAGGTCATTGCTAGTTTAAAAAATTCAAAATTCTTGCAATAAATACGATGCAGCGAGTGACTATTCCTTTTCATCCAAACTTCAGCCATGCTGCCAACTAGCTAACTTTAACGTAATGCTTGCCGCCGCAGCCACGTTATTCTGTTTTTTTGCGTTAGTTCGTTTGATCTGTTGGTTGCTCTACCTTTTCCGTTATCAAACCGAAAGCAGTCGCTGTGTCTTTCCTCTATCGTCTCAAACATTTGGGCTTGGCCTACGTACCTTGCTTGTAGTGACGAACACAAATGTTGGCTAAAACCAACTTTAGTATTCTAGACATTAAAAACCACAATAAAAATGGGAGCTGGCGGTAGTTAACTAAAACCGCTCAGGGTAACCTCATTTCCCGTATTAAGTTCTTTGAAAAAAAAAAACAAGTCCTGCTTACAGACAAAATAAAAACACTGATGATACTTACATGGTTAGGTTTGTTACAATTGTTCCCAAGACAAAGCGCTTACGTCTGGGGGTCTGGGCACAACCCATAATTGCTCACTCCTCCCTCTTTACCATCCGAACAAAAAAACGGAAGAAATGAAGATGGCAAGAACTGAATGGAAGGAAAAATGAACGTGCTTGTGTTCAAACCAACGTCTCTCGATTTTGTTTTACTTTCCATTGGTCACCGGTGAAATCGCTAGAATTTCACGCACAAACTGAAGAGAACAACTTGCATTGCAACGTTTCCCAACCACACAGAACGTGACAAAATTTTACGAAAGTTTCGCTCTTCGATAACCTGCGCCCTCAAGCTATAAAAAATAATTTTAAAATTGCAGCAACAGCTTGGTACCAACTAGCCAATTTATCGGCAAATTTGCAGCGAATCATGCCTATGGAACACAGTTAGAAAGATCACAGCGCTTCTTTTACACGTGTTTTTTTTTTCACTTCATTGTTCCTCTCCCTTTCGCTCCCCCTTGTAAACTGTTTTGATTTTACTGGTCGCAGATTTCAATGCTAAAAGAAACCAGCAATATTGCCATTACTCCTGTACGTCTAGCCCCTATCTGCGGAAACCAGTTCCGTACCTTGCATGTGTGTGAAGTTATTTATGGGCATCGAAAGAAGCAAGTGGTAGTACAGCAGTTGATCAGGTATGGGGAGCATATAGGGATAAACCAATTCTTGAGAAGGGCTTCGACCACATGAGCTATTTGTTGTTGCTTGCATAAACCCACATTGATTTCTTAAGGCTTTCTGCTTTATTCGTCGCAAGGTAGCCAACATAAGGAAGTATAATACCTCCTTATATCAGCTACCTTGAAGATGGAAGTTTAATACTTCATTATTTCTTGGGAATAAGCTTGGGATTGGTAGTGCATGCAATGCGAAGAAAAGATAACCGCTGGTCATTAATGGTAACGGAGAGCATTCCAAGAGATAGCAAGCGTAGGAGGGGGCGGTAGAAAGTTAGGTGGGTGGATGAGATTAAGAAGTTTGGAGGGATACGGTGGCCGCAGCTGTCAAAGGACAGGGTTAATTGGTGAGACATGGGAGAGGCATTTGCGCTGCATTGAGCGCAATCCGGCTGATGATGGTGATGATGATATTGTTTGTGTGCCCGGCAAGTGGAGCGTGGCTATTGAACTTGTTGTTCTGTTTCAAAGGCAGCAACCTGATAACAATTTAGGTATTACAAGGAAAGCATCATAAGCTTCTCAATCTATCTGTATACTTGAATTGGGTCGCTGTGCAAGAACCGCGGGAGAGTCTTGGTGTGTTGGGCTGACAGCTAAATTTCAACTTCTAATAACATTGCACAGCCACCTTATGACGAATTGCAGTGTAAGACCTTCAAAGAGGCGTTCTGAAAAACGATCATGACTGTTTAAACTCTCAGTTATTAACGCATTAGCATTCATAATCACCAAAAGGCTGACTACACACACTGCAGGGCAAAGAGCTTTTCCATATACCTGCAATTAACCCTGTCCTGTTCTAGATGTGTGGATCCCACCGCTGAAAACTTACCAATATCATCCGGCCACCTAAATGATCGCCGCCCCCTGCTACACTTACTTATCTTGGAGTCCAGCCCGTTACTCTTGAAGACTATGGGTTATCTTGCTTTGCATTATGTGCTCTACTTAAGCCCGTTTCTTACTGTTTATTTCAAATAGTATATCATTAATGCGCGTTTGTTCATTGACCCACTCTGCCCTCTTTCTGTCTCTAAACGTTAAACCTATTATTTTCCTTTCTAAATCTCGCTGCGTCCCCGTTGAGTTGAACCCTTTTCGTTAGATTACAAGTTTCTGCTCCACAGGTGGGCCCCGGTATGATACAGCTCGTATGTACTATCCACGTGTGGGATATAGGTAAACTGCCATCTATGATCTGTGAAAACCTGCCAAACTCACTCCACCTGATTCATACTGTTCTATTTACTTCACACTAGTGATCTGGATCTGCGGTCACTAGCTGCCCTATGTAGAAGTATTCTCGAACCCCGCTGTAAATTATTAACTACTGCACTCTTTCGACACGGCTGAACGCTGCTTTGGTGGTGTGCATCTTGATTTTTAAGCCGACCTTGTTATTTTGCCGAATTAACTCACTGATTATACATACATACATACACATACACATATTCTTTATTTCTCTAAAAGAGAAAAAGGCCCCTGGGCAAAAAGCTACTTTAGAGTAGCTTGACTAGGCCCGGGGCCCATTACAAGGCAGCAGGGCATGTAGAATTCGGACGTAATAAAGCACAGCATCAATTTGACTAAGCACTGCAATTTCGAACGCAAAGAAAGACGAAACTTATAAGGCGTTGTTTTTTTTTTTTTACCAGTTAAATCAAATTGAACATGACACAATATAACAGGCAAGAAGAACAGTAAATGAAATCAAAAATCAGACATCTAGAACACAACGCTACTAAATGTTTCTAAGCGACAGACATAAGTACAAAATATGATGTTCACTATGAGATAATAGAAATAGGGAAGTAGAGTTTTCTGTTTGTGAAGAGACACAGTGAGGATGTACAAGCATGTACACAAAACAATAGTTAAGAGAAAAAACTGTCATCATCCATACGACTAAGAAAATTTTTGATTAAAACAGTTCTTTTACAGCCGGTATTCCCACACCACCATTCATTTGAATTAAGTGTGTTAGGAACTAGGAAGCGCATCATTTGCCTCCCATAGTTTGTGCGAGTCTGAGGTACCGACCATTGGTTTCTTTGACGTGTATATCTGGGTGGGTCTATTTTTTGTAAGGATGCAAGTTTGAGGAGGAATTTACTGCGGTGGGAGGTCGTGGATTTCATAAGAAGCAGGACGTTGTACTCTAACATTTTGTTTACTGGTAGAATATTGTATAGGATAAATAACGGTGGCGTATGTGTCATGTAATCAGCGGAGGAAATAATACGGATGGCCTTTTTCTGCAAGATGAGAATGTGGTTAATATGTGTACGGGCTGCGGACCCCCAGACTAAGTGGCAGTAGTTAATTTGAGAGTTAAATAATGCATGGTATATCAGTTTCTTAATTGCTACGGGTAGAATATCGCGACACCGACAGATTACACCTACAGTTTTTGCTTAGTTACTTGTAAGATATTGAATATGGTCAGACCACTTAAGTAAGATGTTCGTCAAAGATGACTCCTAGGTTTTTGTGTTTGGTGACGACTTCAATGCTATTTGTGCCCAGAGTAAGTGACGTAAGTGCAGATACTGTGCGGTTTACTGGACGGAAGATTATTGCTTTAGATTTTGTGTTGTTGATTTTTAAGGAGTTCATACTGGACCAGTGCAGAACTTTTTCTAGAACAGCATTTCCTTTCTCAAGTAATTCATCTGCAGATAATCCCGAAAGGAACAAACTAGTATCGTCAGCATAAATTACAAATTTTGCCATATCTGTAATCTGTGCCAGGTCATTAATATATAAAATGAAGAAAAAAGGACCCAGTATACTTCCCTGAGGTACACCACAGTTAATATATTCAAAAGAAGAACAGAAGTCGTTAATGATAACAGACTGTTGACGTTTATCAAGATAAGATGCCATCAGCTGTAATGCACTTCCCCTGACTCCATACTTTTGCAATTTGTCTTGTAGGATATGATGATTAATGCAGTCAAAGGCTTTGCTGAAATCAATAAATATGCCTAAGGTTAATAGTTTTTCTTCTATATTTTGTAGAATGAGTTCTTTTTGTGTCAGCAGAGCAGATTCAGTTGATAGGCCTGGTCGAAAACCAAACTGGGAATCATCTATAAGGGAGTGTTGATTAGAGAAACGTTCTAAACGCCTCAGTAAGATCTTTTCCAGTGGCTTTGAAAACACGGGTAGAATCGACACCGGGCGGTAGTTGCTCATGTCATGCTTTGAGCCACCTTTATGAAGAATAATAACTTTCGCCTCCTTCATTTTATTTGGAAAAACACTACATTGCAGTTCATCTCCTGTCTGCCGTAGGAAATCGTCATGAGTGAATTGAGCATTGCTAAGGTTGTCTCAGTTAACCCTTATCCCCAACTATTCCCAATCCAGGCCTCTGAATACCTTATGTTAAGAAGAGGTGAATAGCACTGGCGAGATCTTGTCTCCCTGCATGGTGCACTTCCTTATTATAGTTTTATTACTGAATTTATAGAGTACTATGGTAGGTGTGCAGTCGTTATAAATATCTTCCAATATTTTCACATAACACTCTTCTACACCCTGATTCCGCAATGCCTGCATGACAGCTGAGGTTTCGAGAAAATGAAGTACTTTCTTGTAACCTATGAGAGATATATATGTAGGGGATGTATATGTTTTGCCCTTTTCTGATTGATAGCACCTGACTAGGAGTGCAAATATGATCTAATGTCGAGCATGCTTTACGAAAGCCTGCGTGGTTTTTTGGTTGATTGAAGCCTGTAGTTGTCCTCATTATGTTAGCGATTACTGCAGTAAATACCTTATAGGCAGCAGACAGCAAGCTGATTGCCCTGTAGTTTTTCGATTCCTGCACGTCTGGTTTTTTAAGGTAAAAACACAGCAGGCATGTAATACTAAACCACAAAATATTGTTTGATCAGCAAATGTAATGTAACCGTTATCATCTTCTTTTGCACAATGTAATTACTGTATAAGGTGTTGATAGTAAAAATTGCTACTGACAGCTAAATTCAATATACATTAGTAGCATTTCTGGAGCCTGTGGAGGGTAAGCAAACAGTTTGAGCGCAAGGCAATGCGCATCAATAATGACAGAATTTGCAATAAGACGACTTTCAAATGTAATCCGCACGTGAAGAGAAGTATTGGCTGCCCAGCCCGTGTAAGAGAACAACGCCTCATTTTACAAAAGGCAGAGGTTAATATTGTAATATTGCACCCCGCACCTTCCGCAAATATGTAACAGGGAAGATTATATTTGCAGGTGAAATGAACGGCGGCACAACAAGGACGCTAACAAGAAAAGGGACACTCCCCTTTCCCAAGAAAGGGGATATTTGCAGGTATTTACAGGAGGACATAAACCAGCAGACGGAATTGCTGCAGTGATGATGATGATGATGATGATGATGTCCACAGGCTTAACGGCACGAGCAGCGCTGAGCGGACCGAGCGAGAGACATTTGTCGTCTTCCGTCCTCACCTCGTGGCAGAGAGCATCTCTTCATTGTCGTTTTGAATCCGCTACAATATACACTAAATTTGGAGGTATTTTTATCGACACTATACTTCTTGTATAACGTTAAAATCCGCTTTATATTTGCTAACGGAGAGGAATAATCTCATACATACGTGCCAGTGCTCTCAAGCATTCCCTTTTTCAATGACGTCCACATTGCGTTCTTGTAATACCTATTTATAAGAATACTAGAGGATTCTAAACATGTTTTTGAATCCCAAATTTATTATACCAAAATTACTGCGTTTTGCTTACTCGGATCAGTATGTATTCTTGTTTTATACATTTTACCTCGAACTCACTTTGTTTGCCTGTTGAGTTCCCAGCATCATCATCAACCTGACTACGCCCACTGCGGGGCGAAGGCCCCCCCCCCCCCCCCCTGTCTCTCCAATTGACCCTGTCCTTGGCCAACTGCGGCCACTGTGTCCCCACAAACTTCTGAATCTCATCCGCCCACCTAACTTTCTGCCGCCCCCTGTTACGTTTGCCTTCTCGAGGAATCCACTCCGTTGCCCTTAAGGACAAGCCTTCGTGATACATGCCCTGCCAAAGCCCATTTCTTCCTCTATATTTCGACTAGAATGTCATTAACCCTTGTTCTATCACCTACTCTGCCCGCTTGCAATATCTTAACGTTACGCTTGCCATTTTTCTTTCCATAGCTTGCTGTGTTGTCCTTAAGTTAAGCGGAATAATTTTCGTTAGCCTCCACGTTTCTGCCCCGAAGGTGGGTACCGGGAAGATACAGCTGGTATATACTTTCCTCGTGAGGGGTAGTGATAATCTGCCATTCATAATCTGAGAGAACCTGTTATATGCGCTCTACCGAACACTTATTCTTGTAGTTATTTCCCTCTTATGATCCGGATCAGCGGTCACTACCTGCCTTAAGTATACATAGTCTCTTACTACTTCCAGTGTTACTAATTTCGAACTGTCGTTCCCTTGTAATACCGTTGAACATTACTTGGCTGGTGTGCGTGTTAATTTTATTGTCTACTGTTCTGCTCTGCCTGTCTAAGTCATTGATCTTGCTTTGCAGGTCATCACTGAGCAAGGAAATGTCATCAGGGAATCCCAAATTGCTTAGGTATTCTTCATTAACTATTAGCCCCAACTGTTCCTAAACCAGGCCTCGCAATATCACCTTCATCATCAGCCTGACTGCGCCTACTGCAGGCCAAAGGCCTCTCCCATGACTTTCGAATTAACCCTGTCGTTTGCCATTGCAGCCACCGCATACCTGCAAACTTCTGTGGGAAACTGTGTGTGATTGCTTTTCTATGGCTTTCCAACTCCTGTGCTCCGGCGACATAGAAGTGAACTCCGGCCCCACCACACGGTCTGAATCTCTGTTAGAAATTGAATCGCTCCCTGAAGACACTGCAGAACAGATGACCGTAATTTTTCAACTGCTCAAAGATGTTCACGCCAGCTCATTACAAAGTTCGAAGACAGAAACTGAGCTGACCGCAGATATTAAATCTATTAAGGCTGGGCAGAAAAGCATCGAAACAAAAATAACTAACGTTCAGGAGCGTTTAGATGAACTAGAAGAGAAAGGTCGAGTTCTTGACACCTTCAGCCATGAGTTTACAGGCATGCTAGAATCTATTGAAAGCTTAACTTCACAAAATAGCTTCTTACAAAAACGCCTAGACGATACAGAGGATAGATCACGCCGAGATAATTTTAATTTTAATGGGCTGACAGATTCATCAGTAAATTGGCAGGAAACAGAAAGCACACGGGCCAATGCACTAACAAAGGTTCTTGACTCGCTACCAGATTACCCTTTTCAGCGTGTTCATCGTTTAGGCACCTTTTCCGCTAACGAATGCAGATCCATCATTGCCAAATTTACCAACTACAAAGTGAAACAGTTAATTCTATCTCATCGTAATGATTTCAAGGAAGACAAAATTTCAATAAGCGAAGATTTTTCACCCGCTACTCGAACTCCGAGACGGAAACTAACTGAATTTGGAATCGACTATTCGGGATCACACAAATTTCGCTTTCGCTACAATAAGCTATTCATACGCGGAAAATGCTTCATGTACAATCCATCCAACGACACAATTGATGAAATCGAGCTGCCATTCGAACACGCGCCCCAACGATCAGACGCTTCGCCACATGTTGCGTCCGAGGGGCGCGAGAAGGGCAGTGGTCATTCATCCCCATGTGATGTTACGATTCTGTACACTAACATCAGAAGTATTTTGAATAAGCAAACACCTCTTTCATCGGGGATGGACACCTGTTCTGCGCATATAATCGCACTTACTGAAACTTGGCTATCATATATAATCCATGATAACGAAATCTTTCACAGCGCACACTTTCCTTCCACCATCACCTTTTTACCTAATATAAGCGATCACTCTTTGCTCGTTTTCAACATTAACACTGCCTGTCCTAAACCTGCAAGAAAGAAAAAGACCATACTAGATTATATTAGAGCAGACTTCGATGCCATTAACAATGAATTATAAGTGTTTCCTCAAAACTTCGTGAAAAACATTGACGATTCCTCTGTGCAAAATAACTGGGACATGTTCACGGCCAAAGTTCACGAACTAACTCAGAAATATATTCCATGACGCTCCATCACTTCTAATCCTCAAGCCCCATAATAGTACACCGCCCATATAAGACGCCTATCTAACAGAAAAAAAGCGCCAACATTTTATAGTTAGGCTATCACTATGTAACGCACACTGGGACCCGTACAAGACTGCCGCTGATGCTTATACAACTGCACTTAAGCAAGCAAAAGATAACCTCCTTTCTAACACGTTACCATCCATGCTATCTACCAACATTAAAAAATTTTGGCGCATCATCAACCCACAAACCAAAGAATCTATTAACTTAACTGACGTGTCAGGGGACCCTATTCCGGCTCATTTATGCGCATCAGAACTTAACCAAACCTTTATTCAGAACTTCTGGCGCACATCAAACACCAAATATCCCGTTCCACTCCGGTATAATTTCCCAACTATGCCTCAAATTCTCGTCGATTCATCTGGTGTTGCTGAACATATTCATGCCCTGAAACTTCATTCATCGCCCGGTTTTGACAGCATTTATGATTAATTTAAAAAGATACAATTGCCTCCAGATTCTTAATACTAACAAAGATTTTTCAGCAGACTCTCGATAGTTCCATTCTGCCAACACAATGGAAAGTCGGGAAGGTGGTTCCATTATTCAAATCAGGAAATTGAACCTCTTCTACAAATTATCGCTCCATCTCGCTCACTAGTACTTGTTGGAAACTATTAGAACACGTCATCTTCACTAACCTTGTCAACTTTCTCCAGTCTAATTCTTTTTTTACGCCCTCATATCATGGCTTTCGGAAGTCACTTTCTTGCAAAACTTAACTTGCCAGCTTCACTATCAAACATCACCTTATTTTAGATCGCGCTTGAGAAGCTGACTGCATTTTCCCAGATTACTGTAAAGCATTCGACAAGGTATGTAACCGCCTATTATTTTTAAAGCTAACCCAAATGAATATCGGCTACAGCGTTCTGAAATAGATTGAATACTTTCTTCTTAACCGATCGCAGTTCGTTTCCGATAATAATTTTAACTCACCTTTCAGCGAAGTTTACTCGAGCAGCGTGACACAAGGCTCAGTGCTCGGTCGCCTTTTATTTCTTATTTACATCAAAAATCTCCCTTCCATTGTATCATCTAACATTCTTTTGTTTGCTGACGGCTGTGTTGTTTTCCGCGAAAGAAAATCCCCGGACGATGCTAACCTTCTTCAGCGTGATCTCTCTAACACTTCTCTCCCGTGTAATGAATGGCTTATGGAACTTAATACTAATAAGTGCAAAATTATGCGAATACCAAGAAGTGCCATCACTCCGCCTGTGTACTACCTAAATAACGTTCCCTTAGAAGCGGTTACTTCATATAAATACCTGGGTGTTCGTATTTCTGCTGACCTTAACTGGACGCGCCATATTGAGCACATTTCTAACAAAGCTAACCGCATGTTGGGCTACGTGCACCGTAACTTTTCCAAAACTCCATCTTCCTTGAAATTATTGCTTTATAAAACACTAATCCGTTCTAATCTGGAATATGCCGCCGCCATATGGGATGCCCATCATGAATAACTGATAACATTGCTTGAGCTAGTTCAAAATAACGGTGCTCGTTTTATCCTGTCAAACTTTAACCGTACCGCAAGAGTAACAAGCAAGAAAAATAATCTTTCTTTGCCTCTTTTAGCATCCCGCCGGCAGACCATTCGTTTGAGCCTATTTTATAAAATATACCATCATCCCATGCTACATGATGCCCTCATTTCGTGCCCCAGATACGTGCCAAACCGGATTGATCATCGTCACAAAGTTGGCATTGAAACGTGTAACACTGTAACTGCATTTCAGTTTTTCTTGCCTCGTACATCACGCTAATGGAACCGCCTTCCCGCAGATATCGTCGAGGTAAGTGATAACCAGCGTTTTCGTTCTGCACTAGCTAACATTTTATAACAGGAGTATGATAATACTTTGTTTTGTATCATGCATTGCATCTGTTTATGTATTTTCTTGTTTTTAACTACTCCCCTCTTTAATACCTACGGCCTTGAGGGTTCAATAAATGAAAAATGAAAAAAAAAATCTCATGCGCCCACCTGACTTTCTGCCGCCCCCTCGTACGTTTGCCTTCTCTTGGAATCCAGTCCGTTACCCTTAAGGACCAGCTGTTATCTTGCGTTTGCAATACATGCCCTGCCCAAGCCGATTTCTTACTCTTGATTTCCATTAGAAAGTCAGTAACCCGCGTTTTTTCCCTGACCCACTCCTCCTGCTTCCGATCTCTTAACGTTACACTTATCATTTTTCTTTAGGTACCTCGCTGCGTGTTCCTTAACTTAAGCTGAACCCTCTTTGTTAGCCTCCACATTTCTGCCGCATAGGTGAGTACCTGTAAGATACAGCTGTTGTATACTTTTCTTTTGAGGGATATTGGTAAACTGCCATTCATCTCAGAGAACCTGTCATATGCGCTCCCCTCCATTCTTATTCTTCTAGTTATTTCCCTCTCATGATCCCGATCAGCGGTCTCTACCTGCCCTAAGTCGACATATTCTCTTACTACTTCATCCCCCGTGGTGGCTCAGTGGTTATGGCGCTCGACTGCTAACCCGAAAGACGTGGGTTCGATCCCGGCCGCGGTGGTGGAATTTCTATTGAGGCAAAAATCTAGAGGCCCGTGTACTGTACGATGTCAGCGCAAGTTAAAGAACCCCAATGGTTGTGGTGGTGGTGATGGTGGAAAGCGTTTATTTCCTCTATTTTACAATAATTTTTTGCGGCTTCCGATGGACTCTTCCAGGCGGTGGAAATTTCCGGAGCCCTTCACTACGACGTCTCTCGTAGCCTGAGTCGCTTTGGAACGTTAACCCACCATAAACTTAAAAAAACATCTCTTACTATTTCCAGCACCTTGCTACCAATTGCGAACTGCTGTTCCCTTGTTAGACTGGTGAACACTAGTTTTGTTTTGTGCATTTCAATTTCTAGCTTCACTGTTCCGCTCTGCCTGTTCAACTCTTTGATCATGATTTGCAGTTCATGCACAGAGTGACTTAGCAAAACAATGTCATCAGCGAATCGAAAATTACTAAGTTATTCTCTATTAACTCTTACCCCCAACTTCTCCCATTTCAGGCCCCGAAATAGGGCCTCGGAACACCTCCTGTAATAAGGTGGTGAATAACATTGGCAAGATCGTGTCTCCCTGCCTTACATCCATCCTTATTGAATTTTATTGCAGAATTTATGAAGGACTATGGTACCTGTGCAGTCGGTATAGATGGCTTGCAGCAATGGCGTTTGGTAACCTATTAGCTGTTGGATTCGCACTGTCCTTTCTGTCATTTTCTCTTATGTTTGCTTTCATGTTTTTATTTCTTTCATTATGTACTTTACCTCTCAACTGCACTTTCCATCCTTCGCTCCTGCAACAATACTTTTAGAGCGCTTTAAGATGATCTGAATATATGAAATAATAAGGGCTTTATCTATATTCTCGAAATTCCACTCCGCCCTTCGGAGAAATGGGGTGTAGCGCGCGTCAGGTTAGTCCGAGTGCACACGAAGAGACGTCTCGACAGCGTAGAGATTCCGTGCAGACTAATTTTATTTTCCAACAACCGTCAGCGGGAGCAAAGGAGAGACAGGAGGGAGGGAAAGAGAGAGAGAGAGAGAGAACGGTGAGCCATTTGTTCCCGCCGCGGGGAGAAAGGGATCGGGCGGCTGAAAAAGTCGCCGACGAGCCCACGTGCGAGGCGCATATCCTTCGAGTCAGCGACCCCTCCTCGCGGCACCTGCGGAGCTGGCTGTGCTCTCTCTCCTCGCGCCCCCACAGGGGCATTCCATGGCTCGGTGAAAATCCCCTGGAGTGCTTGCGTTCTGCGTTGAGGCTTCGCCTCGAATCTCCTGTAAATTGCCCAAGTATTACCGCGGAGGATTTCGAGCTAAAGTTGTATTTTCCAGCGGTCTCAGCAGCCCGGCAGCGCCAACTGCGCCACGCTGTCGACACCCGCTTTTAGTACCTAGCCTTCGAGCATCACGCAACTAGAAGTGCGCATTTCACGCTAACAGTTGCGTTATATCTTATTTCGGAAAACACGGCTAAGCAATACGTAAGACTGTGCCACATTTTATCGCATTTCTGATTAAGTGCTTACAGCTGTAGACGATAGAGTTTATTCCCTCATGGGGTTTAACGTCCGAGAACGACGCTGGCTCTGAGGGATGCCGTAAAGGAGGGATCTGGACAATTTCGAACACCTAGGATTTATCCATATGCACTAACATCGTAGAGTTCATGGACCTCGAGCATTTCGCTTCCCGCGAAATGCGACCGCCGCGGCCAGGACCGATCCTGCGTCTTTCGGATACACAGCCGAGCACCATAACCACTGAGCCACTGCTGCAGTAGACATTAAAGACTCGTTCGTTGGGTTGAGCGTCGGTGTTTTTTTTGTTTCTGTAGTAGTTTTGGTAGTGGTGTTAAAATTGGCAGGAGTAGAATTAGTGTAGTGGTAGTATTTGTAGCCGTAGTTTAGTGCAAGTGGTGTGAAAGCGGCAGTAGTAGTAGAAGTAGTTGTAGTCGTACTATAATAATAATATCTGAAGTAGGGTGGAAGACGTTAGTTGTATAATATGAGTACCACCAGTACAGGTGGCAGTAGGAGCGGTTCATGAGTAGGAGTATTAGTAACCAGCCTCACTGCGGGTTGCAAATACGTCACGAATATCTACTGGAACGTGCCATGGCGATGCACCACCTTAGGGCTATGACACCAGCGTCTTAACGTGTGACCACCCGCTGCGGTGGATCAGTGATTACGGCGCTCCGCTGCTGACCCGAAAGACGCGGGTTCGATCCCGGCCGCGGCGGTCGAATTTCGATGGAGGCGAAATTCCAGAGGCCCGTGTACTGTGCGATGTCAGTGCACGTTAAAGAACCCCAGGTGGTCGAAATTTCCGGAGCCTCTCACTACGGCATCTCTCATAGCCTGAGTTGCTTTGTAACGTTAAACCCCAATAAACCAATCTTAACGTGTGACCGCGTAGGCCCTCTCCTTTATGGCTCGTTTCGCTGTTGTGATCACCTAGCGGCACTTATGCATAGACGTTATCTTTCAGAATCATACATTCCTCCAACAGGTCGAACAGTCATACTGGTGAACAGCGCAAAAAAGGCGGGACAACAACAAGACAAGACAGCGCTTGTCTTGTTGTTGTCCCGCCTTTTTTGCGCTGTTCACCAGTATGAATGCATACCAACTCGCCCAGATCTCAGCCTTATTAGGTCGAACACTCACATCTCAGATCATAGGCTTGCTTGTTCACTATCAAGTTATGAGAGAGAAGTGCTACTGTTAGTTGGAGGCTGTCTGAAATTAGTAAATGTGTTCTATAATTATATGGCTTCGCACCTAGCACTGACATTCTTTACCTGAATATATCGCGAAATTATAATACCTCGAAAACCGTCGCTGAATCTCAGGTTACAAGTTTAATTTCATTAATTTCATTTATTGATACTGTCAGTCACCGGGGACTAATACAGGAGTGGAATGGACAAATTTGAATGTAATAATAAGCACAAAATACAAGTATTGGTTGATTTTGAGCACAAAATAAAAGCACATACGCATTTGGAAATACAATTTCATGGCACAGAACAACTAAGTAATCATCACAAAGGCACAGAAATATCAATACGCTTTAGAAAGGCAATGCAATCCTACTGCTTTGTCTCTTTGGCAAACACAACATTCTCAATGTGATGAAGGTACTCGGTCAGTCTAGATGACGATACAGAGGCGCCTGTGAGTGTTCCAGTCATTGCAAGCCCAATTGCAAGTGCGATATGGCCATGGGGTATTAAGGAAATATGGAACAGCCACGTACGTATAATTAATTTTTCAAGTGCTATGGAGCGAAGAACGGTTATAAAGGCGAGCGGGTGAAAAGTAAATAAACGAGATCCCCAAGGTAACGCCGGCACAGCTGAAATTAAAGCGAAGTGAGTGGCAAACGCAGCAGCATAGTTGCGCAAATAGAAAGCTGATCTGCAAACGTGCAATAATGACCTGAAGGTTAGCGGCTTTCCGCGAGAGCTGCAATTGGAAGTAAAGATCAGTGATTCATTAAATTATAGCACGTCTGCACCACCACGTTAGAAACAGTACAATCAAACCGAGAAAGGTAACGATTTAGAAAGAGTGAAAAGCTCTCAGAAAATAATAAGACAGTAAAAGAAGTTATTCGGAACAAGGACATTAAAGACTTGTGATGAATACCGCATACACAAGTAGAAAGACCACATTTCCTGTTTTGAGGCTTTGACTGGTGCAGCGTTGACAAGAAAGTGGCAATTTCGGGCAGGTTTCTGGTTTACAGCAGAAAATAAATTATGCGTACTGTAGAGCGGTTTATTGGCACCTTCAAGCGCCGGCGGTGAAGACCCTGGCACAAGAAGTCTAGGAACGAGCGAGGCGAGGGACCGGCACACAAGCGGCAGTTCTCCAGCACGAGCCTGCTACGGGCGGCGCTAGCGCTTCGTCGTCGTTGGTGGCGGTGCTGGATCATCTTCTTCATTCCAGTACTCCGAATGCTCGAGGACTCGCATTTTAAGACGGACTACCACGAGCTTGGAGGCCCCGTTATAGAGATTAAAGTACTGCGGAGATAATTTTAATGAATATGCGGAGTGCCTTTGTAACGCTGTGTGCCTTTTCATCTGAATGTCAATGCACAACACTTTATAGTGCTACTGCCATATGTACTTCATCTTCATCATCATCACCCTGACTACGCCAAATACAGAGCGAAGGTCTCCCGGATATATATCCAATCAAGCGTGCCCTGCGCCATCGCGGTTGCCCTCTCCCCGAAAACTTCTTGATCTCACCCCCGCCTACTAACTGCTTCCCCCTGCTACGGTTGCCGCCTGTTTAAATCCACACCGTCACCCTCATGAACCAGCGGTTATCTTGCATTCGCATTACATGCCGTGCCTAAGCCCAAGTCTTCTTGATTTTGACTAGGATGTCATCAACCCCCTTGCGTACGCTGACTCACTCTGCTTTTTTCCCGTGTATTAACGTTTCACTCATAATTTTCCCTCCCATAGTTCGCTGCGGTCTCCTTAATTCGAACACTTTTCCTTAGCGTGCACGTTTACGCCCCATAGCTGAGCACTGCTAGATACTGTTACATTTGTTTCTCTTGTGGGATATTAGTAAGCTCAGATTTCTTTTATGCGCACAGAAAGACGACACAATAAGACAAGGCAGACAGGACGGAGCGCAACCTGTCTACCTTGAGTGCCTTGAGTCATCTCTAAGAAAGTCATGTTGTCACATGGCGCAGGAAAGCTTTCACAATCAGATCGCGAAGCTAAAACAGGCAGGCTTTCCCCAGATAGTATTGAGTTCAGTTGCTGAAGCTCTTCTCAAGAAGATCAAACAAGAAAGAAATAGGAAACAGACAATGGTTGCAGTTGCAAAAAAGAAAGTGAAACCTGTGGTCATCCCATATCAGCATAAAATGGCTCATAATCTCAAGCCCGTGGCTAACAAGTTTAAGGTACCCGTGGTTTTCTCGGCCCCAAGGAAACTCTCTTCACTGTGTCGTCTAGTTTCGCAAGATGGTAGCCGCTACTCAGATTGTAAAATCAAACATGTTAATAAGTTTGTGAAGTGTGAAAAAGGGGTGGTGTACAAAATTCTGTTGAAGTGTGGGGAGGTGTACATTGGGCAGTCGGGCCGATGTGTTAATGAGCGGCTAAGGGAACACAATTTGTCTTTGAAGAAAGGTACCGGTTCGCACCTGCCGGCGCACATCAGTGAGTGTGGAAAAGATTACAAAAAACAGAAAGCACGAAAACTGTGTGATGCAACGCTCCAAGGCACCAGCATCTTGTACAGGAGCACTGACACGCTTGCGCCAGAACTGGCTGATGCCTACCATATAAGGAAAAGCGGTATTTCATCTGTCAGTGCAGCATCCGTGACAATATATGCTAAAGATTTTGCCTTTTTAGATAAATTACATAAGAGGTGAGTCACCTGTGCCCTTTCTATGTGTTTTTTCCCGGGTTTTGGCTTGCACGTGGCACTGATGACTATCCATTCTTTTTGGTATAAATGTCATGTACGTTTTCCGGAATAAAACAGTTGAAAGTTTGCGCTCCGTCCTGTCTACCTTGTCTTATTGTGTCGTTTTTCTGTGCGCATAAAAGAAATCTGAGTATGAACCAACTAGCCCCACAACGCATATTACTGGATTACCTTTCATCTACAGCGGGCCCTTTTTTGAGTGTTTCGCCACATCCTTCCAAAGATTCGAGCCTTGTTGCTCACATTTCCTTGACTACGTGCCGTGCCAAGTTTCTCGGATTCTGCATAAGGAAGGGACTGGTGCCTCCTACCATCTCGGTTTTGTTTGGCCTTGTTAAACCGTCCCTCGGCCATGTGAAGAGAGTGTGCAGGATCTTGAGGTCTGAGCTATGGAGACAGGTTCGTCTGTTCAAGGATTGGCTTCGCTTGCTGTGCTTTTCCCGAGACACCGAGCATATCGCCGCCAGGAAGCTTCAATCTCTGATGAAGCTGGCCGCCCAGTCGACAGAGTTTTTGTGGACGCAAACTCTCGCAGTGATAACCAAGGGAAGCAAAGAGACGGTTCTTGACGACATCCACATTCCGGAGGACGTCGCTAGCGTCCTCAGGAAAGGACCAAAGTACAGCTTTGAGCTGGAAGTGAAAGGTCATGAGCTCTTGGCACTGACGAGAAGAATTTCCAACAAGGCCGACCCGGAGGATAAGGAAAGGTGTCTTCTGGAGGGAGTCGACTCTCTCATCAGGACCGTGCCTTCTAGGGGGCTCCGCATCAAGACGCCAACAAGAAAAGTTGTGCGCTTCTTTACGGACAACGACCTGCAACTCGTTCAGGCGGATAAGGAAGGGGGCTTGGTCGCTATGCTGTCGGGAACGTACGACAAGAAAGGCTCGGAGGCTATCCGAAAGGATTTTGAGAAGACAGAACAAAAACCAGCAAAGGTAAAAAGCCGAGCCATTGCGTTATGCGAAAACCTTGGTCTACAGAAGTTAGCCTGTAGTATTCAGAATACCAAATGTAACAGCTTGCAAGTTTTTTCACTGCAAAAAACCACAAAGAAGGTGTTCCGTTTAGGAGCATAGTTAGCGGAAGGGGTGCCAGGCAGAACCTACTAAGCCGGTTCCTGCTAAAGGAACTTATCAGACTTGTAGTAGACGACCCGTTTGCCATTAAGAAATAGTCTTGAGGTTGTTGAATTTTTGCATGAAACAAACTCTGCTGGACACATGTTTTCTATAGATGTTGTTGACCTGTTTTATTCTATTCCACAGAGCGAGTTGTTGGCTGCTATTAGGATGTGCATAGAAATGAACGGAGCAGTGTCTTTTCAAAACAGCTCTGGTATGTCGGTTGACAACTTCCTTGTGCTCCTGGTTTTACCTCAGTTCCACCACTGTTTCTTTTAAAGGGTATAATTATGTACAAACAAACGGGATCTGTATGGGATCGTGCGTGGCCCCGCTGCTTTGCAACATTTTTCTCGCAGGTGTGGACAGATCATTGGCCGAGGCGCTTGAAAACGGTAGCATGCTAAAGATTTTTAGATATGTAGACGACTTTTTCATTGTTTCGAAGAAACAATCACCTTTGACCTATCCACAAGTCGTGGAAGACATTCTTACTAATTTTAGATGACTCTCCCAAGGATTGAATTTTACTTTTGAACTCGCCAATGACAACTGTTTGCAATTTTTAGACTTGAAAATAACCCTTAAGGACGAAGGCTTTTTGCTGGAAGTACCAACCGCGTGCACAGAAGAAATTGTTGCCTTTCGATTCCAAGCAATCGAAATCTGTTAAACGCGCTATCGCTTTGATGTGCCTTGAGTCATCTCTAAGAAAGTCATGTTGTCACATGGCGCAGGAAAGCTTTCACAATCATGACATGTTTACGCAAAAGGCGTACTGGCGCTAAAAAACGAAGACAACACACACAACAGGACAGGACTGGCGCCCCTAGCGCCAGTCTT
The DNA here is from genome assembly GCF_055824585.1 of Amblyomma mixtum. Classification (NCBI taxonomy): domain Eukaryota; kingdom Metazoa; phylum Arthropoda; class Arachnida; order Ixodida; family Ixodidae; genus Amblyomma; species Amblyomma mixtum. The sequence goes on from NC_143015.1 coordinate 30,801,923, forward strand.
GTCCTGTTGTGTGTGTTGTCTTCGTTTTTTAGCGCCAGTACGCCTTTTGCGTAAACATGTCATGCTACAACCAACTCGCTCAAATCAAAGTATTGCTTTCACAATCAGATCGCGAAGCTAAAACAGGCAGGCTTTCCCCAGATAATATTGAGTTCGGTTGCGGAAGCTCTTCTCAAGAAGATCAAACAAGCAAGAAATAGGAACCAGACAATGGTTGCAGTTGCAAAAAAGAAAATGAAACCTGTGGTCATCCCATATCAGCTTAAAGTGGCTCATTATCTCAAGCGCGTAGCTAACAAGTTTAAGGTACCCGTGGTTTTCTCGGCCCCAAGGAAACTCTCTTCACTGTGTCGTCTAGTTTCGCAAGATGGTAGCCGCTACTCAGATTGTAAAATCAAACATGTTAATAAGTTTGTGAAGTGTGAAAAAGGGGTACTGTACAAAATTCCGTTGAAGTGTGGGAAGGTGTACATTGGGCAGTCGGGCCGATGTGTTAATGAGCGGCTAAGGGAACACAATTTGTCTTTGAAGAACGGTACCGGTTCGCACCTGCCGGCGCACATCAGTGAGTGTGGAAAGGATAACGACAAAAAACAGAAAGCACGAAAACTGTGTGATGCAACGCTCCAAGGCACCAGCATCTTGTGCAGGAGCACTGACACGCTTGCTCGAGAACTGGCTGAAGCCTACCATATAAGGAAAAGCGGTAGTTCATGTGTCAGTGCAGCATCCGTGACAATATATGATAAAGATTTTGCCTTTTTAGATAAATTACATAAGAGGTGAGTCACCTGTGCCCTTTCTATGTGTTTTTTCCGGGTTTTGGCTTGCACGTGGCACTGATGACTATCCATTCTTGGTATAAATGTCATGTACTTTTTCCGGAATAAAACAGTTGAAAGTTTGCGCTCCGTCCTGTCTACCTTGTCTTATTGTGTCGTCTTTCTGTGCGCATAAAAGAAATCTGAGTATGAACCAACAAGCCCCACAACGCATATTACTGTATTAGTAAGCTGTCATGCATGATCTGAAAGAACCTACCAAATGCGCTCAACTCCATTCTTAGTCTTTTAGTTATTTCACCATCCTGATCTGGATTTGTGGAACTACCTGCCTTAAGAAGGAGTATTCCCTTACCACTTCCAACACTTCGCTACATCTTGCTAACTGCAGGTTCATTTCGAGGCTGTTTAACATTACTTTGGTTTTTGCATATTAATTTATAGATCAAGTGTTCTGCTCTACCTTTATCATTGCTCATTCTTTGCAGTTCATCTACTGAGTTACTCATCAAATCAGTGTCATCAGCGTATCATGGAGTACTAAAGCAGATTAGTAAGTTTAATATTTATTCACTTTCTTCTTTTGCTTCTGTAGCTTGATTGGGTTCTGTAGCTTAAACGGGGTGTTGTACCTTTTTGTTACAATTTCTCGCTAGCACTTCAACCATCATTTTTAATGCACTGCATCGATTATCTAATGTTAATTCTAATAAATGGTTCCGTGGCCTAATGAAGCTGTTCTGACAGCGTTTTGCCTGTGTAGCCATCAACGTTATACGAATGCTGAAAAGTAAACTACATACCATTTGGATGTCTGGAAGGTACGATAACCATCGAGAATCTCCAAGAGTAAAAAAAAAAAACTTCAGACCAGCTCCGCTTTAACGGTAAGCGGCGATAGCGCTAGTGTGTGCCTTCAGTGGCCTGGGGTTTTCGTTGCGTATCACTGTGACTGTGGTCTTCCTACTTGGCCATATATGCCGAATTATTCATTCTCTGCCTTACATTCACAGATCGCGGTGAGTCCTCATAATCCTTCTTGCGCAGTAATGCAACATTTTGTTTGCATGAAAGTTGACAATTTTTTTTGCAGTGTAGCTTAAGAAGTGTTTATTTTATTTTATTTTAGTGGTTCTTATTCATACAACTGCAAGCGTTCGCAATTTTCGTTCTGCATAATATAAAACATAATTCTCAAAACACTAGCATTGTGACGGACTTTGTTTCGAAGCTAAATTGGCTACTTTTTCTCCGTCACACACCTTCTCTAGTGCTCAGGCACCCTCCGGGCCCGACCGGCATTGTAAGGAGAAAGAAGTTGATTCGGTCGCCTCCTATCGCGCTTCGCGCACCAAGAAAAGTCCCGTAATTGCTTCGAAGAGGCAGCCCGTCGTTGTCGATAGCACGGCAACCTAAAAGAGTCGAGGGACTCCACATAAGACGACATGTCTGGAAAGATGCACAAAATCCCATTTGTGGCAAAGATTCTTTCCGGACCTGTATACAACCTAATCTGGCAAAGCATGATAGAGGGGAACATTTTCAAAGTTTTTTGTACTGCCATTTTCAGAAGTACAATGAGCAGCCTTTATTAAAATTAAAATGCACAAGAGATTCGTTTTCAAGCAGAATAGTGTGTCTCTTTAGCATCAGTGAAAATTGCAGCACTCGTAGCGGCATATCTCCTAACCTAAAGAGATATGGAAGGCTTGGGGTAAGGAGTAGCACCAGTTGGTCCTGAAACAAACACCTTTCGCGCTGAACTTTTAATAAAGGCTGTACAAGATATTTATGGGCTGTGCTATAACGCCCATTTTTTACCGCCTCCTGAAAACATTTTACCGGTTGAGCTGTGACCTTTTTTTTGCATTTAGATGTTCGGCTGCCTGCAACAGCTGGGGTGAGCGCCCAGTTGAGAAATTTCTTGGACACCGGCTGGGAAGCAGAATTTGTAATGCTGTTCGATACTGTCACCCGGGCGCGGCGGCTGCCTTTGTGGCTCCTGACTGCCGTGGCCTGTCTCGGCGTGGGTACTACCGTGGCGGAGAGGTCAGTCGCGCTGTGCTTGTTGCACACTTTTGTGTCTAAGAGGTTATCAGCAAGAGCAGCTTTCATTGCTTCGGATGCCTTATAGATCCTGGCACTAGAGAGTAGCTGGTTAGCGGATATAAAATAAGAAGTTCGCGCTGACCCGTTTCTTTGTGTTAATGAAAACTTGCTAATTTTTAACAGTCTTATTATTCCTAACGCTATTATGCACATTGCTATAAAGTTATAAGGAATAATGCACTTGACAGTACTGCCTTTAAGTAATGTGATCTAGATTAGTTTATAACCAATACAACGCTCAAGATTCTGATTGCTGCTTACCAGCGCTCAGCAACATGCGGACGAAAAACGAAACTTGTGTGTCGTCGTGTTCCTTTGTCTTTCGTGCTCGTCCCCGTGTTCCAACGCCCTTGAGAAAAAAAAAAAAACAGGTGGACTAGCAAGAGCGGTCCTCCGAATCAGCCTAAGTCTATCGAAAAGCTGACCGTACGCCGGGGTACCAGGTTTTATGAACCAAAATCTTAATTAGATTCCGTGGTCTGCATACCTTTTGTCCTAAGTACATACGCCAAACGAGTGTTAATATCAGTAGTTCGCGATACTTCGAGGAAAAGATACGCAGAGGTACGGTCATGGGCAAAACTAAGAACACCCCCCCCCTCCCCTCTCCCCCTTTCCTCGTCTCCTGAACCTTGCCACAGTGCATGCGGATGCCACATTACAAAGCCCTCCTGCTGTCCAGACAGGGACCGGTGGCCGGTTTCTTCGGTTCCGTATGGAAGCTTACTAAAAGTAATGTTTGAATGCTTCTCTCCGACGTACGCAAAGACTATAACCCTTTGATGCCAGGAAGAATTAGCGGCAAACTACTGTTGTGGCTGGTAGCTTGTACCAGCAAACAACAAAAAATTGAAAAAGCAAAGGAAATCCACGCCGTAGAACCCATTAATGATGAGCTTTTAAGAGGGACGTTGCCTTCAAGAATCGAATACGGGATTCTCGAGATCAGTTTTAATCGTGCGGTAAGTACGATATATTGTAAGTTACTGTGGTGGAGATAATCAAGATAAAAGTCCAACGTCAGAAGCGTAAAAATGTTTTAAAGTTAGGCCTTAGCTTGCGTCTAGTAGTTAAGGCCGCCACAGAAAATGTTTGGGTAACTTTTTTGCGATCAAACACGTCAATAGGAAAAACTACAAGCTTCCCGAGCGGAGGTCTACAAATTTAATGGTTGTTTTGGTGGAATCTGACGATGCGTGTAAAAAATCCGCTTGTGAACTACCTGAAGTTGAAAAATACAATGGTTCAAAATTTCCGTGTGTAAGGTGTTGGGTAAACGGAGAAACCAGTATGGCAGGCGCATTAGTTTCTTCTTCAATATCGCTAGTATTTCATCAGAATCGTGGCGCTTGAAAGTAAAGCAACATATTTTTCTGCGATTCAATGAATAATAGAAAACTTATCCTTGATCGAAAGAAGTAATCTAGTGCTCAGAAAAAAAACAGAAGGAACAACTGAACCACTTTGGAATGGAGAAAAATTGAAGGTGGTTTGAGCCCGTTGTTATGAATCGTACCTGTTTAACTGATTTATTTTTTGTACGTTTGTGTCTGCTTGCCGAGATGTCCAATTAAGCCACTGAGTACGCACATAGTAAGAGGGGACAAGTGAACAACAAAAATTGCCGGGACGGTGCAAGGCGTCCATATTGGAATGGAGCGGTCAACTACCATGTGTGATCTTTACAGTTTCAGCAAAATGGCAAGGTCGATCGCGAGTTCACAGCACGTTGACCACTGCCTACAGCCTACCACCATCGATAAACACTTGTAAACAGAGCAGAAAAGGGACGTTGTCAAGTTGTAGTCAGATGTCAAGTTGTAGCGAAGATGGTCAAGTTGTAGCGCAGATGAGCCAACCAAGAAAGAGCTAACGCAACGTAATCAAGTCCGGCTCGCTGCCACAGCTGCTGGTTAGCAGTGCGTTCTCAATTAGGCCGCTCTCTGGACACAAGTTAACTTCTCTGAGGCTTCGATATGTGAGCAGGTAGGATAGCCTGAATCTTGCAGTAGTCGTTATAAGTGTGTCGCGGTGCTCTTCCGATTTCCTCAGCAATGCGTATACAAAGCAGGCGTAACGCAAGAAATGTCAGTGCCACCATTGCTGAATTTAGATTAGTCACAGCTATAAGTAAGTATAAGAAGAAAATGCCTGGAATAGTAAAAATGGAGTGACGGGCATTTGGTCGGTTCTCTCAGATCATGAACGGCAGTTTACCGGCATCCACCAAGCGGAAACTATACAACAGTTGTATCTGACCGGTACTTCTATGGGGCTATGGTACTTCTATGGTATTTCTATGGGGCTAGAGCGTGGAGGCTAACGAAAAGGATTCAGCTTAATTTGAGTGCAATACAGCGAGCTATGGAAAGCAGAATGATAGGTGTGACGTTAAAATATTAGTACACCAGTGAGCATTTATTGTGTGAGCGCAAAATTCCGCTGGAGTGCTCCGATTGCGACGGCTGTACTCCAGTACTGCTTTTTACACCGGTGTGTGCAAACAGCTAGTTGTGCTGTGTTGGGTTTTATGGCGCATAGGCATAAATAAGCTACTGTTCGCTTGCATCACATAAAACGATATATGCGTGTTAAATATATTGAATAATCTCTTCTAATTTCTGTCGCTTGTACTCCTGCTTGTTTACACAGCACGGTAACTACGTAGAAAGCTCCAACGTGATCGCCCACCTGGTAAACACTTCATAGCCAGTTTTTGGGCATTGCTAATAACCGACACTTCTCTCTAATTAACCCTGCTCTCTCCGATGTGACCAGTACTTGATTCTAAATTACTTTATCCAGAATTATGTTTGATGTTTGGTGACCATTTGTTTTGATTAAAACTGTAAACTATTTTTGATCCTCAAACCAGACAAGGCAACGACCGTTGGCCGCCTTAATCATTGCTTAGCAGTCTTGGTCACACTGGCGCTTCCAGTTTACTGTATGCGTGTCTGGCAGAGCAAGCAATAGTTGATATCAGGTCACTGCGGTCGACACTACACTCGTTGACTATTTGAAATCCCCAGAATCTATGAATTGCCTCTCCAGAAGCGCTGATAAGCCACACACGAACCCTGGGGACTTGCTAGACCTATTCGTCGCCGAAGGGGGTCATCTTCGATTAAAATCTAGGAATTTCGGAAGCGCTCATCACATTTGAGCGTTGAAGTTGAGCGCTGTGGAAGCTTAATGTGAAACGTAGCTGCTAGTTTTGTTTAGTTTAAATGCGTAATGAGACCTGCGTAGATGTATTCACGCTGTCATACATCGGCATGAAGTTTTCGCTCAGCCACAGAGTTGGCGAGAACATGAAGTGTGGCCATCACTGACGTTTTTTGTGGGTGTCGCTGTGCTGAAAAATATGACATACTACAATTATACACCGCTTTTGGTCGTGCGGGTGCTGTCGATCTAGTGTGACCTCTGTGACCACAAACGTCATCGTCGCATCGCTGTAGACACTGAAAACGAACAAACTGGCAAGAGCGAAAGTCGATGGCAGCAGCGGCCATGTAATACAGCGAGTGAATGCTGCTCGCACGCGTTTATTTAAATTGTCGTGTAGCATCACGGGAGTGAGTCCAGTCCGAATGCCGTTCCAAGTTTCAAATCTCATTCAACTCGGTTATCATTCGAAAGAACCCGTGTAGCACAGGTATAAGACGTTAAAACCCACCGCGGCGACTCCATGGGATTTTTGCGTTGGGCGGCTGATCATGAGGACCTGGGTTCGATTGCGGACATCGTGATCGTATTTCAGTGAAAGTGCAGTATCCAAATTCCAGCGTAATGTGATATGTGAACTCACTTTGAAGAACGCCAAAGGGTCTAAAGTAATCCCCAACCATATAATACTGAATGGCTGAGAGCTCATGCGTCGCTTCCAGACGTTAACGTGCGAGGCCACTTCGGAGACTGAGTACATTTGAAAGAAATGAATCTGGAAAATTTTGTTTAATCAAAATCCTCCTTCATTTCTGAATGAACCGCAACAAGAATCACATTGCTTATCTGGATCATTTCTAAAACGCAGCAAAAGACAGCACCCTAGGCACCTCCCAAAATAGTAAAAGACTGTACATTCAGAGCTACCTGATTTTTGCAGCAGTTGTCATTTTTCCTTCGTCACATTTCAGTTTAGACCTATAATAATCGTTTCTTTCTATGAAATACTGTTTTTGTTTGTATTTTGTAACTCAAAATATTGCAAAAGCGACGCAAATCGACTGGAGCGCATTGAATGCATAAGCAAGACTAGTTGTTTCTGGACCGGTTTTACATAGCTTGCGTGCCGTCATCTCGGGAATAAGGGGAAGCACGTGTAAGAGGACGTAGGACAACGCGACTCCCTCCACAGGTGTTTGTTTCGATTCCCGATCTGACGCCACTCACGATGGATGGCTACGTCTGCCTTTCAACAGTGCAGTTGGGTTTTTGTGACTGCTTTCCTCATATGTAGATCAAACCCGTTCCTAAAAATTATAGGATTTTTTCACCTGTTGTAATACTGTCATGCAGACACACCAATATGGTTATAAGGATACGCCACTAATTTTCTGTCAGTAACAGCTATTACAAATTTTTCACACAAAGAGGTGTAGCTCATCTTCTCCTTGCTACGGCTTTTCCTTGCATTTTTTCGTGTAGCGCCTCACTCTTTGGTTCTCGGGTTTTGCGAGATCGCTGGAGTGAGACTAATACTTGCTGATACACTGTTGGTGACCTGTAAGGCAAGCTTTCAGTTTGTGCACACCGAGTTTTATTGCAATGTGTTTCAAATTGTCTAGCGGCCCTCTGTTGCCATTGTTGAGATTATACACGCCATTGTATCAGGCAATATGTTTGTAGTTTGATGTAACCATCCAGAATTTTCGAAAGGCTTCATGTCGCTTTTGCAAAAGCTTGAGATATCAAATATGAATAAAAATTGGCATAGAAGGTAGGAAGGAAATATTTTGAGTGTAAACCTAAACGTGACGAAGGAAAATAAGTTATGCTGCAAGAAGCAATTTTGAGTTTCACTTTCCCGAGACGCGGAAGGAGTTAAACTTTTACTGCGTGTTTGGAGCGGGGTTAATCAGGAGCTCAGCTTTGTTGCAGTTCATTCGGAAATCAATAGGTATCTTGAAGAAAAAAAGAATAACACTTTTTTTTTTTTCAAACTGAATTTTCAAAGTAGATTCATACATTAAGAGGGTACACCAGCTACAAGGTAACTAAGATATGAACTTTTTTTGTTTATATGTGGCAACATTTCAGTACCACAAAAAGGAGGTAACTCCTATTTCCCCTCCAAGTGTGTAAAATCCGCCGCGACGCAAACGTATTAGTTCTTCTGCGTACGAGAAGTAGAGCCGAGAACTTTATTTGAATATGTAGCCAAAGCTGTACACCAAAAAACAAAAGAATTAACACCCCTCAAGCCATTAAGCAAAGACGGGGTGGAGGTCAGAGAATGTACCTTTTTCCAGTAGCGTACCATTCTATGTGCCTCCAGGAGAACTAGTTTTACACTGTGGCTCCGTTAAGCTCCCTCGCATCTCTTCGGTAAAAATTCATTTACAACGGTAGGGTGGAGTATACAGCCTATAGATAAGAACTGTGCTTGTTTTGCTTAGCGCCGATAAGTGTGAGTCATCTTTTCATACTCCCTGCAGCACACCTCCCTTCGACACATCATATGTTTAATCCGTCTAAAATTTGTGTTTGGGCTAGTTGGCTCATATTTTAATCATAAGCGGGCAGCGAAAACACGACACGGACACAGCAGCAATACAAAAGACAGTACGCGTGGGCTGTCTTACCTTCTGTGTCTTTGCTGTGCTCTGTGCCGTTTCTGCGCTGCGCTCATAAGATTCAAGTTTAATCCGTGACGAACCTGACTACGTTTTCTCGCTTCAGGCCGGTGCGTATCCCCCTGCTATTTCGTACTCCTCGTATTGCGTCGTCGCCACACGGAATACAAGGCCAGCGACCGTGTGTGAGTGTGGACGATGATGCGACGCCGCTTTCTCAGCGCAGAGTTGTTTTTTTTGCCCTTTCATTGTTTGTGCTCTCAGTGTTTATTTTGCATGGTCTTTGCTTTTGTCGACCTTACTTTTTGATAAGGCATCCCGCTGATGCTCTTTGAGAGGGAAGTAATGTCGCAAAAGTGTCTCACTTTTTGGTTCTTCGTGTTGAAAACCGTCGGCGCGCGGGTATATGACTTTGTTACGGGAGATGCGTCCAGTGTTATTTCGAAGGATTCTAGCCACACGCCGCTACTTTGGCATTATTATGTGCTGTTGTAGTTGCTTTTAGCGTCCTATCTCGAAGGTCCCTCTTCTCCGTTGACCGCCGAGCACGTTTGTTGCTATCACCGCCACCTAGTTCGTCAGTTTCTGTGTTGCCACAAGTGAGACCAATAAAGCAATAAAGAATTTCTTTCAATGCCACGTTAATCTCTTCGCCTGTTTGTTCACTGAACTGTCACCACCACGCGACAATATTTAAGTAAATTACAGCAGAAATACTTCCTTCATGTCTCCTTCACTGCTAATAATTTCACTACGAAACAAATCATTGGACAAAAGGGTGAGAGGTGTGGTTTGCAAAAGCAGGGAAATCATCCTGCAGCGTCTCTTGGTGACCTTGAATAAAATTTTGCCATTGTACAAGCGAGGTTCTACTGTTTTGGACAAAGCTGCTGTTACAGGTTTTTTTTAAACGATAATAAAATTGTAATCTACAGAGAAGAAAATATTGGAGGTGACCGCGCAACTCCGTGTGCTATTTTTGTAGCTAAAAATGGAAGCGTACCTCAAACGAGACCTTGTCATGACGTCACGGGTTTGCCAGCGAAAATTGCATAACTACTTTGTTTTCCGGGAAATTCTCATTATGTGCCCTGCTTCATCATGTTTTTGTATCGCTCTGTATTCATATAACGTCCCTTCTGAGCAATTCTCTGGCTCACATATGCGGTTTTTGCAGAGTAATGCAGGAGGTGCGTCTAGGTCTGACGCATACCGAGGTGGCTTTAAGTTGGGGAACACTTGAAATATGCGAAACCAGTTGAGAAGCGAAACTAGATGATTTTGCCCGCCAGGCTATGGCCCTTGTTATCACGTCGTTTACCCCACCGAGATATCTATTCTGGATCCTTTCTGGGGAGAGGGTGCAGCGTGGAAAGCGGTAGCGCCAAGCAACCAGGACGAAAGAGATACACGAGAACAAAGGACAAGGGCTGAACTACCAAGTTAACTTTTATTTAAAACAGGCCACATTATGTACAGTCCAATACACCGCTTTACGAGTGACATGAACAACCATGAATGTGCAACCAGGGGCGACGCAACACTGAACTTTATCAGAGAAGGCCAGATACCAGCAAAATCTCACGGACGTGGCACCAAACGTGGAAGGTAGGAACGAAGTGTGTAAGTGCAGAACCTGCCTTTACTTCACGAGAAAAGGAGAGTCAAAGGAAAAACCTGAATAAAAACACCATAAAACACAGGGAACGACAATAACTAGTTTCAGCGTACAGCGGAATTCTAAGATCCCATGAAAACAGGGAGGTCATAGGAAATCAAAGTATGATCAAAAATCACACTTTACCCTCTTACAGTCGACAGCACCTGCACTGATTACAACGTGGACATTTCGGCAGAGATCTGCCTTTTCGGGAGGAGAATTAGAGATAAAATGGTAACGCACGACCAAAGATCCATTAGACTACAGACATTTCGAAGCCTATCCGACACATTCGGCGTTCACTAATTCGGAGCCAGAGGCGCGCACTCTAATTTTCTTGCAAGCCATTGTTCGGGGTTCCTCGCCATAGAAGTCAAGAAAGCTGTGGCGAATGCATCAGTTGCCGTCGACCGTTTCTCAAGACGTCTCAGTCGCAGTTAAGCAGAGGCTAAGTAGAAAAATCAAGAAGGAGGCCCTCTCTCCCCTTGATGTCACTGCCTTATATAGTCCGCGGCTATAGCTTGAAATCGCAGGTGACTGGTAAGTGCCTCAGTGAAAAGGGCTTCACCGCTACGTCATGCAGTTGGTCTGCGCCTTTGGCTGGAGTGCCTCCTTTGAGGTGTATTTGCCACTGCATTCTTGACTTGTTTCAACCCCTGGGTCATTGCACTCCAGTGTTCGGGGAAGGAACAGTGCTCTTCTCACATCGTCACAACAGTGCACATCGTCCTAAATAGGGGCCATCTTCCTGTGAGTCACCCGTGTTTTGCTCCGAACAGTGCCTTAAGGGCAGCTTAAGTGGAGTTAGAATTCGATCAGTTTAAAATGGCCGAATGTGAGAAGCATGCAGGCAAATCTTGCGAAATCATTTTCCGCTTCCATCTGAAATGGTGGCGTAATCGCCGAATAAAGCGGTGTCGGTGTTTCGGCGTTCAGGCTTCTCTGCAGTGCGCAGCGACGGGCAGAGCAACGTTACTAGATTACTTTTCCAGTTTACGAACTCCGACGCCGTGGATGTCACCCTTGCCTGTACCGCCGAGCGGGGGCGCTCTCGTCGCTGTTTGACCGGCTTATCGATACAGTAGCCGCGCTGAACACGTCACCGAAGACTGCATCGAAGCGTTTTTTTGTGCCAGGCGTTTCTTTGTTGGGTTAAACTGCGCTGCAAGTTGATCGCTGCTCCTCTGTGTCCTTGCCAGATTTATAGAAGTGAGTTTCGAGCGACGCAGCTCGTGCGGCGTTGGCTCCGGCTGCAACTCAACAGAGAAGCGCAACAGCGTCGGTGCACCCGAGCTGTGCGTCCGTGAGTCGGTGCGTCCGAGCTGTCGACCTGTCTGCTCCCAAACCAAGGCAAGATAAGCGTTCTACATAATGTGCGACCTCAATTACAACTGAGCATCGCCAAGGCTGCAAACATTTTCTGGAAAGTGCTGGAAGAGCTATAGAAGTGCAGTCTTGCTCGCTTGGGTTGTGCTGAGCACGTGCCGGCATTCACTTGTCAGATACTGAATTTTGTTATTGCAACAGAATGCACTTTTTCTCTAGCACGTCTGTTGGCTCTTGTAAAAGCACGTCTCTTGCGGCTCCCATTAAGATGTATATGTTTTTTCCTATATGAATTGAATAAACTGCTTTCAATCGGACCTGTGCTATTACCGTCATTTTTCGCGTTTTATGACCTTAATAACGTCGAAGTTTCAAGGTGGTAGTCCTACATATCGCTTTAAAAAGCACGCATGTATCGTTGACTGTCTTGCTTCACCGATGGTACTCGGCCTTAGGTTTCGATATTTTCGGCAACATGCGACTCATTTACCGTGTCGTGGCTCGCCGTAAGCAAAGAGTCATTTAGTTTATAGGGAAGTAAATGAAACAAAAAACTATACCCGACCAAGAACCAGATGTCTCATCGAAATAGCTAATGATTCAGACATCCTGATCGTACAGCCGGCTGGCGTGTGCGACGACCGCTTCTTCTGCGCTCCTGTGCTTTAGGACGAAGCAAACTTGCGGAAAGTTCAATATAAAGCACGGTCTTAATGAGTCTGTGTTTAGATTTGATATTTTCACAAGTTTGCTCCGTCATAAGCTGCAGGAGCGCGGAAAACCGCAGTCGTGGCCTCGTGGCAGAGCGCCCGTCTCGGCTTCGGGAGGTGATGGGTTCGACTCCCGCCACCGGCCGGGTACCCACCGGTTTTCTCAAAATGGGTACAAGCTATAGCCCGGCCTGGTGCTCGGCTTACTAGGGCTACATTGCTTGGGAAAGGAGCCTGCGCCTTCAAATCCCGTCACTGTGGGCAGAGAGTCGTGTGGACAAAGCGAAAAAAAGGGCCACAAATTGGGCTTATGCCGCACGAGGCGGACTTATGGTTGCTTGGCGGGGGAACTTATCACTCATCCGTCAAGGCAACTGTTTGGTCTAAGACCCTTTTCCCAAGCATTTCACCCTAGAAGAGCCGAGCACCAGGCCAGGGGAAATCTTGTACCCATTAAAGAAACCGGTGGGTACCCGGCGGCACTGGGGATCGAACCCAGCACCTCCCGAATGCGAGGCGGATGCTCTACCACAAGGCCACGCTTCGGCCATCGCGTACGCCAGCTAACGATTTGGCCGGCTGTACTTCTGCCGCCCAGGACCGTTCGCGCAGCCTTAATGCCACTGTAGCTGCACATTCAAAATAACATTTGTGCCGTATCTTGGAAATATCCTCGATAAACAGGAATTACCGGCGTGAAACACGGCGCGCTCGTCTGATAGCGATAGTTCGTGTGACGAGAGACCGGCTGGAGCGGGCCAACAGCGTCGAAAGCGCCACCTCACGAAAGGGAGCCGATTGGGGCCACGTTTGGCCGCCGAACTGCAGCGGAGTTTGCAAACTGACCAGGTAGTCTAGTAACGTTGGGGCAGAGACCCCGATAATGAGGTTACGTATGACGGCATTGCGTTTCCAGCGAAGGAAGGGTTGTTTCATGGAAGAAAACCAAAGCCACCGAGGGTGAAGCTCACGAAGCATTGTATGCCGGCACCACTCACCTCCAATACGTGGCTGAATGCCGCATTCCCGCTATCCGAGACGAGCGCGAGTGAAGCCATCGGAAGTTGGACGGCTTGTCCCGGAAGTGGGGTGTCTGCTGTGTATTTCAATGCAAGAAGTCGCGTCTTTCACCGTTTTGTTCTCAGTTTTTTGCGCTGTTCTCGTGTAATGTCTGCTGTTGTATGAAATGAACCAGCAAGCTGAATGCGAGAAAAATAAGCATTGTGTGCAGAACCCTGTAGTTTCCGAGAAACCGAAGAAAACAGGCTTGCAGGTCTCACCCTGCCGCGGCAAAGAAGTACGCGCATTGAACACTGTTATTATCTGGTTCTTGTCTTTCGAACGTGAAGGAGAAGTAGTGGAAATACGATGAGGCTAGGTCATCTTAAAACCAAATTTTCGTGCAGCAAAGAAAAGGCACAGTGCGAGAGGAACGACTGACAAGAAAGACGAGTGCTGCAGTGCGCGTGAAAAGCGCTGTTAGAAGTCAACTGCACCAAACACCACGAATAAAAGCCCATTCAGGCTTAACTTGCTACAATACGAAACATTACATGACAAACTCCGTCGAAAAAGCAGCACCATACCTTTAGGAGGCACTAATGTGAACCAACCTAGCATCGTCGACACCGCACCAGATAGCAGCCTAGCCCTCGCTCCGGTTCGGTCTAAACATAATCCGGTAAAATGGTCACTGCAATATCAGCTGCCCAGTGAATGTTTCCACCTATTCTCTCTTATATTTATCCCCCATACACAGCATAACTTGGGCTTGACCGCGAGAACAAGCATCACAGAAAAGAGCAAAGTTCGCGACGCCAGCACAACAGTCCACAGAGTTGAGCAGACGAAGCTCCATACTTGCTGCGTGTAACGACGTCCTGTCGTCTGCTAGTGTCGTCCCATTGCGATGCAATAGACCCTTATTTTTGAAGCGTCTTTCCCGAAGACTTCGCTGGTCTCCTCGCTCAGTTGACGGCACAACAGGCAGGCATTGTCATGTAAAAATACGAGAACGGCGAAAAGACGAAATGCTAAGTGGGAAAACAAAACTGGAACTGAAAAATCGTGCTGAGGTTCGATTTCTTCCACTGCCAAAGGCTGACTTCCGGGGCAAGGCCGCGTACTTCCGGTGACTTAACTTTCGGGCGCTTGATGCACCATCCAACCCCCTAGTGGAGATCAGTAGCCGGCATGAACGGAGACAAGCAAAAAGTTGGTGGCAGAGTGTAGCAGCGACAAAACAGACTTATGTCAGAGGAAGCCACGTCGCACTAGTTAAATTTTGCCGACTTTCAAATCCCCGCTGAAAATACATAGATAACTTTCGGAGCTGCTAAACGCAAACACTAGGTTCGATGTGGATGAAAATTCAAGCTTGACAATCACAAAAAAAAGGGAGGAAATCTTGCAGGCGAAATTTTGACATTTAACTCCGTTTTTTCACGATATGACTAGACAGACCGACAAAAAAAAGTAATTTCAAAAATTAAGCTTAAAAACAAAATCGTTCTGCAACATTTGCTCTATTCACTAAAGAAGAAAGCGCTGGCACAACACTCATGAAAATCAAAACACATTTAGACACGTCACAGCTTCTGAAACTTCCCAAGTATTTCTCAAGAAAACTGTCACTGGTGTACCCTCTTAAACGCCACTGTTCATAATTTACAATATAATTGCGAAGGGAATGCTTACAAAGCGTGAACAGATGACATTTGGTTGAAAACTTCGTAGAACTCCTCATAAGTTAATATTGGGCTACATCGATAATGGCTGACTGGCATGGAGCACGCATAAAGAACATTTTACGGAGTTCTCATGAAGAAGCTAGAATGCACGCAGTTAGGTTCAAAATTATAGAAATAAGCGAGATCGATATATTAAAATTAACATTTTCATGCGGTACAAAAATGAGTTCGTAAGAAATGGTTCACTCTCACTTGGTTCGGCTTCCAAATCCAGAAAAGCATTTGACTCAGCGCTACCAGGATATTTTCACAAACAGAAATCGTGATGGAACCATTCCTAGAATCGGCAAGGACGCACCTTCTTGTTTGCCTAATTTGAAGCAATAGAGATAGCTACAAGATATTCCGTCCCTCGGCTACCTTGCCGGAGAGCCCAACTCATCGTCTGCATGGTATTACCAGGATAGAAGTCCTTTATGAATGCTGTCAAAAAAAGAAAAACAACATGCAGAACACCTTACGCGCATGCCCCCCCCCCCCCCTCCCTCCGTATTTGTTTTCAGCTTTTGCCAAGAAAATCGAAGGTCTGTTTGTGGGTCACAGCCTTATTGCTAAACCTGATGACCTGCGGGTTATCGGGAGGAGTTGAGAAATCTAAAAGAAGAGGAGAGATGGTGTATATTATTCGTCCGCCCCGTTTCTATTTCCACCGAGGAAAACAACCTGGCTGAGATGGCGACTGGATTGGGCAAAAACCGCGTGCGGCTTATGACTCGTCTGTGGATTCAGCCGCAATGTGCAGCGCTACCAGTGTTGCAACATCAATAGCACGTGCAGGTATACCGTACGATATTTCATGGGAAAGAGTCTAGGCGATCATTTTTTCGGAGCACTGTGTGGTCTGGTAGAAGCGCGAATTTGCGGAGTTGATCCTTTATAGAGAGGATCTTATTTCGAGGACTGCGAACGGCCGAACCGAATCTGATGTTTTACTTAAAGTACCGGGCCTCGGCTCTCCAAAATTCGATTTTGAATTCTTGAGCAAGGTGCGCGCTGAAACTGGGTGTCTATTTTGATATTTGAAGTTGTTTAGTATCTTAAATTTTTTTTCGCTCGTCGCATGCCCTTTGCTACTTTCAAGTGAGAATGGGCATTAAATGCGCGTTTGAAGCAGTGAGTCGCAGAGTTCGCGCGTGTTAATTCAGCGCCTTTATCACAGAGGCGGAGCCCCGAACAAGTACATCCTCATGAGGAAGTCACTCCCTGACCGAATTCTTGCAGTGCGACTTCATGTCGCAGAACTCGTTAGCCAATCCTTGGCGTCGCGGTGTATAACGCCACGTCAACTGAAAAATATCCGTGGTCTTGCTCCACCGGAAAATTACAGCGAATGTGCAAGGCAACGGTCCACGTGTGTGCCCTTTCTAGGTGTCCGTGTTCAAACACGCTGACGGCTGTATTGGGTCTTAGGCTACATACGCTATTCTCTATACTTAGCCAGATGGTTGTGTCACTGTCAGGAAAGTTTCAGCGGAGGCATGCGGTGAACGAAGTCGTGAAAAATATTTTTTTTTTCTTATTTTATGATGAGGAACATGCGCCGCTATAAAACTGAAACGTGGAAACTTGATATGGGAGTCGTCTTGAACATTTATACAGACAACAAGCCATGCGTGCATATACATGCATGCTGCCTTTGTGATAGCAGGGCCATTACTGCGAGTAATTTTCCAGCTTTTTCGCGATCGTGCATGTTATACTCTCACTACGCGTATGTTATTAGGCGACGCGTATATGTGCCCTTAGCCTGTTTTTCACTTGTGGTAGTGGGTATACAGTACATTACATGGCGAGACCCACATGTCACAGCAGCCAGGAGGACACTGACCTTCGGTAGCGCCATTCGTCGCGCTCACGACGACTGGCATGCAGACGCTCGCGTGGCTGGCAACTTGCCGCCACCGCAAGCACGGGCGCACTCACAGGCACCGCTGGCTTTGTCGCTGCTGCATTACAGATTTCTGGGCTTTAAAGCCGCATTACTCTTGATCATGGTCTTCTTTCACTCGCATTGCCATGTGCGGACTGAAGAGATGAGGGCACGCGAGCGGCGCCTCTCTTCCCCGCCAAATCTCGTGCGTGTAGCTAGGTCACGGGAATCGAGTTGCAAACTCGAGTCGCGTATGCGAATTAACAATTCGTTTCGCTCGATGGTCGTCGCCAGTCGACCAGAGCTACACGCATCGTCTTCGGTGCTTGTCAAAGTGAAAGCGATTTAACACACCATTGGTGAATGCCAGCCTATCTGTATCACACGACAGAATTTCGAGAATTCTGTAGCAAAACACAATTACCATCGACAGCAGTCTGTCGCACAACACATGCCTTGACAGGTGTCTGTCGCAAGACAGAACCCACGACAGGTATCTCTCGCGAGACAGAACGCTCGACAGGTATGTGTCGCAAAACAGAACCCACTACATGCTGCTGTGCACCACATCCGCTGCTCCGGTGCGTCATCCGCTGGTCATCAAAACCACCGAAGCAAACATAGTGCAGTCTACTCAGTGCAGAAAAGATAAAATTGTGAATAATGAAATGTAAAGACTAAAACCATTAAAACCTTTCCTAGATAACTTCCTCGGTATCACATATTTTCATGAAAAACTTGGCATAAATCTAATCCCTTCATTGCCGGTGAAACAAAAAGCTGCCCTCCACTCAGTATTTGTAACTTCAAAAAACATGCAGACTGAAGACACGCTATCAGACTTCTGTTATAATAGACACTTTTAGTTGGACGTACGCAGTGAGCTTGCGTACGCAACGACACCGCGAGTAACGAATGCGCATGCGCAGAACGCAACGTATCTAGCCGCGCGTTGCGGACGCCCGCCCGCTGTAAAGCATAACGTAGCGTACGCAACGCGGAACGCTACGTGCTGCGTAGAGAACATGGCGGCGACCATCTCGCCCGCTTCGGACCGATTTCACTTCGCCGCTGCTTTCCTCAACGCGATGGTTCGCTCTAAACTGTGCTGTTAGCTTTTATTTTGTCTACTCTCACCCACACGCCAAAATATTATGGACAAATGCCCCTTGTTTTTCAGATATTGAGGCGATTTTTGACCTTTTAAGCCTAACTAAGGTTGTGTACGTTTATCGTCATAGAAACCGCACCTGTCGAATAATTTTTTTGAGTCATGTGCCTACTTTTGCACTTCATTAAACATTATACATTTTTTCCTTCATTAAAAACCGTAATATACTATTCATATTGTCAGAAACTGAAAACTGTTCAGCCGAGCGCTACAGCGCTTTCAGTGTTTGTCACTAGATGGCGACACAACACAACGGCTACGCGACTGCTCTGCGTCGGTACGGCCAACTATAAGTGTGACGGGGGTGTCCTTTACAGCGTACGGAACGTAGTGAGCGTTGCGTACGCAATGTCGCTACGTACGCAGCAACTAAAAGCGTCTAATGCCGTTATTGCATGCTCAGTTGCAAAAAAATCTTCTTTGAAAGAATTTTGGTTTTTCACAGAGGTGGCTTTATCATATTTTAGGTTCTATTATATACGCGAAATAACGACCTTTGCACCATGGAAGAGTTTGTGAATGGTTCATTTTCGTTCGCTTTAAACATAGAAGCAAGAGTTGCATAAATTCCGCTGAATATTTTACGTTTTGGAGAATGCTACTTAAAAAAAAAATGATGCTTTGGAAACTTGCCCCCTGCAGCGCAGTGTAAAATGCTCTCTTAAAAGGAGCGTGTGTCACAAATCGCTTTTCTGGCACCTGTGCCTGTAGCTTTGCATATTCAGAAGCATTATAAAACTCCTGCTTTATTGCAAACCAGAATGTATCAGCCATTTTTCTTTTCTTGCTGTAGAACTTTAAGAACATTCTCCAGCGCGCGATTAAATTTATTTGGTTCAAAAGAGCGCATCCGGCTGGAGAAAATGGCCTTACCTTATTTTAATTTTTTTGTCTACTGCAAAGCAAATTCGGTCGTCTTTCGTCGCTGGAAATGTCTTTTGAGTGTATAAAGTTCACCTGGTCATCCGATGCCACCTCGATTTTGTTCGCGCCGGTTTCATTTAAGTCAGTATCGTTCAGATTCGTATGCGAGACGGCTATGAGGTAATTGTCATCAATATTTAGAAACGCGTCATTCGAGGAGATTAGCGGCAAATGTATCCCACAATCAATTTTAAGCGAAAATAGGAACTGTGCCGAGAAGCAGCATTAAATAGTGTCGGGAACAACCAACGGCTATTTTTAAAAAGCAAAGAGATTACAATAACTATGTTTCATTGAATCATATTGACAGCTACTTTAGCATCTACAGCGTTTGACTTACATGAAACCCGAAATATTTTAATGGACAGAAGCGCTAGCCAACGAT
Organism: Amblyomma mixtum; assembly: GCF_055824585.1. Taxonomy (NCBI): domain Eukaryota; kingdom Metazoa; phylum Arthropoda; class Arachnida; order Ixodida; family Ixodidae; genus Amblyomma; species Amblyomma mixtum. The sequence goes on from NC_143015.1 coordinate 30,821,411, forward strand.
AGTCGCACACAAGAAAGGAGGGGCTTCACACCCCCCTATTCCTCTGTGCCTCTCGGCTTGTGCTACTCCCTTTTTTTATTTTGAGGTATGAAACAATGACCCGAAGCGCATATACTACCTAATCTATTAAATTGTTCAAGTGAATAAGTAACTGTGGGCAGGCTTTAGAGTTACAGATAAAAAAGCGACCACAAGAGACAAAAAATATCTTGTCAAAATACCGGCATTGTGGCTTCCCTTCTGCGCCATGTTTATTTTGTGTCGTTAGCAATTCTACTGTACCTGTCATCTCTCTGGCGTCAGTTTATGAAGTGCAGCGGAAAAGCAGCAAAAAAGCCCTTTTGTTCGGTAGATCATGTAATAGGCCCCGTAATTAAACATGAAATAAAACTATCAAAAATTTGACTCCTTCCTTTAGGAACGAAATTTGTGAGAATCTATGGTCATCCACCGTCGCCATTAAGTAGATTTAACGCAGAGCTCGTGATCAGAAGATTGCCGGATCGGTATAATTCCTTGTGGGTGGACTTAAAGGCTAAACTTCAACGCATTTTAACTGAGATGTCTCTTCAGGTTAAAGATTTCTTTGTGTTCCACATTATTTCCGAGCCGTGCACTATGGTTTTTCCTCAGAAACCAGCGGTGAACTTTGCATATAAATTACTTCTAAATAAAGAAATAGGTTTGGTTTGGTTTGGTTTATTGGGGTAGTGAAGGTCTCCGGAAATTTCGACCACCTGGGGTTCTTTAACGTGCACTGACATCGCACAGCACACGGGACTCTAGAATTTCGCCTTCGTCGAAATTCAGCCGCCACAGCCGGGATCGAACCCGCGTCTTTCGGGCTAGCAGCCGAGCGCCGTAACCACTGAGCCACCGCGGCGGGGCTAAATAAAGAAATAAACCGCTTACGTCAGAGCAGGTGAGCAAGTCGTGACGCACATCGCGAACTTGTTAAACTTATGTTTGCGCAAATGACAGAACTTTCCCAATACTTGGAAACCTTTGCGCAAATTCTCCACTCCAGCGGCTCTTTTGAAGATGACAGCGAGAGTTAAGGTTCGGGCACTAGACCTGCCTTGAATAACCGCCTCCCACTAATTCGAACAATGAGGAGCGCCTTTGCGTCATTGCTCTTTCGATATTGAGGGGGCGAAATTTAGACCAGTCCAACTTCTTCCACCGGTGTCTCCTGTAATAAGACTCGTTCCTTTTCCATTCTGGGAACAAAGTCCTCGAAAGAAAGAGAACACTTACTTAGTAAATTTCGTATTTACTATTTCAGGTGCACTCCGCTGCTCTCTGGATGGACAGAGTAGTGAGCCTACGTCATTTTCTCAGTCAAAAATTAGCAGGAGTTCTTGTCTGCCTACCTGGTCTGATGCCTGAAACTCTGTTGTCACGTTGTAGTAACGGCAATCCAGCAGTCAGGAAGACAACAACAAGCGTTGCAAACGAAGCTCTTTATTTGGGCTGACTTGCGCCCGCAAAAGAACTGAATCACTCGATGGCGGCGTAAGCAGCAAACGTGCTCGTCAGTCGTCGAACTACGAATGCCCGCCACTCGCGGCATCGCTCAATTTAAAGCCGGCAAGGAAACTTCGAGATAACAGGACATGATCATCTACAGTAATCTGGAAAAACGTAGATGCAGCTCTTCCTGGCTGCGATCAATCGAGATTAGTCCGGTCGCTTCTCGCGTCGCGTCACACTGTCCATGCGTGCCATACAGTGGTCTTGTCTGAGTAAAAGAGTTGCAACAGTACAATTTGTTGCATGCTACTATGTAGATAACGCACTTGCCTTGCGGCAAAAGTGGTGATGGTTGGTTTGGTTCATGGGGTTTAACGTCCCAAAGCGACTAAGGCTATGAGAGACGCCGTAGTGGAGGGCTCCGGAAATTTCGACCACCTGGGGTTCTTTAACGTGCGCTTACATTGCACAGTACACGGGCCCCTAGAATTTCTCCTCCAAAGAAATTCACAAAAGTGGTGACTCGTCACTTTATGCTCATCGCGCCTAAGTCTGCTTCAAAGCATTTTACTGTTCACCTATTTCACAGTGCTTTATCGGCAACCCATTAATTAAAGTAAATTAAATTGGTTTCAATTGTTACGTTTCACAAACTAATGTCGTAAGCTGTATGTAGCGTCTGGTGCCAAAAGTAACCGAGCAGCCGCGACGGGATTGGAGGCGCGGAGGCGCGTAGGCGCTGCGATCCCCTGGCGCTGAGCGCTGCTTCCCGGCTGCAAGTGTAAACTGGCTTACGTAAGCCTGCGCTTTCGCCTTCCTTCTCTCGTTGATAAAAGTTAGCAGACAGTATGTGCTGTGAGCAGTTTCGCGCTTTTGGAGTGCTGTCATACTGAACGAGGGTGCAAGATTACGTCAGCAAGTTTACACTCAGCGGCGGGGAGTAGCGACCAGCGCCGATTATAGCAGTGCCGCCGCACAGCTGCAAGCAAGCTCGCTCCGACCGCCAGCGTGGCTACTCGGTTACTTCTCGAAAAAAAAAACAGAATGTATATAGATTTATAACTACAGGAGGCCACAAAAGTTCTTGGTATAAGCAGATTACAACAAAGCTGACTTTCTAGGCAGTCTAAGCATGCAGCGAGCACCTGATGAATGTTCTATATTCTTTCCTGCGTGACCTGTGAAGTGCAGTTCTGAATGGCTGGCTGTTTGTTTACGCAGATAGAGCATCCAGATTTTTCGTGATTTCGGCATTCCGAAAACTTTTGTAGGCAACTACATAACGTATGCAATCATACAAATACACATCGATAGAACTCATTTAAAATTGCTATCATTAAAAGTATACACGATCACCCCCTCACAAGTGCACACATCAAAATAGCAAAAACCTTTATTTCGTTAAAATAACCCGAATTGAAACTTTAGAAACGCTGTTTCAACCGCATTAATTTTGAATTCCTACTGTATGCGACCCGCGCATTGTGCAGTTGTGAGCTTCGGTTACAAATATCAATGAACCACTAATTTTCTGTAACTTGGTTATTTCAGCTACTTTTGTTGCAGTCAAAGAGTTCCTCAACTCTTTGTTGGGGAACTCAAAGAGTTCCCCAACATTTCCTAGACTGAGATTGAAGAACCACGGGGGCCTTTGTGAATGGCTGGAGACGGCTGTGGCAGCTATCTTGTGTTGCTGCAAAGAGTGTCTGCTGTGGAGAGAATACTGTCAGGCTGTGGAAGGCAACCGTTGCTCAAGGTTTGATTTACGCTCGACTGACGGAGCCTGTCTCAGCTGCTCTGTGTTAATGCACTTGTTTACATAATGCTTTATTCTACACGGCATATCGTACGTAAGAAGGTGCACTCTCAAAACTAGAGGGCACAGACAACGACCTGCTATACCCTCTGTACCGGTTTTTACTCTTTTATAGTCGCTTTGTTTCACTCGTCACTGCGGGGAGGCCACAGGAAGCCTATGTATACTCCCATTCTTCAAGGACCGTTAGAAGTTACTTATTCTTTGTATCGTGGTCTGTCTTCACCGAAGAAGGTTTTCAGTCCTCCTTCTTCCTTGTCGCTGATGACAGCAGCCTTTTTTTCCTGCCTTGAGCGGACAGAACGGATACTTAGCGCTGTTGAGAGCTCTCTGCGTATGCAGATGTTTTAATTCGTATTCTTGCTTTACCATGTGACAAGGTGCTGACCTACCTACCAGTCGACGCTAGAAATTTTTAGAAGACTGAACCTTCTGTACTTCTAAAACGCTTTGAACAAGTCGCGCTTGTCGAAGCCATGGGCATGCTTACATCAGTTTTGAACAGATGTGTCTGGTCGTTGCTGCACTTTGTGCATAGCAAATATTCCATCATGGCAACGCTGACAAATTTTTCAACACACCCCTTCGTGCATCTGATTCACATTTCATACATCCGCTTCAATGTAAGCAGCCTTACGAGTAGAAAACTGCGCACACAGGAGCGATGGTTGGGCTGAACGGAAGCACTCAGTTTTGCATATATTTCCGATTTACCGCAAAAGGTTGCGAAAAGAGTTTTACAATCTATGTAATAAATCAGTGAGAGCCCTGTGACACTGCTAGTAGAGTCCCATTCAACTTTTTGTCGTTACAGTAGTGTAATCGAATTCTAACGCTTCCTGTGGATTGGGAGAAACTTGTCATGATTTTCCTTCTGAATGGATTTTCCTATGCATACAGTTCTGCTTTGAATTGGTTCCTGATTCTTCAATATGTGAAAACTCCAATGAAAAAGGAATCTTAAGTACCGCTCAGTTCGGTCGCCTCGAATCTTTGAAAGCTTTTCGAGCTGTTATGCAGGTTTTTTTCCCAAAGTTAAACTGCCAATTAGCAAATCAAAAGTGATCGTTTCAAATACCGTTTCCGCGCTTCAGAGTCGTGCAGACGACTGCAGGTGCTATGTAGTGTTCCGTAGTGAGCCTAATGTAGTATACAGAGCTAGGTGCAATGCTTAAGTAAGGGTGTTCAGCGGCCGCTCGAGTCAAATAGCGAAATGTTTCTAGCGGCAACGGTATGAAGAAATTGCGTATCTTTGCACGATCTCGCAGGAGGGGGCTTTTGTGTGAAATGTTTGCCGGGCTAATGGCCGAGAGGAAACTCAGCAAAGCTTTGTCTGACATGGGGACACTTCCCTATAATCACGTTTATGTTCTGTAGCTGAAAAACGTAGTGATTAGGACGCTGAAAGCGTCATGATGAAGGGTTGGAGCTACGCAGTGATCGACCCGACTAAGTAGGGAAGTTGTGCAAACGTCGATTAGGGATCGTGTTCAATTGGAACGCTGCCAGTGAGTAGCCGAAGTTCGAGATGCGTCCGAAAACAAGTGATCATGGCAAGTTTCTTAAAGGGGTAGAGACACCAAATTTTTGTGTTGTATCTCTGGGTTGTAAATAATGCGTAGCGATTCAGTGAGCGTGGAACACCATCTTAGAAGCATAAACTCGCATTATATAATTAATAATCGTATTATTTGTACCCAGCAGTTTCGGTTTCGGTTCGTAGTTGCCAGGTTTTGCCAGGCTCTTTCATGACGTCAAAAACCAGACAATGCGTTGTCACGTGGGTCCGGAAAGCCGTGACGTCGTGTAGGCATGTCGTCTGCTTGACACGCACGTGGTGCGCGTAAACACGGATAGCCGGGCGGAGGGCAAGTCGAACAGCTCCGAGTCGGAAAGAAGAGTTTTATTTCGGCGAAGACACCGATTAGGAGGAATCGCGGGATGACGCAGACGAGGAACAAGACGCCGCGGTTCGAACCCCGACAACCACTTCATTTTTGATCCGCTGGCCAGCGATTCCGAAGAGGAGGCAGGCGTCAGGCCCGACGCAGCTCAGATTGTGCCAGCGAACGCCGAGCACACGGTGTAGGCAACGTCAAATGGTAAAGGCGCGTTCACACTACGCCGACGATCGGCCGATTTCAATGTGGCGATGGTCGGCGGCAGCGATTTTAGTGCCGTCGGCGCGTCTGTCACACTGCGCAGACGCCGACCGACCCGTGTGTCACACTCTGCCGACAACAGCGCCGACCTCACGCTGACGTTGTCCCATCCCGACAGCTCGACGCTGCTTCTTCGTGCGCGCTGCTCGTCAGCTAGCTCCGTTGACGAAGGCGTCGTGGAAATCGAACTTATCTTCTATTATGGGACGAGTTCGCACTTAAGCGATGTGAAGAGTAGGCCTTTTATTATAGCACACTCAACTTCCAAAGCGCCGTCAACTGCGGAAGCGAGACCACCTAGGCCTAGCGACGACTAGGGCAGCCTGGGACCAGCGCGCAGTTCAGGCGCGTTCACACTAGGCCGACGGGACCCTGAGGTCGACGCGACAGCGACGGTCGCGTCGGCCAACCTGGTCGTTCCCCGACTAGCCAGTCACACTGCACCGACGACGACGCCCCAACGACCAAGCATCGTCCTAGTGTGACAACGCCGCCGACCAAAACGAGACCCGTTGGCCGACGTGCCTTGGGCATATCGGTGGCCGAGCGAAAACATTCGCCAACCAAAAACAAGTAGCGAGCTAAGAGCGCGAAGTGCAATCATTATTTAGACAAATAATGCACGTGCAGCAACATTCATCAAGCCATATGGCCACTTGGCCGACGCGCCGCACTGATCGTCGCTTGCGAACTGCCGCCCCACTGCAAGCAGGGACACGGAGCGGTGAGCATCGCTGCGCCGCTCTACCCAAGCTCCGCACGCAACCGCGGGTGTCGCACTTCGCCGCCGTACAGCAGTCCCCCAGAAAGACTGCTCGAGCAGCGACAAAGCATGCCTGCTTATGTTTCGAGCTTTCGGCAACGGCATCGCTCGCGGGCGCTCCGGCCGACGAGCTGTTCTGCTGCCTGGTTGCCGTGGTCGTCGCTAGGCCTATAGCCTCTTCCGCATCGAAGTCGCAGCGGCCAGCGCTTCGGAAGTCGCCTGCGCTATAATAAAAAGGCCTACTCTACACATCGCTTTACTGTCAACAGCATCATCTCACAATAAAATAATAGCATGCTAAATCTCCACGACGTCTTCAGCAGCGAAGCGAGCGGGCGCCAGGCGAGCCGGACCGCAACGTCGGGCCAGCGGCAGCTGCGAGGCGGTTGTGGAAAAAAGTTTGCTCGTATCACAGTCGTTACCTTTGCCAGCAGCTCAGTATTCGTCAGCGATCCTCAAAAATGACACATTTTTCACATTTCTTATCCCAGGGTTTATTATTTACGTCAAGAACACACTTTAGCTCCTTTTTATGACGCCGGCAGACGGGATCCAGGCTGGCCAGCCGGCATGCTCGGCTTACTTCACGTTCGCACAAGAAAATACATAACATCCATGATACTAGAGAATGCTTCCTACATTAGAGCACGGGCAATATGCCTCTGCAAAAGCGGATCTTTCGGCAACGACATCGCCTGCGGCAACGCCGGGCGTAAAGCACCATCGCACTCGCGAGCGTGCAGAAAAAAAAAAAAAGACTCGTGAGCACTCGTAACCAAGGTTGCTAGGCCGCGAAACCACAAAACTTGGTCCCGTACGTCAGAAAACTGTGCAATGACGTAGGAAATACTTGCTTGTGTTTTCTTCTCTGTTCCTACGTCACATTGATGCACTAGCGATGGCTCAGACTTCAAGAGTGAGCATTTTCACAAACTTTAAAATGAAATTAAAATATGTTCTAGACCTCCCTTAAATTTAATACTTCGCTCTTATGGTCCTCACATACAAAGGAAATGTATGGCAGTCTTTGGTACAACCTTAGAATTTGATGTCTCTACCCCTTTAAAAGAATAAGCCGACCCCCCATGGACGGTGTTCACGTGGAAGAATCAGCCCGTTTTCTTCACTTGCACTGCGTGGTATTGCTGACTGTCTGTCCCAAACGGGAACTAGGACATGTTTTGTCTTCTAAGATGTTCTGCAATTTGGCGTTTGATGGCGTTTGTAGCGCTGAATGAACTCATTCAATTTAGTAAGATGTCGTTTGGATTTTGCATTCCACCTGCGACTTTTGAGATATTGCCACGTATCATTGTAGTGTTTGTTCGTTCACGCTCAAAGCTGCAGGAAAGGGTTGTTATCACTTTTGTTCGTGACGCGAGAAGTGACCAGACTAATCTGGATAGATCGCAGCCATGAAAGGCTGCATCTAGGTTTTTCCAGATTACTGTAGATGATCTTGTCCTGTTATCTGGAAGTTTCCTTGCCGGCTTTAAATTGAGCGATGCCGCGAGCGGCGGACATTCGTAGTTCGACGATTGACGAGCACGCTTGTTACTTACGCCGCTACCGAGTGATTCAGTTGTTTTGCGGGCGCAAGTCAGCCCAAATAAAGAGCTTCGTTTGCAAGTCTTTCTGGTGTCTTCCTGACCGCTGGACTGCCGTTACTACAACGTGACATCTGGTGGAGGTGCTGGGTAGCCTTCCAGGTACCGGACAACCCCTGCAAATCGTGACGCCAGCCCTTTGAGTTATTCACCGGAGGATCTGACTCCAGTCTACCACGCAGCCTCTGGAGCCTCCAGCCATGACTTACGCCGCAGCAGTGCGCCGTCCTGTACCTCGACGACGGGACCCAAGCCCCTATCGCCCTTAGCCAGCTGCGCTGGAGCGCCGCCTACTCGGCCCAACTCGCCCGTCCTACGAGCGTCGCACCCGGCCGAGGAAATGCGACGAGTGGAGAACACCCGACCAGCGCCGCCCACTATGCTTCCACTACCGAGAAGCCGGTCACATTCTCCGGTACTGCCCATACAGAAGAATGGGCATCCGAAGGTTTTCTTACGACGCCCCACGACCCCGACCCGGCCAGCGACCAGCCGAAATCGAGGAGCTTTTGCGTCGGGAAGAATGCTCACCGCCCAACCGCCTACCACGTTCCCCGTCGCCATCGTCACCGCGCTTGGTATCTCTTAGCCGAGGCTACGCAGTGCGGGGACGCTCCCCCAGGCCCCGAAGGTTAAACTGAATAAAGCAGCCTCCGGAGGTGAGGTTGCTGATGAGCGCAAGAACTGAGATCCTCTATCAACGAAAGCACAAGACTATGCCTCAACTACGACGACCCCTACGACGACGACCCCTACGACGACGACAACCCCTACGACGACGACAACCCCTACGACGACAACGACCCCTACGACGAGGACGATCCCTACGACGAGGACGATCCCTACGACGAGGACGATCCCTACGACGAGGACGATCCCTACGACGAGGACGATCCCTACGACGAGGACGATCCCTACGACTACGACGATCCCTACGACTACGACGATCCCTACGACTACGACGAAAAAAACAACTACGACATCAGCGACGACGACGACGACACCGCCAGACTTGAAGCTTTTACCGCTGCCCTTACACCTTATTAGGAACGTTGAAGGACTCTAAGTTCTCGAAGCATTCTCCGTGTTTATTTTCATTTTAAAGCATCGAGACGATGCTTCTTTGGAAGGGGGGTAATGCCACGTATCATTGTAGTGTTTGTTCGTTCACGCTCAAAGCTGCAGGAAAGGGTTGTTATCACTTTTGTTCGTGACGCGAGAAGTGACCAGACTAATCTGGATAGATCGCAGCCATGAAAGGCTGCATCTAGGTTTTTCCAGATTACTGTAGATGATCTTGTCCTGTTATCTGGAAGTTTCCTTGCCGGCTTTAAATTGAGCGATGCCGCGAGCGGCGGACATTCGTAGTTCGACGATTGACGAGCACGCTTGTTACTTACGCCGCTACCGAGTGATTCAGTTGTTTTGCGGGCGCAAGTCAGCCCAAATAAAGAGCTTCGTTTGCAAGTCTTTCTGGTGTCTTCCTGACCGCTGGACTGCCGTTACTACAACGTGACAATATTTATGAACACGGTAGTGCGTGGCATTAAATTAGACCTTTGTCAAGGAAACTTTTCTGAACACTGTGAAGAGTGCAAACAAGGGGTGTGCAGTCCTATGTTCAGGGAATGTTCAAAAAATAATGCCGTCATAAACTGGAGTAGAAATCAGCTAACACAGGAGACAAGAAAGCGAGAGAAATAAAAAAACCAGAAGTATTATTTTATGAGCACTTCATATGTTTCGCTATCACGGAAGGAGAGAATATTTCATGACGGCGAGAATAAAATATAGAAGGGTGCATTGGAAAGTTAATTGCTGTGCGATGGATTGTCAGATGCTGTGTTCACGTTCTCGCAGTGTACAAAATTCTGTACTTGTGTTGATAAAAAATTCAGCTGAAGGTTAGCTGATGTGGTGTCCTCTTCGTTTTGTCCTGTCTTTAAGGCGATAATTTTTTCGTCATGTTATGCCAACTCGCCCTAACAGATACCCTTTTCAACGAAGATGTCCAGTAGTTTTTAGAAAATAGGCTTTTTCAGTTGGAAGAGCGCTATTTCGCCATAGCCAAGTCAGTGATGTTGCGCATCATAATGCAGCTAAGACGTGCTAACTAAAATAAAACTTCGGTTGGGCCTAGTTGGTACACGTTACTGTTGAGGTTAAGTTTGCGCAAACACGGGACGATCTACAACGAAGAGACACAGAGACACGCACAGGCACTACTAGCAACTTGTTTAGTCTTCTTAAGATCGCATATTTTATGCATATGATCACGCATGCTCAAACTCAATCTGGAAACAGCAGTCATGCCAAAGGCTGTTAACAGAAACGAGAGCGCGAAAAATTGAGTTCAATGGCGTACAGAGATACGGTCGGATCCCTAGTGCAGTCTTCTGCTTTTTCCTTTATGTGGTAGGCTTCCAAGGTCAGCGGCGCGTGTTCGTTTTTGCTTTTTCCAAGAATCACATTCTGGTCAAATCGCGGTGCACAACTGAGGCAAGTATTAAGGTGGGACAGAAGATGTGCACCTCTGTCTGTGTTCTTAACTTCATTCGCATGCTCTCTGAGTCGCTCATTTATGCAACGCCCTGTCTGCCCGATATACGTCTTTCCACATGCCACCGGGATGGTATATGCCTTTCCTTTTTCATGCGAAAAGACAAACATCGGGCAGACAGGGCGTTGCGCAAATGAAGACTCAGGGAGCATGCGAATAAGCTAAGAATAACACAGACAAAGGTGCACATCTTGTGTCATACCTTAATACCTGCCGTACTGTGCACCGCGATTTGACGAGAGTGTGATTCTTGAAAAAATCAAAAACGAACAAGCGCGGCTGGCCATGGAAGCCTACCGCTTGAAGGAAAAAGCAGAAGACTGCATTAGTGATACGTCCGTATCTCTGTACGCCGTTGAATTCAATTTTGTGCGCTCGCGTCTGTGTTAAGACCTGTGGCATGACTGTTGTGTTTCCACATCGTGTTTGAGCATGCGTGGACAGATGTATAAATGTGCGTTCTTAAGAAGAATAAACCAGTTGTTAGTAGCGCCTGTGTGTTCCTTTGTGTCTCTTCGTTGTGGATCGTCCCGTGTTGGCGCAACCTTCACCTCAAGAGTAACGTGCTAACTAGTAGGCTGGTTAAACAATATGGAGCGGTTAAATTTTGTATCATTGCTGTTAGTCTTCTTATTTGTTTAGAGGCGTGTAGACTACCCTAAGTAGTATTGATATCAGCTTTTAGGATTTCGAAAACGGATTTGCCCTCGGTTCTGTGGCATAAAAAATTGGTGCATCGTGCCACAATATATGCTATTTCGAGAAGCTTGCAGGTAAAGCAACACAGCCAGTGCAGGCAACCGTCGAGATGGCCAAACGTTTTTTGGCCATGCGCCGAATGTCACTGCATTTTTGAAATTATAAAATTTGATAAGGATATCTGTTATCGTACCCTGTACGCCTGTAATTATATAGGTTAAAAACTATATTCAAAAGCAAATTACTGAATAATAGTTAACAATCCTGCCGTTAACACCCCTTAATTGTATTCTTATGGGCTACACAGGTGACACTGCTTAGACGAATAAAGCACTCATCTAGCTGAAAAAGACTGTTGTCAAAAATTGTAGATCTTATTTGAAACATCGGGTGCAGCCATGTCATTTACACCTGGTGGCCAGACATTATAATCTCCATCAAGCTTGTATTCTATAACTCAGACTGGGAAAATAAGTGGCTTTAATAAGTGGCTAAAATAATGTTGTTTTCACACTAAATGAACGCGAATGACTCGCAAGGCTGACAATCTTTCAGTGGCAGTTTCTGGTAATGTTCTAGATTTATATTTTATCGGCGTTGGCCAGTTGCATCATACGCGGGCTAAAAACATAGAAAACGCCCCTCTTACACTCTAAAGCAAGCAGCCCAGCTGCGACAGCCGAGGCAGTGCCCTCACACAGACAGTTGCAACGTGCGAGCAGTTGCGAGAAATTGGTTCCAATGTCGCTGACCTTGGATTTTAATTGCTTAAAGAACTCTGCAATATTGTCGCAAGAGAGCATGGGTAATGAAAGACATAGTACGAGCATTTCAAACGACTGACTCGGATTTACCGAGGTGCAGAAGAATCGAACTTTTATCCTGGCGTGAGAAGGATTCCGGCGTGCAGTGGTTTTGGAGCAAGAGACACGTGCAAAGCAGGGGTGATTCCCCTTTCGTGAGAAAAAAAAAGAATGCGCACTTTGAGAACACCGCATTCACCGCCTGCAATTTGTGGTCATTGAACTGGAAGGCTTCCTAATGTGTTCCGAAAAGGCGCAGTGACATCCGCTGTCAGTAATGGCAGTCATTGCTGCGCGTCGTTTTTTTTTTACTTGGTAGCGGCATTCCCAAGACAGTCTAACAGCTCACTCTCAATAATGGAGCTCAAAAACTACTAGGGTTTTAAACTAGCTAAACCAAGTAGACGTGCAAAGTAATGGGTTTAGCCTGACTGACTCATAGTTTTGCTTTGCTGGCTAGTCGGCGGCGTCTGGCGGCGATATTAGGCAATGGTTACGCTGTCATTGAGGTAAAGCTGGTGTGATCTGTTCGCGCCGAAGATTGAAGCTGACGAAGAAAACAATGTGTAATGCACAGCACGAGAGTGTGTTGCAGATTAACACCGGTATGCACCCATGGAGGAAAAAAAACTGAGGAAGGAGCGTCCGGCGACAACCTTGAAGCCTAGTGTTAACAAGTAAAGATATACATAAAAAAAGAGAGTGTGTCCCTCCGTGATCGCCCCACGTGATAGCGTGCGGTAAAGTCTAGCCCCGCTGCACGCGCGCATGCGCCGATTAGAGCGGCAGACTAACTGTAGATCAACTTCCTTGCTGTAGACGCCCGCGGCGCGGGTCGCGCATACGAGCGCACTAAAACATACCGGAATTAAAACATAAAGGACCGGCTCGGAGAGCGAAAAACTGAGGGAGAAAACGACTTCAAAACGGCTTGCGAACGCTGGCCGCGTGACGTCATGCTCCCTCCTTAGTTTTTTTTCCTCCATGTATGCACCCTGGCAAATCCCCCGCCGTGGGTATGTGCCATTCAGCCTGAGGACATCATCATCATCATCATTAACACTGGTATTTTTGTTTCCACGGTAAACTGCCGGCTTTTTGATTGCCTGAAAACAATTAAGCATTGATTTATCGATTATAAAGATGCAATTATATTTTGGGGTACCTCGCAACGGAGGTTGACAAAAAAAAGACAATTTCGCACTATTCTGTATACGTTACTTCACAGCACTGCCATTCCTAACGGACCCATAGACATGTTTCTTTTTTTTCTGATTCGACTACACAGCCTATGGGAAACGCACATGGTGGACCGACAACGTGAATATGTTGTTTCTTCAAAAGAAGATTTGAGCAGAATGATTGCTCATGTAAAAGAATTCTCATCCCAGACCGAGTCTGAGCCGGAGTGGCAACCATTCCTAGTGTCGGCTCTCGTTGGTCTTTTTCTAGTTTATCGTTTCTTAGGTCTGTCCTGCTGTGATGTAGTAGTAATGTTCCCTGCGTTGCCTTTTTTTTCGTGCACGGTTGTTTAAGTGTGTCGTATTATGCATTATGTTGATTTGAGATTGCTTTCATCATGGCTTCCACACAGTTCAAGTTGTACATAGCACATTGCTTCACTGTAACAAATTCCATGTTTAAGAAAAGAGATAGCATAGTGCTCTCGTAGCTCGCAAACGAAGCTGATCTGCTCGCTCCACTGCGTCTTCGAATACCACTCACAGCAGTGCTATCTGCTATTTCTTTATTTATTTCACAGCCATGAAGTTGCGTTTCCTATGTTGCCATTCCAATGGTCTCGGCACATACCCACATACATCGCGAGATCATGCTCACGGTTTACCCATCGGTATAGTGCTTTTGCGCCAATATCGCTCCTTGTTCTCGTAAAACATTAAAAGTACATTTTTTAGGCATACTAATGGTGCGTGGTCTTCCACAGCATCTAACCAGGAGAGTCCTTTAAAGGACAACAGCCTGTCCGCGGACAGACGGCAAAAAGTGGCTCTGTTTTTATAGAAATTTGCGTTTCGTTCTGATAATAAATAGCGCATACTATTCACCAGGGTGGAAATTTGGGCAAGTCGGTATTGATCCATAACATAAGAGTAGCGCAAAACCAGGACGATGAACACAAGGGGAGAGAAGTCATAGTGTTGTTGGTGTGTGTTCTCTCCCCTTGTGTCCATCTTCCTGGTTTTGCGCTACTCTTATGTTATGGAGCGCATACTATTGCCGATGAAAACTTTGCTACTTCTGGTGAGCATTTTGGAGTGGGAAGGCCACTTGTACAAGGGGTTAAAACATGCACGCATTATATCGCTGTAGGCAACAGCTCGATCGATATCCGCGTCATGAATGTGAGAAATATGGTCTTGGTAAGACTGTCTTCCGTACACCGATCAGTGCAAAGGACCATGCTTCATGTGGGCGCTATGCAGCCCTTTGATCTCTAATGCCCTATCACTTCAGGAATGCTCGGCTAGAGTGGGTTTCAATATAAAAACAGCTGATATCCGTGCTCTATGGATGCACATTTAAGACACTTAAACTGAGTTCTTTAATGAAGCCATTTTTCTCAACGAATTTCTCTGAAAATTTTCTACTCTCGTACAGCCAGCTAGGCTCCATCCCAAATCTGTGCTCATTATAAAAACAAACAGTTATATTTCTTCCTTAAATGGGGTTTCTTCTATCTCGCCCGCTGTTTGCCAAACAGTTGCACTCCTTGCGTGCGACAGAACGTCTTAGGTACAGTGCACTTATGGGAACAAAATTTGAGACATCTCATTTGGAATCCCACCGTAGGAGGGCTATTTTGTGGCAAATATTGTCCAGAGTAAAATGTTTCTTTTATTCTGCTAATTCATAGCTATGTTATGCCACTTTGTTCAGAGGTTTTCCCCATAGCTTCGACAACTTCAGGTTATTCTTGCGTTGACGCAACGATACCCATTTATCTTTTTCTTTCGAGCTCTGCTGAGAAGAAGGAAAGCATCCTTCGGTGAGCATAACGAAAGAACGTTAAAACCGGGCGTGATGAGCAGCAACGAGTTTCCGATTTTCATGCACAGAAACAGAGGTGTACCTTCGTTGGGAAAAGTCTTGGCTATTGCATATGACTTTCCTCAAGAGACAGCTTGTGGTTTGTATGAAAGACTCATGGTTTGTGTGAAATGTGCCCAAAAGTGTTTAATGTTCATGTTTTTGACAATCAATATTTATTTACTGCTTCGTTTTGTAAACGAAAAGAGGGCAAAAGCGGTAAAGGTTAGCATTCTCAATTTAGCGAAAACAAAGGGCTAGTGTTTTCGTCTCTCTGTCGAAAGGAGCATCAAAACTTAAAAAAAACTTGAAAACTAAACGCTTATTTCTAGTGCCAAGGGAGGATATTCAATATTCTCGAAGATAGTTTAAACAAGGCCTCTTCTGAAAAAGGTCGCCCGTGTTTGGCCACACATTACAAAACCAGGGAGCGCGTTATTGTAACACACGTCGGAAAGCGCCAGCTGCATAAAATGATGACAGCCGTTTTCCCTTTAACGTCTTCACCGTGATGTCTGCAGGGTGTGGGGATATTTGGTGAGGCTTCAGAGGATGATATATTTATACGTGGAAATCAAGCCACGCCGCCTCATACTAAACCACAAATAACAGCGGTAGGAAACGTCCAACTCGTGTTTCGAGTCAGGACCAGCTTCGTAAATTCACAACCGAAAGAAATATAAATTGCTTCAGAGTGTAAACTGTCCGTGGGTATGTTGGAAAAAATTTGCCTTCGAATACTTACAAACAAGAAGCCAAATGGTGACGATAGAATTTCCAACTCTACAGAGCAGAGCAGACAATGCTTGTCGAATACATACATGGCTAAAGCGCGCATTCAATAGTTTGCAGAGAGCTGAGGAAAACTTGATGTAGTAAGGTTTCTGCGACTTTTTTTTCCCCTCAAGACACAGAAAACAGGAATTTCAAACCCCGTGCTTCGACAATTATAGCCTTAGTTACTTATGATCCATAAAACTCTACACAGCACACACATCACCAGTTTTGTACAGTTTTTTTGTGGTCGGAGGGCTCGCATGAAGATCACGTGATCCTCTTTTAGGAATCGTTGTACCTATATCCTTGCAGTCGTCCTTTATATTGATTTGTTTCTTTTGTTCTACGTCCACGGCATTTCACATCGCCTAAAGAAAGTAGGGACGAGGTACGGGATGAACGTTGTTTTCACTGCGAAGAATAAGCTTGCTGGTGTGCAAAGCTGTGCGCAAAAAGCTTGAGTATGGTGGCGACCGCGCAAGGAGTAAATGTACGATAGCCCACAGAAATAGGCACACAGATTGTGACACAGGCGTTGTATATCGCGTTCCGCTTTCGTGTGGGAAGAATTACATCTACCAGACTGGTCGATGTATCAATGACAGTCTAGCGGAACACCGCAGATCATTGAAAGGCGCTGTATCCTCCAACCTCGCATGGCGTTGCAGGGGTTGCAAAGACTGCTTTCCTCACCTAGATAGGATAAGTATCTTGTCCAGGCACAGTGATAAGGTACGTCGGGAGATGATAGAAGCTTACTCGATCAAAAAAGAAGCAGACGCGTGTGCCTCATCACCGTCGGTCAGCCTGCAGGATAAGGAGGTTCCTTCTCTGCGCAGTTTCATGAGTGCGAGTAGACAATACGGGGGTTGGCCTGATGCGCTTGCATTGTTTTTCTGTTGTTGTGTTCTCAGATCACGCAAGAATGAAATGTTATTGGTTTCATTTGCACGCGTGGAAATCGCTTGTTGTGTTTCCTTTTATGTTTTCTAACGCCTTTAAGGCTTCATTTTCGAGAATAAAAATTCAGTTGATAGTCTGCGCTTGGGTTGTTTCTCCTCTTTCGCTTTGGTCCTCGTTTTTTGCGCTGCTAAGTATGAATCGATACCAACTAGCCCAACTTTCTGTTATATTAGTCACTTGACCGCATCCTGGCATACTGAACCTGTGGTGCTTAGCGGTTACGTCCCTCAAAGACCATGTCTGCTCCTAATATACATTAGCGATCTCTCATCCTACCTTACCCTTCATAAATGTGTATGACATTAATACTATACTAGAAGCATCCGAGAAAAGTGTGCATTGCTTAAAGGATAAACTGAGTGCTTAAGATATCAGTTTTAATATTAATTCCTCTAAATCTAGCTCCATTATATTCTCATCTCTTTGAAAGACTGCTCATAATCTGTAATTCCCTGGACGCAAACATTATTCTTGCTGCTGACCACGCGATATTTCCTGGAATAGAACTAAACTGTCATCTGAAATTTCAGACAGATATAAACTGGCTAAGACGAAAAATCCCATACGGTATAAAGGTGCTCACGAAGGTGCACCGTTACTGTAATTAATGCTTCCTTAGCTTCCTCTGCTGCGTGGTCATTCGTAGCCATCTTAACTACTGCATTTCTTATCGTAGGAACGCTTTCAGAACACTAATATTATCGGAACCGTATACAGAACTAAGCCGTGAGCATTATTGTAATCAGAAACTTTTTCCCAGCGCGCAGTTAGTACACGCTCATATCATCACAGCAATCTCGTCGATGGTTTATTATTCTTTGGCAGCGTCGCATAAATTTTTACAGAACGTTCTCGTTGCGATAATTGATGTTACCTAATTTCCTCAGCCAGATTTCAACTACTTCCATGCCGCAACATTTTGCTACTACCGAATCCTGCAACTACTTACGGTGAAATCTGAGTTCATTTTCTGGCAGATATTTGCGGAAATAAATCCCATTTAGCATGAAGCAATCATTGCGACTTCCTGATTTTAAAAGCAATTTGGTGTATATCTTCAATCATGCTAGATATCTATTCTCATTAATGCGGAGTGCAGTTTTGACAAGTATATAATTTACTTTTCTTTGAACCTTCTCAACTATTTCATACTGTTATTACACTAATCAATATTAGCTTGCTTTATAGTGCGTTTCAACGTGTAACTTCGTGCTTTTTCGTTTTTTGCCGTTGCTTTTATTTTAATATTTTTGTGCCCTCTTCAAACTTTTGTGCACTCTTTATCTCTGCAGCCGCTTGTTTGGTAGCTCCTCCTGAACTTGTTTTACGGGAAGTTTCCCCTTACACTGTTCGCAGTTTTTCCGAATATAAATTTTCACTTAGCACAACGTATTCCTTGACAGCATTTGTTGACGACGGTTTGCATCAGAGTGCGGTTAATATGTTTTAACTAGTGGACACATTTGCTAATACTCAATAGCTAACTTTTAAAAGTTTGATGTTTAGCTCCTCATATATCGGTTCCTTCCTGTACCACCGTACACAAAAGCCATATCAGTTTTTGGATTATCGAAAATGCCACTTCACTCACCGCTGCGGTGCACTGAATTTGGGGAGCGCATACGGAAGAAAACAAAATGGTGCCGCGTGAGAGAGGATTAGCCAGGCCTCTGAGCAAGAATCGCGCCAATTCTTTTCTCAGCACTGCCTTAGACCGGCGAGCGTGCAAAAAGCACGTGACGGGTTTGCCACAGTGTGTCGCTCGTTCGTGGGCGTGGCTTAAGATCTTTTCTCCTGACACCCGGTTTCGGTTTTCAATGATGTGCGACTCCAAAATTCTTCGTGCGGCAGCGGCGACAAATGGGCCATTTTTGGAAATTGAAAAACTTTTTGGTTATTACTTATGGCTAGCCGCAATCTTCAAATTAAGTTTGGTTTATTGGGGCTTAACGTCCCAAAGCGACTGAGGCCATGAGAGACGCCGTAGTGAAGGGCTCCGGAATTTCGACCACCTGGGGTTCTTTAACGTGCACTGACATCGCACAGCACACGGTCCTCTAGAATTTCGTCTTCATCGAAATTCAGCCGCCGCGGCCGGGATCGAACCCGCGTCTTTCGGGTCAGCAGCCGAGCGCCGTAACTACTGAGCCACCGCGGCGGGGCTTCAAATTAAGTGAACAGCCCAACAGAGATAGTTAAAATTTAGCTAATGCATACCAGTTAACAAGCCTGCTAGTCACCACATGCTTACTTAATTCTGATTCACACCACCGCTCACAATATTGTGTACAAAAAAAATTCTAAGAGTACTGGATTAAACATTCTGCACGTATATATATTTTAGGATCAACAATGCTGGCCTCCGTTACAGAGTAGTTGCATGAACGCGTGCGCGAACAAAGAAAAATGATCTGTGGCCAAAACTGAATAAAGAGGAAGGACATCAGTTAAGGTTTTAAACATGATGTGCTGCCTAAGTTGACTCGTTTTTTCATCTATATATTTTTTCATATTAGTGTGACGTAAATTTTTTATCACTCAGGGCGTAGAAAAAATTCGGCACGAAAAAAACGTACTTGGAGAATACCTGGGTAATATGCGATTCGCTGAAGACATTGCCTTGCTAAGTCTCTCAGGAGATGAACTGCGAAGCATGATCAGTGAGTTAGACAGGCAGTGCAGAACGTTCGATCTTGAAATTAACGCGTAGAAGACCAAAGTAATGTTCAACAGTCTCGCAAGGGAACAGCAACTCACAATTGGTAGCGAGTTGCTGGAAGAGGTAAGGGAATATATCTGCTTAGGGTACGTAGTGGCTGCTGATCCAGATCACGAGGGAGGTGATTACAAGAATACGAGGGGTGGAGCGCATATGGCAACAGCAGCTCACAATTGGTAGCGAGTTGCTGGAAGAGGTAAGGGAATATGTCTGCTTAGGGTACGCAGTGGCTGCTGATCCAGATCACGAGAGGGAGGTGATTAGAAGAATAAGAGGGGTGGAGCGCTTAAGGGAAGTTCCTCAGATCATGAATGGCAGTTTACCAACGTTTCTCAAGAGAAAAGTATATATCAGCGGTGTCTTGGTGGTACTTACCTACGCGGCAGAAACGTGGAGGCTTACGGAAAAGGTTCAAATTAAGAACAGCGCAGCGAGCTAAGGAAAGAAAAATGACAGATGTAGCTTTAAGAGACCGGAAGAGGGCAGAGTAGCTGAGGGATCAAACACGGGTTTATGATACCCTTGTCGAAATCGAGGAAGAAATTGGCTTAGGCAGGGCATATGTAATGCGATGCGAACTCACGACAACCGCTGATCCTTAAGGGTAACGGAGTGGATTCCAAGAGAAGGCAAGCGTAGCAGGGGGCAGCAGAAAGTTAGGTGTGCGGATGGTGGGAGTTCGACTGGAGATTAAGAAGTTGTCGGAGATACGGCAGCTGCAGCTGTCTAAATACGAGGTGAATTGTAGAGACATGGGCGGGGCATTTGCCGGGCAGGTGTCATAGTCAGACTGATGATGATAGTGATGAATTGTGCTGAAAGAGATATATCTTTGAAAGAATTTGACATGCGTACTGGTGCGGGCTGAAGGGCTCGTGTCGAGCTTGTTGGCCCTTAATTCGCTCTTAAACTGCTCTTTATTCATTTTTACAAGGTCAGAAGAGCACAAATCTTTGTGGCATTCGACCACGTATATCTAACACCTAAACTCTACCGTGCAACTGTTTACCGACCGAGGTGTTCCTTACAACTTGAATAACTGCCACCCCAGTCTTAAGCTTTCCTTTTTCCTTCTTTTTTTGCTTCTGTCTACTATTCGCAAACGTTTGCTACTTCTGTACTCATAAAATTTTAGATGTTACGCGAAATATTTTGAAGGAATTTCGCTCTTGCTTGTGAAAAGAGAAAATAGCGCTGAGAGCAACAAAAGCAGCCAGAGCAGGGAACTGGAAGACAGGGAAGTAGATATGCGGCTCAAATAGTGTGTCCCTGACTTTTACAACACATCTTTAACCTAAGCACATGACGTAACAGTTGCGCTGCGAACGCTGCAGCGCCTTGAGCGTCTCATTGCCTTTTGAAGAGTGTAAACGTCTCCGCGTAACCTTCACGTTAACGCGGCAGCGCTCTCGTTGAACAAACTCTGCTCAACAGAGGCAACAAACCATGGCAAATCGGTCACAGAACAGAAACAATACGGCTCAAATGTCAATTCTTTATGGTTACTCTGAACTGTTACGGTGAAGACGGACTGCTTTCAAGACATTCTAATAAAATTTGGTGAAAACAAACACGACTGTACACGCGATCAGAGGGAGCAATACAGAACAGGCTCGAATTTACTTACTGCTCAACGTGGACGTGTGGTTTCGATCGTTACTATAGCTTTCGCAAGAGAAAGGGGCAGAAAGCCGAAACGAAAAGGAAAAAAAAAAAGAGTCTGGAGGCAGCATCTTCTCCGAAAATCTGTTTGACGACCACCATTTTGCCAGTATTTTCTAAGATTAGAAAGTGGCAAGAGAACAGCGGGAAAGCGGCTGTGTAATAGAAAGTGAACCATATAAATCACGTTCCAATCAAAAGGCACCAAAATACACCTTTTAATAAAATTTTACCACTAATAATTCGCAACGAGCGCAATCAAATAGTGCACCTTGAATTGTATTGCATCTGCAAAAAAAAAACAAGGTAAACAATGCGTAGAAGTGCGCGGAATATATTTTTGAGTAACTGGTGTTGTTTGCTCGTAATGTTCATCAGTAAGGAACTTGAATTAGGTTTGGCATACATTCCTTCCCTTGCGAATTGTATTTTAGCCTAATTTCTAGTTGTTTGTGTCTGGTCTAGGAGGGTTTTCATTTATTCATTTCTAGTTTTCATTATTGAAGCGAAAGGCCTATATGCCTCATCAGCAACGACACCCGGCGTCAGCTTTGACGAGCAGCACAATTCACGTCAATCGCAGACTGCGTCACCGTTGTATCCAATAAACTTAAAAATTCTTCCATAGGTGCGGGCAACTGAACCGAAGAGTTTCTGATTGCGAAGCAAGCACACAACCCATTCGCCACCGAATGTTATTGCTTCTTGTTGAACAAAGGTTAACTTAGTCTATGTTTTGCTTTATGATTTTGGTTTATTGGGGTTTAACGTCCCAAAGCGACTAAGGCTATGAGAGACGCCGTAGTGGAGGGCTCCGGAAATTTCGACCACCTGGGGTTCTTTAACGTGCACTGACATCGCACAGTACACGGGCCTCGAATTTCTCCTCCAAAGAAATTCTAGCCGCCGCGGCCGGGATCGAACCCGCGTCTTTCGGGTCAGCAGCCGAGCACCATAATCGTTGAGCCACCGCGGCGGCCTTTATGATTTTATGATAATGAGTAGGTGCCTCTTTTAAATGGAAGAGAAAAAAAACAAAACATATGAGAATAAAACAAAAAGAGATAAAAATAAAGATAAATGCATTCGCAATAAAAGCACGTAACCAGCCTTAAGTTAACATCGTAGATCTTGCTATTTGCAAGGGGTTGGTTTCTCGAGGATAAAAATAAAAACATTATAACTTAGGTGCGGATTTTCTAAATCATTTGAGACTTCTAGGTTCTATGCAAGCAAAGCCGGAAGAAATTGAAAAAAAAAAACAGTCTGGCAGTAGCATTTCCTCCGAGAAACCTTTTGGCTATTTGTGGCGCCTTGCTTGTCTTATCTTACAATAGAAAATGGCTGGAAAGTAGCACGAAAGTAGTAGGCATACGAAGAGAGAAGCATACGAATTACGTGCCAGAAAAAGGCGTCTAGATGCTGGTATACTAAATAATTGATGACTAATATATCCCAACAAGATAGTTATCCTTCAATATTATTGCATCTCCGAGAAACGAACTAAACAATAAGCACAACTGCGACCAAAAAATTGTTGAGCATATTAAGAGCGGTTTCATGGTACTGCTCGTCGTTGTGCATATTGCGCATACATTTCATATGTATTCCTCCTATTACAAATATACATCTGTCTCAAGTTGTGCTTTACCCTGATTCCATGGTGTGTCTGGCCTACGGGCCTTGTAAACTTGCGATTACTACTCATTACGATTATTCTTTTGAATACGTCAGTTTGCAAGCGTACAAAACAATAAAGCGTTAGGAGGATGCTTTCGAAATTTTTTGCGATTTTTAATGGACACTCTCCGGATACCGGGTGCGAAAAGAAAATAAAGCAAACTATGGTGCCTGCATTTTCTAAGAAATCCTGTTCATTAAGGACTAACCTTTCGTTTGCTAACTGTAGAAATTTACAATAAAAAAAGCAAGAAAGTTCCAGGCAAATAGAAAGGTAAACATACACACAACAGAGCAATGCCTGAAATTTCCAGGCACAAAGATTGCAGCTGCTAACAAGGAAGCACTATTAGGACATCGAAGAAAGAGCGACCATTAGCATTCAGCAGTCTCCGTCGGTACTAGAAGTGCTTCCAACCCGTTGCAAGTTTGGCGTGTTCTCGAGAAAGCAGTCGCAAAAACTTGTTAACTTAACCCTTTAGCCGTCTCGGTGTAGTGCGCCACAACACACGAAACATAATGGTGTGTTTTGCGAACTCTTGGAACTTAAAGTGCGTTTTTAAATTGCACTCGGCATTCAGACACCTGAGGGCACGCAAGCACATGTTGGGATTGAATAGCACAGGTGCAGTATTTGCTTCCTCTGCCGAATTCCGCCCCAGGACCTGGATACATGGGCATCAGTTTTAATTTTGAGGGAAGTCTCGATTATCGTAAATATTGAAGCAAATAGTTAATCTTCAGATGCCTTTCAAGATCGTTCTACTAAAGTTTGTCTATGGCTCGCATCCAGCAGCTAAAACTTGCACAGAAAAGCAATCGCTAAAGTTTTGGCGGTCGCAAAAGCGCTAATAGCAAGAAATGCAAGTCTTCAGTTGGGAGATCTGTGGATATATTGTTTGCAGTAGAATCGTCCCATATATGAAAAAATGCCTTCATAAACAACTTCGTGTTGAAAAGTGCGCTTACCCACCATTTCTGGGTACGCATGCTTTCTGTAATTATATGCCGATGAGTTTTCAGTTACATTATGAAACAAGAGACGCATGCAAAGTAGGAAAAAAAGTAAAGGACAGAACCTACGAAACAAAGAGCATCAGTGCACCATTTTCCTTCCGTTAAAACAAAAGTTACTGACGATCAATGAGGTGGATGCGGCAGATTATGCATTAGCATCAGTTTCCACGGGACGCAGTAGGCGATGCCGCTGACGCGTTCACACCATGAGTGCGGATGGCGAGACCCAGATAGATTGGGTGACCCCACACTTCAATTTGTAATGAATCAGCTGCACCACAGCGTCACACGCAATACCACTTCTACACTGTCCCTTAACACGTCCCCACCCACTTTTCGTATTCTCTCCTCCACTTATTCCTCTCCCTTTAAAATTGAAAGGCGATTCTCACTCTCCATTTTGCCAGCTACCAACTGGTGTTTCGAACGGTAGAATGGGCGGGTAGGTTTGAAATGCATTAACACTAGAAAGCCCATCGTAAACAGAAGGCGGCGTCTTAAGTACACGAAGGAGCCAACCCAGGTGGCATAGTGGAGACAAGGTAATCCCCTCCACTAGTAACTGCGATTCAAAAGTAACTTTCCAAAAAAATATAATTATGAATAATGACTCGGAATTACTCAGCAAAAAAAGAGACTAAGGGTTACTCCGCAAAGAGCAAAGTAAAACTTATCGTCAAAATTGTGTAAGCAATCTTTAATGAGAAACAGGATACAGGGTAGAATGCACAGAGAATAAGAAAAAAAGATAAGAAGTAAACAAGCATTCATCCAACGCAAAAATAAGACCTAACGCTAACGCATTGTCATGGCGCAATCAAAATTAATTACCCCAATTTTTATTTTCGATAATGATGATCGCTAATTAAGATGCATTAAACCCAAACATACGTCCATGAAGATGTCAATTGCGAATTTAATAGTATAAACTTTCTGCATATTCCAACATATCAGGCAGAAAAAATTATACGCGCCAAAAAGACTGGAATGCTCTTCATTAGCAATAAACTTTCCTATGGACAAGAAAAGGTAGAATATGCTTCAGGATTATTTCTATTCTTTTCATTACTGTATAATATGTGTTTCTTATGTATCAAGAGCTGAAACCTGACGGGCCTGGCAAGTTAAACTTAGGGCGTTGAGATTTTGGGGAAGTTCGCACTTAATGAGGCAACTTGTAATTTACCTTGTGCACTCTACCTAGCTCGTATTCGCCTAGAGTGAAATACTATAAGCTAGCTGCTCTTGTGTGTATTTTCGTTCTAAGTGAAACATTTTTAATGCGTAAAACTCAGAATTGCATCTAAGTTTATTTTTAGTCATGCTGACCTGACCTGTGTCCACGCACTACCAGTCTGGTGGTATGAGTTCTGGCCTCGCTTGTAAAAGCAAAAGCCCCATTTTTTAAGAAAGAAATCTCTACTCCACAACGAAAGCCGCAAAAGCCGCATCGCTGAAGTGTGCCCAAATTTGAATTGACCTTGTGAGCCTGAATAAACCAAAAATATTCGCGACTAGGTTTCCAACCAACGGCAGTGCGCACAGATCAGCCTCGGTGGCCTGTGCTCCAGAGTACAAGTCTATCGCCGCAGCCAGTCACGCCTCGTGGTAAACTCCAACACACCCTCGCGCTCTCCATTGCACGTCGTCGTCTCCGTTAGCTAATATTACTATAGAACTAATATCGCCGCCAGACGTGCCGACAACTCGGCGAAGCAAACCCATTAGCCAACCAGGCTAATCAGATGCTGCCGCACGTCTACTCGGTTTAAATACGTTAGAACACTACCACTGCTTTTTTTGTTTTACCAATCATTTTATGAATAAGGTAATTCCCTTATGGCTCTCGTTTAAAAATGACTTCCTTTTTCAGATCGTAGAAATTTGAGTCAAATGTAACGTTTTACGCAACTTAAAACGAGGCTTCTAGGCGCACAGCATGATTTCGATTTTTTTAGTCGGTTTATTAAAGTTTCACATTGATTTGGCGAAATGTTTCTTCTTTAATACTGAAGAAAAAAAGAAAAAAACTGAAGGAACTGCAATTTCTCATTTACAGTAATGCAATTTGGGCCAGTGGTTACTGGAATCATTGTTAAAAGTAACTTTTAGCAATGCCATCGTACAAAGTGCTCAAATTATGAATTCGGAACTCGACTCAAACCAGATTACTTTCTCTTGTTTTCAAGTTTCACGGGCATTGCCTCCGACGCGCTGCGTACCTTACTAAACGAGCGCCCATTTCTAACCTAAGACGTTCGCTTTATAAAAAAGTTAGGGTTTTAACACTCTTAAGTTGAGCAAACGTGCGAAAGATGTTTCGGCTGATTGGCTCATGGTTTTGCTGCTCTGGGTCATCAGCATCTCTGGCACGATATTAGACTGAGGTTAAACTCTGATCAAGGTTAAGCTGATATCACTGATCTCTCCGCGCCGCCGTGGGTTCAAATGCCAGTCGCGGCAGTAATCATTTTATTTATTCATTTACCTATTTATTCATTTATTTCACTCACAAGAGACCAAACTCTTGGAAGGCAACGGCTGATGACTGTACGACTGGTGGACAAGATTCATAATTGGGGCTGGTGAGCTATAAGTTCTTTCACAGTTTCCAACCATCTTCTTTGCTGAGTGGTTATACCCTACTCAGGCACGAGTCGAACTTCTGTTTGCCAGCGTTAATCGATATAGGCTTCATGAGTAAAGCTTCTGCAATGAATGTGCACAAATATTATTGAGCCGCAGGAGCAAATGTTATTTGTCGAAGAACTTTCAGCATGCGGTCTGCAGCGGGACTCTTGAGTGTTCACAACTCTCGCGACTCCTCATAATATGTATTGAGCTAAATGTACAAAACAGAATGCTTACGTAAATCAATATTATAAAAACACGATAAAGTAGTGAGCTATTTGGCCGCAAGGGGCGGGATGCTGTTTAAGGCAAAGTAACCGGCTTGGAAGGCTCCTCTGAGTGCCGGCATTGGTTTAAATATCTCGAAAAGCTGGCTGCATGAAAATAAAATGAACTCTCTGATGGTAGTACTTACACTTCAGAGTTTGGGCACATTTAAAATTTTCAGGAAAGAAAAATGAACATTATGATTTGCACGGGCTCTGACGAGGATATTGGTGCATATCCTGGGTGTTCTCCAAAAGACCAAGTAAATTTGAAAACGAGTGAATTCGGATAACTTGTTAATTTCTTCGCAATTACAGTGACGGCAATGGAAAGCGGCACAAACGAGCGGTATTGGCTAATCAGGGCAGTTACGTAGATGAATTAATGGGTGTTTATTTACATCATTAAGACTTAGCGTGGTTAAAAAAAAGACGAGTGGAACCCAATATCTAAAAACAAACAATTATGAGGCTGTTTAAAACCTGCTCACAACATGCACAAGTTTTCTACGTTAGAAATGATAAGAAAACGTCTGGTCTACGTCCGACACATACTGGGTCGAGGCGACGGCTTTGGACCCAAGACGGGTTCTTCTCTCTTGGGCTCGTTACTCGTGTTCCTATGTGGCTCTTCTCGTGGCTCGTTATTCGTGGCTCGTCTTTCTCTGGCTCGTTAGGACTGTGGCTCGTTAGCGGCAGACACGGAGCGGGGAGTAACGCGTTTCGACGCTGAACTACAGCCCTATCGCCTACGCAACTATCCGAATGCCTTCCGTCGCTTCCTGCCCGCCGCCTATACCTCGCCAGTTCCGCGCTGCGCGCATCATAACTCGGTTCCCTTTATTCTAGATGAGGTAACCCCGGAACTAAAAGCCAGAGGAACGCTTCACTGTCCCTCGTCGTTGCGAGATCTGCGGTGACCGCTAGCAAGGCAGTCTTCTCACTGACCATGGCGGAAGTCAAGTACAAAAAGCTGATGCCGCTAGACAAGAGAATAGCCTTCGCCTTCTCGGGCTCGAAGTCTGGCTCACTGATATGAACGGGGGTGTCTGTAATCACTATCATAACTAAGTCCACTGCACTGCCAAACCTTCTCCCATATCAGCTCAATTAACTCAACATTGTGCCACCGAGCGACCACCTTATACAGCAAGCTCCCTGATATCGCCTTATCTCCTACTCTCCCTATTCATCCGCTCACCTGACTCTCTGTCGCCTTCTGCTACGCTTGCCTTCTCTTGGAACCCTCTTCCCGTTACAGTAAGGCAACATTTTTGTACGGACGCTTGTAGGGCCGCGAAGTGTTGTGAACGATGACGACGCGGTGGTGCGCGCGTGTGTGCTGTTCGACTGTCCTAACGTCGATTCGCTGCCTAGCAGATTACCTCTGCTGCATATAGCCATTACGTAGTATTTAGTGGAAGTGCTGGGTTCGACCCACCTACCGTGATGTTCCCACTGGAGCCCATCTTGGCGTATCCCGCACGTACGACAGCGTGCGCCGCCGCTTCTTTTGGCCAGGTCTATACCACTTTGTCCGGCGTTATGTGGCCGAACCGCGCCTTCGGCTCTCCCTCCCGGACGCCTTTAGCCGACTCCCATCCCTATAAACCCGATTTCATATCTCGGCCTTGAACTGCTCGGCCCTTTTTGGCAGTGTACTGCCCGCCACCGCCTCCACGAGTACTTACGCTCGGGGCACCATCGGCCGCGCGGACGCCGACCGTCTTGTCGCCCGCCAGCGTTTCTCAGCGGCCCAATTAACTCAGAAACGCCGTCATGACTGTTGCTGTCGCAACGGCAGTTGACTCTCTTGTGTTGCTCTGAGACCCGTCCCACCATGTTTGCCTGTATGAAAAACTTCTGCCGTGATATACAGGCCCTTACTATGTCGTACGTCTCGTGACCG
The DNA here is from genome assembly GCF_055824585.1 of Amblyomma mixtum. Lineage (NCBI taxonomy): Eukaryota > Metazoa > Arthropoda > Arachnida > Ixodida > Ixodidae > Amblyomma > Amblyomma mixtum. The sequence continues at coordinate 30,849,966 of NC_143015.1, forward strand.
CGGTGACGTACGAGATCGCCCTGCTGCACCCCGTACCGACATCACACATTTGCCACGGCGGAAGCCTTCTATCTCGCACTCTCTCCCTTGCCTGTGTAGGGCACACCGGGACAGTTCTTTTGCCGCGGTGGTGGTGGAGGAAAACGTTTATTTGCTCTATTTTACAATTTTTTTTTTGCGGCTTCAGATGGAGTCTTCTATCTTATCATCAGGGTCGGTTCCCCTAGTCCAGGGCTCCGCTGAGGGTAGCTGCCCTGCGTGCACGCCTTACTAGTCCTTGTTGGACTTTCAGGATTTCGCTGAATAGCATCCTTTCCCACTGTACCGTACTCGGGTTTTCTATTATAGCTAGCTCGTCTATTTTCTGGCAAGCCCATGTAGTATCGTATAGCGTTGGTTTGTCTCCGCAGCACGGGCACTTGCTCTTGTGCTGCGTGGGGTAGATTTTACTTAGGAGGTAGCGCTATGGACGCTGGAAGGCCGACGAAATGTTTTGAACGACGACCATGCTGTGGTGCGCGCTTTTGTGCTATTCGACTGTCCCAAGCTGTCGATCCTCTCGCTAGAAAGTTACCTCTGCTACACACAGCCACTGTTTATTTATTTAGAGCATACTGCAGGACCAGTGAAGGGCCCTGGCAGGAGGAGGGGCACAATGAGCACAAAACAAAAAGTACAACGCAAGACATCAACAAAAACAATTCAGTGACGGCCTGTTCAAAGGAATCAATTTCAACTACTGATGGTGGTGTTAGCTGATTCCACTCGATAATAGTGGAGGGGAAAAGAAAATTTGAATATGTTAGTTCTGACAAAGTAAGGTTTCAACGACTCAGCGTGCATGTTTGTTGTTGACTTAGACGCTATCGGTTGAAGATACAAATCAGTAGCCATTGACAATTTCTTATTTCGTAATAGAAAGAGAAATCTTGACCTTAGTATTTTGCGCCGAGCTTCAAGGGAATGTATATTATGTTGAAGCAATAGAACGGTTGGTGAGTCAGTAGTGCGATGATTAGAAAAAAATAAACCGAACAGCTTTACGCTGAATTCTTTCTAGGGCATTAATATTAGTCTTTGTGTGAGGATCCCAAACAGTGCATGCATACTCATGTTTTGGTCTAATCATGGTGTAATATGCCAGTTGCTTAACGTTAGGGGGAGCTTGTTTTAACTTGTGTCTAAGAAAACAGAGATTGCGAAACGAAGAAGAGCAACGGTGTCAATATATTTACTCCAACTAAGAGTACTCGTTAAGGTGCTTCTATTGTTTTACTTCCGAAAGGTGCCGGGTGGGAAGATTATGTGAAAAGGAATGGCTGGTTCTTTTATTAGTGATCAGCATAAACACGTCTTGTCAGCATTTAGTTTCATCCTCCATTTAACGCACCATTCACTAAGACTATGTAGGTTACAATTAAGTAAAATCTGGTCACCTGCTACATTAACTTCATTAAACAAAACACAATCGTCGGCAAACATCCTAATTTGGACAGGATGACTGATGATGTCTGTAATGTCATTAATATAGATAAGAAATAGTAGTGGTCCAAGCACACTACCTTGCGGGACACCAGAAGTGACTGGAAGTTTGTCAGAACAGTGAACATCGATACTAGCATATTCAAATCGATTCGATAAATAAGCCGAAACCCAGTTAACAATAAAAGAAGGACGACCAATAGTTTCAAGTTTATGGATAAGTTTACTGAGCGGAATTAAATCAAAAGCTTTCTTAAAATCTAGAAATGTGAGATTTATTTGGCTCGAAATGTCAAGAAGATGAGAGAAATTGTGAATTGCGGATATGAGTTGAATAACCGTCGAAAAGCCGTTGCGATAACTGTGCTAGAAAGCGGATAATTTGATGTTGGCATCAAGAAATGCGTTGATGTACTTGGCTATGATACGTTGAAGACGTTTGCAGCATGAGGGGTCAACGATATGGGACAGTTATTATTAAACTATGCGGCATCACCTGCTTTGTGTACGGGAACGACACGGGCCACCCTCCAATCAGGTGGAAGACCTGAAGACAAAAGAGAAGCACGAAAATGATGGCAAGAAGGTGCGAAGCTATCTCAGCATAACCATGTAAAAATGAGTTAGGTATTTCGTCAGGCCGAAAAGTTGCTTTTGTTTTAAGATTCAATTGCATTGCACATACGAGGTCTGTTAGAAAAGTATCCGACCTTATTTTTTTTTGCGAACACCTGATGGATATGAAACAAGTGCGCTTGCACCAGCAGACCTTGAGCCGTCGTGCGCATGCACGAATTTTTTCCCGCCTGCCGATAGCGTCAGTCGCTGGGAGGCAGCGTTTGAGTGAGGTAGTGCGCTGTGCCCTCGTCGGTTTTTTAGTCCAAGCAAAATGGCGGTGCGACAGGAGCAGCGCTAATGCATCAAATTTTGCCAGAAACGGGGCGACAGCCAAGTGGAAACCTTTCGGAATATTCAGACGGTTTTCGGTGATGATGCTTAAAGCAGCACACAAATTAAGCAATAGTAGAACTGGTTTAAAGATGGCCGCACATCGATGGAGAGCGAGCCACGCTCCAGTCGGCCATCAACATGCCGAAATGGCCAGGTCATTGCCGAAGTGAACGCTCTGGTGATGCGGGACCGTCGTGTGACTATCCGTGAAATTGCGGAAGAGGTGAACATCAGTAGTTTTTCTGCACATTCAATTATCACCGAAGATTTCGCCATGAAGAGAGTTGCGGCGAAATTCGCGCCGAAGCTGCTCACGGTGGAGCAAAAGCAGCTTCGCGTTGAAGTCTCACAGGACACGCTGGATTCCACAAACAGTGACCCCGACTTCATCAACACCATAATCACTGGTGACGAGTCTTGGGTGTACTGGTACGACCCGGAAACCAAATCCCAGTCGTCACAGTAGAAGCATTCTACGTCCCCAAGACCAAAGAAGGCCTGCCAAATGCTCAGCAACGTCAAAGTGATGCTGACTGCTTTCTTGGACTCTCGCTGTGTGGCACACCACGAGTACGCACGCCCCAGGGTCAAACAATGACCAAAGAGTACTACAGGGGTGTCCTCCGTCGCCTACGCGATGCTGTGCGGTGCAAGAGAGCGGAGTTGAAGTCAACAGGAAATTGGCGCATCCATCATGACAATGCTCTTGCACATTCCTCGCATTTCATTCAGATTTTTTGGCGAAAAACCAGACTCCTGTAGTTAGGCAGACTCCTTACTCTCTTGATATGGCCCCCTGCGACTTCTGGTTGTTTCCCAAAATCAAGAGGTTATTGAAAGGAGCGCGATTTAACACAAGAGAGGACATTAGGGCTGCAACGACAGCTGAGCTAAACTCCATTCCGAAAAAGGCCTTTTCGGAATACTTCCAACAGTGGCAGTACATCTGGGAGAAGTGTGTGGAGTCCCAAGGAGACTACTTTGAAGGTAATTAGGTTTCCAACGCTCCAGTTATGCCATTTTTTTTCTTCGGCCAAAGGTCTGATACTTTTCTAACAGACCTCGTATACCAGGTTGTGATACAAGATCAAGCAGAGGCTTTGAACGACAATCACGAGTTGTAAAATAATTTGTAGGTTGGGAAAACACGCTGTGAAAATATGAATTGAACTTGTTGTCAGCAATATATTTCTTGTTGGTGAGCAACGTGCCCTCATGCATCATCACAGGCAGGAATTTTTTTTTTGCTTAAACAATTCCAAAATTTCTGGGCGGCGTTACGAATGCAATCTGTCATAATATTTTGAAAGTAATGTCACTTAGCAGCCGCAAAAACTTTAGTGAAAGAAGCCTGCTTCATTTGAATGATGCTGCGAGGGACACGTGCTCTTCTTAAGCGTTTTTTCTTTTGAAATGCAAGATTTCTCGCGTACTCCAGGGATTAGATTTGGCAGTTTTTTTGGCTCTTGTTGGAATAAATTTGTTGATACTATAATATGTGCACATATCCTTAAGCTTAGACCAGAGTTCAGATGAGTCAATTCTGTCAAAGCTGCTGAGACACAGATCTAAACATTCTAATACAGTTTCGTCCCTGGCTGCGACAAATCTTTTACAATCACGGTTTCGGACGGTACGGCACGTTGATCAGCGACGAATTCACAAGCGAAATACAAGAACTCATGATCAGACAATACTTGATCAATCGAAACAGAAAACGTTTCAAGAGAGCGGCTGAAAAAAAAATGAAGTCTAGAACAAAGGCAGACCAGCCATGAATACGCGTAGCTGGTCCTACTACCTGTTTCAAATTGTGACACAGCATATTATCAAATAAATATTCGGCATTTGCTCAATGTCGTGAGTTAGATAAAGCCAAATCCCAAATAGTGCCAGGGAAGTTAAAATCACGCACATGAAATGCGTTTTTATGCTTGAATAATGACATGTGTTCTGACAAATCCCGTTGAAACTGAGGAGGGGAATCTGGACCTCGGTAGACAGCGAATAGAATAAGAGAATGGCCCCTAAAAGATAGCATAAGGGAAATGCTTTCATGGTAATAGATTTGACGAGTTAAAGTCGCATGAATATTTTTCTTAACCAGAATCGCAACTCCCCCACCTCTTGATAATCTGTCACGTCGGTAGACTCGATAAGTTGGAGGAAGAACGTCTGTTGCACAGCGCAGCCACGTCTCAGTGATGATGACGACATGTGGATTGTAGCGAAGAAATGTTAGTTAGCTACACTTGTTGCTGGGCTAGTTGGTGCATTATTCTTTGTACAAAAGTTAGCGCGTTGTCCTGTCCACCTTTCTTGTTAGTTAGTTATATGTGGTTTTATGGCGCATAAGCAACTATGGCTATCATGCGCCAAACACAAGGTTAGATGATGTTATGTCAAGTGTACAGAGGTTACATTATAATAGATTTAAAAGATCGGCTTTCTTTAGAAACTTACAAACAAGTAAAAACTCGACAAGTGTTTGCTCGCCTAAAAGCAATGCGGGATGAAATGGAATGTGTTCATTGTAAAATACCGTAAAAATTTCTTTTCTAAGTTCTTCGAGACGCGAACAAGAAATTAAAATGTGATTTACTGTGAGCTCCTCACCACACATTTCACACACAGGTTTGTCTTTTTTTGTTAATAAGAAGTTATGGGTGATGTGTTTGTGACCTATGCGTAAACGACATAAAATTACTTCGATAAAACGCTCTTTATGGCGGCATGATTTCCATTCGTTTAAAATGGGCTTTATGGTATGCAGCTTGTTGTGTCCTTTATTTTCCCAAGAAGCTTGCCACTTGGCTCTTAGTCTGCTATGCACTAGCTTCATGTAATCTCTAGGAGGCAAATTCACATGTTTTATCTCCATGGTTCTGGTTTGTGCAGCACACATGTCGGCTCTCTCATTGTCCCTAATGCCAATGTGACTGGGAACCCAGCAGAATTTTATAACATGTTTTTGTGTTGTGACCTTTACTATATTGTGTATGATGCTTCCAATCAGTGGCTCCACGGCATTTTTGGAGTTTAATGCTGTAAGGACGCTCAGTGAATCTGTATAAATGATGCTGTTTTTGATGTTTTCATTTGTTATTTTCTGTACCGCAACACTAATAGCATAACACTCCGCGGTGAAAACTGTAGCACATGAGGGCAGTCGTACTGCATTTTCATTTTTTCCTTGTATTACTGCGCTTCCTACATGAGCATGAGTTTTTGACCCATCAATATAAAAGGCAGTATAACTTCTGTATTTTTGTTGTAGTGCTAGATATTCTTGTATTATATGGTATTGTGGTGTACAGGTTTCCCTGAGGCGTGTTAGTGTGACGTCACACACTGTCGGGAGAGTGTACCACGGTGGTAGCGCTCGTGTCTTGGGGCAATATTTTTGATTTCGTTTAGTATGTAGAGTTTGACATTTTTCTTCGAAGCGCAAGAGCAACGGCTTAATCGCATGGGGCTTGTTGTTGAAGAGTATTCGGGATGGGCATTTCGTGACAATTGGCTAACAGAGCTGTTTGGGCTGATAAAGGATTTTGATGATGTATGTGCAAGTTAGTGCAGTTCTTCGATCTTTTGAGGAAGGTTCATTAGTTTCCACATACAGACCTGCTATTGGTGAAGTTCTGTAAGCACCGGAAGACAACCTTAAACCAAGACTGTGGACAGGATCCAGCCGTTTTATGTAGGACGGTCTTGCTGAGCCATATACTATGGACCCATAGTCTAACTTAGAGCGAACCAGAGAACGATATATATGTAACAGGGAAGCCCTATCAGACCCCCAGCGTTTTCTTGATAGTATTTTCAGCACATTGAGGGCCTGGGAAACTTTTTTCTTTAAGCTGTTTATATGTGGCAAGAAAGTGAGCTTTTCATCGAAAGTTATTCCTAGGAATTTATGCTCTTGTTTGACAGGTAGTGGGGTTTGGTTTAAATATAGTATGGGGTCGGCCTGTAGGCCTCGTCTCAAAGAGAACAGAACCGCTACTGTTTCCTGAGGGGAAAATCTAAATCCGTTTCTATCTGCCCAGGTAGCCAGATTATTTATTGTTATTTGTATTTGCCGCTCACAGGTAGGTATGCTGGAAGACGTGCATGCTATTTGGAGGTCGTCTACGTAAACTGAGTACATTATGGATTTTGGGATTATTTTTCCTATGGAGTTCATTTTGATGACAAATAAGGTCGTGCTGAGGATGCACCCTTGGGGCACACCAGTTTCTTGGATAAAACTCTTGGAGGAGGTTGCGCCTAGGCGGGCTCTGAACGTTCGATTGGTCAGGAAGTCGCTCAAACAGCTCAGCATCCTGCCGCGGATACCTAGGTCCGCTAGGTCACGGAGAATACCGAACCTCCACGTGGTATCGTAAGCCTTCTCCAGGTCGAAGAAGACCCCGATACAGTGTTGGTTGTGGATGAACGCTTCCCGGACTGTGTTCTCAAAGCGTACAAGATGATCGGTTGTGGAACATGTCTTTTTAAAACCGCACTGGTGTATATCTAAAAGTTTCTGGGACTGAAGTATGAAGGTTAGTCTGATGTTTAAAATGCTTTCGAATGTAGCGAAGAAATGCTCCGCGCATTTATGTTCTTAAGTCTTAATTCCTTCGTACTCCGCGCACTACGTCATTCACTCTTTCGTGTGCTCTGCGATGGCAGTTTCACCCTTATGCTAGTGGTATCATCCCACGAAAACATTTGGCCAGCAACAAGCAACTTATTATTGATTATGGTCACCCTAATTTTGCTGTCTCGCTCAGTTTTAGCACTATTCTATACTAGTTTTCTTTTCCGTAGGTTTTCCTTCCAGTAGTCATTCTGAATGGATTTATTTTTTCCTTTAAGCTTGTGCGCGTTTTTAAGGACTTTTTGCTTTTCTTTATAATCCTATGAAAATATCATCACAGACCTGTTGACAGGGTTCTTTCCTAAACGATGAATTCTACCGACAGAAGTACAGTGGACATCAACTGTTTCCGAGAATTTCAGTTAGAATATTCTGCTTTCGATCAGATTCTGTCTCATCTGGTTCCTCGCTTACACCAAAAAAGACTAAATTGGAACGTCTAGTGTAATCTTCCATACAGACCAATTTTGACTGCAAGGCGTGAATTGTGCGTTCCATGTTATCAATACGTTCTCTTTGTGTTTCGAAATCCGCAAAGCGAGCGCTTAAGTACGATACTATTTGTTATAAATTCCCATGTTATGTTCTCAGGGCTACAATCTCGGCTGTTAACATGGAATGAGCGGTAAGCAACTGCTTTAACACTTCTTAACTGTCTTCATTCGAATTATCAGGTCCAGGCTTACATTCAATGTCACCACATAAAAGCAGCGCGCAAACATAAAACACGTGTTTGGCAATGATAACACACCGTTGTGGGCCCGGCCGGACGAAAAGACCGCGGCAGTCACTTCTTAGTGTCGCAGAATAACAAACAACATGTGTGAAGCAGAAGAGCGAGGCGTAAGCAGCAGGCCTAAGTGTGGTCCGCTGTGTGCCCACTTAAGTTGAAGCCTGGCTGTCAGTCTGTTAAACTAAGGTCCGGGCAGGTTACATGGAACGGGCGCGGTGCTTGAAGACGGTAATCATTCCGCTAGGAAATGAAATCTCCCGCATCTGATGTCAGATAATCTTGAAGGCACGTGTCGACTGCAGCGGTATCCTGCTGAAGAGTCAGTTTGGAGGGACCGAGCAGAAAAACCTGTACAAAACAGAAGAGCGAGGCGTGAAGCAACATGCCCCCTGCCATTACATAACACGGCCATTACGTAACAATATTGACACATTGTGATGACTGCAGTCCGGAGAGCCCGGCTGCGAAAATGGCTTCTAAAAGGAACTCTTTGTTTGGGCTGACTTGCGCCCACAATGGGTTGAATCATTCAGAGGCGGCGTAGCACCAACACGCGCGGCGGTCGTCGAACAGAAAATGCCCACCGCTGTCAGCCGTGCTCAATATAAAGCAGATAGCGAACTTTAAGGGACATGAAATATTGAACAGCGCAGAATCTGCTCCGCCTGGATGCGATCAATCTAGATAAATCTGGTCGCGTCTTGCATCACAAACAAGGCAATAAAGCAGTGTGCCGGCAGCTTTGAAGAATGAACAAACACTACACAGATTAGCGGCAGTACGTTATCTCGCCTTCGAATTACATGCACTGCCCCTGTAATTTCTTCTTGATTTCAACCATGATACCATCACTTGCTTTCGTTCTCTTGAGCACTCTGCTCCATTCTTGTTTGATAGCGTTACCCCATAACATTTTCCTCTCTGTTGCTAGCTGTGCTGCATGTTTTGAACAGAATTTGATGCCTCTGCTTCAGACTGCAAGTTTCCACCCTTAGGTTGAGTACTGCCAACACACATTTTTAAGCATTCTTCTTCAGGGATGCTGGTAAGCGGTTAGAGGCCAGCATAAGCAATTGTCAGCACAGGTGTCGGCGTCATCTTCGGCGTGACCAGCGCGCAGCATAGTGCAACGGAGTGGTGAATAGACCACCACAGACTTCCAAGGAATTAGACATGTAATTTCCTGCTTGCCTGTGCTCTAGGGGCATTTTGTTTGTGGAGAACTTCGTCCCAAGTGCGGCGATAGACATCGACGTAAATAGCATATCTACGTAGGTTTAGCTGAGGCACTCATTCAACCTGTTTGACTGTGCGTGATAAGCCATAGCTTTCTTGTGACTGCTGGTGTGAATTCGAAGACAGACTTTGTTAATTTATTTTTAAAGGAAGTGTTGTAGTCCCTCATTTTTACCGATAGTGCATCATGGCACCACACGATGGTTTTCACGAGTAAGCGGGCCATTTCAGCGTCGGTTAGGCGAAAAAATTGCAGTACCCCGGCATAAAGTTTTCAGTTAAGTGTCGCTACTGCAAACTATTTGCTTCCAGATGCGGATGTTGAAAAAAGACCCACAAATTATTTCCCACTTCTTGGACACCATTGTATTCAGTGGTATTGGCTGGGAAATTTCCTCAGATTTCACAGGTAGCGTCTTACGCCTACGGCAGTAGGCCGATAGTACTTTTTACGGATGCGTGATTTGGTCGGTGAAGCTCAAATGGCGAGTCGATGGCTCGTTGGTACCGGCGTCAATGATTTACCGTCAGAGTTCAGACCCCACATGCAGAAGAATTATTTTTTGGTATTTGCGAAGATCCTCTTGCAGAAAAATCTCGGAGGCTATACGGACACTAACGCAGAAAACGGCTCGCGGGACAGTGACGTTAAAGTCTTTGAGATGCCCGATGAGCGGTCGCGACTCGGAGCAATGCCTTTGACGATTCAGGCACTCGACGTCAATATATCATAGAGTAACATTCAGCAGTCAATCAGCCGCATTCACAAACACAGGCACTCAATATTCCTATTGGCCATTTGTCATTAGAACGAGTTGTCCGAGTACTTAATGCGATTGCACAAATGTTAGAAAAATCCAGGACTTCAACTTAGAAAGCTTGTTTTGCATATATTTGGCATTTTGATTGTTTTATTTTTCACACGCAGCATGATAAGTTGTTCTGCGTTTGCTAATAAAACTTTGTGTCTTGTGCTTTCGAACTATTTGGATATCTCTTGCGGGATATTCCTTGCGGGATATTTTTCGCGTGGCTGACCTTGATTTCAGCGGCCTGCACTCGGATAGATCAACGTCAAAGCCGCTCTCATAGACGGCGTTGGTGTGTGCGTCAATGAACTCGAATCCTGCCGAGCGCCTCCACCTGAAAGCGTTACCAGTACTTGGCACAGAAGCACTCAGCACCGCTCAGAAAACTCGTGCTGAGACCTATTAGGTGTGGCGCGTGCATACACTTCATCCTCGTCCTGTGCTCACCCACTAACGGGCGACAATATATCTGTCATGCGTATGAAGAATTTATTCGGAAATTTCTTTGAGACGAGTTAAGTGTATCGAAAAAGGATGTCTCAAAAACAGGGCTCCCGGCACCTTACACATGCCCTCCTCGTAATTTTTTATTCTTTCTCTGCATAGTGACAAAAGTGAACTAAAAAAGCAGAGAACGCGTAGTAGACGACCCCTGTTGGTTGCGATTCTTTTTTTTGTTTCACTATTAAAGTCAATAGTGGCCGCCGCTGGCAAAGGCAATGTTAACTGGAGGGACATGGTAGAGTCATTTGCTCTGCAGTGGGCATAGTCAAGCTGATGATGATGACTGAAAACGAGCGTCATGTCACGTGTCTGCTTTGCTACCAAGCCCGGCGACAACTCCGGCTGCGAAGGTTTAGACGGTTCAACATTATCGGAATAGCGCAAAGCACTCAGCACCCTGTCTGTGCCCTCTTTTGACGTCCAAATGATTCTGCAGCTTCGATAACATTGAGAGAACTCGCCCAAACTTCCATTTTGTGGGCAAACAGGGCTTCTTCAAACGTTTTCGTGATCAAGTGCATATATCTCGTGGAATATGTCGGCTAAATAAACCGTAAGTGACCGTTAACCATATTGGCGTTGTGAGTTGAAGGCGGTAGAGGGGAACGTAGATGGGTTGTAGCTGGTGTGGTTTTTATTTTCGAGCGCAGTTCAATGAACTCTTTATTACGATTGTAGTGATACAAGTGTATCTGCTGCTGTTCTTTGAGGCTAGATTTATTTACGTGAACGCACCCGTACCGAGTACAGAGTGCCATCGCTTCTCACATATTATGAACTCATATGAAAATCCGCGGAATTGGTTCGTGCACAATTGGAAGCGGTAATTTATTCAATGCCGTATGCTATTCACATAGAACGTTTTCATTTCCTGCCTCAATAACGCGAGGCTGCTACTGCCGCGGCGCTGGAGGCAACGCGATTTGTAGTTTTCGCCAACGCGAAGCTGAGCTTGCACGGAGACTAATAATTGCTCTCGTGTGGTGAGTGATGAACAATATATGAGGAAGCGCCATGTAAAAGTAGCACACAACAAAAACTATGAATAACCTAGGCAGCATCGACCAGCGCGCGAGTGATCGGTGGGCAGGGCGAGCGTAGCCAAACTGGATTTCTATGCTTTTGGCTTGTTGCAAGTTGGGCGGCTCGGGTGATTGCGAGGTCGGAGTTGCAGCAGTTTTATTTGACCACACAAGTTTGATGTTCTTAACAGTCATGGCCATAAATAGTCATTGAAAGCATCAGCTGCGATTGCCACTGCAGTGATCAGGATCACTTTAGCAATATTAGTTTTTACCACTCAACTGACAGGGGATAGCTATACTGGGATTTTTTAAACGCTTCAGGCTTTTGTACAAACGCACGACAATTAGCCGGTAGGCCTGCTCTTTATCGGGCCACTTCATGGTCGCGCTGCGCCTTTTAAAACATCCCAAGCTCTGTAAAGACTCTTTCAGCGAAGGTGAACTATTACTTAATAAATGGCCGTTTTGAGGTAAAGTCGTGCTTATGATTACGAACTTAGTTAAAACGTACGAACGAACTGAAGCCAGTTTTGCGAGGAGCAAAATTTTAAAATTAGCTACTCCTCGTTAATATAGAAACATGCTTTTTGAACTATAGAGAACGCAGCATTGTACGAAAGTTACATATATTTTCACCTTTTTATTTCTATTATAGACAACAGCGGAGCTCGAATCTTCTCGCTAGGCGTGAGAAATAATGTCCACGAATGCCAAACACAAACTTCGCCTTCGTTGCAACACACCAGTAAAAGCTTGTCCTTCCATCAGTACCATCTCATCATCTGACGGTGCCCTGAAAGCGGAAGGCAAGTTCGAGTACGCGACGCATGAAAACGGACAAGTAAATGCCACAAGCCGTTAAGCTAGTTCCAGGCCTGCGTGAGCGGCGCCGAACGTATTTCGGAGATCCATGGGTACAGGCAGAGAAATGACCGTACTCGCACAACCATATCCAGACAAAAGTCTGAGGATATTGGCCCTTGGGTTTTCTAATAAAGCCGTTGGAGCATTTTTTAAGTCAATGAGGTGGTACGAATGTGTCCGCGGAGGTGTTCTGATGGCGGTGTAATCCCTGTGCCTCTTTTTGCTAGAGAACAGTCAAAGTGAGACGCGGAAACACCACACACGAGCAGGGCGGGAGCAACCAGAGGGGGGACCTAGGGCACCCAAAAAGCAATAAAAAACCCGAAGTATGCCTCGAAGGAAAAAAAAAGACCACTGGGCTGCACAAAACTGCACAACTGGCGATCTTCAGCGAATCTGGTGCACAAGCTACCAGTCTTTTCAATGGCTCATACCCAGGAGTTCTGGACAAAACCAGTTTTCAGCAGGAAAGAGTTTATGAACGCAACTTTTTCATGTATTCTAAGATTTCAATAAAACAACCAATATATCCGCTGGACATTCAGCGGCATGATTACATTTTTTCTATTAACGTTTTCACTATCGTCAAAAGCCTTACCTGTTGGTTTCTATGGTAGCCTTAACTGCTCAATGCAAGATGTAGCAAAACTTCCAAAGCTTCCGAAGAATGACCCATTACCTCGACTGTTAACATAACAGTGCCTTACAATATCCTAAGCTGCTCGGTTTGTGTCAGGAATTTACAGAAAAGATATCTCTGCCGAGACTTTGAATGAAAGACTGCAAGGGGAGCATTTGGAAATCCGTCGACGTAAGTTGTATTATTGTCTCTAGGCACTGAAAGAGCGAAGTGTATACTGGCACCTCATTATATATCTGATGGCTTAAACCACAGTTTCAAAGTACGGGCGATTGCCTCAAAAACTGATGTATTTGGATTGTCTTTTTTTTTTCAGAGCAATACCCGATTGGAACAAATTGTCTTCAGACACTGCTTGTATTATGTCTAATGATGCTTTCTTTTCTACCTTATAACAACCATTTCAGCTTTGTGGTTCTGTGAAATATTCTCTTTTTGTTTTTGTTTTTTGTCATGCAATTTGGACTTGTTTCTATGGCTGACACTGCTTATGTTATGTTTGTTTTTTTATGTATATCCTCCCCCACTGCAATGCCGCTTGGCGCTGTGGGTAAATAAATAAATAAATAAATATGGCCCAAGAATGTTGGACATGAGGGCGTACTAAATCTGAATCCGAGGCTTCTCAGGAATATGTATAAGGCCGTTTGCGTGTTGTCTAGGACTGAGAAGACTAGTGAAAGCATGTCGGAAATAATCCTTTAAATGGCAAGCATTGAGCCCGGAAAACGGAGCTGAATGCCAGTTTGAAGCACCAGATCCGCGAGTACAAGTGGCAGTTACCAACTCAATCTCTTCGAGCAGTGGACAATAAACTGAAATTTATATTCGTGTAAGTCTTGTGGAGTGAATTATAACGCTAACTCTAAATGGTGGGCAGAAATGGCGCACCGTCGCCATAGCACAACCATAAAATGTTCTGGAGCGCCTATAGCGCAATTCGAAAAGACGGAAACGATATTCTTCCTATGGTTTAAAATCGTCCGTGCGAAAACAGAAGTCTTCATCGGTAAGATGCTACAAGGGAAATTTCAGTGTTTTTGTAACATCCGCATACACCATTTCGCTTAGGTATTCATCATATTGATAGCCAATTAAAAATCCAATACGAGTTTTACGTGCGTTTGTTCGGTCGCTTTACGGTGTGGCCGACTTCTAATACCGAGGATGGCTGAAGAGTTAGAATTGTCGGCAACTCATTTGAAGCTACATAGTCCACTAGAAAAAGGCGTGCATGCACCAGTAACTATACATTAACCTCGTCTAAACAACAGCTGAAGGCCATGCTCGCTGAGTTTTCGCTAGAATACATGCACAGTTTTCATGAAATGAGTTTATTTTGAAATGTCGGCCCTTCAAAACTTGCTTCTGTAGAGGCTGCGCGTGAGGCTTGGCGTTTTTTAAACGCGAGCGGAACTAAGAAACTAACGTACATGCTGCAAACTGCGCGCGCTTATAAAGCAAGTAAAAAGGCTTAGATGACAGCCAGTCATGCGGCCGTGCTGCCATGGCTACTGAGGCGGTACAGACAGCGCTTCAGTTTTTCTTAAGACAATGGCGACCGCCGGAATGCACTTCATGCAGCTCACCTTCAGTTTACGTTGCATAATGATGCTCTTTGGTATCCATGGTAAGAAACCTTCCTCGCCAGATACTTATCCCAAAAACTCGAGATATGGATTTTATTTTTCGGATACTCCTTTAAATGGACGACCCTTTTAATAGACACATTTCTACTGTAAAGTAAATGTGTATGTTAATGCGTTACGAGCGTACTTTTACTATGTCCGCTACATTGATTATCAGTGTTAGCCAACGTTAGATATTAGTTAAAATCATATTTGCTATAGTAAGCAGTTAAGCTAATTTATAAATATTAGTTTTTGTATGGTTACAGTTAGTTGTATGGTAGGAGATAGAGATTTGTAGCATGCGGATGGTAATTGCTTATCAGTACAATATATAGTGATATAATAGTACCTAAAATATTTCGGATGCTAAGGATGCAGTAAATGTTGTGGACGAATAGGCCATCCCGTCATTAACCAAAGAGGAAGTAGAGAAAGCCTTACAAGTACTAAAAGAGCGATAGAGGCTGGCGACGATCAGGTAACTAGACATTTGTTGTAGGATAATGGAGTTGTCCTTGAAAAAATTTCCGTCCTGTGTACGCAGAACCTCGCGACCTGCAATGAACTAGAATCTTGAAAGAACACTAACGCCGTCTTAACTGAAGCCAAGGACTTGAAAACGTACACTACATAAGCTTAATTTTCGTCTTTACAAGGTAATTGCTAAAGTAATCGATAATCCAATTAGATCAACCTTAGGTTTCTGTTAATTAAAAGACCAAGCTGGCTTTCTGTAAGGGTAGTCGACAAAGGCCAGACACATACCATCAATCAAGTGGCAGAGAAAACTGCAGAATATACCCAACATCTATATGCAACCTTTACAGACTACAGGGTCTGTTCTGAAAGTAGTAGGACTCATTTTTTAAAAAAAAAAAACATTTATTCATGTCAATAGTACAATGATTACAATTTTTCAAAGTAATACCCTTCCGCATCTACACACTGCTGCCAGTGAGTTTTCCAGTTTTCGTACGCCTCCAGGAACGCTTGGACCGGAATGCTGTTTAGCTCCCTCGTCACGGCCTGTTGAACCGCCTCTACTGATCCGTGATGCTTCCCCTTGAGCGTCGATTTTATTCTTGGGAATAGAAAAAAGTCTGACAGGGCCAAGTCGGGGCTGTAGGGGAGCTGAGGCAGCGTTGCCACCTTGTGCTGGGCAAGATACTCAACTACGCTGAACGCTGTGTGGCTCGGCGCGTTGTCATGGTGCAGCCGCCAATTGTTTGCGATGGCTGGGCGGACACGAACAATGCTTTTTTGCGGTCTTTTGATGACTTTCACGTAAAAAACTGCATTAATTATTTGTCCGAGTGGTACGAACTCTTTGTGGATGACTCCATGTCGATGAAAAAAGAAAATGAGCATGGAGTTTTGCTTGGATTTGCTCATTCGCGCTTTCTTGGGGCGTGGGAAAGAAGCGGTGTGCCATTCTGAGCTCTGCCACTTGCTCTCAGAGTCGTATTCAGACACCCACGCCTCTTCACAAGTCACTACATTGTCCAACAAATCGGGGTCCTCATTCACATGATGAAGAAGATCCTGGCAGATCCCTTTCCGGTTGGCCTTCTGCTCCTCTGACAACACTCGCGGCACCAACTTCGCGCACACTTTCCTCATGGCTAAGTTTTCTGTCACAATCTCAAAAACTTGGGTTTGTGGAATGCTCAAGTCATCCGCAATCATTCTGATACTCATCATATGATCACTGTTTAGTAAATTTTTCACTCGTGAAACATTTTTCTTGGTCTTGCTGGTCGAAGGGCGTCCGAAGAGGTCGTCATCTTCCACTCTTTCTCTACCTTCTCGGAACAGCTTGCGCCACTCAAAAACATCTGATCTACCCTTGGCAGCGTCACCGTAGGCCTTCTTAATCATGTCGTGAGTCTGTTTGCCCGTTTTATCAAGTTTTACACAAAATTTTTACGCTTATCGCTGATCTAGTAAACGCCCCATGATTCTGCGTGACGAGGCGCTTCGATAGAGCTTCACAGTACAAGCGACCTCCTCTCTTCAACGGCCGAGATTCGACTGGCGATTTTCCTCAGCCTTCCGAAAATCCCCCTTCAACGATCCTGCACGCGCAGACCGCCTCTCGTCCGCCCGTTCACCCAGGAAAAGCCAGTCCTAGTACTTTCAGAACAGACCCTGTATGTGACAGCAGTTCACTCTGTCCAAACATCAGCAGTGAAGCAAGTCTAGCGTAACAAGGCGGTAAAAGGCATATGTAAACGTAGAGAAAAATGTCTATTGCGCTTGCACACTGACATTACTCCGTCACATGAAACGGCATAAAATAGCAGTCATGAAGGGCATCACGAGAGAAGAAAAAATATCTCCCGTACCTGTTATATATTCTTTCATTGTTTACAAAAGGTATTAAGAGGTGTGGCTTGGGAAACATTGGGGATAAAACCTAATAGAGAACATCTCCCCTATCAAAAAAAAAATCCACCGGGTATACCATCTGTTGGCTATGCGTGAATTGGTACCTTGTTGAAGTCTGTCTATTGGTGTCTAACTTACTGGTGCCTGGCCTACTGGTGTCCGGCCTACGTTGCTGCCGGGCCTTCTAGTCTCAGGCATACTGGTGTCGGCCCAACTTGTCTGGCCTACTTGTGTTGGCCGAATGGTTTGGCCAGGCTAACATACTTCTTCGATTATCGGTCGTTGTTCATGGAGGTGCAGTCAATCTAACACGCCCGACCTGCATGTTCACAGCCTTTCAACGCATAATCCAGTGGAATTCTGTGCACAACCTTGAACTAATTATCTTTGAAAGAGTTTTACATGAATAGGTTTTTGTAGTCTTATATCTACATGCACTGTAGGTGCCGAATTTCTGGCACTCTGCTTCCACTCGGTTCTTCAACTCGTCTGTACTAATTTTGTACAGGCGCGGACAAAGTAAACGAAGCACGCAACTTTCCTCAAATATTTTTCACGCGTCACCTAATTGAAATTTCCAGCAGTCGTACGCGCATGCTGGTAGAGGAGGTTGGTTGGCTTTCTTGTAGACAAACAACGCTTCTTCATTACGAATGGAGAAATCGTAGTTGCCCTTCGAACGCAATAGCGTGCTCTGTTTACTTATGGCCGCGCCTGTACATGTAAAGGCGAAACCAAGCTGTAAAAAAGAATAAAATATTACAAACAATATATAACAATATATAACAATATACAACAATATAACAATATATATAACAATATATATAACAAACAATATACAAAATATTACATTGCCTTCTCACCAGCATTTTGGCAGAGTTCTGAATGAACATTAAAAATATAAAAAAACGAGAGTAACCAGCTGCAGTCGGGTACTGTAGCTTCATAATTTTTACACAGAGCACCCTAGGTAGCTGAGAAAAGTGGTTTGCACTTGAGGACCAGGCCTATCCAGCATACGACTACTGGCATTTGTATGTCCAAGTACTGTCACAATGAAAAGTTTAAGCTCGCGTGTTCTCCGAAAAACGTTTTCTGCAGTTCTGCCTTGTTACCCGTATAGGCGGTATTGCAACCAGAGAAGACAGCATGCACGTACTGTCATAAACCAACACATTTCAGGTAAATGCGCTGAAATGTTTTTCATTTCTGTCCAGAGGAAAGAGGCTTACGCTGCTGCTACAGGTAGAAACAATACGGCAGGGAACGCAGGAGTCTGTGGTGATGCGGTCCGGTTGACCTACTTTGGCTCTTGTAGAAACTGAAGGCAGGCCACGTCTTGAGCAAGACAATGCTTGCGTGACACATTTGGAATTGTAAGTATTTTAAGCGCAATGGCCGTCATTTAATTCAAAAGCGGAATACGTATCAAATGAGCACTTTGGGTGCACGGCTGTTGCACCTCGTCTTAAGCAGACGGCACGAAAGCACGACAGCCGCAAGCTCGCGATTGCAACGGGCTGGCGTGTTCCCTTCACCTCTACAAGCGTACAAGGCCACCTTTCGTGTTGGGAAGGAGCGGGCTCACGAGGAACGCGCAGGAGGACGTGAAATGGTAGTCCTTGTGCAGAGTGCTGAGGAAAGGGGGTGAGCACTGCGCGTAAAGAATCCGTGCCGCGTAGAAAGTTCTGCTGTAGTGACCGCTGTCAAGCAGGCGAGGGGTTGGTTGGTTGGTTGGTTTATGGGGTTTAACGTCCCAAAGCGACTAAGGCTATGAGAGACGCCGTAGTGGAGGGCTCCGGAAATTTCGACCACCTGGGGTTCTTTAACGTGCACTGAGATCGCACAGTACACGGGCCTCTAGAATTTCTCCTCCAAAGAAATTCTAGCCGCCGCGGCCATGATCGAACCCGCGTCTTTTGGGTCAGCAGCCGAGCACCATAGCCGCTGAGCCACCGCGGCGGCGCGAGGGGTTGGTGGAGCAGCAAGCGGGGCGAGACAAGCAAGGCGCACCCGTCATAGCCGCCGTGGAGCGTTGCAGCCTCACAGGGTACAGAAGAAGTGTGCTGAAGAAACACTCAGAAACTGCACTGCGGTATGCGATGAAGGATTACCCAAGGACGGCCACCCGCTAATTGAGGTTCTAGGGCGTCGGCACTGCGTGGGGTTGAAGACGGTTAATCCAGTGAAGCGGGAACCATGGGCGCCAGAAAGCCATCATGGAGGGGACCACTGCTGCCCTCTGGTGGGGACAGCAGCGTGGCGAGCATTGAGAACAGCCAATTGTACATTTTCGGCATACATTCATTGACCCTGTGCTTCGACAGGAACCTTAGCGAAGACTGAAATCTTCGCGGTACTATAACGTTCAGTGCTACACGCACTCTTGCAAAACGCATTAAGAGCCGACGGACAATGAACTGCGTAGATGTGAAGGCGAAAAGCTTGACCTCGCTGATGTATGCATTGATCCATGTTTTAACTCGTAGAATAAAATTCATTACGATTTACGCTTGAATACACTGTTTCACGAACACATCACACTAGAGAGTGTATCGAGTGTAAGTGCACGCTGAAAATCGGATCGTACGTGGGATCAGCGGTGCTGCTTTTGTAATTGCTGTCTTGGTGAGCGAGCGATTACATAATTATTTTATTTATTTATGTACTTTTTAATACTGCAGTCCCTTTCTAGGGGCCATAGCAGGAGTGGGTATATAAAATGTGAAACAATTCTACGCATACGAGGGTACATTACAAGCATTACAAATATAAACGCTGAAAACAATGACATACAATGCTACGAATCAATTGTCGACACAAAATAAGAGATTGATAATGCACATATATTACCATGCAAAGAATTCCAACTCTCCACAGTGCGCGGAAAAACGCTGTATTTCAAAACGTTAGTGCGGGCAAACAAAGGTTGGATAAAAAGATCGTGATGGCTCATGGTTGCAGATGGATTGGAAAACGAGATATGCTTGCCCTCTGAAAGGCAATTAGCAGAATGGACTATTCAGTGAAGAAGTTTTAAGGACTCAGTTTCTCGGCGGGATGCGAGCGGGCTGAAGTTTAGGGCAGACATCGCAGATGAGGGTTAAAAATTAAAGTCGTAGCGGCGGAAAAAAAATCTTACAGCTTGTCGTTGCACAGATTCTATTTGGTCAGTTTCACATTGGTTCTATGGATTCCAAACATTAGAAGCGTATTCAAGAATATGGCGAATTAGAGTTTTGTACATGAGCAATTTGGCTTCTTTAGGAGCATCCCGTACTGTGCGCCGCAAGTAACCAACTTTTGTAAAAGCTTTAGCTGTGATGTAATCGATGTGTTTTGACCATGTCATATTGTGAGAAAAAACGACGCCAAGATATTTATATTCATGTACCCTTTGCAGTGATGCATGACATGAAAGGAGATCTTGTGGAGAATTTCTGGCTTAATAAGCATTGAGGCTGTCTTCATGGCGCGTATTACGGACATTTAGGTACCCATAAAAACACGTTTCAGGATGTTCTGGTGGTTGGCTACGTGGCGTGTTCGTCAAATAGTAGGATTAAGTTTCTTTTTCGCAACTGAAAGCACTTATTGTGCTGGGTTTCTAGTGTGTGCGATCAATAGTGTACCATTCAGAATTATTCAAGCCACTCTATTGATATTGGCATACTTTTGTGTTTCATGAAGACCGTGCCAGTAAGGAATCTATTGGTGTTGACCTACTAAGTTGTTTACTATTCAAGCCAATGTGTTCGTGTTAGCTTAATGCCTTGTTTGACAGAGTGTCAATAACGATTTCTCTTTGTCATTCAAAAACCAACAAGAAGAGACTAACGAATTTTTCATGAATCTCTTACGTGCTAATGAAACTGCACTGATAAGTATCTAAGGCGCCAGAAAGGAAATCAAGGTCTAGGCAGCGCAGTACGGACGCAGCTAAGCTCTGATCTTAATTTTCCAGGTTGGTGACTTTCTTCGCCTTGAAGTATGTGCCTTGCTCTCTGCCGCTGCTGCTACAAGTTGTCCGTATGTTAAACAGGGACTGTTGTAGATAGCCATGTCCCATTTCCGTTGTTTTCCGTGCCGACGAGAATTAGAAGAGGATGACACTTAACTCGGCTGCCGTAAGTGCTAATTTCTTTGTCACTTAGATGAATGCTGCCGTAAAACTGAAGAAACATACAACACGAAAAAGTTTTTAAAAAGGCATGGAAATGAAAATGTTGCGCCTGCAAAGGTGATAAAGCTAAAAGTGAAACCTTAGAGTCATGTGCTGAAGGGCAAAAAACTGAAAAAAAAACCATACCGGAACATCTAATGTCACTGGAACTGAAAATGGATGCAATCCTAGCATTTCCTTGCAAAGTAGAAAGCTTCAATGTTCAGTGTAGACGCTGTCAGGTAAGTTTGACGAATTCGAAATAAGGCTACTTATTCAAGCGAAATTGACAAGAGATTTGACCAAAAGAGGTAACGAACTCGAAATAGAGAGCCCTAGTAAAGACCTGACTCTAGTCAAACAAGACATAGATAATCTCGAATTCCGCAGCCGGGGCCTAAATCTTGAAGTTCATAGAATCCCTGCTAGCGAAAACGAAGATCTTTCGAAGAAAGTGAACGAAATAGCACTGTAAATTTTGACCCGAAAGGACAACACAAATGTACACAGACTACGTGCGAAAGCAGGCAAGACGGCCGGCGTAATTGTGCGGCTTGAGACCCAAGAAATGCGCGATAACCGGCTGTCAAACAGGAAGGAGTATATATATATATATATATATATATATATACAGATTTATTCAACATTTCGACCAGGGACTGGTCGTTTTCAAGAATGATGATACAGTGCATAGAAGGGTCTTCTTATAGCAGTGCACATGGCACACACAGGGTTTGAAAAAGAAAAATGAGAAAAATCAAAGGGGAAAGAGGAACACAGCCAAGACACGAAACCCAAACGCTAAGATGCGTCAGCAAAGGCGCCGCGTGAAAGAGGTGAAAGAATGAGGTGGGCCCAGGCGGGCACGCGACTAGTTAAAAAAAAAGGCGTGTTGGTGGTTAACAAAAGATGGGAAGTGCCTGCCAATTGTGTGCGTAAGTATCGCCTCTAGCCGCCTCTGTGTGGCCCCGCGCGACTCCAGAAGAAAACACGAGGACACACAGGTTGCGGCCAAGGTAAGTGTCTCCACACGGCGGCACGTGGATCCCAAGACCAGATGAGTTTGCATATGAAGACCATATGGAAAGCTCCTTCTTTACAGGAGTATAAAAAATAATAAATAAAGACAAAAATGGCACTGCGATGGCCGAAGGAAGCAAAACCCCATGAGGGTTGCACATGAGAACCACATGGATAGGCTCCTTCTTTACAGGAGTGGAAAAAAAAGTATAAATAAAGACAGAAAATGACACTGCGATGGCCGAATGGAACAAAAGCACACACGCAGAGGTGCAAGAATACACAGAATACACACAAAATTGTGTCACTTTTGTAGCATTTTTTAGCAGAGGATATGTGGGGAAATGCGTAAAAGCCCACAAATTAAGATGAAGACAGCGCCTGAGTGCTAGAAAGTGTACCAAAAAGGCAAATTTCATTACAGGGAACACCGCTTAACAATAACAAAAGAACAATATTAGAATAAATGCAAATGGCACGCGAGATAATACAGGCGCCCAAAATAATACAGTTCAAGAGTGTGAAAAAATGTCCTAAGAAACAAAGTTTACCCAAACGCCGTGATCAGCAACAACAAAACGATAATAATGCGATGGATACACATGAGAGACGAGCGTCACATAATTCGTGCTTAACCACAACAAAAATAATGTCACTACATCGAATAGAAATTAAAGTGTTAAATACAGAACAAATCGTTATGCAACTGTCATCAAAGTAGATTTAAGAAACATTATTTTCGATGCAAAAGAGTTCACAAGGAAAAGAAAAAGAAACAAACAAAACATTGCAGAAAGATTTAACCAGAAAGGCAGGAAAGTTTGCCAGAGCTTTAATTAATTCCAGCAGAAAAAGTGTTAAATTTAAATATTAGATATGATTCACAGGCTTCCCTGTCGTAATGTGTCTGGAAGCCAGATTGGAGTATGGTGGCCTTGAACTTTCCAAATGAATGGCCTTTTGTCGTTACATGTCTTGAAAGAGGCAGATCTGGCAGTGATCTTATATGTGCTCTGTGGTTATTTATTGTCAGTCGGAAAGGAGTTTCAGTTTACCCAATATACTGAGCACGGCACACACCGCACTCGAGGAGGTAGACTACGTTGATGGTGTCACAGTTGAAATCTCCTCGAATTTTGAATGAGAAAGACGACGCTGTGCTGCGAGCTTCTGTGACCTTATTCATCATTGGACAAAGTTTACAGCGCGGTTTATTGCAAGGTGTGCACCCTGAGACTTCACCGTTGTCTAGTTTCGAGGAGGTTACGGCTTCTTTGATATTTCTTGCCCTCCGATATACGACACGGGGTGGTTCGGGAAGCAAGCGTTTCATTTTGTCGCTCTGAAGGAGAATGTTGTGATGCTTTCTTAGAATAGCATTAACATTCGGTGCTGTTGGAGAGTAGGTTAATATCAGATTAGTTGGGTAGTTCATCTGCGCAGTCTTGGTGTTATTTAGCATTGTACGGCGGTATTGTACTGGAGCTTTTTCCAAGGCATCGTCAATGATAGGCTTCGGGTAGCGCTGTCGGACCAAATCCTTGCGGAGTGTCTCACAGTTAGAAGCGAAGTCCTCTTCACGGGAGCAGATACGTTTATATCTGAGAGCCTGGCTATATGGTATTCCTTTCTTGCAATGTTTTACGTGGCTACGTTCAAAATGCAAGTATTGGTGCCGGTCCGTTGGCTTCCTAAACACGGAGGTGACAAGCTTGTTTTGCGAGATCTGAAGTTTTACATCCAGAAAGCTGATCGTAGAGGTTGAGTAGGTATGGGAAAAAGAGATGCTTCTTTGAGCATTATTAAAGTTAGCGATGATTTTAAGTAGCTCTTCTTCATCATGGCACCATATAAGAAATATTTCATCTATAAACCTCCTATAAAAAAGGGGTCTGAAGAGACAGCTCTCCAGGTATTCAGTTTCCAGAATGCCCATAAATATTTTGGCATAATTGGGACCTACTTTTGTCCCCATTGATGTGCCACTAATTTGCACATAGTGGTCGCCATCAAATTCAAAGTTATTCATTTCCAGCACCAAATGCAGAAGTGTTTCGAGGGTCGTGCCATCCACTGGTCTTTCAAGTTTTGAACCTCTGTAAGCTTTAGCGACCGCCCTGATCAGATCCGAGTGGGGTATGTTGGTGTATAGGGACGCGACATCGAGGCTAACGAGTATGCTGTTTTCTGGAATGAACAGATCAATTATGTCAGAAAGAAAATGAGTTGTGTCTTTGACAAACGAAGGAAAAGTTGGTGGTATGTCTCTGATTAAGCTGTCGACAAAACAGGAAATTTTTTCTGACGCGGTTCCTATACCGGAAATAATTGGTCGTCCTAGATTATTTTCCTTATGTATTTTTGGCAGAAGGTAGAACCTACCGGGGATGGGAGACAACGGAAGCAAAGACTTGGCGATTTTATCAGTTATTTTGTTCTCCTTTACGAGGTCTTCTAGAGTGGTTTGGACCAGATGTTTGAAATGTGAAGTTGGGTCGGAAGCTAGAGGTTTATAGAAAGATTTGTTGCTTAGCTGCCGCTCTGCCTCATTCATGTAGTCTGTGGTATTCATGACGACAATTGCACCACCTTTGTCTGCGGGCTTTATAATTATGTCGGACCGTGTGGCGAGAGACTTCAAGGCAATTTGTTCCTTGTGTGACAGGTTTTTTCGGCAATATGAGCGCCTTTAATATTCGGACAGTATATCACTGTGCACGGCCTTTATGTAGAGATCGAGACATTTGTCGCGCTGTGGAGGTGGAGTCCAGTGCATAGTTGATGGAAGAGAGGGCCCAGCGTCTTTGTTTTGAGACTTATTATCATAGTACTCTAAGAGCCTAAGGCGACGGGCAAAATTATCTAAGTCTTTGTAAAACTGGAGCTCATTTAAGAGTCCGCTGGCGGGGCAAAAGCTCTGGCCTTTCAATAGGATGCTCCGCTCTTCGTTGGATAGGTCTGAATCTGATAGATTAACTATAGAGACACCTTTCTATGTTTGTTCACCATCAGAACTATGTTTACTGTTAGCAGGATCTTCGGCTATGTTTATTATTTCTCGACTCTCGGTAGGAACAGCAATACCATCGCGACTGAGTTTGTTTTGTTTTTTGGCAAATAATAGTCCACTTTTTTCGGCTTTGAAATCTTCCAAAGTGCGCATCTCGTTGTCTGTCAGAAAATTACATAAAAAAATTCCTTTTCCTGTTGCAGCAAGCGATGAAGGCAAGATTCATTATGTTCAATCACGACAGTCAAAAGCCTAATTGATGCGTCATTCAAAATCTCCCTCCATTTTGCCACGTGGCTTGGTGACAGTTCTGACACGGCTGGTTTCACATATATCCTTAAACCCTTTGGTACAACATTATGTCTCTTGTAAGAAGTTAAAGTGCTAACGTGGTGCTGATATCTTAATCTTTTTTCAACAATTTTGCGACCCTTTAAAAACGTTCTAGAAAGTTCAGAGCTGGAAAGTTCACCTGGGAGCACACAATGGCGTCAATTTGCAGCACCCAAGCGGGTAACGTCCGAGTATGACCTGCTACGCAGGTCGTAGCGGCGCTCCGCTGCTGGCGGCGGCGGAGGGGGAACGTCCGGAGTCGGAAATCTTGGCGTCGAATTGCTCGATGGTTCGCACGAAGCGTGGTCCAGCCACCGTGCCTGGCTCCGTGCCGAGTCTCGTAGGATTATGTGCTGCAGATGGCCCGCAATTAGGGCGACGCCTTCAAAACTCGGATGAAGGCCGTCCGCAGCAACAACCCGGCCAGTCGGAATCCATTGGAGCCCATGGTCGATATAGAAGACCCCGCTCGTGCGACAGCAGTACTTGCGCAAAAGGTCGTTGCACCTGCAGGCCTCCCGGTTGCACCGCTCCACAAAACGCCGGTTACGACCACCCGGTTACGACCGCAAGTCTTTCCAGCTCTTCCAGAACTTTCCAGCTCTGAACTTTCTAGAACGTTTTTAAAGGGTCGCAAAATTGTTGAAAAAAGATTAAGATATCAGCACCATGTTAGCACTTTAACTTCTTACAAGAGACATAATGTTGTACCAAAGGGTTTAAGGATATATATGAAACCAGCCGTGTCAGAACTGTCACCAAGCCACGTGGCACAATGGAGGGAGATTTTGAATGACGCATCAGTTAGGCTTTTGACTGTCGTGATTGAACATGATGAATCTTGCCTTCATCGCTTGCTGCAACAGGAAAAGGAATTTTTTTAATGTAATTTTCTGACAGACAACGAGATGCGCACTTTGGAAGATTTCAAAGCCGAAAAAGTGGTCTATTATTTGCCAAAAAACAAAACAAACTCAGCCGCGATGGTATTGCTGTTCCTACCGAGAGTCGAGAAATAATAAACATAGCCGAATATCCTGCTAACCGTAAACATAGTTCTGATGGTGAACAAACATGGAAAGGTGTATATATATATATATATATATATATATATAGCATCGTAAAGAGGGGGAGGGGGGGAGCCAACAGCCACAGAAACCAAGTTGCACAGGGTTTTTTGTAAATTTATTTATTTTGTGGTGTTGAACAATTTAGAATATTACTGAATATGTTATCGCTAAAATTGTTCAACACCACAAAATAAATAAATTTAAAAAAAAACCTGTGCAACTTGGTTTCTGTGGCTGTTGGCTCCCCCCCCCCTCTTTACGATGCGATATATATATATATATATATATATATATATATAGCATCGTCAAGAGGGGGGGGGGGGAGCCAAAAGCCACAGAAACCAAGTTGCACAGGTTTTTTTCTTAAATTTATTATATATATATATATATATATATATATATATATATATATATATATATATAGCATCGTAAAGAGGGGGGGAGCCAACAGCCACAGAAACCAAGTTGCACAGGGTTTTTTTTAAATCTATTTATTTGGTGGTGTTGAACAATTTAGAATATTACTAAATATGTTATCGCTTGAAGCTAATTGATTAGAAAAGCAGAAGAAAAAACAACCACATGCCGCCGGTGGGATCCGAAACCACGACCACCGAATTACGCGTCTGGTGCTCTACCTCTGAGCTACGGCGACGGCTGTCAAATCTTCTGCTTTCGTGGGTATTTATGTTTACAAATAACCTAACCTTGAGAGTGTTCATCAGCGCCACCCACGTTCGTAAGCGGCGGACGTAGAACGTCCTGAGTTACCGCTGGTGTGACGTAGAACGTCATCGAACGGCGAGGGTGGAAGCTGTGTGAGAACCCTCTTATGCTTCCTTTGGCGTCAAGGCTACCAGAACCGAGGCCCTCGCTAAGCAATTAAGCAAACAAGGGAAGGCGAATGAGGGACTCGTTATAAATATGAGAGAAGCCAACAACCACCGAAACCAAGGTGCTCAGGTTTTTTTTATTTTATTTATTTATTTTGTGGTGTTGATCAATTTAGAATATTACTGAATATGTTATCGTTTAAAGCTAATTGATTAGAAAAGCAGAAGAAAAAACAACCACATGCCGCAGGTGGGATCCGAACCCACGACCTCCGAATTACGCGTCTGGTGCTCTACCTCTGAGCTACGGCGACGGCTGTCAAATCTTCTGCTTTCGTGGGTATTTATGTTTCCAAAAAACCTAACCTTGAGAGTGTTCATCATCGCCACCCACGTTCGAAAGCGGCGTACGTAGAACGTCCTGAGAGGGGTTTATTACGAGGCACTGAGGCAACGGAAACGGCGACGGCAACAGTCCGGGATCAGGTCGGCGAAGAACACACAAAACTCGCGACAAAACTCGCGACAACACGGCCACCTCGTTTCCGTCTTTTGCAGTCATCAGACGCATCTTCTTTATCCTTACAATCACCCCGGAGACAAGACAAGCCACCCTGGCGACTTAAGGTGATAGCAAGATGGCGAGGTCGTAGTATGGCTTGAGGCGCTGGACACGAATTGTCTCCCGTCCGCGGCGGGGGAGGTCAGGAGACGGCATGAGGCGTTCCACGACATAATTAACCGGAGAGGTGCGCCCAAGTACACGGTCGGGGACCATGATACTTGGCTAGTAATTTCGAGGAGAGACCGGGAGTTCCTGCAGGGATCCAGAGCCACACAAGGGCGCCAGAAGAATAGTTCGGCGAGGTTTGGTCTTGGTCGAGACGGGTGCGTTTGCGATACTGGGTGTCAGTCGTGATTGAGCGGGCGATTTGGCGGCAGGCTTTGGCGTGTTGCGCGGCTCCGGAAACAGGCCGATATTCGGATTCATCAGGGTGGTAAGGGAGAATTGTGTCGATAGTAGCAGAGGGTTACCGGCCGTAAAGTAGTAAGAAAGGAGAGAAGCCGGTGGTGGACTGCGTAGCGGTATTGAACGTGCCCTACGGAAGGACGAGATCACAATTCGTGTGGTCAGAACCGACGTACTTGGACAGCATGTCTCCGAGGGTGCGGTTAAATCATTCAGCGATGCCATTTGTCTGCGGATGGTAGGCGGTGGTGGTTCGGTGAATCGTGTTGCACTCTTTCAGAAGAACTTCTACCATGTCAGATAAAAACACGCGCCCTCGGTCCCTGAGCCGTTCACGAGGTGCACTGTGACGAAGAAAGAATCGGTGCAAAATGAAGGAGGACGTCCGTCGCTGTGGCAGCCAGAAGGGCAGCAGTTTCGGCATATCGGGTGAATTGATCCACCGCCACAATAGCCCAACGGTTGCCGGTTGCAGCGTATGGAAGCGGACCGTATAAATCAATGCCAATGCGGACGAATGGGCGTGGAGGGCATGGTAACGGCTGCAGCTCTGCAGCGGAACGATGGGGAGATGTCTTGCGACTTTGGCAGGGAAGGCATGAGCGCACGTACTTCATGATGAATGTGTACATTCCGTGCCAGTAGTAGCGCAGCCGTACGCGGGTATAGGTCTTGAAAACGCCCACGTGACCGCTTTGGGGGGGGGGGGGGCGCATAGAAATATGCACATATCTCCGAGCGTAAGTGACAGGGAATAACGAGCAGCCACTTGCGGCCTTCGGAGCTGTAGCTGCGGCGATAAAGTAGTTTGTCACGAATCGCAAAATGGGCAGCTTGGCGGCGGAGCGCGCGTGACGGTGACGCAGCTGTCGGGTTGGCGAGAAAGTCGAGAAGGGAAGCGATCCATTGATCCATGCGCTGCGCCGAAGGCATGTCGCTGATGCGAAGCAAGGGCAGAGAAGCCCCGGAGGTGGAGAGGCTGGCGATCTCGGCTGGGAGAGGGCAGCGGGACAGTGCATCGGCGTCTTGATGCTTGCGGCCGATGCCATACACGACGCGGATATCATATTCTTGCAAGCGAAGGGCCCACCTAGCGAGGCGGCCGGAGGGGTCTTTCAGGTTGCAAAGCCAAAAGACCGCATGGTGGTCGGTCACAACGTCAAAAGGGCGCCCGTAGGTATACGGTCCAAACATCGCGAGGGCCCATACAATTGCCAAACACTCTTTTTCAGTTACAGAGTAATTGCGTTCTGTTGGTGTGAGTGTGCGGCGAGCGTAGGCAACGACGTATTCGTCAAAGCCGGGTTTTTGTTGGGCGAGGACAGCGCCGAGGTCCACACCGCTGGCTTCCATGTGAACTTCGGTGGGAGCGGCCGAGTCGAAATGGCGCAGAATGGGCGGCGCTGTGAGGAGGCGGCGCAAGATGTTGTATGCGTCTTCCCACGCTGGGGACAACAGTGATCAATCCGCACTTCCAGAGAGCAGTTGGGTCAAAGGCGCAGCAATGGACGCAAAGTTGCGAATAAACCAGCGGAAATACGAGCACAAACCCAGGAAGCTGCGCAGGTCTTTGATGGAGGTAGGTTTGGGAAAGACAACCACCGCACGAAGTATCGCTGGGTCGGGACTAACACCCTGCTCAGAGGCAACGTGACCTATGATGGTCAATTGACGGGCGGCAAAACGACATTTTTTTAAGTTCAGCTGCAGGCCGGCGTCAGAGAGGCAGGTCAAGACGTGCTTCAAACGGGAGAGGTGGGTGTCAAAGTCCGGTGAAAAGACCACGAGGTCGTCCAGGTAGCAAAGGCATGTCTTCCACTTAAGTCGACGCTAAATTGTGTCCATCATTCTTTCAAAAGTCGCGGTGGCGTTGCAAAGTCCGAAGGGCTTCACCGTAAATTCATACAAGCCATCCGGTGTCACAAAAGCGGTTTTGGGACAAAAGGCCTCCTTAATAGGTACCTGCCAGTACCCGGAACGCAAATCGAGGGAGGAAAAGAGTTCTGCCCCTTGCAAGGAGTGCAGAGCGTCGTCTATGCCAGGGAGGGGGTAGACATCCTTGCGCGTAACCTTATTAAGGCGGCGGTAGTCTACAGAGAAACATATGGAGCCATCCTTCTTTTTGACGAGCACTACAGGCGATGCCCAAGGGCTGCTTGAGGGCTGAAAGACGCCGCTCTGCAGCATCTTGTCGACTTGGTCTTCAATAACTTGGCGTTTGGCCACAGACACACGATAGGGACGTTGTCGCAGCGGTGCGTGGTCCCCTGGGTGGAAGCCATGGGTGACAGTGGAATTTTGACCCAAGGAACTTTGATGTGAGTCAAATGACGAGCGAAACTGATGAAGTAAAGTAGCTGTGTCCTTTGCGGCGCTGGAAGGTTGTTGTCGATAGAGCGAAGGAACTTCGGTTCAGGAGGGATCTGGAGCAGCAGTTGGTGGGCTGAGTGCGGCTATGGAAAGGTGCGCCGCGTCGTCAGTCTCTTCGCGGATGAGCAGAGACGCGAATGGTTGTACAGTGCCGAGACATTCACCTAGGCGCAAGGCTTTGGGGAATGAGAATGGGTTAGAGACGAACAGTACGGAGAGGCCAGCGGATATAGTCTGTGCGGCGTGTGGCAGAGGAAGACACTTGCGGTGCAGAAAGATAGGGGACGGTGTGAAGAGGGCAGTGTCGTCGCGAAGAGAGCCGCAAGAGAGGGGTACAAGAACTGAAGAGCAGGGAGGAAGGTCAATGTCTTCGGCAACGAGGGCTTTAACACAGGCACCAGAAGGGGCAGCGTCGAAGACAGCTTCGGGCAGGTCAGAGAACTCTACTTCACCTCGAGCACAATCGATGATAGCAGCATAGCATTGCGCGATAGGAAATAACAGCATGATAACAGCATGAAAACAGCAGGGCAGTACGACGAACTCGATGACATAGATGGTCCCCTTGATTTCAATTTCAATGAGGTTAGCGGCTGACGGATGAGGTCCTTCGAAGTTCGATATGGACGCAGTTCTCGCCTCAGGAACTGCGGCGCCTAGATTTCTTCTTGGTTAACAGTGGGGCGGCGTGCCATAGGCGAGATACACCTGCCTCGTGGAAAAGAGGTCCGGCGGCTGGTGAGGATAGAACGGTCCGGGGAGAAAGCACGACTTCGCGGCGGCGCAGCAGGCACAGGGTACTGACTCGGAGGCCAGTACCCAGGAGCTTGGGGAGGAATTTCCGCGTCTGGGAGACGACGGCGGCACTGCCGGGCTA
Organism: Amblyomma mixtum; assembly: GCF_055824585.1. Lineage (NCBI taxonomy): Eukaryota > Metazoa > Arthropoda > Arachnida > Ixodida > Ixodidae > Amblyomma > Amblyomma mixtum. The sequence goes on from NC_143015.1 coordinate 30,881,519, forward strand.
CGTGACCAGGAAGGCCACAAAAGAAGCAAATTGGCCGATTGTCTTTTGTGCGCCAGGAATCGCTGATCTTTGGAGTAGGTTAAGGCCGATTCACACGACGGTCCGTTCGCCCCCGGCCCGCGTATTACGTGATCATGCGTCAGCACATTAAGAGGCGCGCTGTCGGCTTGCGGCCTAGTCAGCGAGTCTCTCAATTTGCTGACGCATGAATACGTAGTGCGCGGGCCGCGGGCGAACGGACCGTCGTGTGAATCGGCCTTTACGGTAAGGCACCGGCCCTCGCAAATGCGCCGGACGTGCACTATAGATTGGCGGCTGTGGTCTTGCGACGGCATCGCTATGGTTTATTAGCTGTCCTCTTAATTTCGAGAGCTGTACGTTTGAAGTGACGGGCGTAGAGATATGATACTGACTCCGTGTTGCGGCCCGCCAGCGGAGATCAGTGTCGCGTCTGGTGATAAGCTATAGCTATTAAATCTCCTTAGGTTATAGCGCCGTACTGCAGCGGCGCAGGTAGCGCGCTAAGCTGTATCGCGCGATAAATCGTTTTGTGCGAAAGATCGCAGAAATGGCTAATGTTCGTAGAAATATTCCATTCAATATCGGTTCGGTTCTATCACTGTTCGACTCGTATCCGATTTGATTTGTGGCTACATTATTCTTATTCCATTCAATTTTTAAGAAATGACTGCTGTCGAAACTGGTCACAACGAGACGGTTTATAACGAACTAATGGATATAACGAAGGAATGACGATTCCCATTGGAAGCTCGGTCAACACGGTCTATGTGGAAACTACGGCTATAACGAAGCAATCACTGGACCGCTGCAACTTTCTTATCACGAGGTTCAATTGTGCTTAGACATCCCTAGTTATTATTTACTGCGTTCACCAGTGGGTGCAAAATATCACTGTAACCTCGAAAGCAATGATGTTGAATTCGTCCGAAAGAAAGAAATCATTGCTAGGTGTAGCACACTTTGAGAAAAGACGGATGGTTCCCTTTGAACACAGTTGCTTACACAAGTGCACTCGTGTTTTTCTGAGTGCCCTGATCTTGAAGTGGAGTGGGTCTTTAAATGTAGTAAAAGTATAAAATAATAAATAGGCCTTGAAAATAAATCTAGGCTTTCTAGAATTTCTTTGTTTTTTCTCAGCGAATTGAAAGAAGTTATAGAAAATATAGTGTTTCTTGTATAAGCCTATGACTCTACAGATCCAGGTTTGTCACATTAGGATGATTTTTACACTCCTATATATAACTTCAGCGCTATTCAAAAAGACATTTCATAGAAGAATTTACAATTTTTAAAAAGTAAATATAAACACGTACATAAATTGTAAGGGTTTTGTTAACAAATTTTAGACTTTTATTTAGTGCTGTTTACGTCATGCCAACTTTCATTAGCGAGCTTTGATTGTACCAGTGCTACAATGCATTTTATTATTACTACTTCTAAATTCTCACCCCAAATTTAAAGCGCTCCAGGAATCGCAACAGCTCCTGTCACAATACCGGTTGGAATCCTGTAATGAAAGGTCACACCTCGTAATCAAGGAGACGTTGCCACATAGGCGACCAAGAAAACACCAACTGGCGCACTGCGACCAAGAAAAGAGCAAGAATTCACTCGCCGCTTCCGCTAGTCAGTGTATGCTCTATGTCGTATGCTGGCACAAACTGTGCGAAAGCAATCTGTATTTTCACGTTAAGGCTTCTGCTGCCCGAACTTTTGTAACTTAGCACTGACGTTATGCGCACCCATTCTGAGATAAACGAATGTTTCCGCAAAGATAGGTAAGCAATCTATATTTTTCGCGGTAACTTCTGCTGCCCTAACTTTTACAACTCAGCACTGACGTTATGCGCACCCATTCAGAGCTAAACGAATGTTTTCCCAAAGATAGTTCAGGGTTCGACAGAAACCCGTCTCACTGAAATGAAGAAAAACGTAAAACATTGACGTTTGGGCATCGCTACGGGTGTCTTGTTTACAATGAGAAAGAAACGCATTCGCGTCAGAGAAGCTGTTTATCAAAATTTTGGAGCGTGCGCACGCGCAACTTTATAGTATGCGCCTTTTTTTTTCCTTCCTGACGTCATGCAATGAAGTGCCAACACTTGCGGCCGGGAAACGTGGTTGATTTCATTTTGCGTCACTTTTTGTATCAGTGCCGCCTCCATCCTGCAAAGAAAGAACGCGTCTAAAAGCGACCACGACATGCGGCCGTTTCAGCCGACGACGCTAAGCACGTTCTTGAGCGTGGACGACAATGACTGCGTACGGGAAAGAGGCAAGAGAAGAGGAACGTGTCACCTATTTGCGAGAAGCCTATACGGGGCCCTAGTTTTCCGCAGTTTCGCGAAAAAAACTCAGTTATACTTCTTCGCGGAACTATGTGCCAAAAGAGAACGAGAATAGGACGGGAATGTGATTAAAGTAGTCACAGAATTTCTCATGACACGCACCCACCACAGTGGCTTCGGCTACAGAGCTGAGGGTCGCGGGTTCAAATCTCGGCCGCTCCGGCCAAATTTCATTGGAGACGAAATGCAAATACACCCTTGTGCTTCGCGATGTCGGTGCACGATACAGAACCCAAGGTGGTCTAAATTAATCTGAGGGCTTCCACTAAGGCCACCATAATACTACCCTAGCTGCATGCAGCTTCGGGACGTTAAAGGTGCACTGCAGAGGAATCTGAACTCGTCTTTTTGCCGTGGGAACTCAATCTACACTTTCCGGGCATTCTTAGAAACGTCGACTTATTGCCCTGGGGGGGCCGATTTCCCTAATGAAATCGAATTAACGTCCAACTCCCGCCTTTATTTTTGAATTGTCCCCGCACGGTGGGCAGAGTCGACCAACGCGTGGAGTGCCTTTCAGCCAGCTCCGTGGAGGCTTTGCTTTCGCTTTATTTTCTTTCTAGGTTTCTGTGAATAAATAGCTTCATTCGCAGATAATATAGCCGCAAAATAGGCCTGCAGAAATAAATATACGCGTGGACTATTTGCTTCTACGGACTACTACGCATTACTCCGCCGATGGCGCATTACTCCGCCGATGGCAGCCGCCACGGGACCGGGTGAAAGGCACTCCACGCGTTGGTCGACTCCGCCCACCGAACGGGGAGAATTAAAAAAAAAAAAGGCGGGAGCCTGACGTGAATTCGGTTTAATTAGAGAAATCGGCCGCACAGGGCAATAAATCGAAGTTTCTAAGAATGCTGGGAACGTGTAGATCGAGTTCCCGCGTCAAAAAGACGAGTTCAGATTCCTCTTCAATGCACCTTTAAGCCTCAGATACCTGTCATACTTAACTAGCTGGTGATTGCGCCTCGACCAATCCCGTGTCTACCACTCATGAAAGATGTAAACCGCCTTTAAGAACGAATTTCTGCTTAGATCTTGACACGCTTCTTCCCTGAATTCACTTGGCGAGCAGGCTGTGGCAATGACGCGTTTCCACTTTTCTTCTGGAAGTCCGTGATCTGCGGTGCCCTTCTTAGCTAATACTAATTGGCAGTGGCAAAAAAAAATAATTTACCTCGTGTAATCTTCAGTTCCTGTCAGTCGCGACATCGTTGTCCAGGACTCAGGGACGAAAGCTAAGAGCAGGTGGTCGCCAAACTTGCTTGAAGCTGCTTCCAATCTACTGTCGTGGTCACCACTGCAGAAGCAGAAGGATGCATCCTGGCTATGTCAGTAAGATAATTAAGTCACTTTGCTGTCATCGTGTTAGCAAGTCCCGTTCTTCGAGAGAAGAAAACACCAAACAGCCGTGGGTACTGAATTACAGCAGTGACCTTCAGTTTCTAGGAAGGCGCGTCTGGAGTACAGTGGACCTAAAATAAGTTTACATTGCATATATTTCCAACTGCTTCATTTATCGCGCAAAAGTTTGCCGGTTCTTTGCGCGTGCCTTTGTGTGACCAAACAATTTCTCACGCCAACCTGGTGTGATGCGATAACAAGCGTGCGCATGCGCCGTCCACAACTCGCGCCAGTGTTGGCACTGGCTGAATCGTACAAAAATGAAGCCACCCTCACAACTCCTGCACATCGGCAGTAGCAGGAGGCCACGCAAGCCAGAAGGTCTTCTTCCGTCCACGAACGTTCCGGAGAGTACGAGCTATGGAAGCCATCAGGAAGTCCATCTGCGGCACATGCGAGTACTGCCTCCGCAAGTGTTGCTGCGGAGGCGAACCCCAGTGGCAGGGTGAAATTATACATCTGCACCACGCCCTGCAGGAGACTCCGCAGCCTCCAGGGCCCACGAGCTGGGAGAGCTGGTCTGGGTCCGGCTACCAGGACATCCCTTTGACCGAGCCCGTGATTACCAAGGCGCCGACCGGCGCAGGAGTTGCAGTGATTGAAGTTAGCGGCTACCAGGGTGCCGGCCCGTCAGGCGTGCCGAAGCCGCCGGAAAAGGAAAAGCCGAAGGCCAAGGGGCCCTTTGCTTACTTCGTCCGCTCTGCAGGCGGCGGCTCCTGCACCAGCGAGGAGACGGAAGATAAGTCTACATCCCCCGAAGATGCTGGAAAGGGCCCCGCCAAGGCTTAGCGCTAAGCGGATGAGGTCAGTGAATTCTGCATGGTCTCGTTTCGTTTTTTTTTCTTTGCGATCTCGCAGTTACTTTTCGTTTGCTTTGCGTGGACTGTAGTTGCTAGCTGGCAGCAGTTTCGGTCAACTTCCATTGCAGTATGCTTAACTGTCAGTTATGTGTTCGTAAGATGCAGTTACATCCCCTCATTGTACTTGACTGCTTAGGACGTAATTCCATCTATCATGTTCGTCCGCACACTTCCGTGCAATTAACCATGTCCCGATGCCTCCTCTGCCGACGCGTTAGCTCTGTCTTCTGCTCTTAGCCCGTAGGTCGGAATGGCTTTCCCACTCCAGTGTTCGGTGTTGCAGAAAACATGCACGCCGTTAGTTAGCCCACGTTAACATGGCAGCGGTTGTTCTCGACCCGCAATAAATCCCTCTTGTCAAGCATTTTCGTTCACAGCCTGTACTGCTCTCCAAGACCGCTTGCTGCGGTCAGTTCATTCTGCATAATTTCCTATCTTCGGCAGTGCCTTGTGCTCCTGTTCTATGCCGTCGCGTTTCCGTTGCTGTTTCCCGGGTGTCTCTTCCTGACCTACATTTTACCATTTCAGCGCCGTCGAGCTGTCCGTGGCCTTCGTGACGTTGCTCCAGTCCGACCTCGTCATGTGACACCGACCCAGCCTTCTTGCATTTTCGCCACGCTTTTTACGCTTTTATTACGCTGAAACGTGCTTGCTTGCGTGCTTCGCAAAGCTCAGACAATGCCCTGCTGCCTTTTTGCTACTTGCTTCGCTCTCCTGCCGGACCTGGCGTTGTGTATTCCTGCTTCGCTTTTTTTATATTATGCTAGCGCTCACTTGCGTGCATTTTTATCGACAATAAACTTTTTGCTGCACTTTTACTTCCTGCTTGGCTGTCATTTTTCGGATAGTCCTTTTTCACCGGCTGAACAAAATCCCCCCCTCCCCCCCCCCCAAAAAAAAGCAAATCTATCATCCACGTGTTTTTTCCGACCCTCCTGCCCTATGCATCGGGTGACCTCTGCAGGGTTATGCGCCATTCAAGCCAATGCACCAACTCTTCCCACCTTTCGCGCCAAAGAATAGTTACCGTGGGCATCAGCCTCAACACCTGTTCGAAGCATGCCTTCGACTTGTTGCACAAACCTTTTCGACCCAGTAAGCTGACCGGTCGAACTTATGGAACGCAACATTAAATGTAAAACTACAATCCGATTTCGCTGCCCTGATTAGAACGAATGTTTCTTCAACTCGGGAATTCCTGCGTGCGCCGAATAGCCTTCTTATGTAGTCGTATGACTGTGATTGGGTGGGCGTTAGTGAATAACTGTTAAACCTTGGCGGATTCCTCTGACATGCAGCAATCTTGCACACAAGTTTAGTACCAGTGTCCTGACTGATATTGGTGCGCGACTTATGCAGTAGATTAGTGAGTACAGAATACTACGCCCTGCCTGCAGATACTAATTTATTCGAAGTACCCTTGCTTAAGATTATTGCTACAATTAGTCTTGTGGGAGACTTTATGTTGTCATGGCATTACTTCAAATTCCTTCATTCGCTCCCATGTCAGCTGTTTTTAGAGCATGTAAGATCAAGCATGTGAAACCCTTCGTCGAGGGCAAGACTGGTGTTTACCGCATTGCTCTGGCCCGTGGAAAAGTGTATATAGGGCAGACAGGCAGGTGTGTTAACAAACTTACAGGAACATAAAAACTTCCAAGGAGGAGGAGACCCAGGAAGGCGTATGGCTATTCATCGCATCAGTTTCAGAAATTGCAAAAAACCTGTGCCGTTTGAGCGTGTGACCATTTTGTGGTGTCGATGGAATAGATATGAGAGGGAAATCTTAGAAGCGTTTCATATTAGCCATGAGAAAGATAAGTGTGTGACATGTTGCTGTGTTTAACGAACAAGGAACGTGCCTACTAAGAGGGTAGCTAGGGGTTATCAAAGCGCGTGTCATGGACGTTGAAGGTGCGCATGCGTCGGATGTTTTGCGCGGCAATTGTATGCTTCAATAAAGCACAGCTTAAAGTACAGTGCCCGCCCGTGTATAACGTATCTTCTCTTGCGTGCGCATCTTTGTGTCCCCCCCCCCCTTTCCCCTTTTGTGAGATTTTCAAGAGCAAGCTCTATTGTATCTTTCTGGCGAGTACGAACCAAATTATTAAACATATTTCAGACACCGCTTTGAAGCCCCGCGGCACCCCATAGAGGTTTAACGAACAAAGAACAAACTTACAAGGGTATTCACGCGGGCTAGTTCTTTGGGCGAAGGCACAAGATACGTACACGGGGCTGACTTTAAACTATATCCGCAATAAGCGACAGATCAAAACAAAAACAGGCACAGAACGCAGAAATAAACGCAAAAAAAAAGAGTGTGAGCTATTATTCCATAAGTAAATAACTTACAGAAGAAGCAAGGGCAGTATACCGAGAAGGAAATAATTGAAGCGCTACGAATCGTAGCTGCGTCAACCTGCCGTCCCTTTCCTTATCAGGAAAACAGCTTTCGCACTTTGCCAGGTCTGCAAAATGCGATTAGCATCAGTTTTATTACTTGCTTGCCCACTGTACCTCTTTTTCCATTGCTCGGGCTTCAAGCCATTCATATAGAAAAGCAGATTCCCATTATAAACGTTGTTGAAAGTCGCTACTATCTATTTGTCCCCTTGTGTCTTCGTCTGTGTCTTTTGCGCTGTTTTAGGATGTGAATATGCCACGGTGGCTCAGTGGTTATGAAGCTTGGCTGCTGATCCGAAAGACGCGGGTGCGATCCCGGCCGCGGCGGTCGCATTTCGGTGGATGCGAAATGCTAGAGGCCCGTGCACTGTGCTATGCCAATGCATGTGAAAGAACCCAAAGTGGTCGAGATTTGCGGAGTCCTTCACTACGGCGTCCCCATAGCCTGAGTCGCTTTGGGGTGTTAAATCCCCATAAACCACCAACGTTTATCGTTTCAGCAAATTCTACCTTGAAACATTGAACACAAGTTCGCAACAACCTTCAGTCGCTAACCGAAACCGTGCCGCCCTGCTAAATGCGTTGCTTTGTGTGACTTCGACTTATTGGTGAATCAAGAGCAACCAGGAGTCCGCTTCTGGGTAGTTGGGCGACCGTTATGATGAATGGACGGCGCGAAGAATACAGGGAATAGATACAAAGAATGGCGAAAAGGCGCAAGGCTCAACATCGTTTTTTTAAAGCGGAAACCCTACCGCTATGGGCAGGATTCTGCTTCACGCGCTCCTAGTTCACAAATCCGCCGCCACGCTCCTCGTTCTCCTCTTACACTCTTCCTTCCCGATTTGGGAGAGAGATGCCAGTAAATATTGCCCATTGTCCACTTTATGCGTACCCCACTCACACCCAGCTTCGCGGGGCATGGCTGAGATTCTCCTTATTTTTTTTTCACCCAGCGTTAACACTGATGCGAGGCACGATTCAGTCGACGGATGCGAGGCACGATTCAGTCAGACTAAGATTCTTGGCAAAAGCGCAGATAAGAAGGCACGTGAATGTCTGGAGGCTTTTCACATAAGAAAACTTGGCAATAGGTGTGTCAGCACCCCATCTGTTTCACTTTTTTCATCCGAGTTCGAATTCTTAGATGCCGCCCTTAAATAATCTTTGTTGACTTTTTTTGTTTTTGTTTTGGTTACCGCTTCCTCGTGTGTGCTCGCTGTGATGGTCGTTTTGATATCTTTACCTTTCCTGCCCTCCTCCCTCTTTTTCAGTGAAACTTCGCCATATAAAGGCGCTGCCTGGTTTCAATAAAATTAGTTGTGAGTTAGCGCTTTGTGTCTCGTCCTTGTCTTTCCGTGGTTTGCATGCTCTGGCGCTATTTTCTTCAAATCAAATCACCCAGCGTGTTCAAGGCGCGCTGATGTGAGGCTCCCCTACTCGCTGCCTTCTTTGCTGGGGCGAAAGAAAAGCCGGCCGTGGCTAGTGCGTTGTACGCACGCCATCTTCGTCGAAAATATTGGTAGCGGTTTAGCATTGCTAACCACGAAATATTGTGAGAGAGCAGGTTTTTGCAGGTGGACACCAACGCGCGCGTACGTGTTTTCTTTCTAAGCCGCCGCGGTGGCTCAGTGGCTATGGTGCTCGGCTGCTGGCCCGAAAGACGCGGGTTCGATCCCGGCCACGGCGGTTGAATTTCTTTGGAGGAAAAATTCGAGGCCCGCGTACTGTGCGATGTCAGTGCACGTTAAAGAACGCCAGGTGGTCGAAATTTCCGGAGCCCTCCACTACGGCGTCTCTCATAGCCTCAGTCGCTTTGGGACGTTAAAACGCATACAGCCAAACCTGTTTTCTTTCTTTTCGTGACTTGCGCATAGATGAAAGTTGTTCAAGACGACGAAGTGCAATGCACAGCGCGAGAGTGTGTTGCAGTTTAACACGAGGCGGTGATCGGCTGCGACGAGAGCGTAGTGCTCTCGTGTACAGGCCAGTGAGGCTGATCTGTTCGCACCGTCGCGGGTTCCAAACTTAGTTGCACCAATATTTTTTTGTTTATTTAGTCACATAACGATCTCGTGGAGTTGCTATGTCGGCGGTGCTATGTTCTTGGCAGAAAGTTACATACATAGCAAGATTTTGCTCCGGGTTTACTCACCGCAACAGTACTTCCGCACTAATAATACAAGTCTGCATACCTGACAAGCAATACCTAAAAGTTCCAAAAGCCATTGAAAACTTCAAGACAAGGATAATGCAAAGCAGCTGATAAAGACAAGCTCGTTCCTGCGATAACCAGACAATGGCGTCCTCAGAGCCTAAAAATTGCTGTCATTAACAACATCATCGATAAACTCGGTTTGGTTTGCTTTATGGGGTTTGACGTCCCAAAGCGACTGAGGCTATGAGAGACGCCGTAGTGGAGGGCTCCGGAAATTTCGACCACCTGGGGTTCTTTAACGTGCACTGACATCGCAGAGTACACGGGCCTCTAGAATTTCTCCTCCAAATAAATTCCAGCCGCCGCGGCCGGGATCCAACCCGCGTCTTTCGGGTCAGCAGCCGAGCACCATAACCGCTGAGCCACCGCGGCGGCTCATCGATAAATTCTCTGAAGTGTGAAGAACAAGGTACATGCGCGCATACACATCCCAAAGGAAGCTGTATCACAAATAATTAAGAGCCTAGATAGCCCTTAAGTGATGAGCGAATCAAACGAAAAATGGAACATTAGTAACTTGACAGTCACGCACACTATTATGAGTCGTGGAAAAGTTAGTTGGACTAAGCGCCCAGTTTTGTCCCTAATTGCATTCAGCACAAGTTCTACATAGTACGCATAATCTTTTGTATTTGCGAAAATTATTGCCGCATCAGTTATTTCCATTTTCCTATCTGGAACTACTTTATGCAGATCACTGTCATATCGGCTAATCAGAAACACATGTCGTAAGCTTAAAGTTGAGTTACAGCATGAACACCTCAAGATACATAAATTAGTGCGGACCGCAGGCACGTAGGCAGGAATTTTTTTCGTGACGGGGCGCAAAGTAAATTTCGAGCTGACGGGGGGGGGGGGGGGGGGGGGAGTTCTTGGATGCGTGCCTTGTGGGCAATTCATTTTTAATAATAATACTGCCCTGCCCGCACCACCGAAATTACAACGAGCTCTCCTCAAGACGCAGAGGAAAGACTGGACAGATGTTACCACATGCTATACCCGCCACGCAAACGGTTAATGAACAGACTAGCGGCCGTATAAGCATTAGTGAGAACATGGCATTGCGGATTTGTTTCCACTTTGTTTTTCTTTTTTGCTCATGGTGGCTGCAGTCATATGAGTCCATAAGTATAGGCTGATGTCGTATAGTGACCGTATACATGCAGCCGTTCATGCGGCTAATTTACGGTATTTCATATCTACGTATAACCTCAGTCACCATGTTAGTTTGATTTTTCCGCAACGGACAAAAACAATATGCATCGCGCCGCTCACGAACGGCTAATGCTGTTCATGATACCCAGACTGCTGGTACACAGTATGCGTTTCCTGCATACATGCAGTATTATGGGGATAGCTTGCTAGGCGTTTAATTGATAAAATAATACTATTTAGACGCGTGTCCATTTTCATGAAATTTGCCATCGCATATAGTTAGTTTGATGCGCTTACATAGGAATAGTGCTTGCATTCATGAAGCTTTTCGCTGACACTATTTGCTGTCTTTTTTTTCGGTGTGTATTCTGCACACACACACACACCTAGCCGCTGGTGTAGGTCTAACCGCTGGTATAGGCCTAACAGCTAGACCGCTGGTAGGCCTCCAACACTTGCGGAAGTCTACCCGCGGCCTACCACGTTGTTTTCGAAGCTTTCACCAGTTACGCGAACGCAGACAGGTCTCGTCTGTTCACAATGGTTGTTTGATGGATTATTTACGAAGTAAAGGCTCTACGGTAACACTTTTTCTTGCGCGTTCTTCCTCATCAAGTCAGCAGATGAGAACCATGGCCGCACGATGATGCGTTTCCATCGAGCGGCCGGAGTACAACTAGCCGTCGCCTCGCATGATGGTGGCACAACAGCAGCCTGATAGGATCGCATTTTTTATGCGGATCTAAGGCTTTCAATCTTATATTTCGCCGAGGTTCGTCTGTATGACTGGAGTCTAAATGACCTAAAATAAAATTACTAAAGGGCAATACTTTATGGCCGCGAGTGGGTTTCGAATCGACCGCCGTGATCGGATCAGTTTTGCTGGCCACTGCATTAGACCACTGCATCATCGCCTTATGTTCTTTGTGTATGAACCATGCACAAACCACGAGGAAAACAGTGTGAAGTCACATGGTACGTAACACGACACACCTACAACCCAGCATTCGCTCTTACGTCATCAACGAAGCCGAACATCCCGTGTCCTAAATCACCAGTCTCTCACGCTGTGCTTTGGGTATCTTCTGCACCAACTTCCAAACGTGCGCAATCCGAACACCGAAACCGCAATGAAAACAGAAGGGCTAACACACCTAATTCGCATTTGGCGTAACCACGCCAAATTGACCAAAATTTGTTTTTGTGCCATTCTTTGTATGTGCCTTGCACTGCGCTGTTCACAAAGCTGGTGGAAGTCCTGCGGAGCAAGGGCGTCAAAGAATGCAACTGATTCTCTCCAAAAGCTCTGATGTGATTTTTGGTGAATGTTTGACCACTTCAGGACTAACCCTTCGCCAGAAGTGACACATTACCAGCTGTAAGTTTCTTTCTTTTTTTTTTTTAACGAGAGCTGGCAAGGATGCGCTCATTTATGAGACCTTCCAGGACCGGTTTGGCAAACGCGCGAACTTTGTCATTCTTCAGTGTCGTTCTTCAACCTCGGCCTGCGGTCCATGGTTCAAGAAAAAGTAAAAGGGGCAAAAGTGAAAGGCGCAGGCAAAGGTACAGCAGGAGACACCACCCTCTTACTACTGCCATTTGCTCTCTCCTCTCCCTTACCACCGCATCCGGTGACCCGCGTACCTCTTGAAAATAACGCACTATGCTCCCGCTCATATCCTTCTTCGCGCTTCACACCATCACCCATCCCTAAACGTCATCCATTTAATTCTGCGAACCTTCTGTCTCGCTGTCATAGCCTTTCTGGGAGGAACATTGTCAAAGATTGGTGTCGCAATGGTACGGTGAAATTCAAGCAAGTTTACGTTGAAAGCGTTCCCAATTCTTGTTCATTTATATTAAAATCAGCGACAGCACCGCTTTGCGCATGTGGTTAGCGGGCGGTTCGGGGTTCGATCCCCAGTTCCGCTCGGTACCGATTGGGTTCCAATGCGTACATATTTTCTCGTGCCTGGTGCTCAGTTTGTATGAGGTGAAGTGCTTCAAAAACGTCTTTCACCTAACATTGTGTAGAAGGAAATACTTTTCCCTGGCGCTCTTTGGTACAAGGCTGCCCTTGCGCCATTAAAATTCCTCAACAAAAGAAAACATCTTTAAATCGGAAGGTGTAGACTAAGCACACGCCAGAAGCAAAAACGCGGGCGCTATCCGTACGTGAAAGCCTGCGAACGAATTCCAACCGGGCGGAACTCGATCGCAAGCGGTCTGCGACTAGACCGACGGCCCTCCCCAGTCGCAGACCAACAGAATTAGTCGTGTCGCAGGAGAAAATCCCATGCATGTGAAACGGCCCAAAGGCGTCAGTGAAACCTTGGCCAGCATTCTCGTAAAGGAAGGGGTGGAAACTGGGTACCAGCTGGGCACTATTATCAGGCGCCTCCTCCACCGTCCCAAAGACCCGTTGTCCAACAGAGAAGATGCGGGTTGAGGAGTTGGGTGGAAAACTGGTGACTGGGTTCATGTAAACACCGCACGGTCGGTTCCGGGAGTCGACGGAGCGAGTTCAGTGTCCAGTCAATCTCGCTGCAGGGGGTGGGTTGACTCGCTCGACCCTAACGGCAGATAGCACGTAAACCGGATCGAGTCGAAGAGTCGGGTTAGCGGGAGGGGAGAGCATAAGCGCGAACCTATTTTTCGCTTGCGCCGTCGCGCCTGCGAGACAGCGGTGCCGTGCCGCAATCTTGGAGGCTGCCACTGTCCTCACGCGCTGCGCTGCTCGACGCTTGGGGTGTCGCTGCAGCTGAACCGGTCTCGACCCGCTAAAATCGAGTTATTGTAAACGCGCAGTCGTCGCGCTGGGCTGACCTTACACAACTCGACCCCCTGACTCGATCCACCGCAGTCGGGTTCATGTGAACGTGGCTTAGGCTGGGGATACCAACAATATGACGGAAAGGGTGAAGGCAGCAAAAAGCTTATGTCAAGCAAATGAACTGAAGCGCAGTGGCCGTACTTCCCAGGCATGTCACCAAAGAGGTGACTTCGACGAAACCACTGTGCTGGAAACAGAACCAAACTGCGCAGAAGTCTTCTACTTGAGTCATGACGGAGGAGAATGTTAATTGTTCTCCGGGAACCACTCCCTTTTCCTACATCCACGGTTTAAGCTCCGTGACCCTGCAGTCTACCTTATGTGGGCTTAAAAAAAAGCCTCTGAAACGCGCCCGCAGTCGCACCTTGAAGAACTAGAAGTAATGGTTTAGTGACAGAGAATACAAAAAGGAAGCACGAGAGCTGCAGCCGGCGGAATTAAGGTCACAGGGAGAGGATAGCGAGGAAAAGTACGGAGGAAAGCGACCGACAGAAAAAACAGGGAAGCTTTGTACACAATTTACAAAATACAAAAAGTAACAAGTTCGCGCTGCTCACGAGCTAGTGATTATGCATTGTTGTGCACATTTACAGCACGTGTAAATTCACTGCATATTCTAGGCCGCGTGCACGTAGCGTGCTATCGCTAATGGACAGCGCGAGCAGCGCATTGCGCAAGTGGCCGGGATGGAGCGCCCAGCTGCCGCCTTAAAGCAAACACAGAGCCAGTTTTGAAATGTCGTGTTTAGCAACAAGAACTTATTTGGTTGGCGTTTGCTTCTCACTTAAATGACAGTCATAATCAATAACATTTCACTAGAATTTGCCTCTGGATTGCTGCTTTGGGAAAAGGCCTAGCTTCGTGCAGATCAGATGGCAAATTTGTCAGAACTCTTTTTGTCGCTCCATATTTTACACACACTTTTGACATGAATGCGGATATTAGCAGCGATTGCGCTAATGGCAAAGCCCTTAGGGACGGTGAACGATCGAATAATTGGAGGCACTTTAGCAACCTAGAAGAATTGCTGTGAATTACCACACTACGAACTGTTACGCTGGACAAATTGCCTAATGCGCACAATGAGTTGTGAAACAAACACAAAACGGAGCACCAGGTTCACCGCATAGAATCCTGCAATACTTGCAGAATTCAATTCATGTTTGTTCGGATGTATATATGTAAAGATGACAGTAGTACAGCAAGAAGCCAAACGAATTCGGCTTGATTGGGCTTACCCTGCAGAAGTGGCATTATATTCAATAAAGAGACCACAGAGGTACACTTACTTCAACGCAACCATGCTGCATTTTGAACACATCGGTGAAACCTTCAAAGAGCTGACTGCTATTGAGCGTTAAAATGTAGCCATTAATGCGCGATTTTAATATCTGCAATGCACGGCGCAAATAACAAAAAGTAGCAAGTATATACAACTATTACAAGTATCCTTGAGGGAGCTCTAAGTATGAGCGTCCTTGAATTGCGCGTTGCACTACTTGAACAGAAATACCTAAGTTTCATTGTTTTGTAATGTTAATGCGCACGCAATTCCACTATAACTCATCCTCAAGTAACCACTCTATGCGCTTGCAATAATGAACGTACCTGTCAAGCCCCACATTTCCTTATAATTTCCAATTCCCTATACACGGCTAGTGCTTTCTTGTAGCGGCCCATGTTTGTGTGCCTACTTCCGATGGGGCACTTTTGATAAAAGCACGCATTCACACAGCGTGACTCAACCTCCCTAAAGCAACGAACCGAAGATACGTGCGCCTAGCCAAACACATCGAGAGAGGGCGCCAAGCGTTTCTTGCCGATGCTGAGGATACATGATGAATAGAAAAAAAGCGAGGAAAAAAATATGCCTCTTTCAAATGTAAAATACTTTAAATCTACTATAAGATGGGACATTTCGCTACCTAACGCTCCGAGAGCTAGGCGATATATTGTAATTAGGGCAGCGGTTAGTGATCAAATGAGGACACTGTGGGGTTTATTTCGTGACCTCGTCATAGGCTTCATGCGACCATATTTCATCGCGCAGGTGTCACCCAGACTTCGCGCACTTTTACGCGGGAAGCTCCCAGACACCCTTAGAGCGTGTGGGGGTAGCGGTCTCGGACTCGAAGGAGATGCCCTCGACTCAGCGTGGCAAGCTCAGCGGAGACCAGCTACCAAGTGACAAGAGGTTTTTGGGCGTTCGGTGCCCAGCTTTTGCTGGTCGCAAGCCAGAAAATGGGTCGGAGCCAAAGGTTTACAAAACAAAACAAAGTTTATACAGCAATTGAGACGATACAGAGGGTTTCACAATCACTAGTACAAGCACGTACAAAGTGATTAACAAAACTATGCAACTCGTGCAAAGTTAAACTCGAGAGAGAATACAAGACAAGGGCAATATTGCACCTAAAGTGCACTAACACACAAGAGAGAGGTAAACAAGCAAAACACAATTTGTTCACCGGGCACTGCGGCAGTCCGACGACCAGAGTTCCACGACGATGCCGTCCCGCAGACTGGCGAACGTTGCCTCGTTGGTCCGATGCTGGCCGAGTGGTGTTTTCCCCGGGAGTCGAACGGGCGCGCTTCGATGAAGCTTAAACGGCGGTCCGGACTGACTGATAGCGGTCAACGTCCTTCTTTATAGGCTCGCTCTCCCGTCTGTTTGTTGTTCGCGCCCGAGTAGGCGCGCACATACACGCAGCATTGGCAGTGCTGTCTCCCTTTCCTCTTCTCACCGGCCGCGCGTCCCCATTGGTCAGAGGTCGGGGGTCGCATCTCGAAGTTTCGAGCGTGTTCTTGAGCGGCGCCGACGCCGACTGGCGAGGGGGACGTGTCTTAGTGCACGCAAGGCTACGCCCTTTCCCCCCCGTCAGCCGTAGAACCGACTCGCATGTTCGAGAATAATCGGCGGGGATGACTCATCTCCTCAGCGCACGCCGCGACGGTGGAGAGAGAGGCACGCGCTCGGCGGGGCTTTCCCTCACCCCCGTCGGGCTCGCGCCGGCGAGACGCCGTGCGCGCGGCGGTTTTCTTTGTTTGTTGCTAAAATGCGCCGAATTTTGTGACACTGCCCCTTCCTTTAAGAATATTGTGTAACAATATTCACAAAACACAAAATTCGCGCGCCCATGCATGCGCTCACAAAGTCAGTGGCGAATGCCAAAATACATACATCAATACCTTGATGCTTTCACATGCACAGCACAGTACAATGTTCACAAAGCACATAAAAACACGCCGCGATTGGGCAGTACAGTAACACAAGGCTACAAACATGGAGCACGCAAGTACAAGGCACACTTTCGCCTATACTTCCAAGTTTGGCTGACACAGCGGGCTCGGAGCAGGATTGCTTCCTTCAATCTTTCAGTCGCACTTTTAATTCTCTTGCGCACGCGACTCTGACCTTTCCTCCTGTCACGAATTCTACTCTTCTTCTGCCTCATGCTGAGGCTTCTCTTCCGAACGCTGTTCTGGCCCAGCTTCCTACTTGTACTGCTGTCTGGTTTTCCGCTCAGACTTCGGGCTCTTCCCCTTTTCCTGCGGCTAGCGCGTCTGTTGCGAACAAATTTTACGCCAGTTCGCTCATGACGGCTCCGCTCCTCGTGTTCTCCTTCTCGGCGTGCGCTCTTCTGTTTTCTTTTGCGCCTCCACAAGGAGTCCTTACTGAACGCTGGGCTCGTTCCTCTGAACTTCTTTCTGACCTTGCTGCGGTGCTCCTGCAGCTCGCTTGCATTCGGGTCGGCTGTCTTCAGCTTGGTTCTGTCTCTTCCCGTTTTCTGCCTGAATTTTCTCCAGGACTTCGGTTTTTCGGTTTCACCTGCTTCTGCGGTGCCCGACTCATTTCTCTTTCTTTTTTCTTTCTTCCAAATTCTTCTTGGGGTCAACCCCGGTTCACTGCCAGTTGCGTCATCCGAGCTGTTCTCTCGCGATGAAGCCACTGGTTCAGCTCTCTTTTGTTCTTCGAGGGCTGAGCTTTCTTCTTCCAAGTTTGTTTTCTTCTTTTGGAGCCTTCCTTGTGAGGGGCATTCTGAGCCTGGCTCATTAGCCGTTGATGACTCATTCTCCTCACTTTCGCTCAGTGCTGCTTCCTTAGCTTTCTCTGATACTTTCCTGAGCTCGTTAGTTTCAGTGCAGTGGTGCTCCATTCCTTGTACTGCACTGTCTCCTTCCTCCGAGGCACAAATTTCCTCGCCTTCCTCTTCGGGAAAGCCCCCCTCGCTGCTCGAGGGTTCACTCGGAACGGCTTCCGGGTCTTCACTGAGTGCGCTTTCCTCAGGTATTTCTACGTCTGAGCTTTCACACTCAGTGCCATTTAACCACTCTTTCTCGTGGTCTTCCCTGCCGGACTCAGAGGTGTAGCACTCGGACTGCTCCATAGAGATCCGAACTGCTTCTTCGCCCTCAGGAGGCTGCTCTAGGGTCCCCTCTGACTGAACCGTCAGGTTGGCCTTTACTTCAGTGCGTACTACTTCAGCAGTAGCTACACTTTCAATGTGGTGAGGAAGCGACACTCCGGTTTGTTCTTCACTCTCTGTCGTTTCAGTTGCAGGAACAGGCTGTTCCACAACCTCGCTCTCACTAGTTGAGCTAGTTACAACCTCTTCCGTGGTTGTCAACGAATCAGTCTCGTTATTACTGCACATGTTTTCGCTAGAGCCTAACAAATGACACTCCGCTTCCTCAACCTCCGCTTGTGCTTGCGCCGCCGTCTCTACTGTAGGCCTGTAGCCGGTCGACCTGTCTTCCGTATTGGGAGCGGCGGTCTCGTCAACCACACCGGTGGCCCATATTTCTGGGTCATTCGGCGATCTCGCGCCCTTGATGTTACCCAGGATGAGGTCATACAGCAGGCGCTCCATGCACAGCGCTGTCACTTCTCCGGTGAAGTACGGAGTGTTCACGTGCACTCTGGCTTCATTTAACAGCCGAGCGGAACCATCCAAGAAATACACAGGGCTCATTTCTCCTGTAAGTTCTTCATCGGTGACCAATTCCCTTTTGATGAAAACACCGGTGCTTCCTGTGCTTCTGAGAACGGAAACAGACTTTCCTCGAATTTCGCCGGGGAGGACCGGCATTCCCTCAGTGAGAGACCCTGGTCTGACGCACGTAACTGTGCATAACACTGCAGGTTTCTCCCAGTACGCCTGTTCTAAGCGGTCGGCACTAAAGCCTTCTTCCTCGTCGTCGTACGAAGAGCCACCGGGTTGCGATACCTGTGGGACTGGCTTTTCGAGACTTGGGCACGCCGCTGCTTTGTGCCCCTTGTCTCCACACTTGAAACAAACAAGCATTCTCTTGCTCACTATGTCGCTACGGCAATCCGAGGCGTAGTGGCCTATCTTCTTGCACCGGTAGCATTTCTGCGAGGGCACTGGCACTCTACCACGCTTGCCCCTTCTTTTGCTAAGAGCTTTGAGCTGAAGCTCGCTCTTATTCTTCACTTCATCCCTCATAAGAATCTCATTCTCTAGATGAACTTCGCTTTCTCGTTTCAATTCGAATTTCTCTGCCTCTCCTCGGGCACTTTTCCTTTCTCTCTGCGCTTCTTCTCGCGCTTTCTTAGTGGCTGTTCTAGCCATTTCTCTTTCTCTCTCGGCGGCTTCTCTAGCCACCTCTCTTTGCCTCTTCTCGTTCTCTTTTCGTTCTCTCTCTCTTCCTTCTATTTCTTGGTTCACCCAATCCGCAATCTCGGATTCTTCCAGGCCCAGCTGACGACCCAACTTCACAATATCTCTTAGATCCATTTTGGAGTCTCAGCTGTTCAAGCCTCGAACATAGCTCAACTCGGGGAACCGGATCCAACCGCCTCTGCGCGGCACCTCACAATATCGCTCTGCTGATTAACACTCGTTTACGACCTCTTCGTAAACTCCTTCCGACTCTTTCTCCGTTCTCTGTGCTTGCAACACCAAACGTCCTGTCGCGGACGCCAGAATATATTGTCACCCAGACTTCGCGCACTTTTACGCGGGAAGCTCCCAGACACCCTTAGAGCGTGTGGGGGTAGCGGTCTCGGACTCGAAGGAGATGCCCTCGACTCAGCGTGGCAAACTCAGCGGAGACCAGCTACCAAGTGACAAGAGGTTTTTGGGCGTTCGGTGCCCAGCTTTTGCTGGTCGCAAGCCAGAAAATGGGTCGGAGCCAAAGGTTTACAAAACAAAACAAAGTTTATACAGCAATTGAGACGATACAGAGGGTTTCACAATCACTAGTACAAGCACGTACAAAGTGATTAACAAAACTATGCAACTCGTGCAAAGTTAAACTCGAGAGAGAATACAAGACAAGGGCAATATTGCACCTAAAGTGCACTAACACACAAGAGAGAGGTAAACAAGCAAAACACAATTTGTTCACCGGGCACTGCGGCAGTCCGACGACCAGAGTTCCACGACGATGCCGTCCCGCAGACTGGCGAACGTTGCCTCGTTGGTCCGATGCTGGCCGAGTGGTGTTTTCCCCGGGAGTCGAACGGGCGCGCTTCGATGAAGCTTAAACGGCGGTCCGGACTGACTGATAGCGGTCAACGTCCTTCTTTATAGGCTCGCTCTCCCGTCTGTTTGTTGTTCGCGCCCGAGTAGGCGCGCACATACACGCAGCATTGGCAGTGCTGTCTCCCTTTCCTCTTCTCACCGGCCGCGCGTCCCCATTGGCCAGAGGTCGGGGGTCGCATCTCGAAGTTTCGAGCGTGTTCTTGAGCGGCGCCGACGCCGACTGGCGAGGGGGACGTGTCTTAGTGCACGCAAGGCTACGCCCTTTCCCCCCCGTCAGCCGTAGAACCGACTCGCATGTTCGAGAATAATCGGCGGGGATGACTCATCTCCTCAGCGCACGCCGCGACGGTGGAGAGAGAGGCACGCGCTCGGCGGGGCTTTCCCTCACCCCCGTCGGGCTCGCGCCGGCGAGACGCCGTGCGCGCGGCGGTTTTCTTTGTTTGTTGCTAAAATGCGCCGAATTTTGTGACAGCAGGGCAAACGCAATATTTAAGCCACACTGATGAAACCTCGGTAAAAGTAACTTCAAGAGGTATTTAACACCTCAGCATGAGAGCTCGCTTGTAACTGTAATGCGTGACAAGATATTGATTTTTTAATTTCATCGCTATTCAGTTACGCGCCGTGCGCCGCCGGCTGGCGCGAGATGGCGCTACCGGTTTTCCGAGGGGCATGGGCCAGAATCCTGGGGATTAGCATACTTCAGAAACAACAACTGCTTAAACAAAAACTCTCTCTGGAAGTGCTACGCCAATACCGTGCAGATATAAGGAAATTTTAAGAAGACTATCAAGCCAAGCAGTCCCTGCATGAACTAAGAAAGAGCGAAAGAGTTAAGGCCAGATCACGTACCAATTATGGCTTACAGAGGTTATCGTCGCCAATGCCATTACTCTTCAACAAATACCCTGACATATTAAGCTGGCTAAGTTCTATAGTCTCTCGAGTTCAATTCAAAAAGCAAATGAAAGCAAAATTTTTATCTGAGCAGAAGGTGCAAGGGTTAAGCTACTAAGCAAACTCTTGGTGCTACTAACCTGTATTATGTTGTACTACCATCGTGCACTATGTAGGTCGTATTTCATTACTTATGTACCCTGGATTACATTTCACATTGTCAACTTTTGTTTGGTGAAACATTTTTGTTTACTGATAAACTTAATGCAGTAGGTAAGACATTGCTTTTGTATTAGTACAGTTCAAATAAGTTATTTTTCTTTTCCTTTTACCGAGAGGTTAGAGTGTAACCTAAGACAGTGTGTATGTTACTGTATTTTTATTGATGCGTCATACTTGGCTCATCGTGTGGTGTATAATCATATGTACAGCCGCCCTGATTTTTAATAATATAGCGCGAGCGTCGACCGAACTGCTAGTCAGCGCCTTATAGCAGCAATAAGCGTGCAACAAGGCGAGAGTTCGCGCACGCGTACAAAGGCAGAGCGTCGTCTGCTACGCTGTTCCAAGCACGAGGACACACGCGCTGCCACAATATGAGCTCACAAGATCCCGCCAAGCCGTAGAGCGCATGCGCATGATTAATATGTGAGACTGCATGAGACGTGATTTCTCTCTCTCTTTTTTTGCCTATTACGGGAGGCCAGCCTGGCGATGCAAAGCGATGATATGAAAAAAGAAAAGAAACGAAATATGGCAGCACATTGAAACCATTGCCTGCATCGCGATAAACGAGGTTCCAACCAGCTGTTTAATCAGCCTTGCAGTGTCTCGACGGTATAAAAAGACACCGCAGCTTTCAAACGTTCCCTTCCGCGGAAAGTGCCTCCTTACGAGTTATTTCTCTGTTTTTGTGGCTCTGGACCCGCTTATGCTATCTTTCTTGTTGTTTCAATTCCGTAAAGTTTACTCGCTCACTCCTGAACTACTTGAAGAGCAAAGACATGAAGCCACGAATGGTTGCGCTTCCTTTTTTTTTCTGCAAGACGGTTGCCGCTTCCAGCATGCTTCATCTGAGCTGGAAATGGCAGTCGCCAGGTTAGGAGCCATGAATGCATTGAGAAGCGTGGGGTGTATAAGCGCGTTTTTTTTTAGGAGAGGAGGGGGTAGTAAGGCATAGCTGCATATATCCGCGAAAGTAGAACACTTCTGTGTATTTTCACCAAATAACCGTTATTTCCTTGGTGCATTTTAGAACTGAAACAGGGCCTTGACACAAGGCGCCCACACATGAGACTTAGAAGTTAATAACGCTGAAATTCTCCTCCGGACTGAGCAACAGCCGCGATGCGCCTGGGCAGGGAGTCGAAAAGTGCGGGTACAAGGTCCACGTCATCCTTGAGGGCATCCCATGCACTCTTCACGGCTTCCCACAAGTCGTCTGGCGATGCATAGTGAAGACTTATTTTTGACAAGTTGTACTTGAGGGTACCCCAATCATTTTCAATTATATTGAAGTCCGCTCCCTGGGGAGGCCAAGACAACGTCATGATGACTAGTGGTTCCAGATGTTCCTTCACGGCGCGTGCAGCATGCACCGATGACAGGTCATGCTGTAGGTAGAAGCAGCAATCCGTGAAAGGGCCGTCGAGAAGACGGGAAAGAAGCTCCTCATTAATAATCTCCAGGTATGCTTCAGCACAAAAGCGGCCTGATATACGACGGAGGGGGCCAAGGCCGTCCTTAGTAATTACACCCCAAATGTTTACGCTCGTCCTGCCACTAGACTTGACCTTCTGAACATAGTGTGGATCATACCTGCAACAGTGGAAGAAAATTTTATAAACAACACATAGTGTCTGAATGGCTCCTAGACAATATTAAACGACACCTAAAGAAGAAAGAGTGTATTGTCGCTTTAATACACCTAAAGTGTATTACAGCGACAATACACTCCCTTTTCACATGGAAGTATAATCCATCCGCAATCTCAGCAAACATTTTTCAAATTTAACCAAGTATAAGTGATTCTATTCAAGAACCATTTTACCCGCCTGTGCTGCATCATCTGTTTCTTGAACAGTGATAGCCGACATTGATAATCACATGTCACCCCGTGAAGCAAATGTCATACACTTTCGTAGATGTAAGCCAAACATAGCCAGATCGAAAAAAGGAACAATGATAAATCACCAACCTCATGAGGTCTGGCCGGTAAATTTTCTGTTGCTGGTTCCATTTTGTGCAAACCGTGGACTCGTCTGTGAAGACATTTTCCCAGTCCTCCAACGTCCATTCAATATGGTCCCTGGCAAACTGCAGTCTTTTCTCCTTGTTAGTCGCCGAAAGCTTCGGCTTCTGCGCTGCAACTCGATCGCGAAGACCTGCCTCTCGAAGTCGTGTACGCACCAAATTTCACTCACGTCCACTCCAGCATCCTGCTTTAATTTCCCAGCAGTCATGAAGGGCGCTACACAAGCCGCAGCAACAATGGCATGGTCCTCTTCTTCGGTTGTCTTGCGCTTCAAATGTCGAGGAGCGCCACAAATGCGCCCTTCGTTGTGATAAGCCTGAACTATTCTGCTTACGGTAGCCTGAGTGACTCTTAGCGATTTCATTCTGAGACTTGCCGCAAAGCGACATTGCGATGACGCGGTGGCGTTGTTCCAGTGGCACGCGTGGAGGCATTCTCCGCCGAAGAGGGCGTTTGAAAGCTGCGATGCCTTTTTATACCGCCGAGACACTGCAAGGCTGATTAAAGAGCTGGTTGGAACCCCGTTTATCGCGATCCAGGAAATAGTTTCAATGTGCTGCTATATTTCTTTTCTTTTATTTTTAGGCTGGTGACGATCAGGTAACTACATATCTGTTGTAGGATGACGGCAAAGTCGTCCAAGAAAAAAGTTGCCGTCCTGTGTACACAGAACCTCGCGACTTTTAATGTACTGGAATCTTGAAAGAACTCTGATGCCGTCTTAACTGAAGCCAAGCACTTGAAAACGTACACACACGTAAGATTAATCATTGTATTTGCAAGATATTCGCTTAAGTAATCGATAATCCAATTAGATCAACCTTAGGTTTCAGTTAACCAAAAGACCAATCTTTTCTTTAAGGCTAGTCGATAAAGGCTATATTCACACCATCAATCAAGTGGCAGAGAAAACTGCACAATATAACCAATATCTATCTGTAGCCTTTATAGACTATGTGACAGCGTTTCAATCAGTCGAAACATCAGCAGTGAAGCAGGTCTAGCGTAACAAGGCGGTAAAAGGCATATGTAAACGTAGAGCAAAAATATCTGTTGCCCTTGCACACTGACATTACTGCGTCACATGAAAAGGTATAAAATAGGATTCATGAAGGGCATCAGGAGTGAAGACAAAATCTCTCCGGGACAATAATTGTTTACAAAAGTTATTAACAGGTGTGGCTTGGAAAGAATTGGGGATAAAACCTAATAGAGAACATCTCCCCTATAAAAAAATCAACCAGGTATTCGATCTGTCGGCTATGCGTGAATTGGGAACTTGTTGATCTTGGTCTACTGCTGTCTAACTTACTGGTGTCTGGCCTACTGGTGTCCGGCCTACTGCTGCTGGGCCTATTAGTCTCAGACATACTAGTGTCGGCCCAACTTGTAGGGCGTACTTGTGTTGGCCGTCTGGTGTTGGCCAAGCTTACCTGCTTTTTTGATTGTCGGTCTTTTTCATGGAGGTGCAGCCAATCTAAGAAGCACGACCTCCCAGGTAGCACACGGCAGCGGGCCAATATTGGAAATCCACTGGCAAAGCGTGGCCCTAACTAGGCCCAGAGTTGCCAGTGAGCATCCGATATTGGTTGTGCCATTCCTTAGCACATCCAACAATGGCCCTGGTTGTCCATCGCTTTACCAGTATTGGCTGAGCCATAATTAGATCCTGGCTATCATGGGCCAGGTTAGCCAGGATTGCCCCACTGTTTGCCATTGCTGGCTGTGCCATCATCGAATCCTGGCTATCATGGGCCATGTTAGCCAGTGTTGTTCCACTCTTTGCCAGAATTGGCTATGCCATTTCCGGGAGCTGGCTATATTGGCCTAGGATTGCCACCGCTTATCCAGTGTTCAAATTATACTGGCAAACGTTGGTAAACATTGTGTCATCCGTTAAAATGGGTTCAAAATTATTTTTATTGTCGAGTACCATATCGGCAGTTCATAATTTTCGAACGCGCTAAAACATGCGAGTTCAAAGATTTGGTTTTATTTATTATTATATTTTAACCGAACACTTTTGCAGTTTGTGAGCAAAGCTACCCATGATTCCGTTGGAAAAGCTGCACTCTGGTTGTGCAGTGAGCAGCAATAATACGTTTAGGAGAATTGCGATCGAAGTCCTGTTGATCAGAATTAACGTTCTGATAACACCCGACACGCCTTCAACAAAAATTGTCAACAGGTGCCTTCAACAAAAATCAAATAAGTTTCATTTGATTAAATTTTTGGAATAAAAAAATCACTTTTTTTTTATTCGCTCTAGGAATTCACTGCCGCAGTACGCAGCTGGTGTCTGCTTCAGGGAGATCGCGATACAAACGTAATAGATTAGCGCAAGTGCATTCGCTAAACCGAAATTGTGCTCAGTTTTGGCAACGTCCAGAAACGAAGCAGTCGCCTCGTAATTTCGAATTATGCGTTGCGCTCGTGAAATATTAGGCGGATGCTTCATAAACGCACGCGGACGCGTGCTAAGCGATTCCTACGCTTCCCTACGTCTTGCCCTGTGATCGCGCCTTTCCCGTGTTTTCTGATTTGCTATTTCCTTCCTTTTCTGCAAATCGTTGTGTTGGAAATTTTTGTTTTTGACTATTTTGTTCTTCTGTTGCGTAATTTGCATTGGGCGCTATATAGCTCTTGCTCACGTCTTTGCATATTTACTCGCAGGTTCTTTTTTTCTTTCGAACATCACCTTTATTGATGAAAAGCATCGAAAGTAGTTGCGAACCACAATTCAACATGCCTTTGTTTGTTTTTGCTTTTTTTGTGCGAAACTTCCACCCCAACAAACAATTTGAGGATTCTTCGACGACCACTGAATAAATGGACTGACAACTGGCGTTAGACGTATGTTAACCTAGCTTGTTTGGCGCATGTACGGTACATGAAACTGAAAGAGCGCGCATTCTGCTTGGATATTTTTTTTGCTTTATATTTTTGTTATGTGGTAACATTTTAAGCTATCTTGAACTGACAGAAGCCACATCATACGGCCCCACAAAATACGCGAGTGTCTCAAGTCGTTTTGGCGAAATGCATCTTGAAGCTCCAAGTTTTTCACTTCAAAATTTTCAGGCTTTTGCTGCAGCTTTGTAGCAATACTTTGACGCTTCCGTGTTTCCCATCCACTTCTCTCTTGTAGATATTGCTTTCTGTACTGCCTGTGGCCATGTGACTCATTCTCCAAAAATTCCAAACCCTTTTCACGTGTTTTGGCCTCTTTCCCTCTCTCTTTCAAGTCTTCAAGTCCAATATCTCTCCACCTGTTCTCCCGGCCGTGCCCTTTTCCAGGGAGCGGGCTAACCCCCCACCCCGCGAAGCGCTATTTTTTCTTTTTGGTTGTCACTTTCTCAAACCTGTATTCCCTCGCACGCAGCTACGCGCTTCGCTGTTCCTCCACCTCCCTGTCTCCACCTTTCAGCTCGAGGACTTTTCTCGGAACCACAAAACCTGTGTAAAGGAAAATTACTCTCTCCCCTCCAGCCAACCCCCCCCCCCCCCCCCCCCCCCACACACACACACCATCATCTCCACTGCTCGTCTTGGAACCGCGCGACTCATCACAATAAGACATTCTTGACTGCACGGCGGAGCTCAACCACGTGCACAACCAACGCGACGAAAATGCATGCACACTCGAGCTAGTACCGTTCATAGTCTGAGCACGCGAAAAGCCACACTCATATATTAGGAGAGCTCCGACGCTGTTCGTACCGCCTGCAAGATCTTTTGTAAGTACTAAAACTCTTTTACCTTGATATACGCCTGGAAGTTAAAGTGGTTTTTGTAGTAAATGTTGCTTCGACTACATGCGCCTTTATTTTTTAGGCAGGAGAAGAGAACGAGTCAAAAAGCACGAGGACGACTTCTGTGTACCCACTCTCATTGCGAAATGGCTTGCTTGACGTCGTGCGCAGTGGAATTGTGGCCGAATGGTGAGAATTTAATTTTTCGTCTTTGGTGAGATGAACTCACTAAAGATTCACTACTTTGGCTAACAGCGGGTTTGAACTCATATGACTTGAGATAGGATGCATTCGGGAATATGTCCTTTACCGCTTATGCACGACGGAAATCAGAACCGCTTAATTAATTTTCCACTGCAGACTAGTTGGTAAGGATATGTGTAATACTTTCGTAATGTTTCTTTTTGCCTTCTACTCTTGCAGACTCAATAGAAAATCCGCAATTACTGGTTAAAGCTTTTGCCCAAGTTCTCTCGCAATGAGAAAGGGCATTACTCTGGACTATAAGACTAGTATTTTTGTGTGGTTTTCAAGTTGCAGTTTCGAATCCAACTATAGCATGCATGCGAAGCAACTAAGGTAAAACAAAGGTGCCCTGAGTTCCTTGCGTTCAGCGTATTTCGTCAAAA
Source organism: Amblyomma mixtum (assembly GCF_055824585.1). Classification (NCBI taxonomy): domain Eukaryota; kingdom Metazoa; phylum Arthropoda; class Arachnida; order Ixodida; family Ixodidae; genus Amblyomma; species Amblyomma mixtum. Next base: position 30,908,808 of record NC_143015.1, read on the forward strand.
ATCGCAAGCCGCATTTTTAACCCCATTAAATAAAACTAATCAAAAATGTTGTTTTGACGTCCATGTGGAAGAGACGCTACAACCTGTGCATGTTTACTGGAATAAAAAATTACCTCGCAGTTTAGAGATACGAGTTATATTAAAACAAAATAATACATTAATCTGTTTTCAATATCACATTAATTTGCTTATCTCGCATTGAATATATTTACTGGGAGTGCGACACGACGCATTAAACTAAATTAAACCATTTGGTATAAGGGAAGTTTAGTAAACTAAATTCCACTTTGTGCAACTAATGTGGTGCTGGTTCTTAAGAATAAATTAAAAATTATCCTGTAAAATATGTTGCTAGTGTCTTCACGATGACTGTGTTTCACAAAATTCGGTGTTATTTAATCATTTTTGTTTTTGTTCTGTGATGGCCATAATTCAACTTACCATGACATCATGCATCTCTTTGCAGGCTTGGCGCTTCGTGAGGCCATCGTGCAAGAACTGGACGAGGAATTTCTTTGAATGCAGTCCAGCAGTCCCTTTGCAAGTGGAGTGCAACGATTACTTTGGATATGACTGATCAGTTCACTGGAGGACAGCTCCGTTGAGCGCTTTATGGATGCCTTAGCCGTGCCGCAGCAGCTTGCCGAGATGCTTTGTCCAACCTGATCGGCACGCACCAAACTTGAAAATAAATTGTTTTCCCACAGCCTCTGCCACCATGCTCTTGGGCCCCTTTTCTTTACTCCCCACGGTGGCTGGTGGTAGCGCAAACCATGCTGTGTGCGCTAGAAGCGTGATTCTTGTAACTCAAAGCAATAAACGGGTCTTTTTTCTGGAATTCTTTCGCAACCTCATTTATGAATATTTGCTAGGTAGAATGGTATGTATGTACATCCATCCACAGTGCCAGTCATTGCCGAGTGGGTTAATTGCATGTGCCAGCGTTCGAAAGCTGGAAACCATTATTCTTAAGCTGGAAACCATTATTCGAAAGCTGGATGCCAATATTCGAAAGCTGGAAACCATTATTCGAAAGCTGGCTACCAATGTTTGAAAGTTGGCTACCAATGTTTGAAAGTTGGATGCCAGTATGAGACCTTTGCTGGTCCATGCTGCAGAACGAACATCGGGATTGCGTTGGCCGCTTGATCGGCCGAGCGTTGGCCCAAAACTGGCATGAAAGTAAGGCCAATGTGTGAAGTGGTAGCGCTCGGCCCAAATGCCAGTGTAGGACCGATGTTCGTGCCAAGTTTTGCCAACACTTGCGCGACGTTCGGCCAATGTTGTTGTGCTGCCTGGGCTGTACCTTCACAGCCTTTCAACGCATGATCCTGTGGAATTCTGTGCACGAGCTTGAGATACTTATCTTTAAAAGGGTTTTACATGAATAGCTTTTTTTGTGGATTTATATCTATATGCACTGTAGGTGCCGAATTTCTAGCACACTGCTTCCATTCGGTTCTTCAACTGGCCTGTACTAATTATGTACATGTAAAGGCGAAACCGAGCTGTAAAAAGAAATAAAATATTGCAAGCAAACTATCGTCTTCACCATCATTGGGGCAGATTTTTGAAGGAACATTAAAAATAAAAAAACGAGAAAAAACAGATGCAGTCGAGGACTGCAGCTTTATAATTTGCACCCAGGGCATCCTAGGTAGCTGAGAAAAGTGGTTTATGCTTGAGGACCAGGCCTATTCAGCGTACGATGACCATTGCCGTTTCCTATCAGTAACTGTCACGATCAGAAACTTTAAGCTCGTGTGTTCTCCGAAAACGTTTCCTGCAGTTCTGCCTTGTGATCCATAAAAGTGGTATTGCAACCAGAGAAGACGGCATGCACGTACTGTCATACACCAACACATTTCAGGTAAATGCGCTGAAATTTTTTTTTTATTTCTGCCCAGCGGAACGAGGCTTACGCTCCTGCTACAGGTAGAAACAATATGGCAGGGAACACACGAGCCCGTCGCGATGGGGGCCGATTGACCTCCTTCGGCTCTTCTAGAAACTGAAGACAGGCCACATCTTGAGCAAGGCGATGCGTGTGTGACCCTTTTGTAATAGCAAGTATTTTAAGAGTAATGACCTGTCATTTAATTCAAAAGCGGAATACGCATCAAATGATCGCTTTGGGGTGCACAGCTGTTGCACCTCGTCTTAAAGCAGACGGCACGACAGCACGACAGGGCGTTGTGTAGAACGGCCGCAAGCTCGCGATCGACTCGCATTGCAACGGGCTGGCGTGTTCCCTTCACCTCTACAAGCGTACAAGGCCACCTTTCGTGTTGGGAAGGAGCGGGCTCACGAGGAACGCGCAAAAGGACGTGAAATGGTAGTCCTTGTGCAGAGTACTGAGGAAAGGGGGTGAGCACTGCGCGTAAAGAATCCGTGCGGAGCAGAAAATTCTGATAGTGACCGCTGTCAAGCAGGGGAGGCGAGGTAGGTGTGGGGGGAGGTAGCAAGCGGGGCGAGATTCGCAAGGCGCAGCCGTCATAGCGGCCATGGAGCGTAGCAGACTCTCAGGGTACAGAAAAAAGTGTGCTGAAGAAACTCTCAGAAATTGCACTGCGGTATGCAGTGAAGGATTGCCAAGGACGGCCGCCCGCTAATTGCGGTGCTAGGGCGTTGGCACTGCCTGGGACGGAAGATGGTTAATCCAGTGAAGCGGAAACAATGGGCGCCAGAAAGCCATCATGGAGGGGACCACTGCTGCCCTCTGCTGGGGACAGCAGCGTGGCGAGTACTGAGAACAGTCAATTGTACATTTTCGGCTTACATTCATCGACCCAGTGCTTCGAAAGGAACCCTAGCGAAGACTGAAATCTTCCCGGTGCTATAAGGTTCAGTGCTACACTCACTCTTGCAAAACACACTAAGAGCCGACGGACGATGAACTGCGTAGATGTGAAGGCGAAAAGCTTGACTTAGCTGATGTATGCATTGATCCATATTTTAACTCCTAGAATAAAATTCATTACGATTTACGCTTGAATACACTGTTTCACGAACACATCGCACTAGAGAGTGGGTCGAGTGTAAGTGCACAATGAAAATATGATCGTACGTGCGATCAGCAGTGCTGCTTTTGTAATTGCTGTCTTGGTGAGCGAACTATCACATAATTATTATATTTATTTATTTAGTTATTTATTTATGTATTTTTAATACTGCAGTCCCTTTTTAGGGGCCATAGCCGGAGTGGGTATATAAAATGTGAAACAATTCCACGCATACGAGGGTACATTACAAGCATTACAAATATAAACGCTGAAAACAACGACATACAATGCTACGACTCAATTGCCGACGCAAAATCAGATTGATAATGCACAAATGTTACCATGCAAAGAATTCCAAGTCTCCACAGTGCGCGGAAAAAAGCTGTATTTAAAAACGTTAGTGCGGGCAAACAAATGTTGTATATTAAGATCGTGATGGCTCCTGGTTGCAGATGGATTTGAAAACGAGATAAGCTTGCCCTCTGAAAGGCAATTAGCAGAATGGGTTATTCAGTGCAGAAGTGTTAAGGAGTCAGTTTCTCGGCGGGATGCGAGCGGGCTTAAGTTTAGAGAAGACATCGCAGATGAGGGTGAAAAATTAAAGTCGTAGCGGCGGAAAATAAATCTTACAGCTTGTCGTTGTACAGATTCTATTTGGTCAGTTTCACATTGGTTCTATGGATTCCAAACATTAGAAGCTTTTTCAAGAATATGGCGAATTATAGTTTTGTACATGAGCAATTTGGCTTCTTTAGGAGCATCCCGTACTGTGCGCCGCAATTAACCAACTTTTGTAAGAGCTTTAGCTGTGATGTAATCGATGTGTATTGACCATGTCATAGTGCGAGAAAAAATGACGCCAGGATATTTATATTCATGTACCCTTTGCAGTGATGCATGACATGAAAGGAGATCTTGTGGAGAATTCCTGGCTTAATAAGCATTGAGGATGTCTTCATGGTGCGTATTATGAACATTTAGGTACCCATAAAAACACGTTTCAGGATGTTCTTGGGGTTGGCTACGTGGCGTGTTCGTCAAATAGTAGGATTAAGTTTCTTTTTCGCAACTGAAAGCACTTATTGTGCTGGCTTTCTAGTGTGTGCGATCAATAGTGTACCATTCAGAATTATTCAAGCCACTCTATTGATATTGGCATACTTGTGTTTCGTGAAGACCGTGCCAGTAAGGAATCTATTGGTGTTGACCTACTAAGTTGTTTACTATTCAAGCCAATGTGTTCGTGTTAGCTTAACGCCTTGTTTCACAGAGTGTCAATAACGATTTCTCTTTGTCATTCAAAAACCAACAAGAAGAGACTAACGAATTTTTCATGAATCTCTTACGTGCTAATGAAACTGCACTGATAAGTAACTAAGGCGCCAGAAAGGAAATCAAGGTCTAGACAGCGCAGTACGGACGCAGCTAAGCTCTGCTCTTAATTTTGCAGGTTGGTGACTTTCTTTGCCTTGGAAGTATGTGTAGTGTTTCGCAGGACGACACATCGATGAGGACCAGTGCGTGGCCCCCAGGCCCACGCCCAAAGGAAAAAGCCCCGTTTATTGCAACCTGACAAGTATATATATACAGACACGGAGTACGTTACGCATGCGCCGAGCATCACAAGAGTACACGTGCTCTTGCTACGATAGATACTATCACACGAGGATCGATAACACGACATCTTCCCTTTGCCTTTGAGAAAACTAAAGCAGCAACTTGTAAAACAAAATACAACTATTCAATGTAAGCGATTCCATGAATGGCATTCACAAATACCGTACCGTTCCGGCTTTCTTACTTTTCGACCAAAGCGTGTGACATGTTCACCCTGTACCGCAGGCGAAGAGGTTTCCGGCGGCGGCTGCAACGGATCACTTGGGAGAGCTTCCGTTCCGTTCTCCTCGGGACCGTCTGGGACAGTTTGTGCAATGGAAACAGAGTTTCCGTTCTCCTCTGTACCATCTAGGCTAGACAGAAATTCATACTCCCCGTCCCTGGAATCCGAGCCTTTGTTTGGCGCCTGCTTGATTAGCGCTCGCCGGTTTCGTTCAATCTGGCCCCCGCTCTCCAAAACCACAATATACGAGCGTGGCCGCTTTGCGCGCTGAAGCACCACACCTGTTCGCCTGTAGTCCTTGACCCAAACAGAATCACCTGGCACCATTAATAGCAATCTGAACAAAGCGAGCCTTTGCAGATGACACAGCCAAATCTCCCACGGAAAATGTCACACAGTTCATGTTCGGTTGCTCACCCCGAGGACTGCGGATGCCTACCTCTGAAGGCCATGCTTCGGGTTCCGTAGTCCTTTGTGTCCGTGAGCAGACAGCTGCGAAATGTCCCCGGCGCTGGCACACGTAGCACAGTGCTCCTCTGGCAGGGCACGAGGACCTCGAATGAGGGCCCCTACCGCAAGCCGCACACGTCTGGTGATCCGGACGTCTCTGGTTCGATGTCCGCCTATGAACAGTGTCGACTTCAGCCCTCGTCCGGGATTCATGCTTTTCGCGGTCCACAACGCTCCGAAGATCCTGCTGCTGTCGCTGCACAGCTTCTTTCAGGCGTGCCTTGGTGAGAGCACTTTTCAGAGTCAGCGCCGCATCCATTTGAAGAGCTTCCGACAACTTTGCGTCCCGTACTCCAACTACAAACCGGTCGAGAATCATCCGCTCTTTCATCTCCCCGTAGTCGCATCTATCAGCCAGCGTATGTAACTCCGTAACATACTGATCTACAGACTCGCCTGGTTCTTGGTGGCGGCGATGGAAGCACGCACTTTCGTAGACTAAGTTCCTTGTGGCGACAAAATGGGTGTCGAACTGTGTCTTCACCACGTCGTATTTCTTCGAGTCTTCCTCGGACAAGTTGAATGTCTTGAAAATGTTGCGTGCCTGTCGTCCCATCGTGTACAGCAACGTACGCACCTGAGCCTCTTGAGTTCGCTCATTAAGTCCTGAGGCGAATCGGTAGTCATCGAATTCTTGTATCCACCCAGGCCACTCGGACGTCTTGTCGAAGTTGAAGCTCGCTGGCGGCTGCACCAAAAAAGGCTGAGACGAAACCTTCGTTTCTTTCGACATTTTCTGGGCTGTTATCCGGCTGGTATACGATGCTGCTGGCGGCCGGCCACAGGCGGTAACCTTACGTCTGCCGTGGGTCCCGTATAACCTGGGCAACCACTTCTGACACCATGTAGTGTTTCGCAGGACGACACTTCGATGAGGACTAGTGCGTGGCCCCCAGGCCCACGCCCAAAGGAAAAAGCCCCGTTTATTGCAACCTGACAAGTATATATACAGACACGGAGTACGTCACGCATGCGCCGAGCATCACAAGAGTACACGTGCACTTGCTACGATAGATACTATAACACGAGGATCGATAACACCACAGTATGTGTCTTGCTCTCTGCCGCTGCTGCTACAAGTTGTCCGTATGTTGAACAGGGATTGTTGTAGATAGCCATATCCCAGTTCCGTTGTTTTCCGCGCCGACGAGAATTAGACGAGGATGACACTTAACTCGGCTGCCGTAAGTGCTAAATTCTTTTTCACTTAGATGAATGCTGCGGTAAAACTGAATAAACATACAACACGAAAAATGTTTTTTAAAAGGCATGGAAATGAAAATGTTGCGTTTGCAAAGGTGATAAAGCTAAAAGTGAACCCTTAGAGTCAAGTGCTGAAGGGCAAAAAACTGAAAAAACCATACCGCAACACCTAATGTCACTGGAACAGAAAATGGATGCAATCCTAGCATTTCCTAGCAAAGTAGAAAGCTTCAAAGTTCAGTGTAGACGCTGTCAGGTAACTTTGACGAATTCCAAATAGGGCTACTTATTCAAGCGAAATTGACAAGATATTTGACCAAAAGAGGTAATGAACTCGAAAAAGAGAGCCCTAGTAAAGACCTGACTCAGGTCAAACAAGACATAAATAATCTCGAATTCCGCAGCCGGCGCCTAAATCTTGAAGTACATAGAATCCCTGCTAGCAAAAACGAAGATCTTTCGACGAAAGTGAACGAAATAGCACTGTAACTTTCTTGACCCGAAACGACAACACAAATTTACACAGACTACGTGCGAAAGCAGGCAAGACGGCCGGCGTAATTGTGCGGCTTGAGACCCAAGAAATGCGCGATAACCGGCCGTCAAACAGGAAGGAGTATGTATATATATATATATATATATATATATATATATATATATATATATATATACAGTAAGAACGTAGACCAACGTTTGAAACACTTGAAACACTTTATTGACGTTTAAACCGTGGAACGGCTATCGGCTATCGGCAGCATATATATATATATATATATATATATATATATAGCATCGTAAAGAGGGGGGTGGGGAGCCAACAGCCACAGAAACCAAGGTGCACAGGGTTTTTTGTTAATTAATTTATTTATTTTGTGGTGCTGATAAATTTATAATATTACTGAATATGTTATCGTTTAAAGCTAATTGATTAGAAAAGCTAAGAAAAAACAACCACATGCCGCGGGTGGGATCCGAACCCACGACCTCCGAATTACGCGTCCGGTGCTCTACCTCTGAGCTACGGCGACGGCTGTCAAATCTTCTGCTTTCGTGGGTTTCGTGGGTGTCGTATGTTTGCAAATAACCTAACCTTGAGAGTGTTCATCAGCGCTACCCACGTTCGTAAGCGGCGGACGTAGAACGTCCTGAGTTAGCGCTGGTGTGACGTAGAACGTCATCTAACGGCGAGGGTGGAAGCTGTGTGAGAACCCTCTTATGCTTCCTATGGCGTCAAGGCTGCCAGAACCGAGGCCCTGCTAAGCAATTAAGCAAACAAGGGAAGGGGAATGAGGGACTCATTATAAATATGATAGAAGCCAACAGCCACAGAAACCAAGGTGCACAGGTTTTTTTTTAATTTATTTATTTATTTTGTGGTGTGGATCAATTCAGAATATTACTGAATATGTTATCGCTTAAAGCTAATTGATTAGAAAAGCAGAAGAAAAAACAGCCACATGCCGCCGGTGGGATCCGAACCCACGACCTCCGAATTACGCGTCCGGTGCTCTACCTCTGAGCTACGGCGACGGCGGTCAAATCTTCTGCTTTTGTGGGTATTTATGTTTACAAAGAACCTAACCTTGAGAGCGTTCATCAGCGCCACCCACGTTCGTAAGCGGCGGACGTAGAACGTCCTGAGAGGGGTTTATTACGAGGTACTGAGGCAACGGAAACGGCGACGGCAACAGTCCGGGATCAGATCGGCGAAGAACACACAAGCGTAGCGCTCGACAACACGGCCACCTCGTTTTCGTCTTTTGCAGTCATCAGACGCATCTTCTTTATCCTTACAATCACCCCGGAGACAAGACGAGCCATCCTGGCGACTTGAGGTGATAGCAAGATGGCGAGGTCGTAGTATGGCTTGAGGCGCTGGACACGAACGGTCTCCCGTCCGCGGCGGCGGAGGTCAGGAGACGGCATGAGGCGTTCCACGACATAATTAACCGGAGAGGTGCGCTCCAGTACACGGTCGGGGACCATGATACTTGGCGAGAAATTTCGAGGAGAGACCGGGAGTTCCTGCAGGGATCCAGAGCCACACAAGGGCGCCAGAAGAATAGTTCGGCGAGGTTTGGTCTTGGTCGAGACGGGTGCGTTTGCGATACTGGGTGTCAGACGTGATTGAGCGGGCGATTTGGCGGCATGCTTCGGCGTGTTGCGCGGCTTCGGAAACAGGCCGATATTCAGATTCATCAGGGTGGTAAGGGAGAATTGTGTCGATAGTAGCAGAGGGTTGCCGGCCGTAAAGTAGCCGGTGATGGACTGCATAGCGGTATTGTACGTGCCCTACGGAAGGACGAGATCCCAATTTGTGTGGTCAGAAGCGACGTACTTGGACAGCATGTCTCCGAGGGTGCGGTTAAATCGTTCAGCGAGGCCATTTGTCTGCGGATGGTAGGCGGTGGTGATTCGGTGAATCGTGTTGCACTCTTTCAGAAGCAATTCTACCACGTCAGATAAAAACACGCGCCCTCGGTCACTGAGCAGTTCAAGAGGTGCACTGTGACGAAGAACGAATCGGTGCAAAATGAAGGAGGCGACGTCCGTCGCTGTGGCAGCCGGAAGGGCAGCAGTTTCGGCATATCGGGTGAGGTGATCCACCGCCACAATAGCCCAACGGTTGCTGGTTGCAGTGTATTGAAGCGGACCGTATAAATCAATGCCAATGCGGTCGAATGGGCGTGGAGGGCATGGTAACGGCTGCACCTTTCTAGCGGAACGATGGGGAGATGTCTTGCGACGTTGGCAGGGGAGGCATGAGCGCACGTACTTCATGATGAAGGTGTACATTCCGCGCCAGTAGTAGCGCAGCCGAACGCGGGTATAGGTCTTGAAAACGCCCACGTGACCGCTTTGGGGGCGGGGGGGGGGGGGCAGCATAGAAATATGCACATATCTCCGAGCATAAGTGACGGGGAATAACGAGCAGCCATTTGCGGCCTTCCGAGCTGTAGCTGCGGCGATAAAGTAGGTTGTCACGAATCGCAAAATGGGAAGCTTGGCGGCGGAGCGCACGTGCCGGTGAAGCAGCTGTCGGGTTGGCGAGAAAGTGGAGAAGGGAAGCGATCCATTGATCCATGCGCTGCGCCGAAGGCATGTCGCTGATGCGAAGCAAGGGCAGAGAAGCCCCGGAGGTGGAGAGGCTGGCGATCTCGGCTTGGAGGGGGCAGCGGGACAGTGCATCGGCGTCTTTATGCTTGCGGCCGGTGTGATACACGACGCGGATATCATATTCTTGCAAGCGAAGGGCCCACCTAGCGAGGCGGCCGGAGGGGTCTTACAGGTTGCAAAGCCTACAGAGCGCATGGTGGTCGGTCACAACGTCAAAAGGGCGCCCGTAGATATACGGTCGAAACATCGCGAGGGCCCATAGAATCGCCAAACACTCTTTTTCAGTTACAGAGTAATTGCGTTCTGCTGGTGTGAGTGTGCGGCTAGCGTAGGCAACGACGTATTCGTCAAAGCCGGGTTTTTGTTCGGCGAGGACAGCGCCGTGGTCACCACCGCTGGCGTCCGTGTGAACTTCGGTAGGAGCGGCCGAGTCGAAATGGCGCAGAATGGGCGGCGCTGTGAGGAGGCGGCGCAAGGTCTTCCTTGCTTCTTCCCACGCTGGGGACCACAGTGATCCATCCGCACTTCCAGAGAGCAGTTGGGTCAAAGGCCCAGCAATGGACGCAAAGTTGCGAATAAACCGGCGGCAGGCAATAAGAGCACAAACCCAGGAAGCTGCGCACGTCTTTGATGGAGGTAGGTTTGGGAAAGACAACCACAGCACGAAGTTTCGCTGGGTCGGGACTAACACCCTGCTCAGAGACAACATGACCTATGATGGTTAATTGACGGGCGGCAAAACGGCATTTTTTTAAGTTCTGCTGCAGGCCGGCGTCAGAGAGGCAGGTCAAGACGTGCTTCAGACGGGAGAGGTGGGTGTCATAAAGTCCGGTGAAAAGACCACGAGGTCGTCCAGGTAGCAAAGGCATGTCTTCCACTTAAGTCCACGCAAAATTGTGTCCATTATTCTTTCAAAAGTCGCGGGGGCGTTGCAAAGTCCGAGGGGTTTCACCGTAAATTCATACAAGCCATCCGGTGTCACAAAAGCGGTTTTGTGACAAAAGACCTCTTTAATAGGTACCTGCCAGTACCCGGACCGCAAATAGAGGGAGGAAAAGAGTTCAGCCCCTTGCAAAGAGTCCAGAGCGTCGTCTATGCGAGGGAGGGGTAGACATCCTTGCGCGTAACCTTATTAAGGCCGCGGTAGTCTACAGAGAAACGTATGGAGCCATCCTTCTTTTTGACGAGCACTACAGGCGATGCCCAAGGGCTGCTTGAGGACTGAATGACGCCGCTCTGCAGCATCTTGTGGACTTGGTCTTCAATAACTTGGCGTTTGGCCACAGACTCACGATAGGGACGTTGTCGCAGCGGTGCGTGGTCCCCTGGGTCGATGCCATGGGTGACAGTGGAAGTTTGACACAAGGAACTTTGATGTGAGTCAAATGACGAGCGAAACTGATGAAGTAAAGTAGCTGTGTCCTTTGCGGCGCTGGAAGGTTGTTGTCGATAGAGGGAAGGAACTTCGGTTGAGGAGGGATCTGGCGCAGCAGTTGGTGGGCTGAGTGCGGCTATGGAACGGTGCGGCGCGTCGTCAGTCTCTTCGCGGATGAGAAGAGACGCGAATGGTTGTACAGTGCCGAGACATTCACCTAGGCGCAAGGCGTTGGGGAATGAGAATGGGTTAGAGACGAACAGTACGGAGAGGCCAGCTTATATAGTCAGTACTGCGTGTGGCAGAGGAAGACACTTGCGGTGCAGAAAGATAGGGGACGGTGTGAAGAGGGCAGTGTCGTCGCGAAGAGAGCCGCAAGAGAGGGGTACAAGAACTGAAGAGCAGGGGGGCAGGTCAATGTCTTCTGCAACGAGGGCTTTAACACAGGCACGAGAAGGTGCAGCGCCGAAGATCGCTTCGCGCAGGTCAGAGAACTCTACTTCAGCTCGAGCACAATCGATGATAGCAGCATTGCGCGATAGGAAATAATAGCATGATAACAGCATGAAAACAGCAGAGCAGGACGACGAACTCGACGACATAGATGGTGCCCTTGATGACAATTTCAATGAGGTTAGCGGCTGACGGATGAGGTCCTTCGAAGTTCGATGTGGACGCAGTTCTCGCCTCAGGAACTGCGACGCCTAGTTTTCTTCTAGGTTAGCAGTGGGGCGGCGTTGCATAGGCGAGATACACCCTCCTCGTGGAGAAGAGGTCCGGCGGCTGGTGAGGGTAGAACGGTCCGGGGAGAAAACACGAATTTGCGGCGGCGCAGCAGGCACAGGGTACTGACTCGGAGGCCAGTACCCAGGAGCTTGGGGAGGAATTTCCTCGTCTGGGAGACGACGGCGGCACTGCCGGGCTACGTGACCAGGAAGGCCACAAAAGAAGCAAATTGGCCGATTGTCTTTTGTGCGCCAGGAATCGCTCATCTTTGGAGTAGGTTAAGGCCGATTCACACGACGGTCCGTTCGCCCGCGGCCCGCGTATTACGTGATCATGCGTCAGCACATTAAGAGGCGCGCTGTCGGCTTGTGGCCTGGTCAGCGCGTCTCTCAATTTGCTGACGCATGAATACGTAGTGCGCGGGCCGCGGGCGAACGGACCGTCGAGCGAATCGGCCTTTACGGTAAGGCACCGGCCCTCGCAAATGCGCCGGAGGTGCACTATAGATTGGCGGCTGTGCTCTTACGACGGCATCGCTATGGTTTATTAGCTGTCCTCTCAATTTCGAGAGCCGTACGTTTGAAGTGACGGGCGTAGAGATATGATACTGACTCCGTTTTGCGTGCCCCCTAGCGAAGATCAGTGTCGCGTCTGGTGATAGGCTATAGCTACTAAATCTCCTTATGTTATAGCGCCGTACTGCAGCGGAGCAGGTAGCGCGCTAAGCTGCTTCGCGCGATTAATCGTTTTGTGCGAAAGATCGCACATATGGCTAATGTTCGTAGAAATATTCCATTCATTCTCGGTTCGGTTCTGTCACTGTTCGACTCGTATCCGATTTATTTGTGGCTACATTATTCTTATTCCATTCAATTTTTAAGAAATGACTGCCGTCGAAACTGGTCACAACAAGACGGTTTATAACGAACTAATGGATATAACGAAGGAATGACGATTCCCCTTGGAAGCTCGGTCAACACGGTCTATATGAAAACTACGGCTATAACGAAGCAATCACTGGGCCGCTGTAGCTTTCTTATCACGAGGTTCAATTGTATTTAGACATCCCTAGTTATTATTTACTGCATTCACCAGTGGGTGCAAAATATCACTGTAACCTCGAAAGAAATCATGTTTAATTCGTCGGAAAGAAAGAAATCATTGTTAGGTGTAGCACACTGAGAAAAGACGGATGGTTGGTTCCCTTTGAACACATTTGCTTACACAAGTGTACTCGTGTTTTTCTCAGTGCCCTGATCTTGAGGTGGAGTGGGTCTTTAAATGTAGTAAAAGTATAAAATACTAAATAAGCCTTGACAATAAATCTAGGTTTTCTAGAATTTCTTTGTTTTTTCTCAGCGAATTGAAAGAAGTTATACAAGATATGGTGTTTCTTGTATAGGCCTATGACTCTATACATCCAGGTTTGTCACGTTAGAATGATTTTTACACTCCTATATATAACTTCAGCCCTATTCAAAAATACATTTCATAGAAGAATGTACAATTGTTAAAAAGTAAATATAAGCACGTACATAAATTGTAAGGATTTTGTTAACAAATTTTAGACTTTTATTTAGTGCTGTTTACGTCATGCCAACTTTCATTCGCAAGCTTTGATTGTACCATTGCTACAATGCATTTTATTATTACTGCTTCTAAATTCTCACCCCACCTTTAAAGCGTTACAGGAATCGCAATAGCTCCTGTCACAATACCGGTTGGAATCCTGTGATGAAAGGTCACGCCTCGTAATCAAGGAGACGTTGCCACATAGGCGACCAAGAAAAGACCAATTGGCGCACTGCGATCTTTCTTGGTCGCAGTACAAGAATTCACTCGCAGCTTCCGCTATTCAGTGTATGCTCTATGTCGTATGCTGGCACAAACTGTGCGAAAGCAATCTGTATTTTCAGTTAATGCTTCTGCTGCCCGAACTTTTATAACTTAGCACAGACGTTATGCGTACCCATTCAGAGATAAACGAATTTTTCCGCAAAGATACTTATCCAATCTATATTTTTCGCGGTAACTTCAGCGGCCCTAACTTTTACAACTCAGCACTGACGTTATGCGCACCCATTCAGAGCTAGACGAATGTTTTCCCAAAGATAGTTCAGGGTTCGACAGAAACCCGTCTCACTGAAATGAAGAAAAACGTAAAACATTGACGTTTGGGCATCGCTACGGGTGTCTTGTTTACAATGAGAAAGAAACGCATTTCGCGTCAGAGAAGCTCTTTATCAAAATTTTGGCGCGTGCGCACGCGCGACTTTATAGTATGCGCCTTTTTTTTCCTTCATGACGTCATGCAATGAAGTGCCAGCACTTGCGGCCGGGAACCGTGGTTGATTTCATTTTGGGTCACTTTTTGTATCAGTGCCGCCTCCATCCTGCAAAAAAAGAACGCGTCTAAAAGCGACCACGACATGCGGCCGTTTCAGCCGATGACGCTAAGCACGTTCTTGAGCCTGGACGACAATGACTGCGTACAAGAGGCAAGAGAAGAGGAACGTGTCACCTATTGTGACAAGCCTATACGGGGCCCTAGTTTTCCGCAGTTTCGCGAAAAAAACTCAAAGTTATACTTCTTCGCGGAACTATGTGCCAAAAGAGAACGAGAATAGGGCGGGAATGTGATTAAAGTAGTCACAAAATTTCCCATGACAGGTACCCACCACAGTGGCTTCGGCTACAAGCTGAAGCTCGCGGGTTCAAATCTCGGCCGCTGCGGCCAAATTTCAATAGAGACGAAATGGAAATACACCCTTGTGCTTCGCGATGTCAGTGGACGCTAGAGAACCCAAGGTGGTCTAAATTAATCCGAGGGCTTCCACTAAGGCCACCATAATACTCCCCTAGCTGCATGCAGCTTCGGGACGTTAAGGGTGCACTGAAGAGGAATCTGAGCTCGTCTTTTTGCCGCGGGAACTCAATCTACATGTTCCGGGCATTCTTAGAAACTTGGACTTATTGCCCTGTGCGGCCGATTTCCCTAATTAAATCGAATTAACGTCCGGCTCCCGCCTGTATTTTTGAATTCTCCCCGTACGGTGGGAGGAGTCGACCAACGCGTGGAGTGCCTTTCAGCCAGCTCTGTGGAGGCTTTACTTTCGCTTTATTTTGTTTTTAGGTTTCCCTGAATAAATACCATCATTCGCAGATAATATAGCCGCAAAATAGGCCTGATGGCAGAGCGGCAAGCCGCCACGGGACCGGGTGAAATGCACTCCACGCGTTGGTCGACTCCGCCCACCGAACGGGGAGAATTAAAAAAAAAGGCAGGCGCCAGACGTTAATTCGAGTTAATTAGAGAAATCGGCCGCACAGGGCAATAAATCGAAATTTCTAAGATTGCTGGGAACGTGTAGATAGAGTTCCCGCGTCAAAAAGACGAGTTCAGATTCGTCTTCAATGAACCTTTAAGCCTCAGATACCTGTCATACTTAACTAGCTGGTGATTGTGCCTCGACCAGCCCCGTGTCTACCACTCATGAAAGATGTAAACCGTCTTTAAGAACGAATTTGTCCTTAGATCTTGGCACGCTTCTTCCCTCAATTCACTTGGCGAGCAGGCTGTGGCAATGACGCGTTTCCACTTTTCTTCTGGAAGTCCGTGATCTGCGGTGCCCTTCATAGCTAATACTAATTGGCAGTGGTAAAAAAATAATTTACCTCGTGTAATCTCCAGTTCCTGTCAGTCGCGACATCGTTGTCCAGGACTCCAGGGACGAAAGCTACCAGCAGGTGGTCGCCAAACTTGCTTGAAGCTGCTTCCAATCTACTGTCGTGGACACCACTGAAGAAGAAGAATGATGCATCCTGGCTATGTCAGACAGATAATTAAGTCACTGTGCTGTCATCGTGTAAGCAAGCCCCCTCTTTGAGAGAAGAAAACACCAAACACCACTGGGTACTGAATTAAAGTAGTGACCTTCAGTTTCTAGGAAGGCGCGTCTGGAGTACAGTGGACCTAAAATAAGTTTCCATTGCTTTTATTTCCAACTGCTTCATTTATCGCGCAAAAGTTTGCCGGTTCTTTGCGCGTGCCTTTGTGTGACCAAACAATTTCTCACGCCAACCTGGTGTGATGCGATAACAAGCGTGCGCATGCGCCGTCCACAACTCGCGCCAGTGTCGTTACGGGCTGAAACGTATAAAAATGAAGCCACCCTCACAACTCCTGCACATCGGCAGTAGCAGGAGGCCACGCAAGCCAGAAGGATCCACGCTTCGGTCTCCTTCCGTCCACGAACGTTCCGGAGAGTACGAGCTATGGAAGTCATCAGGAAGTGCATCTGCGGCGCATGCGAGGACTGCCTCCACAAGTGTTGCTGCGAAGACGAACCCGAGTGGCAGGGTGATACTCAACAGCTGCACCACCCGCAGCCGCCAGAGCGCACGAACTGGGAGAGCTGGTCTGAGTCCAGCTACCAGGAGATCCCTTTGGATGATATCACCGAGCCCGTGATTACCAAGGCGCCGACCGCCGCAGGATTTGCAGTGATTGGAGCTGGCGGCGACCAGGGTGCCGGCCCGTCAGGCGTGCCGAAGCCGTCGGTAAAGGAGAAGCCGAAGGCCAAGGGGCCCTTTGCTTACTTTGTCCGCTCTGCAAGCGGCGGCTCCCGCACCAGCGAGGAGACGAAGCGCTCGAAGGCCCTCGTGCAGTTCGAGACTTCCGGGGAAGGCAGCAGGACCTCCATGGGAGGTACCGCCGAAGATACGTCTACATCCCCCAAAGAAGCTGGAAAGGGCCCCGCCAAGGCTTACCGCTAAGCGGATGAGGTCAGTGAATTCTGCATGGTCTCGTTTCGTTTTTTTTTCTTTGCGATCTCGCAGTTACTTTTCGTTTGCTTTGCGTGGACTGTAGTTGCTAGCTGGCAGCAGTCTCGTTCAAATTCCATTGCAGTGTGCCTAACTGTCACTTATGTGCTCCTATTATGCAGTTACATCCCCGCATTGTAATCGACTGCTTAGGACGTACTTCCGTCTATATGTTCGTCCGGACACTTCCGGCCACTTCACCATGTCCCGATGCTTCCTGATCTTCTGCTCTTAGCCCGTAGATCGGAGTGGCTTTCCCGCTCCAGTGTTCCTAGTTGCAGACACCATGCAGGTCGTTAGTTAGTCCACGTTAGCATGGCAGCGGGTGCTCTCGACCGCAATAAATCCCTCTTGTCAAGCATTTTCGTTCACAGCCTATACTGCTCTCCAGGACCGCTTGCTGCGGTCAGTTCATTCTGCATAATTCCCTAGCTTCGGCACTGCCTTGTGTTCCTGTTCTATGCCGTCGCGTTTCCGTTGCTGTTTCCCGGGTGTCTCTTCCTAACCTACATTTTACCATTTCAGCCCCGTCGAGCTGTCCATGGCCTTCGTGCCGTTGCTCCAGTCCGACCGCGTCATGTGACACCGACCCAGCCTTCTTGCATTTTCGCCATGCTTTTACGCTTTTATTACGCTGAAACGTGCTTCGCAAAGCTCAGACAATGCCCTGCTGACTTTTTGCTACTCGCATCGCTTTTTTATTCCGCTAGCTCTCGCTTGCGTGCTTTTTATCGCAAATAAAAACTTTTCGCTGCACTTTTACTTCCTGCTTGGCTGTCGTTTTTTGGATAGTCCTTTCTCACAGGCTGAACAAACTCCAAATCACCCACCCCCCCTCCCCCGCCTAAAAAAAAAGGATCCATCATCCACGTGCTTTCTCCGCCACTCCTGCACTCTGCATCGGGTGACCTCTGCAGGGTTATGCGACATTCACGCCAATACACCAACTCTTCCCACCTTTCGCGCCAAAGAATGAATATTTACCGTGGGCATAAGCCTCAACACCTGTTCGAGGCATGCGTTCAGCTTGTTGCACAAACCTTTCCGACCCCAGTAAGCTGCCCGGTCGAACTTGTGGAGGCAACTATTAACTGTGAAACTACAATCCGAGTTCGCTGCCCTGATTAGAACGAATGTTTCTTCAACTCGGGGATTCCTGCGTGCGCCGAATAGCCTTCCTTTGTAGTCGTATGACTGTGATTGGGTGCGCGTTAGTGCATAATTGCTTTACCTTGGCGGATTCCCCTGACATGGCAGTCATCTTGCAAGCAAGTTTAGAACCAGTGTCCTGACTGATATTGGTGCGCGACTTATGCAGTAGATTAGTAAGTACAGAATACTACGCCCTGCCTGCAGATACTAATTTATTCGAAGTACCCTTGCTTAAGATTATTGCTACAATTAGTCTTGTGGGAGACTTTATGTTGTCATGGCATTACTTCAAATTCCTTCATTCGCTCCCATGTCAGCTGCTTTTAGAGCATGTAAGATCAAGCATGTGAAACCCTTCGTCGAGGGCAAGACTGGTGTTTACCGCATTGCTCTGGCCCGTGGAAAAGTGTATATAGGGCAGACAGGCAGGTGGGTTAAGAAACTTACAGGAACATAACTTCCTTGGAGGAGGAGACCCTGGAAGGCGCTTGGCTCTTCATCGCATCAGTTTCAGAAATTGCAGAAAACCTGCGCCGTTTGAGCGTGTCACCATTTTGTGGAGGCGAAGGAATAGATATGAGGGAGAAATCTTACAAGCGTTTAATATTAGCCATGAGAAAGATAATTGTGTGACACGTTGCTGTATTTAACGAACAAGAAACGTGCCTACTAAGAGGGTAGATAAGCGTGGTCAAAGCTGTTATCAATGCGCGTGTCATGGTAGTAGTTGAAGGTGCTCATGCGTCGGATGTTTTGCGCGGCATTTGTATGCTTCAATAAAGCACAGTTTAAAGTACAGTGCCCGCCCGTGTATAACGTCTCTTTTCTTGCTTGCGCATCTTTGCATCCTCTGGTTCCCTCCCCTTTCCGCTTTTGTTAGATTTTCAAGAGCAAGCTCTATCGTACCGCTCTGGCGAGTACGATACCAAATTATTAAACATTTTTCAGATACCGCTTTGAAGCCCCGTGGCACTCCATAGATGTTTAACGCACAAAGAACACACAAGGGTATTCATGCGGACTAGTTGTTTGGACGAAGGCACAAGATACGTACACGGTGCTGACTTTAAACTATATGCGGAAAAAGCCACAGATGAAAACAAGAACAGGCACAGAACGAAGATAGAAACGCAAAAAAAAGAGTATGAGCTATTGTTTCATAAGTAATTAACTTACAGAAGAAGCAAGGGCAGTATACCGCGAGGGAAATCACTGAAGCGCTACGAATCGTAGCTGCGTCAACCTGCCTTCCTTTTCCTTATCAGGAAAAGAAATTTCGCACTTTGCCAGGTCTGCAAAATGCGATTAGCCTCAGTTTTATTACTTTCTTGCCCACTGTACCCCTTTTTTCATTCTTCGCTGTAAATCGTTTTTTTAAAGTGAAAACCCTACCGCTATGGCCAGGATTCTGGTTCACGCGACCCTAGTTCACAAATCGGCCACCACGCGCCGCATGAAGTTGAGTTCCTTCTTCTCCTCTTACACTCTTCCTTCCCGGTTTGGGAAAGAGATGCCAGTAAACTTCGCCCATTGTCCACTTTATGCGTACTCCCCTCACACCCAGCTTAGGGGGGCCCGGCTGAGATTCTCCTTATTCTTTTCTCACCCAGCGTGTCCAAGGCGTGCTTATGTGTGGCTCCCCTACGCTCTGCCTTCTTTGCGGGGGCGAAAGAAAAGCCGGCCGTTGCTAGTGCGGTGTACGCACGCCATCTTCGTCGAAAATATTGGTGGTGGTTTAGAATTGCTAACCACGAAATATTGTGAGAGAGCAGTTTTTGCAGATGGACACGAACGCCCCGTACCTGTTTTCTTTCTTTTCGTGACTTGCGCACAGATGAAAGTTGTTCAAGACGACGACGTGCCATGCACAGCGCGAGAGTGTGTTGCAGTTTAACACGAGGCGTGATCGGCTTCGGCATTACTGCGGCGAGAGCGTAGTGCTCTCGTGTACAGGCCAGCGAGGCTGATCTGTTCGCACCGTCGCGGGTTCCAAACTTAGTCGCGCCAATATTTTTTTGTTTATTTAGTTACATAACTATCTCGTGGCGTTGCTATGTCGCCGTTGCTATGTTCTTGGCAGAAAGTCACATACAAAGCAAGATTTTGCTCCGGGTTTGCCCACCGCATCAGTGCTTCCGCACTAATACTACAAGTCTGCATACCTGACAAGCAATACCTAAAAGATCCAAAAGCCATTGAAAACTTCAGGACAAGGATAATTCAAAGCAGCTGATAAAGACAAGCTCGTTCCTGCGATAACCAGACAATGGCGCCCTGAGAGCATGGCAGTTGCTGTCATTAACAACATCATCAATAAATTCTCTGAAGTGTGAAGAACAAGGTACATGCGCGCATACACAATCCCGAAGGAAGCTGTATCACGAGCAATTAAGAGCGTGGATAGCCCTTAAGTGAAGAGCGAATGAAACGAAAAATGGAACCTAAGAAACTTGACACTCACGCAAACACATTATTTTGAGTCGTGGGAAACTGTGATGGACTAAACGCCCAGTTTTGCCCCTAATTGCATTCAGCACAAATTCTACATAGTGCGGATAATTTTTGTATTTGCGAAAATTATTTCCGCATCAGTTATTTCCATTTTTCTATCTGGAACTACTTTGTGCAGATCAGTGTCTTATCGGCTAATCAGAAACACATGTCGTAAGCTTAAAGTGCAGTTACAGCATGACCACCTCAAGATACATAAAGTAGTGCGTACAGCAGGCACGTAGGCAGGAATTTTTTTCGTGAGGGGCCCAAAGTAAATTTCGAGCTGACGGGGAGGGGGGGGGGAGTTCTTGGATGCGTGCCTTGTGGGCAGATCATTTTTAATAATAATACTACCCTGCCCGCACCACCGAAATTACAACGAGCTCTCCTCAAGACGCAGAGGAAAGACTGGACAGATGTTACCACATGCTATACCCGCCACGCAAACGGTTAATGAACAGACTAGCGGCCGTATAAGCATAAGTGAGAACATGGCATTGCGGATTTGTTTCCACTTTGTTTTTCTTTTTTGCTCATAGTGGCTGCAGTCATATGAGTCCATAAGTATAGGCTGATGTCGTATGGTAACCGTATACATGCAGCCGTTCATGCGGCTAATTTACGGTATTTCACATCTACGTATAACCTCAGTCACCATGTTAGTTTGATTTTTCCGCAACGGACAAAAACAATATGCATCGCGCCGCTCACGAACGGCTAATGCTGTTCATGTTACCCAGACTGCTGGCACACAGCATGCGTTTCCTGCATACATGCAGTATTATGGCGATAGCTTGCTAGGCGTGTAAATGATAAAATGATACTATTTAGACGCGTGTCCATTTTCATGAAATTTGCCATCGCATGTAGTTCGTTTGACCCCTCCCTAATCGTCATCCATTTAAATCTGCGAATCTTGTGTCTCGCTGTCATAGCCTTTCTGGGAGGAACATTGTCAAAGATTTGTGTCGGAAGGGTACGGTGAAATTCAAGCAAGTTTAGGTTGAAAGCGGTTACCAATTCTTGTTTATTTATATTAAAATCAGCGACAGCAGCGCAGTGCGCATGCGGTTCACGGGCGGTTCGGGGTTCGATCCCCTGTTCCGCACGGTACCCATCGGTTTCCAATGCGTACATATTTTCTCGTGCCTGGTGCTCGTGCCTAACCTTGTGTAGAAGGAAATACTTTTCCCTGACGCTCTTTGATACAAGGCTGCCCTTGCACCATTAAAATTCATCAACAAAAGAAAACATCTTTAAATCGAAAGGTGCAGGCTAAGCACACGCCAGAAGCAAAAACGCGTACGCTATCCGTACGCAAAAGCCTGCGAACGAATTCCAACCGGACGGAACTCGATAGCAAGCGGTCTGCGGCTAGACCGACGGCCCCCTCCAGTCGCAGACCAACAGAATTCGTCGTGTCGCAGGAGAAAATCCCATGCATGTGAAACGGCCCAAAGGCGTCAGTGAAACCTTGGCCAGCATTCTCGGAAAGGAAGGGGTGGAAACTGGGTACCAGCTGGGCACCATTATCAGGCGCCTTCTCCACCTTCCCAAAGACGCGTTGTCCTACAGAAAAGATGTGAGTTGAGGAGTTGGGTTGAAAACCGGTTACTGGGTTCATGTAAACACCGCAGTGTCGGTTCCGGGAGTCGACGGAGCCAGTTCGGTGTCCAGTCAACCTCGCTGCAGGGGGTGGGTTGACTCTCTCGACTCTAACGGCAGATAGCACGTAAACCGGATCAAGTCGAAGACTCGGGCTAGCGGGAGGGGAGAGGATAAGCGCGAACCTATTTTTCGCTTGCGCCGTCGCGCCTGCGAGACAGCGGTGCCGTGCCGCAATCTTGGAGGCTGCCACTGCCCTCACCCGCTGCGCTGCTCGACGCTTGGGGTGTCGCTGCAGTTGAACCCGTCTCGACACGCTAAAATCGAGTTCTTTTAAACGCGCAGTCGTCGCGCTGGGCTGACCTTACACAACTCGACCCCCTGACTCGATCCACCGCAGTCGGGTTCATGTAAACGTGGCTTAGGCTGGGGACACCATTAATATGACGGAAAGGGTGAAGGCAGCAAAAAGCTCATGTCAAGCAAATGAACTGAAGCGCAGTGGCCGTACTTCCCCGGCATGTCACCAAAGAGGTGACTTCGACGGAACCACTGTGCTGGAAACAGAACGAAACTGCGCAGAAGTCTTCTACTTGAGTCATGACGGAGGAGATAGTTAATTGTTCTCCGGGAACCATTCCCTCTTCCCACATCCACTGTTTAAGCTCCGTGACCCTGCGGTCTACCTTATTTGGGCTTAAAAAAAAAGCCTCTGAAACGCGCCCGCAGTCCCACCTTGAAGAACTAGAAGTAATGGTTTAGTGACAGAGAATACAAAAAGGAAACACGAGAGCTGCAGCCGGCAGAATTAAGGTCACAGGGAGAGGATAGCGAGGAAAAGTGCGGAGGAAAGCGACCGACAGAAAAGACAGGGAAGCTTTGTACACAATTTACAAAATACAAAAAGTATCAAGTTCGCGCCGCTCACGAGCTAGTGATTATGCATTGTTGTACACATTTACAGCACGTGTAAATTCCCTGCATATTCTATGCCGCGTGCACGTAGCGTGCTATCGCTAATGGACAGCGCGAGCAGCGCATTGCGCAAGTGGCCGGGATGGAGCGCCCAGCTGCCACCTTAAAGCAGACACAGAGCCAGTTTTGGAATGTCGTGTTATATAACAAGAACTTATTTGGTTGGCTTTTACTTCTCACTTATATGACAGTCATAATTAATAACATTTAACTACAATTTGCCTCTGGGTTGCTGCTTTGGGAAAAGGCCTAGCTTCCTGCAGATCAGATGGCAAATTTGTCAGAACTCTTTTTATCGCTTCATATTTTACACGTACTTTTGACATGAATGCGGAAATTAGCAGCGATTGCGGCAATGGCAAAGCCCTTAGCGACGGCTAACGATCGAATAATTGGAGGCACTTTAGCAACCTAGAAGAAATGCTGTGAATTACCACACTACGAATTGTTACGCTGGACAAATTGCCTAATGCGCACGATGAGTTGTGAAACAAACACGAAACGGAGCACCAGTTTCGCCGCATAGAATCCCGCAATACTTGCAGCATTCAATTCAAAGTTTATTTGGATGGATATATGTAAACATGACAGTAGTACAGCAAGAAGCCAAACTAATTCGGCTTGATTCGGCTTACCTTGCAGAATTGGCATTATATTCAATAAAGAGACCACAGAGGTGCACTCACTTCAACGCATCCATGCTGCTTTTTGAACACATCGCCGAAACCTTCAAAGAGCTGACTGCTATTGAGCGTTAAAATGTAGCGATTAATGCGCAATTTTAATATCTGCAATTCACGGCGCAAATAACAAAAAGTAGCAAGTATATACAACTATTACAAGTATCCTTGAGTGAGCTCTAAGTATGAGCGTCCTTGAATTACGCGTTGCACTACTTGAACAGAAATGCCTAAATTTCATTGTTTTGTATTGTTAATGCGCACGCAATTCCACTATAACTCATCCTCAAGTAGCCACTCTATGCGCTTGCAAAAATAAACGTACCTGTCAAGCCCCACATTTCCTTATAATACTCTCCAATTCCCTATACATGCTTTCTTGTAGCGGCCCATGTTTGTGTGCCTACTTCCGATGGGGCACTTTTGATAAAAGCACGCATTCACACAGCGTGACTCAACCTCCCTAAAGCAACGAACCGAAGCGTATACGTGCGCCTAGCCAAACACACCGAGAGAGGGCGCCAAGTGTTTCTTGCCGATGCTGAGGATGCATGATGAATAGAAAAATAGCCAGGGAAAAAATATGCCTGTTTCAAATGTAAAATACTTTATATCTATTATAAGATGGGACATTTCGTTACCTAAAGCTCCGAGAGCTAGGCGATATATTGTAAATTAGGGCAGCGGTTAGTGATCAAATGAGGACACTGCGGGGGTTTATTTCGCGACCTCGTCATAGGCTTCATTGGACCATATTTCATCGCGCAAGGCAAACGCAATATTTAAGCCACACTGATGAAACTTCGTTAAAAGGAACTTCAAGAGGTATTTAACACCTCAGCGTGAGAGCTCGCTTGTAACTGTTATGCGTGACAAGATATTGATTAATTTATTTTCATCGCCATTCAGTTACGCGCCGTCGCGCCGCCGGCTGGCGCGAGATAGCGCTACCGGTTTTCCGAGGTGCATGGGCCGGAATCCTGGGGATTAGCATACTTGAGATACAACAACTGCTTAAACAAAAACTATCTCTGGAAGTGCTACGCCAATACCGTGCAGATATAACGAAATTTCAAGAACACTATCAAGCCAAGCAGTCCCTGCATGAATTAAGAAAGAGTGAAAGAGTTAAGGCCAGATCACGTACCAATTATGGCTTACAGAGGTTATCGTCGACAATGCCATTACTCTTCAACAAGTACCCTGACATATTAAGCTCGTTAAGTTCTATAGTCTCTCCAGTTCAATTCAAAAAGCAAATTAAAGCAAAATTTTTCTCTGAGCAGAATGTGCAAGGGTTAAGCTACTAAGCAAACTATTGGTACTGCTAACCTGTATTATGTTGTACTACCATCGTGCACTATGTAGGTCGTATTTCATTACTTAAGTACCCTGGATTACATTTCACATTGTCAACTTTTGTTTGGTGAAACATTTTTGTTTACTGATAAACTTAGTGCAGTAGGTAAGACATTGCTTTTCTATTATTACAGTTCAAATAAGTTATTTTTGTGTTCCTTTTACTGAGAGGTTAGAGTGTAACCTAAGACAGTGTGTATCTTACTGTGTTTTTATTGATGCGTCATACTTGGCTCATCGTGGGGTGTATAATCATATGTACAGCCGCCCTGATTTTAAATAATATAGCGCGAGCGTCGACCGAACTGCTAGTTAGCGCCTTATAACGGCGATAAGCGTCCAACAAGGCGAGAGTTCGCGCACGCGTACAACGGTAGAGCGTCGTCTGCTACGCTGTTCCAAGCACGAGGACACACGCCCTGCCACAATATCAGTTCACAAAATCCCGCCAAGCCGTAGAGCGCATGCGCATGATTAATACGAGTATGTGAGACTGCATGAGACGTGATTTCTCTCTCTCTTTTTTTTTGCCTAATACGGGAGGCCAGCCTGGCGATGCAAAGCGATGATAAGAAAAAAGAAAAGAAAAGAAATATGGCAGCACATTGAAACCATTGCCTGCATCGCGATAAACGAGGTTCCAACCAGCTCTGTAATCAGCCTTGTAGTGTCTCGACGGTATATATAGACACCGCAGCTTTCAAACGTTCCCTTCCGCGGAGAGTGCCTCCTTTGCGAGTTATTTCTCTGTTTTTGTGGCTCTGGACCAAGGCCCGCTTATGCTATCTTTCTTGTTTCAATTCAGTAAAGTTTGCTCGCTCACTCCTGAACTACTTGAAGAGCAAAGACATGAAGCCACGAATGGTTGCGCTTCCTTTTTTTTCTGCAAGACGGTTGCCGCTTCCAGAATGCTTCACCGGAGCTGGAAATGGCAGTCGCCAGGTTAGGAGCCATGAATGCATTGAGAAGCGTGCGGTGTATAAGCGCGTTTTTTTTTAGGAGAGGAGGGGGTAGTAAGGCATAGCTGCATATATCCGCAAAAGTAGAACACTTCTGTGTATTTTCACCAAATAACCGTTATTTCCTTGGTGCATTTTAGAACTGAAACAGGGCCTTGACACAAGGCGCTCACACATCAGACTTAGAAGATAATAACGCTGAAATTCTCCTCCGGACTGAGCAACACCCGCGATGCGCCTGGGCAGGGAGTCGAAAAGCGCGGGTACAAGGTCTACGTCATCCTTGAGGGCATCCCATGCACTCTCCACGGCTTCCCACAAGTCGTCTGGCGATGCATCGTGAAGACTCATTTTTTACAAGTTGTACTTGAGGACACCCCAATCATTTTCAATTATATTGAAGTCCGCTCCCTGGGGAGGCAAAGACAACGTCATGATGACTAGTTTTTCCAGATGTTCCTTCACGGCGCGTGCAGCATGCACCGGTGACAGGTCATGCAGTAGCAGTGTTGTAGGCGTTACCGAAAAAAAGTAACTAAATACAATCAATCAATCAATCAATCAATCACTTTATTTCAGCTTTTTTTTTACAAAAACTGAGGGCGGCAAGAAAAAAGCAGTCATTACGACCGCTTGACAAGCCTCGCCACCCCTACAAAGAGGCAGTTTGCTAGCGACTATGATGGTTACTTCATACACTGGTAACAACGCAAGGTACACGGAAAGACAAGGCATGTAAATATATGCATAAAAGTAAACATTTTTTTTAAATACGTGCATAAAAAGAAACTCTTTTTTTTTAAATACATGCATGAAAGGAAACTGTTTTTACTTTGCATGGACAAGTACTACTTCCGAACAACAGAATAAAGGTTTTACACAACATTTACGGTTCAATGCGATAGAATTCTATACATGGGTACGCATACTGTGGGACCTAGCTTGCAAACACATTTCGAATAGCCGAGACAGACATGCTGAGCAACGTGTCCTAAAAGGGCGTGTTCAAGTATTTGGGAAGAATGTATTTTAGTGTGGAAAAGCCATAGTTTGTTCTGCATCGTGGTAATGAATAGATGATACGCTGTCGTGTCATATACGGTGTCCGATGTGGTGTAAGTGTCACAATGCTAGAAAAAAATGTGTCGTCTTCGGCTATTATTTTTTTATAGAACGATGCAAACCTGTAATCGAACATTCTTGTTACGGGTATCATTCTGTATTGCTGGTAGATAGGACGTGTCGGAGCATCATATGGTACATTAGCAATTACGCGAAGTGTTCTTTTTTGCAGTACTAGAAGGTTCTGGATGTTAGATGCTGTGGTTTGTCCCCATACAAGGAAGCAATACGATACATAAGAATAAAAGAACGCATAGTACAGATTCAGCTTAGTTTTGGCGGGTGAAATATGTTTATTCCGCGAAATTATCCCAATATTATCACGTTACTCGTTACGCCAAGAAAAAAAGAACGCGTTACCGCCCTACGTTACAAACAAAAAAAGGTAACGCGTTAACCCATTAGCGCCCAGCGTACTTTTAAAAGGACAGTTAATTTTTTATAATTCCATCATTAAAGACTGGAATTTTCTTTTCAAGTAGGGCATGCTTTTGTCAACAGGGGATTGGCCAACCACCCTTAACTAATTTCGCGCACTTCCTCTGCTCAGTATCTCAGCTTTCCGTGGTGAAACTTCAGGATGTTTGTTTCCCACGAACTGCACCGGTAGTTGCTTGCTTATAATTTTCTCACGGCCGCATTTATGTACATATTGCGCTTGTTTCAAGTATAGAGCAGCACGAAAGACGAAAGTAAACAACGGATGCTTTGAATGTCCCGCACCTTTGGCGTTTTTTGCTCTGTGATGATTTATATACTGCTGTACTTTCTGTAGTACACTGGGTATTCCTGTGTGCAGAACGACGCCTATTTATTCCAGTTCATGGATCTTACGGTTCCTTCCAATTTTTCGGAAAAATCACTTTGTCTGCTCAGCAAGGCCTCGGAGGCTGCTGTACTTGCTGCTAGCGGTCTTGAGTATGATGATGGTATGATTTTAATTGGTTGCAATAAAGTTTGGTTATAAGAACTGAAGGTTCTGCAGAGCAGACAGTTACTGTTATGCCATTCACACCGTCTGCGGAAAGTACTTGAGTTCAGAAATTAAACTTTTGGAAGCGCGTGTTGTCCTGTCGTCACCTGAGGGGATTTCAACGCTTAGTGATCGTTTCATCTTTTTTTTGTAATTTTTTACCTCTCAAGACATTCTTGTAACGCTCCACTGGGAGGAATTTAAGGCTAGAGGAACCGTTCGCCAAAACGGGTTTAGGAAGTGTCCACTCGGGCCAAAGAAAGCGATGAAATAGAAGCAGCCACGAAACATCGATTCTTGCTTTAGTAGTATGGGTTACATGCTTTTATTGAAGTCTACGATCAACAGTATAGTAACTATGGCTTGCAACAATAACAGCAGTAAGCCTACGTGTTTTGTAGAGTGGTGGTTGCCTATAGCACAAGAAAAACAGATTTTTTTAAAGGCAAAACTCCTTTCCTTTTACACCAGTGGTATGGCAGGTATTGACCTTTCGCATCAAGCCATCTACTGCCAGTATATCAGCATCAGGGACAAAAAGTGATAGTGGTTGTTGACACCAAAGCTCAACGTTGCAATTGTGAAAGCCTCAACAATCTGCCAAATTGCTAGAGACAAGCCTGCTGACTATTTTTGCTTTGGTAAGAACGTGACTCATTATTATCTACACCTTGACATGCAGTAACCAGCGGTTCGCAGACAATCTGGCTCAATCGTATCTGATGCTTCTTTGAAAAGGAGAAAGCTTTCCGTGCAAAGTAGGATAACTGCGGTGCCAGTATAGCCAGAAAATATTTATGAGGGCCTGCAAGAAGTGTTATATCACCCTGCGTAAAAATCGCAGGCATAATAGCAAAATTCACGCCGCCAATAGGAATGCAGTGAAGTAGCCACATGTGTTATGGGAAAGACCCAGTGTACTATAAAAAGTACACGTGTGTAACCTCTGGAAGGAATAAAGCAATCGTGACGAAATTTCAGCAATCTCTTTTTCTTTATATGAGAGTATTATGTACTAAAAATGAAGAAAATCCCTCGGTTAGATTTTTCTTGGTCCCTAATGGGTTAACGTTACCGTTACCGAAAAAAAGTATCGCACGTTACTTTGCCGTTACTCCATGGTCATAAATTTTAATCAGTGCGTCTTCGCTGTAAGAACACAAGATAACAATTTTCTAAAGCTCATATTTCACATAATTTCAACTTCCCAAAGAAAAAGAAAACATAGCTGGCCTCAACAAATTTACAGTAATTCTGGTGTGCTTCTGCTTACGAAATTACGGGGAAATTGTGTAGCAATAAAGAAATGCTTAAAAGGCATACTTCAGGAAAAAATATATTTCCGCGCACAAACACTTTTTTTCCCTTTCAACCTGCATAATTATCGCAAAAAAGCGAGTGTTTATGTCAAGGTGTTCAAGGTCAGCCTCGCTCGTTTAGGAACTCAATAACCAAAACCGTAGCCGCAGTTGCAGGTAGAAATAAGCGCAATTTATTTTGAAAACAATGTTGATAAACAACGACAACTTTCCAATAGTTGCAAATTGCTGTTGAATTCAAGCAACAGCTGCATTTCAAAGCTGTCATCGGACATCTTGCCTCGCTTCTTAGTGAATACGTCCGCACCAAAGCTAAATAGGCGCTCGACGGACGCACTCTATGGTACTCCTGTATTCACTTTCAGGAAGAGCTGGTGAACGCGTGGAAAGTTTTCATTCAGCCCACTGAGCGCAAAGTTAAGCGGCACTGGGAAGGTACCGAGAAGCACAGTGGCTCTCACAACTCAATAGGCTCGCCCTTACAACACCCGGGAGAGAACTGCTCGAGAAGATCCATGTTAATCAGCCCTATATAATTGACCACGCGATGTGAGAAGACACATCAACGTGCACCCCATTCCGCGGAATATGCATCCCGCATATAACATTGAGAGGAGGAAAGCAAGAGGGGAAGCCCTGCAGAAGAAATGGGACAAGAAAACTAACACCATTTACGTGGACGCAGCAGGACCAAAGACTGGAGTCATGACTGTAGTGGTCTCAACGCCTTCAGTATCGATGGTGAACTGCACCTCGGTGAAAACATCTAACCCCACTCACGCAGAGGAGGCAGCTATTGCATTAGCTGTAGCATCTAACCCCAACGCCGTTGTGCTCACTGATTCCCAGAACGCCTGTCACAACTTCAATTATGGATTAATTTACAGATCAGGGTTGTCATTGCTGACTCAGCATCCACCCAACCAAGTCTCAGTCATCTGGTTTCCCGGTCACCTGGAACTACCAGGAGGAAACGAAGCCGCTCACAGGCATGCCCGAGCTCTTCTATACCTGGCGTATCCCCGTGATGACCACGAAGGGTGCCGCGACCTGATAGGTTTAGCAGTGTATGCTGACAGTCTCGCGCCATACAGAACAGCTAGAAAGGAGTACCCAACACCACATAAACCCCTCAATAAGTTAGAAGAGAACACCCTTAGGAGGCTACAAACCCACACATACCCAACACCAGCTAAGTTACACCAGTGGTACCCTACACTATACTCTCCGCAGTGCCCCCACTGTGAAGATGTAGCTAACCTCTGTCACATGGTGTGGGCATGCCAATTTAATCCCTTAGTTGACCCCATTTTAAACCCCTCAGAGGAGCAGTGGGAGGCTATTCTGCTCAGCGACAATCCTGACCGTCAGCACTGGCTGGTGGGGAGGGCCAGCGCAGCAGCAACAGCTAGTGGACTAGCGGACTAGGCGGCCCACCCACATGTTCTCAGAATATTGACCAAATAAAGATGTTTTCAATAAATCAGTCACCTGACGATGATGTCGAGGAGTTCCCGAAGAAGTCATCCTCTTCTGAGTTTGGGCTGAGGCTGGTCGCTTCAAGCGAATGAAAACTCCTGATGGTCGCACTAAGCTTGCAACAAAGTCTTGGCATGAAAAGGAGGGAGGCCGTCCTTTGTCACAGTGCTGTGGGGAGTGGGTCGTTCCTTGTTCTGGCTAGGGGAGAAAAATGGGGGGGATGACTATGAAGGGAGAAAGTTGGAGCGACAGTGCTGCTGAACAGAAAATTTCTAGAAAGTATAGTATGAGGTAGCTCACTACTGCCGGCACAGGAACAAAGGCCCATTTCTTTCTTTTTCTTCTGCTTCGGTGCTACAGCCAGTTGACTGCAATCCCCTTTTCTGTCCTGTACCGTTGTACTCTTTAGACGGCTCTCTTGGGGCCATCTTGAAGAAAACTAGCAACATTCCTGAGTTTCCTCAGAACAGTGAACTGCTTCCACAAAGAATGCGAGAGTGTCGCCTGGGAACGATACCTTTTGGCTGGAAAACAAGCTTACGGAGAAACTGACTTACAGATTTCTGCAAATGGTGCATTGGTAGCTCGGCATGCGTCCACTCTTTAGAGAGTTGAGTGTGTGAGTGGTTTGGGGGTGAAGACAAGTGTGTGAATGCGTGTTCGTGCTTTTTTTTTTAGTTGAGTGCGTCGTCCAGGGCAGGTGTTTTTTGGCATGCATGCAAGCCGCAACAAGGTTCATCGAGAGCACCTGCAGATTTTGTTTATTTGCAGCATCATTTTCGGCGTTTTTTTCTGAAATAGAGGCGGAGGGGGACAATTGAAATAAAAAGTAATTACTAACGTGACACCTCACGTTACCGAAAAATGTTAACGTAAGTACGTTACCCGTTACAGTTCCGAAATGGCAACGAATACGTTACTAAGTTACCGAAAAAAGAAACGCGTTACCGGTAACGCCGTTACTTGTAACGCGTTACCGACAACACTGTGCTGTAGGTAGAAGCAGCCATCCGTGAAAGGGCCGTCGAGAAGATGGGAAAGAAGCTCCTCATTAATAATCTCCAGGTATGCTTCAGCACAGAAGCGGCCCGATATACGACGGAGGGTGCCAAGGCTGTCCTTAGTAATTACACCCCAAATGTTTACGCTCGTCCTGCCACTAGACATGACCTTCTGAACATAGTGTGGATCATACCTGCAACAAATGGCTCCTAGACAATATTAAACGACACCTAAAGAAAGTATTACAGCGACAATACACTCCCTTTTCACATGGTATAATCCATCCGCAATCTCAGCAAACATTTTTCAAATTTAACCAAGTATAAGTAATTTTATTCAGGAACCATTTTACCCGCCTGTGCTGCATCATCTCTTTCTTGAACAGTGATAGCCGGCATTGATAATCACATGCCACCCGGTGAAATAAATGTGATATACTTTCGTAGATGTAAGCCAAACATAGCCAGATCGAAAAAAAGGAACAATGATAAATCACCAACCTCATGAGGTCTGGCCGGTAAACTTGCTGTTGCTGGTTCCATTTTGTGCAAACCGTGGACTCGTCTGTGAAGACAACATTTTCCCAGTCCTCCACGGTCCATTCAATATGGTCCCTTGCAAACTTCAGCCTTTTCTCCTTGTTGGTCGCCGAAAGCTTCGGCTTCTGCGCCGCAACTCGATCGCGAAGACCTGCCTCTCGATGTCGTGTACGCACCAAATTGTCACTCACGTCCACTCCAGCATCCTGCTTCAATTTCCCAGCAGTCATGAAGGGCGCTACACAAGCTGCAGCAACAATGGCATGGTCCTCTTCTTCGGTTGTCTGGCGCTTCAAATGTCGAGGAGCGCCACAAATGCTCCCTTCGTTGTGATAAGCCTGAACTATTCTGCTTACGGTAGCCTGAGTAACTCTTAGCATTTTCATTCTGAGACTTGCCGCAAAGCGACATTGCGATGACGCGGTGGCGTTGTTCCAGTGGCACGCGTGGAGGAGGCATTCTTCGCTGAAGAGGGCGTTTGAAAGCTGCGATGCCTTTTTATACCGTCGAGACACTGCAAGGCTGATTAAAGAGCTGGTTGGAACACCGTTTATCGCGATCCAGGAAATAGTTTCAACGTGCTGCTATATTTCTTTTCTTTTATTTTTTCTTATCATCGCTTTGCATCGCCAGGCTGGCCTCCCGTAACAGGCAAAAAAAGAGTGAAAGGAATCACGTCTCATGCAGTCTCACATTTCAATCATGCGCATGCGCTCTGCGACTTGGCGGGATCTTGCTAACTGATATTGTGGCAGGGCGTGTGTCCTCGTGCTCGAAACAGCGCAGCAGACGACGCTCTGCCTTCGTGCGCGTGTGCAAATTCTGGCCTTGTTGCAAGCTTATCGCCGTTATAAGGCGCTGACCAGCAGTTCGGTCGACGCTCGCGCTATATTATTAAAAATCAGGGCGGCTGTACACTTGTGCTGCCTATGCTGTAAGGGGAGCATAGCCCAGTCAGGCCTCATCTGGGCCTTTTGCTAGTTCCTCCTGTGCCAATTTGTAATAAATTGTCTCAAAGAAAAAAAGGAAACACAGAAACAAAAAATATATGAAAGAAAAAGCGCGAAAGAAGAACGGGACGAAAGCAAGGTTACACGGAGAAGAGCTGTCTCAATACTGAATTTACTGATAGGAAGTGCACAGCAGGGTGTGTTGCTGGGCAAGTTGGTTTGACATTCGGAACATTGTAGCGCTAAGAGATAAGGGACAAAGGAAGTACGAGACGCCCTGTGTGTCTCGTACTTCCTTCGTTCCTCGTCTGTCAGCGCTACAATGTTCAGAAAGTGCGCAGATTAAATAGCAAAGAACGAATGAAGAACACACGAAACAACATGAAGCCAAACTGGATTGAAAAAGCAAGTCAGATAAATTAACCCTCAAAACGAGACAGCCGGAAGATTGAAAATAGAATTAGGTCACTTCTGAATCCAGGTAAGTAATCTCATTGTTAATCAATGCATCTGATGTGTCACTTATGCAGTCATCTCCAATTTTTATGATGTAGAAAGCATCCATTATCTCCCTCATATGCTGGTCCCGCGATTTCCCAAGCACAACAAACCAGCGCGCGAGGGACATAATAGAATCTCATACATCCTTAAAAGTGGAGACGACTGCGTAAGCGACACATCCATTGCAATGACTAAGAATGAGATTACTTACCTGGGTTCACGAATGGCCTAATAGCATTTTAAAACCTTTGCTTCCGTTGTTTTGAGTGTTCATTTCTCTGACTTGCTTTTTCAATCACGTTTGTCCTCGTTTTTTCATGTGTTCTTAGCTATTTAATGTGTACACCTCCTATCAATAAATTTAGTTGTGTTGCAGCGCCGCTCCGTGTTACATTCCTTCCGTCCCATTGTTCTTTAGCGCTGGTTTTATGCGAGGCATATTAGCGTAGGTTTCGGGCCTTCGTGCGACGCCCGGCGGAGGCCACAATTGACCTTGAAGTGAGATCACATGATGTGACGTCACGTGATGACGTCACACCGGCTGCAGATGGGGCCTCATATCGCGCCGTCGGTCGCCTTCCGGCGGTGGCCACCATTGACCTTGAAGTGAGATCACATGATGTGACGTCACGTGATGACGTCACACCGGCTGCAGATCGGGCCTCATATCGCGCCGTCGGACGTCGCCCGGCGGATGCCTCCACGCTTCGGTTCGCGCCGTCTCGCGCGACGCGGCGGCGGCGCCACCATCGCTGCATCACGTGATGTGTGACGTCACGCCAGGGATGAAGCGGCGCGCGCCCGCCGTCGCGTCAGTCTCTGTGCCCGCAACCGCGCCAGCGTCTTTGCTCCGGGCGTGTATGCGGTCAAGATGCCTCCAAACGCTAAGGACGTTAATAATAGGAATGCAAAACGAAGGCTGCAGCGTGCTACGGAAACCGATGAAGAACGCGAAGAACGCCTAGCCAAGCGGCGCGCTCAATATGCGGCTAGACGACAACGCTTACTTAGCCCCATCCACAGTGAGGCTGCTGCTTAACATGCTTCGCATCCACAGGGCTTAACCTTGATAAGCCTCCAATTTTTTTTTCCAAACATCATCCTTTCCAACTTGCACAGTTCAGCATCCTTGTGAGGGTCCATATGTGGTACAACGTGACGCTATGTTCAACAGACCTGGAAGGGCACTGCGCCACTCATTAGAGATGAAAGCACTGGACGTGGGATGGGGTTTCTTCTGTTTAGGGCAGGTAGAGTGCTCTCATGCTTGCCTGAGAACCCAAGATTTTTTCTTCAAGCTCCTTTTCAAGGTATACCGTGCTTGAAATAAAAATCGTATGTGATACGTATCAGATGTAATATTTGTGTGGAGGATATATGGCGCACTTTTGCAACAGCGCTGATGTTAAACGCAGAAAACGGTTATGTGTAATGATAAGGTAACGTAGAAATCTCCGAATAATCGTGTGACATTTTGGCCGTAAAATACTTCTCTCTTTTCTCCTCTGGAACTCAGGCACCACTTTTCTTTGCCACCATTGCCGCAGACCGGTTATCGTAACACCCAAAGAATAAAGCTAATATATAATTAGAAAGCTTAGCTTCTTCTTAAGTATTTTGTCGTTATATATATTACCACGGCGAGTGGTTTCCCTAAGGATACCGATATATGAGAACTTGTCTAAATGAGTGTACGATCTTAACTATGTGCCTTTTTGGCGGCGGTTTCAAAGGTAATTCATTTTTAAGGGCTCGAAACTAAGATCATTAAAAAAAATTGGCAGTGGCTTCGCTCAGCTATGCCAGGATAAACGTAGCGAAAGTGCCAGGCGACGACTTCTGGGTGCGAAGAAGTGATCTCCTGGCGATATCGCCGCACAGCGGCGGCTGGAGTCTCCTTTTCGTCACCCATACGAAGCGATTGTGATACACCGAGTCGTATCACATAGGTTTTTACACATACAGCTGCACATACGCCGGTTATCCGCAAAACCCCACACGTGACCGCGGCGGCGGCCGAGCTCTGACGTCAAGTGGCGCACCTGCTGCCCTTCTCCGGTACAAAAAAAGCTCACAGTACAAACACACGCGCACGACACAAAGCACGAAACAGCTGGAGTGGGGGCGTCCAGCTGCTCATCGTTCAAGGTAGCACACGCGGAGCGTTCGGTC
Source organism: Amblyomma mixtum (assembly GCF_055824585.1). Lineage (NCBI taxonomy): Eukaryota > Metazoa > Arthropoda > Arachnida > Ixodida > Ixodidae > Amblyomma > Amblyomma mixtum. The sequence continues at coordinate 30,944,685 of NC_143015.1, forward strand.
ACTGCACGTAACTACCTGGCGGAGAACAGGCGCCACATCAAGCCCGCCTGTTCGAAGTATGCACCGAGGATCACCATTGTTCTCTCACGGGTGCGCGCACTGTCCTGCGGCCACAATAGCGTTGTGAGGGAGTCTGGGAGAATGCCCAGCGCCCTGTAGGCCGCGAGCATGTCGCAACGAGCATCAGCGAACGCGGTGCAGGGAAGAAGCAAGTGTTGTAGAGTTTCGGCCGCACCGCATACAAAACACACTGCACTCGTCGCGAACCCGCGACGCACCCGTCGTTCCCCGGGCCACCCGCATCCAATTCGCAAGCGAAGGATCATTGCGCGCTGCGCCCGCGTGAGTGGGCGACCGCCGGTGATGTAACAAATGCGCTCACCTCCTGCGATGCGGTGATCGGGGTGCTGCCGTCGGAGATTATCCTGGATGACCGCACGCACGTCCTCCAGCGCGAGAAGGGCGTAGTCGAGCCGGCGCGGCTCCTCGCGCGGCAGCGGCGGCGAACTCTGACGTCATGCGCCATGCACCTGCTGCTCCTCTCTGGTTTCGCGCAAGCGCACTATCGGCCTCCCAGGCTCACGGCTAAGTGCTCGACTGTGTGGTATAGCTCTCGCTACAGAAAAGCATGCCGAATTCAGTGTAAATCGCAAACTCTGGATAGCGACACTTTGCGTGTTTCAAAGCTCGTAGAGCATAATTCTATTTTTTACACCTCAATGACATAATGTCATCCTGTAGAAAGAAAAATACAGCAGAACCAGCGGGCTAGAAAGATTGTTTGGTTTATGGGGTTTAGCGTCTCAAACGAACTCAGGCTATGAGGGACGCCGAAGTGAAGGCCTCCAGATGATTTAGACTGCGGGGTTCTTTCAGCTCAGTACATAGGCATTTAGTATATTTTGCCTCCACTAAAATGCGACCTCCACGGCCATGATCGAACTCATGTATTTCGGGTTGGCAGCAGAGCACCATAACCCCTGAGCCACCGAGACGGCAGACTAGAAAGAAGTGGAGAACGCAACGCGCTTACTATGAAGTGGCGCCTAAAAATCTCTCTTGTTCACTAGTATCTGTATCTCTTCAGCATGAGAGCCCTATTTTGATGGTTTTCAAAGGGTAAGCTTTGCAATGTACGGGTAGGCAGATACCATGCCCGTTATAATCTACCTCCATTGCTAAAATCGCTGAGCCAATTGCCCCCCACCACCCTTCAACGTGACAGGAGCCATGAGATCCAATTTGTGGACTGCGATTTCAAGGTTGCGTGCGATTTAACACTACCATATTACAAATCCTATTTTATAAAGGGGACACTGTTAAGGTAAAGTAAAACGCTAACACACTGTGTCGCTAAAAACGGCACAGGGACCAATTTATCAGTACACTGCAAAGCGTGTAGCACCCCTTTGCACCCTGATAGCACCCCCTTAAGAAAAACTGCAACAGCCGGCGAGGAAGGATCCTTGATGCACTCATATTTAAGCAGTAACGCCTGTTTTGTGCAAGCAGGCTGTCTGTAACTTTGATGCAAAATTTAATAGCTTTTTTCATGATATGAATTTTGCGAAGCGTAATTAAACTGTGGTGTTTTTTTTTGTCATCTGGCTTCTCGAATTGTGTGTTGCTTTTTATTCCTTGCCCTCTTTTTTCATGTATATTTGCCGCTATTTTAATAAAACTGTCAGTAGGTAGTCAGCCCACTGTGTCTTCCATATCTTCCTACTTGTGTAGTTCTCCTGTGTTATTTCTTTTTAAAATATGTATCAACATGCCCAAATTTGTGCCGTATCATCAGGAATCCTTTTGTTCATCAAAAGTCTCTGCGTGATGATTTACTATTTCCTGCTGGCACCGGAAAGACGATTATAATACTGCAATTCTTAAAGATGACAAATTGGTTCTTGAACAAACGTACACTCTATTGTAATACCTTGAACAAGAGTAAACTGTGAGCACATCTGTGAGACCTTCAATCTGAACGTATGGTATTTTTGATTAAAGAAGGAAGACCTGGCGTGTGCTGATGGGATGTCACAGCATATTAAACGCTTGCAATCTGGATAACAGCGTTATGCCACAGCAACACTGAGATTACTAAGGTTTGCACATGAACGCTGGGAGTTTGCATACTTCTCATAAAAAGAATACTAACTGAATAGGACTCTTTCCAGAAAAAAAAAAAGAATTTGATGCCGACCACTTTTTACACTGAATCTCAGTCAATCCTCGCATTTAATCATTGAGTGAATTAAAAGTGTTGTCGCAATGATTACGATATTCTTTATAACAAAATAGAATGCTTGGCAGTTCAGTAGATGAGGTATGTCATGACCAAATAGCACAGACCCCAAGCAAACCAAAAAGGAATATTCTGAATAGATTTTGCAAATATACCCCTGGTGATAACCCCAGGCGATACCAGGGATCGTCGAAGTACTATTTCGTCTCCATAAAAATCGCAAAATTACCTTTGCAGAATGCCATTCCCAGGCGCCCTCCTCGTGCACTCACCTCAAAAGGGGTCAGCCACGTGCACTGCCAATTACGAGACGGGTGGTTCGGAGGAAAGGCTTTCAGCGTAATTCGATACATTTAAACTTCAGAACGAATCTCCCTTGCGAGACGAAATAATACCTCAGTCTGCAAAACTTCAATGTAGACCCGCTTCGATTATTTTGAATATAACCATTCGGTCGCAGCATAAAACTCAATAGCTATAGAAAAATGAATTACAGAGTGTATAAGCTTCAATTATGCAATAATTTTATGACGGACTCAGCTCAAGATTTAACATATGACCGATCGAGGAATTTCGACTTCGCTGAGAAAAACGTTCGTACATTCTTTGTAGAGTTTCACACTGGGGACTGAGAACTCTTGACACTGTGCACATCCAAGCAAATACAGAAGGGCTCTTCCAGTCATTCATTTGCAATGTTGAAGGTGGAGAATGGCACCTACGATTGGTTGTGATATTGGGTTTAAAATGTCTGGCAAAGACAGGTAAGTAACAACAATATGCGTCCCTTGTAAATTACGTTCAGCAGTTTTAAACACCGCGAGTACAGCGTGCATGCCCCGATCGGGCTACAAAAAGGTTGCGCAGAAAGTAACGAGAATTCGAGAACCATGCCAGCCCTACAAAAGAAGGTATCAAATTTTTTCTGAACCTGTGATCTAATCGAATTTCAGGAGAGGCCAAATACTCATATTTGAATGACTCCGATATTCGAAAAACATCTCCAAAAATGTGGCCTAGCCTGTCAGTTGGAAACCTCCTGGAAACTAAAAACAAACGAGCGCTGAAAATAGCTATTCAACTTCGGCAGTATTTTGTCTCATTCACAGGAAGAGGTTGAATTCGAACTAAAAGAAGCCAATAAGTTTTGAGTAGCGTTCTCACTACGTAGGGTGGTCTTTTAGAAAGAGGGCAAACCGCAGTATGTGAAAATACAGTTACTACCGACGAAGCTTCTGCTGCACCGCATATTACGAAGCAGGCAGTCGTGAAGCAAAGAACGCCGGCAGCTGGCCGGGCCAACGCGATCGCGAAGGCTATTAATTTCTGCTTCATCTTACCCTAGGGCATTAAAGAAAAGCTGCTGGTGCATCTAAAATTTTCTTCAGTTTTTTAACATAAGCTTTTTCAGTTAAAATAGCGTTTTTTGTTCGGCACAGCATTATCAGCTGTGTAGCACATTAGGATGCAGGTATGATATGCAAAAAGTAAACAAGTTAACTACTATTGAGTAGCTTAAATTTTATTTTACAGTTCGTCTATTTATCGACAGGCAGGTAGCCCACAGAATGTAACATTCATATTGGTTTGTTGTTACCCTCAGCGCTTGGGCCCAGCAAATTTTGCCTACATTACGCCAACATAGGTATATGCGCTTTCAAAAAGCTTGCATGCAAAGTAACTCCTCCAGTGGATGTAACGTAAATTTCTTAGGTCATAGAGCTGAGGGCATAGCGTTTTCAAAATTCTGAAAGATGGCACGGGTATTATTTACTGCGGCCTACCTATCCCTTAATAAATAAGGCCACTAATATTTAAAAATTTTACTATTCAGTATAAGTTAACCAGAAGTACTTGTATTTGGGCGTGTTGGTTCATAACTTTTCAGGAGGACACAGGGGCGCAATAAAAGACACGGACAGACACGGACATGTTTGCTGGCGGTATTGTCCGCGCGCAAAGAAAGATTTGCTACCATTTCATTCTAATCATTCTAAGACGGTCAAAAGGGCTATCGCTTTACAATGTCTTTCGTCTGCACTAACGAAGTCCTGTCACCACGCTGTGCACGCTGGCTTCTTGTCACAGGTCTCAAGGCTGGAAAAGGCAGGCTTCCCTGATTCCCTCATTCTTGCTGTGACGCAGTCCTTGGTCAAAGAATTGAAGGGCAGCAAGCAGAGCAATGCGAAAGACCCAACGAAGTGTTCAAGGCCAGAGGTGGTACCATACGTACACAGAACTTCCCACAACATCAAGAAGGTGGCCAAGAAGTACGGAGTAGAAGTGGTTTTTTCTGCTCCGCGAAAGTTGTCCGGTCTGTGCGCACGCATAAGAAGAAAAGAAAAACGGCAAGAGTGTGGCGTAAAACACCGTAAGCACCACGTAACCTGCAAAAAAGGAGTTGTGTATGAGTTCCCGCTCACTTGCGGGAAGGTTTACGTTGGGAAAACTGGACGTTGCCTCAACCAGCGCCTTCTGGAGCACAAGAATTCTTTAAAGAAGACAGGCTCCCATCTCCCGGACCATTGCCCAGAATGCACTAGGAAGACTAAGGTCGCCTGTTTTCCCCGCTTATCGGACTGTAGAGTATTGTTGAGAAGCCGCGATCAGATTGAACGGGAACTGGTGGAAGCCTATTACATCAGAAAAAAAAGGAGATAACTGCATCAGTGATTCATCTGTGATACTTCGCCGATCTGAAATGGTTTCCTTAGATAGATTTCTGTAATCGCCTACCTTTGGATTTCTTTTGGTGTTTTCTGGTACCCACGTGCTTGTGATTCGCACAGTGGCGCTTGGGTAAGCGAAGGTATATTAACGGTCTTCGTCGAATAAAGCCTGTTGATAGTAAGCGCTCGTCCCTGTCTACTTCCCTGTCCGTGTCTTTTATTGCGCCCCTGTGTCCTCCTGATAAGTTAACCAGCCTACTGGCAAACAAGTCAGCTCTAATATGGTGCGCTACACCATTGCCAATGCTGTGCAGAAAAAAACGCTCTTCTAGCTCAAAAATACTACTAAAAATTGCAGAACATGCAGAGCGAGGGGAGAAAGTTTGCCGGGCAAACTCTGCCGTCAATGGTGCCGGCCACCGCGGCGGACGCGGTGCCGGGCACCGCGTCCGCCGGGTACCAGCACTTGAAGGGAGAAGAGAAATTTAGAAATGGCAGACAGAGTACTTTCGCCTTGACAATTGCGACGGTAAGGAAACGCAATGTTGCTGGTGGGGAGTGTCAGCATATCAGTAAAGGGCGCAATTGAGGAGTCATTATCAATAACCGGCAACGGTATTGGCTCAGTTTAGCGAAAAACATCGGCTTATGATGGCAGGCGAACATGGTTTGAAAAGAACAATTTAATAGAGAAACTGACGCGTTCGCTTAGAAGAGCTGCAACTAAAGCTGAAAGACTCCGAGCTAGCACTCAAAGAGCTCTAAGTGGTCCGACACAAACTCCAAGCCGAGAAAGTAGTCATGGGTTCAGGTGTATAAAACGATAAAAAATACCCTGGCCTCGTTACCAGCACAGTGATATGAGCGGTGCGCATTCCGTGAACAGGAAGCTCTCCCCCATCCGTGACACCTGACACGCACAGGGGACGTTGCAGAGACGAGGACATTGAGGAGGCAATGCAGGGGGTCGATGCGCATCATGGATACGTGGCAACGCTGTGAGTGCGCGCACAGAGAGCCTGTCGATTTTGACGTCTAGCAGGTTGGGTCGGGAGGTGAGTAAAGGAACTCCGGTCAGGACCTTAGATGCACCGTTACCTCAGAAAGCTTGATCAGCTAGTATTAGAAATCGGCACTGATAGCAGGTAGCAGCCAGAAGACGTCAAGGCTGCAGTGATTCAGAATGATGTGCTGGTGGCGACGGCTATGAAAATTTCCGAAGAGGGTGGACAGCGGTGTCAGACGGCACTTGCCATGATCGGGGCGGGAAAGAATGCAGGAGATTATGACAGTACAAGCACTTCGAGATGATTGCGGCAAGCGGACTACTCTAGTAGGCGGGTCACAACACGTTTCTGTAGGGATGGCGATTTGAAAGGGTTCCCACAGAAAACACCAACGGAGTGCAACCAAAATTACCTATTTCTTGCAGGACAAAAGCACGGACTGACGGGCCAGTTGGCGCTGCATTGCAAACCACGTACGAGAGCACACAAGCGAAGACATACAAAGACGGAGGCAATAAAGCGCTCGTTTTCAACTAGTCGTTTATTGACAGAAATGCATGATATATAAATCTTCCTACATGACGTCATCCAACTGGAAAGGCCGACAACAGTTGGCTGCACTACAACTATTGATTCTTTGAAAGTCAGTGAAATCGATGTTGCGCTGAAACATGTCATACCTGCTTTTCTAATCAAATCAGCTTCAATTATCTCCCTTAGTTCCTCGCTCTTCTGCAGAGCGCCCATCTAATGTTGGCCTTTTCAGTCGGATCTTGTCATGAAGGAAGGTGTATTTATCATGCATTTCTGTCACTAAACGATTATTTGCAGGTGGGTTTAGCGTGAGACAAGCGACCACAAGAGAGGAACACAGGACGAGCGCTAGCTTTCAACTGAAAGAAACAGAAGGAAAAATACGAGTCGAGGAACTGAATGCGCACGCCCAGCTAACCAACTACTCATTAAGATTGGGGGAGTGGGGCGGGGGGGCGGGGGCTAGATAAAGGCAAATTGAGCCTAGATTATCTGGGGCTTAACGACGACAAAAATGGCGCCGGAAAGAAACCGCAAGTGAATAAATAAATAAACAGCAATACCAAGGAAATTACTCAGCATTTAGAAGCATAGATTCGTTACGCATCACAACAATCAAAGCTTCACTCAAGCACTTATCGCTTCCTAACCTGTGAATAAATGACGCCTTAAGAAGCTCCCTTGCTAAGAAGCTCCCTTGCATAATAGAGTTTCTGAATGACGCTTCCATTATCCCAGCAGATAGCACACTTGTCACGCTTAACGTCGCCGCTTTGTACACAAATATTCTCATAAATGAAGGTATCGACACACTCTCCAAAATTCTAACTCAAAGTCCTCACCCGCACGAAACTGAAGTGTAACTCACGCTACTTGAATTCGTACTAACACTCAACTACTTTGAATTCGATTCTTCTTACTACCTTCAAGTATTTGGAACAAGCATGGGAACTCCCTTCGCACCCACCTACGCGAAGATTTTTATGGGGCTACTAGAATCTAAACTTCTAAATTAATTTCTAAACAAACCACTTATATACCTGGGTTACATAGACGACATTTTTATGACATGGGAGCATGGGGCTGAGACCCTGAAGGCATTCGTCACACATTTCAATTCATGCCACTGCAGCATTAAATTCACCTTCAACTCCTCGAAAACGCAAGTCAATTTCCTTGACACCACTGTCCATTTACAAAATAGCAAGCTCAAAACCACACTTTACAGGAAGCCTACTGACCGACAACCATACTTATATTTCACTAGCCATCATCCAAGACACTGCAAAGAAGGTATAATCGTAGGACAGGCAACGAGACTAAGAAGAATATGTAGCGACGACGACGACTACCTGAAACACCTCCACTCGCTAAAAAACACACTAATCACCAGAAACCATCCACAGACAACCCTTAATAATGCGTTCCAACGAGCAACCCCTTTGAAACGAGATGTAGTTCTTAAAAAACAAACAAAAGCTAACAGTCAACGACCTCCTGCACTTATAACGAAATACTCAAACGCGCTTCCAAACATAAACAATATCCTGCGGTAATACCACCCCATTTTAACTGGTAACGACCGTCTAAAGAAAATATTTCCCGATGTACCAAGAGTAACATAGAGACGCAACACAAACCTGAAGGACATCCTGGTGCATGCTAGGCTCAATAAGAAACCACCACCGACAGTAACTTCATGCTCTCGACCTAGATGCAAGACATGCAAACATTTACAAAGGGACACTACGGTTAAAAGTAGGGCAAGCGATTTCAGTTTTGACATAAAGACCAGTTTTGACTGCACATCGTCCAATATTATCTACATTCTCCAGTGCTCCTTCTGCGAGAAACAATATATCGGAGAAAGCGGGCAAACAATGAGTGCCAGATTAAACGGGCACCGGGCTGACACAACACGGAATGAACAGAAGGCAGTGCCGACCCATTTTAATCAACGCCATCACAAATTCGACGAACACAAATTGTTCATTCTTCAGTCCGGCTTCAAATCGACTAGGGACAGAAAATACAGTGAAGCATTCCTAATTCACAAATTTAAAACACTGCAACCAACAGGGATTAACATGTCCAGATGAAACCTGGAATCTCTCAGGTACATTCCAGGGTTAGCATAATTTTAAATTAACAAATGTCTTGCACGTGGCCAGACCATTTGCTAGAACCTCGCATAAGTATATCATCGCTCTTTGCACCCTTTCCACGTCATATCTTCCACCCCATTTCCGGCCTTCTCACCCTCTTCCTTTGTTCACCCTTTTTTTCCTCTCTTCTAATCCCCTACTATCAGTTCTCAGAAACCATGACATTCCTCTTACCTCCTCCGCCCCAGTTTTTGGCTTTCTCTGAACTCGAGCCATTCTCCCCCCCCCCCCCCCCCCACCCCTTCCCCTGCCTTGTCCTTCCTTGGAAATGCCCCCCCCCCCCCCTTTCTTTCTGCTTCCAGTGCCAGCCTATTTTGTTTGCCTTGTTCTCATTTCCCTGTACCACGCTGACCACCCAGCGCCTCCCCCCCCCGTCGCAGCCCCTTCAAGCCTTTGTTCTTTACCCCCCTCCCCCCCCCCCCCCCCCGGATATAAGTTTTCCGACTATTGCAGCTTAACGAATCAAGATTCACCTCCCTCCCCTTCCTGACACGCATCTCCTCTCACACCCATTTCCTTCCCCACCCCCGGGGCCTTCCTCCTCGGAGCGAAATCCCTATTTAATCCCTGCCAATGATGAACGCTTTGCCCAGACGAAGACAAGTCCCCTTGTCGAAACGTTGGCTCAAGCAACCTGAGGTTTTCCCCTCCCTTGTTCATTTTGTTATCCCTTGCTAGTTGTCGTTTAGAAAGAACAAAAACTTCAGCTTTGCCAGAAAGTGGATGTTATTTGTAGCTCAAAAAATGCTTATGCAGATGTTAGATTGTGTTGATTAAAAACAAGCAGCGCATTCCCTTAAGTGTTCACTGAGGCGGCGACCGGTCTGCACTGTATAGACGCGGCCATAGCTCCGAGAGACTTCGTAAACAACGCCAACTTTGGACGCAACGAACTTTGTTACACGCTTGTTGCTGCCAGCCAGACTCTCTTAGGCTTCGGCTCGCCAGTGCGCGAAGGGTTTAGAGTTTTCGAGGTGCCATGAAAACGACGTCCTCACCAAACTTGCTTGCTATCCTCTTTAGGTTATGCGATACGTGTTGAACGTAAGATACCACCACATATTTCTTTTTCGGCTTGCGCTGCCATGACAGTGCTGAAAACAGGTTGTCTCTTTTCACGCTTACGCAGCTGCTTACGCAGGCCTTACGCGACATTCGTCCGCGACAGAAGCAGCGTCGTGTGCCCCCTCTTGTCCTTTTTTGTCTCGCGTAATACCAGCTAAAGTTCGGTATTTGATAAAAGAACGTCCACTTTTTCACCATGCCTCGGTACGAAATAATTATAAGAATAGAAAATAGAAGATCGAGTACCGTGAAGAAGGAAGTCATGTATTAATCAATCTCACTATTCAAATTTAAACTGTCACAATGCGGCCGTTATCCTGTGATCATCCTGGTATTTATTTCTGCTTCATTGCATTTCTTGGGCAAGGCCGCGAGCTTAGATCGTGTGCATTTGAATAGTTTTTGGTTTGGTTTATTGGGGTTTAGCCTCTCAAAGCGACTCAGGATATCAGGGACGCCGTAGTGAAGGCCTACGGAGATTTTGAGCTCCTGCGGTTCTTTAACGTGCACTAAACATCGCGCAGTACATAAGCCTTTAAAATTTCGCCTCCATCGAAATTCAGTCGCTGCGGCCGGGATCGAACCCGGGTCTTTCGGGTCAGCAGCCAAGCGCCGTAACCACGGAGCCGCCGCGGCGGGGCTAAATAGTTTTTAGGTCGCGCCAAAGGAAAGAGGGTTACTTATTATTAAAACAGCCTGACGATAGCTAATTTTATTCAATGAGATTTTCTGTAGTTATGTCTAAGGGCTAGCTCACTTCTGAGATTTTTAACGCCCTTGAAGTGCAACGCTGCTGTTTCCTTCAAGAGTACGCGAAACAACCATATGTAGCCTTTACTTGAGCCGCAAATTTGTTACAGCACAAGAGTGCCTAAGCATACACCTTGATAACAAAATAAAGGACTTGCAGAGGTTAGCTACCAATCGAAGCTGCGTTAACACACCAGTGTTTGAGTATATTCGTCCTCTGGCTACAAAATTTTCTTCTAAAGATGAACTGCCCCTAAACATAAATGGTAGCGAATGGCGAAGGTTTTCCGCGCTCCATGCGTTTGATCATTGCGATAAATTGTGCTGTTTTCGTTCCAAATCTATCCGCCTCGACTAGAACTTAACCACCAAGCGGCCGTCGATGACTGTTTTGCGTTTCACTAACCAAACTCCCTCTTGTTTTGAAGGGAAAACTCGACGTTTCCTTTAGGACCTCGAGGTAGTACCGAAGCTGCCTTGAGCACTCTTCGACCGCCATTTTGCTTGTAATCATTGCGGACGTAGCATTGTTTGCTGTCTGCATGGATTTCGTTCGAACCGTAAACATAGCTTCTCACGAGCGTGTATATGATGAGGATGCAGGGAACCGTGTGCCGAAGCACCCACTGAGTGACGGCCTTAGTCCGTTTGACCCGAAATGACTCGCAAGTTATCGTTCGGCAAACGCGACCGTGGCTAGCCACCTGACCTGCGTTCCTGCCGGTGACGCCGAATACTGATAATTGTGGTCAGTCGCTGCCCCCAATGTTGTAGCTGGTCATCGCACCACGCTTATACGGCGCGGTCAAATTTCAAGTCATGACTGGCAACGTGAGCATAGCGTGCGGAGATGCTGAGCACGCCGCTTTTCGCCCGTGTTCTGATGTTTCTGCATACGGTGGTACACTTGTAAGGAACGGCGTACTGCACAGCGGTAGCTGAAGGCTTCAGACTCGCGGTACGTTGCGAAGTGCAAGCATCTGTGCTTTACTCATCAATTGGTTGCCCAATGCCTCATATGTGCACCTTCAAACTTGATGCAGTGTTGCCGACGAAGTGGGTGGTTTAGCTCGTACCTCCGAAGGAGTATTTGCGATCGGCGGAAAGGCACGGTTTTACAAGCGGGTATACAGATACGGCTGCAAGCTGGCCTCCACCCGGCGCACGGTGTTCGCTTCAGTGGAGTCCATTTCGTTACTTTTCAGCTCTGCCGGTGGCCTCTGCGGGCGGCGAGAGATATTTCAGAGAAATTTCGAACGGCAGTTTTTCACACCATTCCCTGAAGCCTACGTAGAAGCTACGTCACCGGCGGCAAAGGTTGCCAGACGTACAGACGTTTCCAGCGATTTATTCATGCTTTGGTAATGCAGCTCGCAAAAGATGGTTGGCTAGGCTGTAAACGCTGAGGTTGTTAGTGAAATTTCTTCAGATGACACAACGTGACAAAATGCGCATGTAATAGACAGTGACATACTGTTTGACGCCCAACGTTTGGCCTTAATTTCGTCTCCATACGTCGTTCACGCTTTTGCTAGGGGCGGGGGTTGGAGAAAGGTTTTTCAAGGAGATCCTTGGAGGAAATGCCGAGTGGCCTTCTTGAATCCTGGACGTCCTTTGAGTGGAGAAGCAGTTGTTTCCTCTACTCCGCAAAATGAAGGAACAGCGTCGAATTCAGGCTGGTTTGTGAATTCTGCAATATGCATTTCACAATCATTTCTGCGAGTGAATGCACGTGGTCATACCTCTTGGAGTTTTCTGGCCCACGCAAGATAATCTCGTTGATGTTTGATCACGTCGGCGTTTGGCTTTGAATGAGCTTTAATTCGAATGTATATGACTCGACACATTCCACGGCATCCAAGGTGCTGCCTCGAAGTATGAAACGCTCCTTAATATAAGCCAATCAGCCGCTAGTTTTGAAAATCAAGCCGCCATTTCTGCACAGCGCGTCGGAGACGATCCTTCGACAGCAATGCATGGTGGTCTGGAGACCTTCAATGCGCTGCCGATTCGGAGGGCATATTATAGACTTGCTATTCGTCTATGAGCGATTGAGGCGGAGTACCCACAGTCGTGGGACATCACCTTACTCGTTGCGCAGGCAGCACACCTGCGTTTTGCTTCCGGCAAAAATGACGACGGAACTCCTCCTCGCTTATGTCCTCAAACGGTTCCAGTCGGTCATATTAACGTTTGCTGCCGCTCGTATACAGATGGCTCAACGTGGTGCTGCTGCTGGCTGGCGCCGCCAGGATAGTCGCGAATTGAACTATGGGGCTTTCTAAATTCACTAGCTTGGCCCAAATTCGCGTGTCGATCAAAACCATCGGTCCTACCCCAGGCGTGCCGTATATCCTATGCCCGTGCGTGGCAGTGTTCAACCACGCGCAACGTGCTTGGCAGCTGCAGTAGAGCCGAGAGAAACCAACAATCTTGAACTTAGACATAAAGCAGGGACAACAGACGTCTTTCTTAGAATCAGCATCACGACAGTCAACCCGCAAAGCGCTGAATGTAGCTTGTTATCTCGGATGGTGATGACTTAAAAGCATTACAACTTGTACTCTAACCACGTACACAGAGCAAAAAAAAGACGGCATGTCACGGTAGCTGCTTGAAAAGCGATAGCCACAAGTGATGACAACGACAACGCGGTGCTATAGAAGATGCGCCATTCTCCAGATGCATCCTATCACAGCTAGCTCTCAATTGGCATAATGGTGCTGCAATTGAAAGAAACAATAATGCCGGAAAGAGGAGACACGCACTTGATGTGAACGAAAAAGTTTGGACAAACGACGTCTTGCGAGCGTGTGGACAGTCAGGATATTAAGACTGACATTATTATGTTTATAACGGTAAGCGGGGCTCACGGTTTGCATTGTGCAGTCTGCTGTGTTCGAAACATGGACGCAGCATGAGCAAGGTTCGCTTCTGTTGATACACGTGGCGTTATCATGGCTTTTAACTGACTGCTCCCTTGCGTGTCCCGCGCTGTTCTCGTTCCTGACTCCCGCCGCTCTAATTTGGGAAAACTTGTGCGATCGCCAACAGCGGGGCATCTTGAACAGCAGTCCTAGTCCAGACCTCTTCCCCGTGCTCTGATCGCGCCTTCCACCCTGAAGCCGATATGGCTCATACTCTAAAGCACAGTTGCTCTTTCTCGGGGTCTTGTGTAAACGGTAAGAACAGCTATTTTTCACAAGTCAAACATGTGTGCTCTTGAATAAGATGGAAACATTCTGATGTAAAAATTCTGATGTAAAAGACTGAAAAATTATTTACGAGGTCTGTTAGAAAAGTATCCGACTTTATCTTTTTTTGCGAACACCTGATGGATATGAGACAAGCGCGCTTGCATCAGGCGACCTTGAACCATCATGCGCATGCATGAATTTTTTCCCGCCTGCCGATAGCGTCAGTCCCTGGGAAGCAGCGTTTGAGTGAGGCAGTGTGCAGTGCTCTCGTCGGTTTTTTATTGCAAGGAAAATGGCGGAGTGAAAGGAGCAGCGCTACTGCAACAAATTTTGCCATAAGCTTAGCGACAGCCGAGTGGTAACCATTCGAAATATTCAGACGGCTTTCGGTGAAGATGCTATGAGCAGCACACAGTTTAAGCAGTGTTACGATTGTTTTAAATATGGCCGCACATCGGTGGAGAACGAGCCACGCTCCAATCGGCCATCAACATGCCAAAATGACCAGGTCATTGCCGAACTCAACGCTATGGTGATACGGGACTGTCGCGTGACTATCCGAGAAATTGAGGAAGAGGTGGACATGAGCAATTTCTCCGCACATTCCATTATCACCGAAGATTTGGCCATGGAGAGACTTGCGGCGAAATTCGTGCCGAAGCTGTTCACGGTGGAGCAAAAGCAGCTTCGTGTTGAAGTCTCACAGGACATGCTGGATTCCGCAAACAGTGACCCCGACTTCATCAACATCATAATCACTAGTTACGAGTCTTGGGTGTACAGGTACGACCCGGAAACCAGATCCCAGTCGTCAGAGTGGAAGCATTCCACGTCACCAAGAATTAAGAAGGCCCGCCAATTGCGCAGCAATGTGAAAGTGATGCTGACTGCTTTCTTTGACACCCTCTGTGTGGCAGACCACGAGTACGCACTCTACAGGGTCAAACAATGACCAAAGAGTACTACAGGGATGTCCTCCGTTGCCTACGTGATGCTGTGCGGCGCAAGAACACGGAGCTGAGGTCAACAGGAAATTGGCGCACCCATCGCGCATCGCGCCAATGCTCCTGCACATTCCTCGCACTCGAGTCAGATTTTTTGGTGAAAAACCAGACTCCTGTAGTTCAACAGACTCCTTACTGTCCTGATATGGCCCCTGCGATTTCTGGCTGGTTCCCAAAATCAAAAGGCCATTGAAAAGAGCGCGATTTCAGACAAGGAAGAACATTATGCCTGCAACGACAGCTGAGCTAAACTCCATTCCGAAAAGGGCCTTTTCGGAATACTTCCCACAATGGCAGCACCGCTGGGAGAAGAGTGTGGAGTTCCAAGTAGACTAATTTAAAGATGACTAGGTTTGCAACGCTCCAGTTATGCAAGTTTTTTTTTCAACGGCCAAAGGTCGGATACTTTTCTAACAGACCTCGTACATTGATATCTCAGTAAATTGCGATTTGCAGTAGAGGTACACGATTTTATATTCGTCTCCACATCGTTCACATGGCGGCCAATGAGATGACGTGTCGAAATAATGAATGTTTTTTTTAAGGGGTCAAAAAATTTAAAAAAAAACAGGGTTTTTCACGCGAAGATAAGCTTTTTGCTGCATAAAAATACCCGTGTTGGCGTATGTCCGAGAACACGAGCACATTACCTCGGTGGTGCCGGTCCATTGCCATTCCGCCTGAGAGTATGGGGTATATGCGGAGTTAGCATAAACCTTACTGATGAAGATGTCATGGGAATGTCTAAGACGCGTCTTGCACGAAAAGTGTACCGGCGGGGTAAGTTATTTAATGTGGGAACGACTTGATCCACGGAGAGACGTACGGGTGTAGTGCTCAGTAGCAACTGAAGAGGCTGCGTAGATTAGGAGGTCATACGGCTTTGCTCTGATGGGTAGCGGTAACGGAGAATTGATCGTCACACTTGCGATAGCAGCAGCGCATGTGCCTCCGTATTGCGCCCAGGGCGCACACGTGTGCCCCAGTGTCCAAATAATTTCCATATGATTACTAGCCTCTGCGTGCCTGCGGAGGACGCGTTGGATGGCCGGCCATGCCTGATGTAATTTGCGCTCCGACCTTTGAGGGTTGTTGCAGCTAGCGATTGGCAAGCCGAGTACTCTACTCTGTCAGTTCTTGGATTGTATGCTGTGCGACCTAATAAGGAGCGATATACATATTTCAAGACGGACCGGATGCTTACCATCTATGTTGCTAAGTCCCGTTTTCTGAGGGGAAAGTCGAAGGCCTATTTTAGTAAGAGTGGTCTTCAGACTGAGGAGAGATGCCTATAATTGGACGTGCATTCTTTCTTTGCCAGTGCAGTCTGCCGCATTGGCACAGATGTTGACGTCATCAGCATAGATCTAGAATCGAGCCACCGTGTCACGTTGGAAGTTCCCTGCTACACTGAACATGGTCATATTAAACACCATAGTCGTAATGGCCTCTTTCTCTAATTGAGCGAAGTCAGATTTCATGATGAGATCAGTGAGTGGAGAAGGACCCTTCCCTTTGCCGCTGAGGCTACGAAACATGCGCCAAAATCCCTGAAGTCCCGATACTAGGCTAAGCCGGTCGCTTATAGAATGCCAGGACAGGTCCTGAATTTGAAGCTGGTACTCAAGTATTAACTTGAACGGACGCTTGACTTTCATGTGACCAAAATGTCGCTTGCCACGCGAAAGTACCTTTTCACCAAATGATCCGCTTTCCTCCAGGAATTGGCCGAAGTTGTGTCCCTCAGTTCAGTAGTGTAATCAAATGGCACTGTCTCTCGCATAAGGGTGCAAGCGTATTGTTGGATATCTAGGAGACCGTCGACTGTCGTCAAGGATCCAGTGGAATGTTTCCGAAAGGCGTCGGAATCAGTGGAGAAGGCCATGGGTTTTATACGAAGACGTTTGCGATTAATATGATCGCTGCCCCACTACTGGTCGCACACTGTCCAGTGCCGCACGAGAGCAAGCCTGATGTGGATAAGGCCTCAAAAAGTGTCGTTTTGAGCATTGTTTAATGCTATTCTCGTTTGCAGCGTCACCTTAATGGCCTTCGGAGTGACGACCCTTTCATGATAAAGAACTCAGCTGACATCATCAAAGAATTTGAAACACTCAACATACGGGGCTTAGCCTTCTCCATCGACGTAGTTGATCTGTTCTACTCAGTGCGACATGCGGGCTTCTTCAGGGCTATCATAGACAAGATAGAGGAGGAAGGAGCGGTTCGGTTCCAAAACGCTACCGGTCTTAGTGGTGACAACTTCTAGTCTTAGAATTCTACCTGAAGTCAAATGTTATTGACTTTGACGGCAAGTACAACGCCCAGAAAGATGGTATACGCCTTGGGTCGTCCCTGGCACCTGTCCTCTGCAACACTTAACCTGAAGCGATCGACAAACGAATAGCACACCTTCCTGGCGCAAACGTGACCAAGGTGTTCGGGTATGTGGATGATTTCCTCATCACTGGAGAAGGCGCACTGGATATTTAAGCGATTACAAGCCTTTTCGAAGATAAATCTAGTGGCCTTACTTTTACCTCGGAGCCAATGTAGAACAACCATATCCAGCTGCTAGATTTATGAATATATTTTTCAAAACGCCGCATCTATTGGATGTACAACCCTCGCTCCAGAAAAACTCCCCTTCCTAATGATAGCGCCAACTCTACGCTTGTCAAACGGGTGATTGTTAATAATAGCCTGCAGTCAGCCTTGAGAAAAAGCGGTGAGCACTGTGCAATGAAAAGCTTTGAGGGCCAAGTGCGGCGTTTGAGGGGTGCTGGATATCCAGCAAATGTGATTTCCAGTGTTTATAAAGGCATTCTGCAAAATCTCAAGCCGAAGAAACAGCGTGCTAGGCAGCAAGATAGGAGTCCTGTGCACGTCACCCCGTACTATCACAAGCTCTCGCACAATTTCAAGAAAATAGCTTGCAGGCTCAAGATTAATCTAGTATTTCCTGCATCGTGCAAGCTGTCTACCATCTGAAGCATGATGACCAAGACGAAAGAGCGTGATGATTGCGGAATCAAACATGCGATGCAATCGATGAACTGCTCCACACGAGTCGTGTACGAGACTCCGCTTCTGTGTGCTGGTTCCTAGATAGGGCCGACTGGCAGATGTGCAAATGAACGTTTAGTGGAACATGGACGGTGTGTGAATGGCAATGCGGGCGGACATCTGGCGGACCACTGCAAGAAATGCATAAAGTGTTTTTGTGAGTATGACTGCGGATCGGACTGCGACTTCAAGTGCGAGCCTCTATTTGGGGAGTCCGAAATTTATTAATTTTTTATTTACAGTACCCTCAAGGGCCCTCGTGCGAGGTTATTACATAGGGGGGGGGGGGGAGGGGGGCGATACAAGCATAAAAATATGGCACAGGCACTTGAAACAAAATACACGTGATAACGAAGTATGAAATAAAGCTAGTATATACACAATTAACACAACAATCAACGCAGAATAAAATACTTAGTAAATGCCCATAAACATAATACAACAAAAATGTCAAATCTGTTAGTCCATGGTTTGCTTTAACGAATGCTGAAACGATTGTAGGTTAACCTCAGTAGCTATGTGTGATGGCAAGTTATTCTAATCTTTTATAGTGCGAGAAATGAATGATTTCGCGTAGAGCGATGAACGGGATGTTATGCGTTTTATTTTGTTATCGTGGTCGCGGCGAGGAAAGACTGCAGGGTGCGGCAAAAAGAAGTCGTCGTGGAGGGTGGGATGTATACAGTTTGTGAAGTAAGGTTAGGCGAGCGAAATGGCGTCGACATGATAGTGGTTACAACTCGGCACGTTGTTTTAATGCTATGACACTGGTTTGAAAATATGAAGTGAAAATATGAAGCGAACAACACGGTTTTTCAGGGATTCAATGTTGTTTATGATGTATGCTTGTTGAGGGTCCCATATGGCAGAAGCATACTCAACTTTCGGGCGGGTTAGCGCGATGTAAGCAAGTTTTTTTAAGTGTGAAGGTGCGTGTTTGAGATTACGCCTAGGAAGGCTGAGTGCGCGATTTGCTGATGCTAAGATTGTGTTAATATGGTAATGCGAAGTTAGGTCTGACTGAAAGTGAACTCCTAGGTACTTGTAAGTTGTTGTAAGTTCTACTCTATCGGTATTGAGGAAGGTGGCTGTAGGAATTCGAGTGGAACGGTTAGTAAACGACATTAACTTTGTTTTAGATGCATTTAGAGACATTAGCCAGGAGGAACACCAAGCCGTTACAGCGTCAAGATCAGTTTGAAGGAAATGGCGGTCGGTTTCATTAGTAATATTACGATATACTACACAATCATCCGCGAATAACCTAATTTGAGACGATACAGACTTGGGTATATTGTTAATAAAAATTAAAAAAGCAGAGGGCCAAGTACACTTCCCTCGGGGACTCCAGATGTTACGGGGACAGAAGTCGAGTTAATTAGGGCCAGAGCGAGGAACCAACGCCAAAGGAAGGTGACCGAGTCCTGGCTCGTATCCAGGGGAGGTGACTGGTGCGGGAGCAAACCATTGATTGCATTATCCAAGAAAGAAATTGGGATTCTGGACGGTAGCATTGGTTAGCCCGCCTTTGTGCTTTTATGGTTTTACTTCTGTTTTTGCTGGGGGTCTCGTGGGGGGTTATTTCGTTGTTTTGGTTTCACGCGTTTGACTGCGTTCGCAACGCTTAATGACTTCCATGTCTCAGCCTTGATACGATATCACTTCCTGTTCTGTTGTTTTTCATGATTCATCCGTTTTTTAAGTAGCTGCTGGTATTAGAATCTTATGGCAATTTATTATCTTCTTGAACATCTGATGTCCTGTCTGTATATAAAGCTCTGCCGTGTACAATAAAACTCAGTCCTTAGTTGAGCGCCAGTACTGTTGTTTGTGCCTTCTCTGCTGTCACTGTTTTTTTTGCGCTGCATATGCTTTCCTTAAGATGAGCCACCGGCTATCCCATACAAAAATTTTGATCGAGGCATATGGCAGATGCCTCCAGCAGAGAGCTCTATAGCTTAGTAGTACGGTTCCCCCGTTGGTTAGGCTGCGAACTACTCTATGCAGGCTGGTGGGTATTGAAGTTACCCCAAATCAAAAGAGGGAGGCTCCGAGCTGCCTGCGTGAGTTCTTGAAGCCACAGGATTTGTTCAAGATATTGCCTGGACGATAGTAGGCAAACGTAGGTATAAATGGTTTTCCCCGTGAGGATGAGACGTTTGCAGCTACGATTTCTCGAGCGCCAAAATTTAGTGCAGGCAGATGCCGCTGAATGGCCAGGCAGTCGATGCGTACTAGGACCTTGAGTGCGTACTATACGAAGCGTACTAGGACCGTAAGTCTTGAGTGTGCGGTATACTGAAAGTGAACCAGGTCTGCGCACTTCCTGGAGACGAAAAAAATGTGGGCGGTGCTTTTGAACATAACTTCTAAGTGTGGGATACGCTTGATTAAAACTCCCACAATTCCACTGAACGCTCTGAGCCGTTAAACGCTTGATTACGAATGAAGTTTCCTTTCACTTCTTGTTTTCATAAGTGAAGACATTGTGCAAGAGATTCTCGAACATAGCTTGGAACCAACATTTCATGGTGCAATCATAAGTTAAATAGCTTCAGTGGAACGTTAAATCTCTCATTAAATCATTAGATTGCTTAAAGTGCATCAGCTAAATTGCTGACCGTTCCACCTCGGAGGGCTTGTTCAGGTTTGTGAGACTACCTGTTAGCTCTGTCTTTGGAGCTCAGTAATATGGGAGTGAGCTGAATCTCAGTCTGTTACCGGCCTGACACGGCGGGCTGTCGTCTGGCTCTGATGGAAAATCTTAGTCTGGCTGCACTTTGGAGGTTTGGAGCGCGCTTGGTTTTTCAGACTCAGCACGAGCTCTCCCAGGCTCTTATTTTCTTTTTCGAGTTCTTGAATTTTGTTCCCCAGAGTGGTGATTAGCTGCGTATGACCACCAGCAGCAGTTTTTTGCACCCAAGTGACCTGTTTCGAAGATTTCGATGTGGTCTATTTCAAAGACGGTGTATATGTGTCAGTACGCCAGGATACTTGATTGGAAAAATCTCGTTTCGAACGCTGAGGGCTGAGTGCGATGTGCGTGGAGGAATCGCAAGCCACGCATTGAGGAAAATGCTTTCAATATAGATCACGAGCGCGCGGTGGTTCGCCGCAGTTTCGGCAAACCAAAGCGGAGGAACTGTAGTTAGCCACGCGGCGAAAGCGGTGGCAGTTGTAGCAAGCAGCAGAACGTGGCCGGCATTCACGAAAGCGGATGACTTTGTCTTCAAAACATGAGGCTGTGGTGTGCTTTCTGTGGTCGTACATTGACGAGCTGCGTCTTTCCGAGCCTGCGTGCCGATATGATTTTGTCTGTTCTCAGTGCAGGTTCGCCATGACCATCCAATGTCAGTCTTGGCTTTATCTTGATCACGCCGCTGGAGCTCCCGGCTGCAGGAGCTTGAAGCGGTGATGTGTCCACGTCGACTATGAGCACCCTGTCGTTGACCGTTGCGACCAGATGCGAGAGGGAGCATCGTTTGCGAAAACTAGCTTCGTCTCGAACCATTATGCCAATAAAGCTTCATGCTACATGCAGGCGAACGGCGATTTTTGCTCTAAAGGACGGCAGAGAGGTTTGTTCAATAATGCCTGTGTGCGCCAGCTTAGAGATGTCTGCCACATAAACTTTGTTTAGCGGCCTAATGAAAAAGGTATAGCGTGGTCGACTCACCCGTTTGGTGCGAAGAATGCTCAATGATACTTGTCTCCCGTCGTAGGTGAAGGTAGTCAGGCTCTCGTCATAACGACTCAGGAACCACGTCGGCACCGTTTTCACCGTGGCGGCAGTAGCACGTTCTTCGAATCCAAGTTCACTGCCGACAGCGTCGCATTCATAGCCACACGTCCGTCCGACAGGGGCGGAGGGACGCCAGGGACAACACCAGTAAAGATGCCAGGAAAGATTCCAGGAGGGAAGCCAGGCGGAAGGCCAGACTGGACGCATCCTTCTGGTGCACAGTTGGCAGCCGTCGAAGTCGCGTCCATGGTTAACACCGGGGGACGCTCTGCAGAGCGCGGCGCCGAGCATGCAGGCTGGCTAGGCATGATGCTGCCGCGCTGGAGTGACGCGGCCACAACCGGTAGAAGTCGTGATCGAGCCGTGAGCCTCGTTGACCTGAGTAAGGTTTAGAAGAGCAAAGGTACAAAAGCGAAAAAAGCCCCCCAAAAATTGAAAGTGCCCAGTTTCACTGTGGAGGTTGACCGTGGAGTCGAAATGTCGTCCTTATTCGAAACAACACGCACCAGAAGCAGGCTGACTGACATAATGAGGCAAGAGATCGCGAGCCGACTAAGGCACATCTAACTCAACCCACGTTCAGTTAACTATTAAAATTTTTGTTGATCACTTCACCAGTTAACATGATTCGCCTCTTTTTGACATCTGCCAACACTGGTACTACCATGCCGGATAAAGCTTCTCTTTGCCTGAAAAACATTATTATTAAAAATAATGTGCATTGATAAAAACAAGCACCAAGTATACAAATGTAATACTACGATCTCTTATTTTTTTGCAGCACTACGGGAAAAGAACTACCTATACCTCATGTGTTTTATTTTAGGCCATAATAGCAATCACTTCAACTACAGCACAAATCCTATGCCTTCTCAGCTCGCGCTAAATTTTCTGCTCTTAACGGTAGCCAATTGTAAATGTGGCTTCCAGGTATAAAATCACTACGCATCTTTTCAGAGAGACAAAAGTCGCTAACGAGAGGGACCGCGGTTTCTAATTAGCGTCGTCTCACCGCCATCGATCTCCCTCGGTTTCGATAGAGTGCGGTCTATCGCGCTGTAACAGTTGTTCGGAAAGGTAGAGCGAAACGAAGGCAAACTGTGAAGACATTCCGACCTTTTCGCCAAGGCGTAAGTGCCGCTATGCCGTCCGAGGACACTTTGAGCCCCTTAAACTTTGCAACCAGTGAACTCTTTGGTGAGTAGTCAGTAACAACCATCCGTCGAGGCTTCGTTTCCTGAAAATAACGAGGCTGCTCGCATCGCACCGGAAAAAAAGTGAAGATAACCGAGTGGTGGACAGGAGTCGGAATTCTTTAAAGCGCGTACTTTAGCAAAGGCAAGTGTGCCGTGCGTGTTGGAGAATGCCATTTCAATGGGAACAAAATGGCTACATTGCACGCTTCCATTTTCATGCAATTTCCAGGTAGATAAACCGTGTATCGGGAGCAGGCACTGTGTGGTCAGCATACTTTTTTGGCGCTTTTCAGTGGCCTTTACTTTTGTTAGGATATAAAAGTTTTTCCTCAAAATACATTCAAAATAGTACTAAAATAGGACGGCGCCTTATCCGAGGTTCATATAGAGCAAATTCAGGCAGACCGAACATATTAAAAACAAAGGTTTTAGTGTATTTTAAGTGTAATTTTTCGTGTAATTTAAGGGCTCCCTTGTTTTCTATAAACTTCGCCCGACAGCTGTCTGTGCCCAAGCGGGAAACTTTTCTAAGCTCCCAGCTTGCTATTGTAGCTTTTGGATTTGCGGTTTGCAGTTCTTTTTTATTTCCTTCTTGCAGTTCTCGTAAACAAGTGCCCACAAGAACTAAGCCCGCGCAGAACTGATCATAAGTGACAACCTGCATCTACGATACTGGGATCCCCGGTCTGAAGGTCATTTTTTTCGACCAAGAGCCGTATTTGCTTAGCTGCGCAATATTTTGGTGATGTCCTTGTATGCGTCCACGAAATATGTCATGTAGCAATAATATATAAGGTATATAGAAATCAGTGGATTAGTTCCTCAATATTGTATATGGGAATGAAAGATAACCAACTATCATAAGGGAATAAATACTCACTGACATCCCCCGGAGCGCAGCCATACGGCCACAAAGGAAAGTTAAACAGCTTTCTCAGAAACTTCGTAGTTACAGAAAAATTCGTCCTGGTGCGGGGTTCAAACCCGAGGCTTCCGCTTCACCGGGGCAGTCGCTCTATCAACTGAGCTAACCGTGACGGCAAGCTTATGGTAGGGCGAGAGCGAATTGATTAATAACTCGAAGTCGGAACTGTGTTGGTCAGATGTTTAGGGGCTAACAGAAACGAGCCACTCTTGAGCACAATAGATTCCACAGATGCCACATACGTTCTAATCAATATCTAGCGTGTATTGAAAGTGTACTCAATCTCCTGATAGAAAAAGCCCAGTGTTGATTGTTGTAAATGAAGGAAACACTGGGCTAATTGCTCTGCAAAAGTACAAAAAAGGCGGGTAAAGCGAAGTAATGCATTTTGTTTCTATTAATAACGTGACGACGTTCCTTTTTCGTCGGATTGCTTTCTGCCTTCCTGACAGCAAATCATTGTACTTGTTTCCATCATTAAAGGGCTGACTGCCGTACATTTTTGTTTGCACAGAAATCGTGGCACCTACTTCAGACGAAATAAGTAAAGGCGATGGGCCTACAGGGGTTTGGTAAAAGTTTCGTGGCGCACATTTTTCTTGCGTCTTATCGATAGGGTCCATTCGTAATAATAAAAACCGAAATACCTGGAAGTCAAAACAAAAACACAACGGGTCACTATGCTGCATGGTCCATTCTTCTCTGAGTACCCTGAGAATGACCTCAGGGCCACGGTTCGCTGTCAACACAATCTTAGAGCGCTATCGCGAAAACATAACTAATGGAACGTGCGCAATTGGCGGGCACTTCCCAAGCGAAAGAAAGGCAAAAAGAGACACTTCGGTAGCTGCAGGGAAAGGGCGTCGTTTGTTTGTTTTTTTCGGAATGGCGACAATGTGAGAGCTCTCTGAGGAAGCAAAAAAAGTAAATCAAGGCTTTCTTCCTGATCTGCGAAAGCTACGCTGTGCTGCAAACAAGATTTTCTACGCCGGCAGGGATCGGCAGATGTAAGCAACAAGGAAATCACCGCTCGCTCAGGACAAAACTCGGCCCCAAAGGTGAAGCACGTCGACTCTTATGACCGAAAATGAATAACAGACAGAAACGTCATGACCACCCGGAAGTGAGACCGAAATTGTCCGAGATAATGGTGCCTCAGTGGACATCATTTCTACTCCATTATTGGAGTCAACCGCAAAGCCCCTTTTTCATGGGCCTCGTTTTCACCTGCTCTCTTGGAAGAACTGGCGCAGGAAGGGAGAAAACGATGCCTCGAGTAACTAAGATATTCGCTTTATATCTGTGGTTGTAACCAGAGTATATAGATCATGTTAAGGAAGCAAAACGGGGTACTTGTTTGAAGGCGTCGTAGGAAAGTAAATTTGGTCCATCGTATCATTTACGTCGTGAACTCTGGTGGAAGTCAGGGGAATTCGGCCCGATTTAAGACAGTTCGTGTATGTGATCTGCTACGGACTCATTATTCGAACAGAAACGCTCAGGTCTTTCTTACTGAACCAACTGCTGTTCAAATTGATATTCATGCTCAAATGCTATGCTTTGGAGATATAGAAAACTGAAATTCATATCGTTGAGTGCTGCTTTCATAAACGGCTAAAAATTGTCTCCCTTTCAACGGTTCTCTTACCTTCTGTTGCATTCGTGCGCAACACACACACACACAAACACAAACACACACAAAGACACAAACACGCACCCGCACGCACGCGCACACACGCACGCACGCGCGCACACACACACACACACACGCGCGCGCGCACACGGATAAGACGAACAGTTGTCGAAACCAAGGATCATACGGGGCTTACTTTTTAATTTGGGGTGTCAGTCAACGGGAGAATAATAGTGTAACTGTTTTATTGTTCCAAGATAACTCATTAGAAAGCACAAGCAAAAGTAGCGTCGTGCCGCCCGCGGGATTCCAACGCACTACCTCCGAATTTCGCGTCCAGTAGTCTACTAAACAAGCGACGGCGAGGGCTATCCAATTTCCAGCTTTCGGTGGGGGGTTTATGTGCAGCGTAACCGAACCTTGATTGTGTTCACCAGTGCCACCAGCGCCATATAGTATAATGGGAGTTTTTTTTTTTTTTTTAGCGTAAGCTTTACTAGCTCAGCGGCGCCGATTTAACCGTGTGTGCACGAATGACTTTGAACAGGAGCGGCGCTGCGTAAGTAACCACGTGACGTACCACGCATCTCGCAGCAACTGCATCCGCGCGTTCCGCTTTCACAGCGGCCGCACCATGCTGCCTATCCAGCGTCTCGCGATGGACGAAGCAAGTCAGCCGGAGCCGACGACCTCGAGAGTGGGTACTCGCAGACGTCGGGCCGAGGCTGATCATACGGCCGACACTGACAACCGTGCGAGGGATTTAGCACTCAGTAAGGAGCGTCAACGCCCTAAACGGGCAGCCGGAACTGATGAAGAGCAGGAAGTTCGAAAGCAAAGGAAAGGCGCATAACTGGTCACCCGGGACAGTGGACACCTGTTGCGCTTTAAGCTTCGCCGCAGTAGTGACAGATGTCGCTGCATGCGTTGGCACTCCCAACGTTGTAGCAAAAATGCGACACTGAAGGTGCACCGCACCGTCAGGGTTAATCGTATTTATTAGCGTTGACAACTTTCTAGACTCCTATAATTTTGAGGAAAGGAAGGGAACATAACTGCCTGCCAGGGTTAGTGGTGATAGTGATGGTGGTAAACTTTTACTGGACTATGCAGAGAGAGGGTTTTGGGTCAAAACTTGCGCCTCAATCGCGCTTTAAGGTACATGGCGGTGGTGAGAGAGAGAGAGATGTTCGCTGAATGCGCTAGAGCTGACAACACTGTGGCAGACACGAGGCACTGCAGCAATAGGCCGCAGCGTGACTTCACGCTGGTTATGCAAGAGTGACTTTCGCTTGCGTAACCTGGGCTAGCTGAGCTAAGCCGCAGACATTTTTGTAGCGAAAGCTACACTGCTACAGCTGCGACGCATTCCGTCGTGAGCCTCCGAATGATCTTGAAGCGACTTTGCGATAAGTCACGGCTAGAATTGCTATGCACATATACTTAACCATGTGCGGCCCACTTGCACTCCGGTGGAGCATCCAATGTTGTGCTAATTCTCGTCCTGTTGCTCTTAGGCGCCGACGTGTTCCTTACTGGCTAAATGATCCTGCTGCATGACCGGAGGGTGGAATCAAGATAGAAGCACTAAGGCAACGTCAGGTAACTTCGCCGTCACCGCCTACAGTGCAACGGATGTCAATTGACCAGTGATTTAAGCACTACAAAAGGAAGCAGCGAAAAGAGACACTCCGCAGTTCGATAGAGCATCGAATGGTGTGCTAAATCGTGTCCTGTTGCTCTTAGGTAAACGACACGTTTTTTTTTGTTCTCGGCTCCACTGGGCAGCACCTTTTTTGTGACCTTCTTTGTAGTCAGCAGCAGCTCCTCAGCACCGTTTCTCTTGTTAGACGGGTTTTGGAAAAAAACTACGTTTTTAACATGCAGCAAAATACTCAGGTACATAAAATACATAAATACATAAAATACTCAGGTACAACTAAATCAGCTCTTAAGAACATAGGCTGAAGCGAATTATCCGTTTGGATGTGTGTTGACTGCAGGAAAACCGAAAGTACTGATGATGATACATCAAGCAGCAAAAATGATGAGACAATGCAGAGTAGTAGGCCCACGTCTGCCAAGACAACCGCTATGAACACTCGGACTGAAGGCCTCAGCCAGACGCTTACAAAAATTATGAGCGGTCTGGCAACGCTTGAAAACAATATTGACAAACAGAGCGCTACCACACAGGCAGTAGAAAAAGCAATGAAAATGTTTGCTTCCATGTACGACGAACTCTTGTCAACGTTTACCAGTCATCGAAACGAGATATCTACACTAAAAAAAAACAACTGAAGAACTGACTGAAAAATTGGCAGAAAAGGACACTGAGCTTGCCAGGCTAAAAGACTGTGTTGAAAGCGCTGAGCAGTACGCAAGGTGCAGAAACGTAGAAATACACGGGATAGCTGAAGCCCCTAATCAGGACCTTTAAAAAGTTCTGACTGACCCCAGTGAAAAGTTGTTCGAACTTCTGGCCTGCATGATAGGCTGTGACTTTAGCAAACGCCTACTTTCCGTGTGACTTCAATTTTCTGTTACTCTCCGCTCTCTTTTTTTATCTCCTCAAACCCTTCTCCCCGTGTAGGATAGCAAACCGATTATTCTTCGATTAACCTCCCTGCGTTTCCTCCTCCTCCTTCTTCCTCCTCCTGAAGATGCAGACACCGGAGGGACAGAGGTAGAAGGGCTGCATCAACTCACAGCACAAAAAGATAAGATTCCGCCGATTATTGTTCGCTTTGTGGACCAGGCCACGCGGGAGATGCTGATGGCGAAAAACGTGCGCTGCAAACAGAAAAATCTACATAAATGAGAACCTGACAAGAGCTCAAAAAATGCTGCTTTCGGATTGCAAGAAGCTTGCCGAAGATCAAGGGTTCAAATTTGTCTGGCTGAGCAACGGTAAAATTCTTGTTCGAAAAAGTGAAGGTGCATCGATAATTAGTATCAACTCTGATAGAAATCTCGAGAAACTAACGTAATGGCTTCATTTGACTCATTCCGCGAGTGCACGTTCGTGTTGAAACTGCAAAAAGCGATGCAGATTTGACGCATGAACTAGGTTTGCTACCTGTCAACATCAGAAGTTTGAATAAATACTGGCATGAATTAGGATTAATTTTAAAGACTGTTGCGGTTCCACTTGATGTTATTATTCTCACTGAAGTTAATATAGATCTGTCGAAAAAATGTGCATTTGTATTTGCTGGGTACACTCAGTGCGCATTATGCCGTGAAAACCATACAGGAGGCGGTGTTATGCGGTTCATAAAAGATGAGTGGATGACGAAAAGAATTGATGTCCGCTTTATTCATGCAGAGGCAATCCCTCTCTCTACTTTCCAATCAAATACAGATTACACTTTATGTGCGATATGCAGGCCTCAAAATATGAATTCCAGTGCGTTTCTCGATGAGCAACATACTTTTTTTTTAATGAAAAGCACTTCATCATTGCTGGGAATATAAACACAGACACTATGAAAGAGACAAAAGGTATCACAGCAGATTACCTCAATTTGCTGGCAGAATTTGGACTTGTGAACGTAATTAGCCGATATACGTGAGAGGAATACTTCGATGGTACCAAGTCATGCATTGACCACATAATTATTCGTTTGCAAAACGAGCAATGTAATTCGGGAGTTATTAAGCAAAATCTAGGTAGTCATTACTTTGTAAAGGCTCCAAATATATATGAAGACTATACAACTGATGGAGGTAATATTACTAGTTTTATTCTAGATGACAGAAAAGTAGACCACTTAATTCGTAATGTTAACTGGAGTTCATTTTTAGATTTAGATCATATCAGCTTATATAGCAAAACAATTGAAATCTTTCGCAATGCTTACGTACAGTTAACTAAATCTGATAACCTCAAAATAAGGAGAGCAGATAAGACGTGCATAACTCATGAGATAGCAGAGCTGTGCTGCGCGAAAGGTAAAGTGTGGCGAAAGGTAAAGCGAAAGATAAAGCGCGTTTCGCCAGCTCAAGTTGCTCCTTACCTCGCAGCCAGTATTACGTAATTTCTGCCCGGCAGCGCCCATTGAACTCCACAGTGACGCCAGGAGAATTGGCGTGGGTGCCCTCAGCACCCACGCCATGAGGGAAATGAACACGTTGTTCCTTATGCAAGTCGCACTCTCTCCAAGTCTAAACGCAATGACACAGTGACAGAGCAAGAGTGTCCCACCGTTGTTTTCGGCGTACAGCGGATTCATTCTTACCGTCATACCTGGACCTGCTTTTACAGCCGTCACAGAACATCATTCTATTTGCTGGCATAACGCCTCCAAGAGTTTAACTTCAAAGTGTCTTAAAAAAGTGGCCGCCAACAGGCCAACGCAGACTGCCTCTCGTGGCTGCCGCTCCCGGCTACTATTTCCAATGATGAAAACTTTGACGACTATTTCGCCGCTGTCTCGCAAGGTTTTCCGAATTTTGGCACTTTCCAGACGGAACAACGCAAGGCTGAGCACTTAGCGCCGCTTTTCGCACAGGCCCGTGACCCGACATCTCCAAGCCCTTTTTACATTAGCGACGTTTTACTCTACAGAACGAATTACTCGTCTGGAGGTGCGCGCTTTCTCCTCGTCGTTCCGGCTTCTGTGTATTCTTCTGTTCTGCACGCACTGCACGATTATGTCATTGTTGAGCACTTGGGGTTTGCCAGGACCCTTAACCGCGCCAAATAACGTCTTTACTGGCCAAAAATGCGTCGCACTGTTGAGCTCTACGTGGCCACTTGCGTGCACTGTCAGCGGTTCAAGCTTCCCACTCATGCTGTAGCACCTCCAAGCATACCATATGAACAAGTGGGTCTCTACCTGCTCGGCCCGTTTTTCCGCTTGTCCAACAGAAACTGATGGGTCATAGTGCGCGCTGATCACCTCACCCATTACTGTGAAACCGCCGCCCTACCTTCCGCCACCGCTGCTGCTCTCTCGTTCTTTATTCCTGGTTTGGTTTTGGTTTGGTGTTCACTATCTTTCAAAATGAAAGGGGGAGCCAAAGCAAAAGGCGGTAGGCCTGACTAGGCCTTGGCTCCCTGATACAGGCAGCAGCACACACCTTTAGCGCCTATGCAGGACAAACAATGACACCAAATAATATAACAACAATATGACACAAACAAGCATGAATTGAGTACATCAATGACACCAAATATTATAACAATATGAATAAAGAAGCATGAATTGAATACATCAATGACACCAAGTTGGAGCCTTCGCTTGCAAGAATTTGATGTAACAGTTGTCTACAAGTCGGGCAACAAACACAGCGATGCAGACTGCTTGTCCCGTGCTCCTATCCCGTCCAGCTCTGATGACCTCGAAGATGACCCTCTATTTATTGGTGCTCTGACCACGTCCGCCCTCGCTCAACAACAGAGGGACGACACGGAATTACGGCCACTCATCGATTATCTTGAGGGTACCGCCTCGTTACCGCCTCGTCTATTCGCGCGTGGCTTGTCGTCGTTTTCCTTACGAGATGGCGTCCTCTACAAACGAAATTACGGCCCGACGGACTCTGGTTACCTGCTCGTCGTTCCAACGGCGCTCCGCACTGACGTTTTGCAGGCATGCCACGACGAGCTTCCTTCCGGCCACCTCGGATTTTCTCGAACGATGGCACGAGTTCGTCACCGTTATTACTGGCCCAGGCTTTCTGTGGCTGTCAAGCGTTATGTACGCACTTGCCGCGAGTGTCAACGTCGGAAGAAACCACCTTTCAAGCCGGCTGGCTTGCTCCAACCCATTGCTCCGCCGAGAATTCCTTTCCACCAAGTCGGCATGGACTTACTGGGCCCATTTCCCACGTCATCATTGGGTAACCGGTATATTGTGGTTGCCACCGACTACCTAACCCGGTATTGTGAGACGAAAGCCCTTCCCCGCGGCACTGCTGCTGAAATTGCGGACTTTTTCATCATCAGCATAGTCCTCCGCCATGGCGCCCCTTATGTTGTTTTAACTGACCGAGGCACAGCGTTCACGTCCACGCTTACTCAGGAAGTTATGCGGCTCAGTGGCACAAGTCATCGTAAGACCACAGCTTACCATCCTCAAACCAACGGCCTAACCGAGCGCCTCAATAAGTCTATCGCTGATATGATTTCTATGTACGTTGACGATGACCATAAGAACTGGGACGCAATCCTTCCGTACGTCACGTTTGCCTACAATACTGCCCTTCAAGAGACGACGGGGTTCACGCCATTTCGTTTGGTGCACGGTCGTGAAGTCGTGACTATGTTAGACACGATGTTGTTGCCCGATATTGCACGCCCATCCGTTGCCGACGCTGATGCATTCGTTCGCCATGCAGAGGCTGCCCGCCGGCTGGCTCGGCAACGAACCTGCGTGCGGCAAGAACTCGATGCTCACCGCTATATCCTCCGTCACCGCGAAGTCATTTTCCAGCCTGGCGATCAAGTGTGGGTTTGGAGCCCCATCCGTCTGCGCGGTCGCTCCGAGAAGCTTTTGCGCCGTTACTTCGGCCCCTACGAGGTACTCCGCAAACTCAGCGACGTTACGTATGAAGTGCGCCCGCAAGGGAGTGTTCGTTCTTCCAGACGCCCGCCGACATCCGAAATTGTGCACGTCGCAAGACTCAAGCCATACCATGCCCGCTAGGACAATTCTCACCACGTTCAGTGCCTGGGATTGTATTAACACCCACACGCGGCTCCCCCTCACTTTCAGGCATCGAGTCGATGCCTTTCCAGAGGGGAGGGGCAATGCCGCACTTAGTTTAGGATGGATGGATGGATGGATGGATAGGAGCGCCCCCTTTGA
This sequence comes from Amblyomma mixtum, assembly GCF_055824585.1. Classification (NCBI taxonomy): domain Eukaryota; kingdom Metazoa; phylum Arthropoda; class Arachnida; order Ixodida; family Ixodidae; genus Amblyomma; species Amblyomma mixtum. The sequence continues at coordinate 30,976,695 of NC_143015.1, forward strand.
AACGGGGTGGTGGCAATTGCCACCATGCTCAGCTTTTCTTTATTTATTATTTTTTTTTTGTTTACTGTGTTGGCAATTCTCATTAAGATTTTCCATCAACTTTGCCTACGGTTTCCTACTATTCTAACCTTAGAGCCGGTAGAGTAGACATCACTCTACCGGCGCCCCCGTGCGGTCTTTCTTCGACCTTTGTCGCGCGCCGGACTTCGTCCTCTTCTGCTCGGTGCTAGGGCCTGCCGGCTGCGCTCTGCCCAGTGTGCTCGCCAGGTACTGTTCTGCCAGGAATAGAACGTCCTACCGGCGTCCGTGACAATATTATGAATAACAATGGTCCCAGAATTGATCTTTGGGGAACACCTTGTTTTAAATCATACTAGTGGAAGAGCAATGATGAACTTGCACATACTGAAGCCTGTCATACAAACAACTTCTTAATAAGTCCAGAGGTATACGACGTACTCCATAATCCGCCAGCTTTTGTAATAAAATGCCATTCATGCTGTCATCCTCCGGCATGGACCACCTCAAATCTTTAACCGTGACCGCGGCAGCCAGACTACGGCAAATATTGTGTAAGAGCTTCTGCGCCTTTTGTTCTGGCCATTTCTGCCACTCGTAAAGAGAATCCGCAACAATATTTATATTTCTTTGTTTCTTTTGGTGCTTTTGTTTACTTTTTGAGTGACTGGAAAATTTTCCCAATATAACCTGCACAGTAAACGGCGGAAGCAGGCTCAAAACTGAACCTCACCTTCAATGAACGTCCGAACGTCTCTGCACCAACGCTTAAATGTTGTCCACAACACGCATGTCCGTTGAGGCAATTACGCTCTAAATATAAATTATTATCATAGGAGTGTCCACAAAAAGCTCAAAGAATTGTTCTCAATCCGCAAAGAGCTCTTTACTACCAAAATTAATGCCAAGGTATGCGATGTTTCTCTCAACAGTTTTACAGCATTGCTTTCCTGTTTGATTCTATATTAAAGCGTAGCGCTTCTTCTCAAATGAAAATTTTTTTTTGAGGAAAGGAAATGGCGCATTAACTCGCTCACAAATATCAGTGGACCCGAACCCAATCATAAAGGAAGCAAAAAAACGAGGGAGTGAAAGAAGAAAGAGGTGCCTTAGTGGAGGGCTCCGGAATAATTGCGACCCCCTGGGTATCTTTATCGTACACTGACATCGCACAGCACGCGGGCGCCTTTTGTATCTTGACTCCAGGCAAACGCTGCCGCCGCGGTCGAGTTCGATCCCGGGAACTCCGACTCAGTAGCCGAGCACGCTAACCACTGAGCCACCGCGGCGGGTTGCTTCTGAGCCGCAGTACAAGTTTTGCGTTATGCAGCACTTTCAACGCAATCTGAAGATGAGCTTCTTTTTCTCCGAAAAAAAAACCCAACAAGTTTCTAGAAATATCTTATGAAATGAGAAAGAAAAAACAAAGGAAGTAGGAGTAGCAAATTAATTTCGAAAATGCATAGATTTGCAGCCAGCGGAAAAATGTTCTCTTGTTACAGAGCCAAAGAAGCAGACAGCTACGCAGCCGGGATCGAACCCGCGTCTTCCGGGAGCAGCCGAGCGCCATAACCACTGAGCCACCGCGGCGAGTCTGGACGCTATATTGGTTTCGGTCTAATTCAGTTTTCAGGAATTATTACGCAGACATTGTAGAAAGCATTAACTTGAGTAACCATTAATACAGTCAAATTCCTATCCTTAACAGTTGTTGGAATTGTTAGAAATTGAAAAAAAATTGCACAAATCCATTAAACTGCATTATATCTAGTGAAAATCTATAAAGCACCAAAAGGAAACGAAGTTTCTATATCTGGCCGCCTGCTAAAGCACAGAAGAGCGGCGAGGTGTTCAGCAACCGCAGCGGAAGGTGGTGGTGGTGGTGAAAACATTTATTACGAATGAACAGGAGGTATGTTTGGATCAGCCCGTAAGGGACCGATCCTTACAAACACTAGGTGGAGGTCCCTAGTATGGGACCCCAGTGGCGGTTGCCGCCGCCCGGGCGCGCCCGACTAAGGCTTGTTGGGCCTGTAAGTCGTGGCAGCCGAGCAGGGTCGCCTCCCAGTCCTCCCGGGTTGGGTTGGGGATGGGGGGAATAGCGGGGTTGGAGGGGCAGGCCCACACCATGTGAGAGGTGTCAGAAGACACTGCACTACAGTGTGGGCAGCTGCCGCTAAAGGAGGGGTCAAAATGTTTTAGCGCTGCCGGGCACAGCAAAGTATTGGTGAGAAGACGGAGAAGGAGCCGCTCATCCGCCTTCTTCAGGCCTTTACATGGCCTAGGGTAAAGGCGATGACTTTGATAATATGTTGTAATATCTTTGAATGTATAGACCGGATTAAAATCGGGTTCCTGATCGGATGGGGAGGAGAAAACAGCCCGGTGAGAGAGCGCGCGGGAGGCTGCGTCTGCTGCCTCGTTTCATGCCAACCCCTGATGAGCAGGGGCCCATATGAGGTAACGGTGTGCGGAGTCCGTATCCCGTATGCAATTTTGGTATATTCGATAGGCTAGGAAGGGAGTGCAGCCTTGTTCGACGTTCCGACAGGCCCCTCGCGAGTCGGTAATTATGTATTTTGAATTGGAATGTGAGGCCGCGACAGCAATCTCGACCTCTTCTGCTTGTGTTGCACTGCGGGCTCTGAAAGTTAGGCCGTTAACTGTGTTGCTGTTGTGAACTACCGCAGCCGTGTACCATCCCCCGTGGTGAGGGCCGGAGGCGTCCACGTAGTATACACCTCTTTTGTTGCCATAATATCGGGCTAGCGCTTCCGCTCGTGCCAGGCGCCGACCATTATGGTCTTCATGTGACATGTTTGCTGGAAGAGGCCGCACGTGGAGGGCACGTCTCCACAGTTCCGGGATGCGAAACCTGTCTTCCATAGGAGGGGTGTGTTGGATATGGAGTCGAGCAAGAAGGCGGCGACCCGACTCCGTTAGCGACAAGCGCGTGTACCGGTTTGTAAGGTGCGCCTCCCGGAGCTCCCGGAAAGTATTCACCACCCCAAGAGCCATAAGCCGGCTGTTTGAAGTAGTGATAGGGAGGTCAAGGGCACGTTTAATAATTTTGCGAAGGATGACCTCAAGGGCGTCCTCCTCTTGTTTCCGTAGGTGGAGATAAGGAGTCGAATAAAGAATTCGACTAGTTACGAAGGCGTTTGCCAGCCGCAAGGCATCCTTACTTCGTAACCCTCCGCGTTTGTTGGAAACCCGGCGGACCATGCGGCCCACCTGGTCCCCCACCTTACGGAGTTTGGCCAATGTAGTGTCTGGCCGCCTGTGTTTGTGGATGTAGAGTCCGAGTACCCGTATCTCATCACTTTCGCGTATGGGACCACTCTCAAGGGAGAGAGATATTTTAGTTGTGCACTTCTGTGAGGGGCGGAGGTGCACAAATTCCGATTCTTGAGGGGAACACCGCAGCGGCGGGCGTAGCGGTCTACTATCGTCGCCGCTGTTTGCAGGCTGGTTTCAATGTCTCCTGTGCTGCCCTGCGTGGCCCACAGAGTGATGTCATCGGCGTACAGGGCGTGCTGCACGCCGGCGACACCACTCAGCTGGGCCGGCAGGTGCATCATGGCCAGATTGAAGAGCAACGGGGAAAGTACCGCACCTTGAGGGGTTCCCCGCGTGCCGAGTAGGTAAGGACCATGGTCTCTATCTTGAATTCGAATGTAGGATTGACGATCCATTAAAAATTGGCTTATGTATTGGAATGTGTTGAGGCCACAGTCGGTGTGACTTAGGTTAGTGAGTATGATGTCATGTGTTACATTGTCAAATGCCCCTTTAAGATCCAAGGCGAGTACTGCCCGGTCATTATGGGGGCATTCGAGGGGGTCAAGGACTTCCCGATTGAGTTGCAGGAGGACATCCTGTGCGGATCTGTGTGGGCCGAATCCGAACATGGTGCTCGCAAAGAGTTGTTTGTGTTCAAGATATGTAGATAACCGATCCCGCACCATCGTCTCCATTAGTTTGCCCACACATGAGGTGAGAGAGATGGGGCGGAGGTTATCTGTGTCAATTGGTTTGCCAGCTTTAGGAATAAAAGTGACCAAAGCCGTTTTCCATTCGATTGGCAGGGGGGTGTCCCCGCACCAAATCACATTGACATATTCCAGAAGGGACTGGTATGCCAAGTCGGGCAGGTTCGTCAAAAGCTTGACGGTGACCTTATACCGTCCTGGCGCAGTGCCCCGTTTCATTTTGACGAGAGCCGCCCTGATCGTGGCAGGCACCCGAGAGCCGCACGTCGCAGACAAGCTATTGCGGGACTTCGAACTAACAACACCGAAAGGCCAGCTCTCTAGGTACGGCCAGTTGAAGCTCACTGGTGACGTGTGCCGCGGCGTCATCACCGTGGCCAAGCACGAGACCAGTGAGTCCCTGCAAAACAAGATCCAGTGGCGTGCTGGAGAGCTTGCCGATATCCGCAAGCTTGGAAAATCAGACGTCGCGGTGCTCACCTTCGTGGGCAAAGTGGTGCCGCGATACGTTCATTACAACTAAGAAGTCACCCTTGTGCGTGCATATAAGAAAACGATCCCGGCCTGCGTGCGGTGCGGTACCGTGGGACACCGAGCGGACACATGCCCCTGCCCGGATCAAAAGTGTGGGCTTTGTGGCAGTGCGGTGTCGACCGTCGACGGGGTGAAGACACCGCATGAGTGCACACCGTCCTGTGCAGTCTGTGGGCAAGCCCACGCCACCAACTCCCGGGACTGCACGGGGAAATTCAGGCAGCTCAAGGTGCCCGGCCGCAAGGCTAGGCGCCCAGAGCTCCCTGGAAAACAGCGACCTGGCCGGCAGGCAAGTCATCCCAATTCAGGTGCCGGTGGCGGAACGCCGCGTGTAGCTGACGGCATCGACAACAAAACGTCATCATCATCATCCTCGGTGAAGTCACCACCCGGGAACAAGACTACGCCCCCACCGCTACCGCCCAGCGGCAGGGACGCTGGCCACTTCCCGGCGCTCAAGACAAATGGCGCTGCCGGCGCCCGGGCATCAGCGTCTCAACACGGCAAACAACAGGTGAGCAGTTGGGCTGAGATCGCCTCCTCCTCCTCCCGTTCCCCCTCCTCCCCAGTTACCGTCTCCGCACTCGATGCGGAATACAAAAAACAGATCGACGTGCTCCGGGCACAGAATGAGCTTTTGCTCAACAAAATTCAAAATTTAGAATCAAAATTGGCGTCCGCCGCTCCGAGCCCGCAGAACTCGGACGCAATGGAGAGCGACGCGGAGATCTCGCCTGCCCTCGTGACAGCCATCTCCGCGATGGAGGAACGCTTAACCTCTAAATTACGATCTATGATCGAGACCGCCATGGACCAAATCTTGACAAAGGTCAAATCTGCCATCCCCGCGGTAGTATCAAAACACCTCTTGGACAATCCCCGCCTCCTCCGTCGGACGGGGCCCGGGACGTATCCCGTCCTTCAAAATTCAACCGTCTGATTATTGATTCGTACAATGAGTACAGCTGCCCCGCTCCTTCCGTCATCACCCCCTTGATGGCGCAAGTAGCTGGCTCTGAGGCAGCCAATCCCTCCTCCTCCCCCCCAAGAATTTTAAATCATGGCGAGACACCTTAATCAAAGGAGTTCCGCCATCTCCAATTCGGCCATGTCAACTTCCATAACACAGTGGAACTGTAGAGGCTTTAAGGACCGCACTAAGCGGGCCAATTTCCGCCTCTACCTTGAAACTTTCGAGTCCTTACCAGCCGTGGTTGCCCTCCAAGAGCCAGGCCTGGGCGCCACAATTTCAAATTACACGACGTTCCAACAGGACCCCGCGTCTTGTCTTCTCTTTCACAAAGACTACACAGCCAACCTAGTGGATCTCGACCTCCAACTAGAGTACTCTTATGTAATGGTGACCCTCCTACCAGTCCGCCGCAGGGACCCACCGTTGCATATACTCAACGTGTACTGCTCTCCCAAACTAAAGCGAGTGACTTTTGCGGACCTCTTTAGCCGCGCGCTAAGAGTAGCGGGCCGCGATCCCCTGCTGATTGTGGGCGACTTTAACGCTCCCAGTCAGCAGTGGCGGTATCGCAAGGAGGAGTCGCGCGGGCGTAAGCTGGCGGAGCTTGCGTACACGTTGGGCCTCACCCTCCACACGGACCCTGTCCACCTAACCCGGCTAGGAAATTCCGTGACACGGGATACGTGTTCGGACTTAACCTTCACTCGCAACATACGACACGCAGACTGGCTCAACACCGAGGAGACCCTCGGTAGCGACCACTGCATCATTAACACTACACTACGCACACGCCCCCTCAATCGTCCAAGAACACAAGCCCATATCCCAGATTGGACGAAATTCAGGCAAAATTTTAACTCACTTGATAATACACCCATTTCCGCGCAAGGCTACACAGCATGGTCCCAACAGCTGCTGGCACACCTTTCCTCGCATGAAACACACATCCAGCTCTCAGAGGCGGTCACGGACGTGGATAACCACCTTCTACACCTCTGGGAAGCCCGTCGCAGCCTCGTCCGCCGTTGGCGACGCCAGAAACACAATAGAAAGCTTAAAGCTCGAATTGCCGAGCTTACCTAGAAAGCGGCAGAGTACGCGGCCCAACTCGCCGACTCCAACTGGGTAGATAGATGCAACACGGCCGCGCGACAAATGTCCAGCCGAAACACGTGGCGTCTCTTTCGAGCCCTAATCGACCCAACCCAAACACGAACCGCAGCGGAAGCCGCCGCGCCCGAGTGACGACACTCATCGGAATCAGAAATTATGTTTCTTGGTCGGCGCCCGAGAAATTTCTCAACAGGGCGCTTACGTCCGCTGTCGCAGATAAAAAGATGTGATGGGCAAAGCATTACCTATAAATTACTGAAATTAAAGTATAAAAATACAGGCTATAGCTCACCTTGTAAATTGTTCCCAGCCGGCTGTAAAAATAAAAATTATTGCGTAACTCATAAAATATATCAAGTACAGCCTTCGTGAAAAGTTTAAAGAACAAGGGGTGTGTTTCTGGATCACGGGGTGTGGCTGCTTATCGCAAGCCTTAAAAAACTTTTGAAGGTTAGAGGAAATGTCCTGATCGCTGCCAACGCTAGAACTTTCACTGATGCTACAAGAACAACACTGGACAGCTTAGAAACGAGTTTCTTGGCTTTGAATTTTGGACGAAGGTTGTACTTTGTACAGTCCAGAAATATCAGTACAGAAAGCATGGAAAATGTGCGCTTCTAGCAAGCTTCAACGGAATTAGGGTTTAGTACAGGTTTGAAAAGATTCCTTGCCTCAAGCGACTTTTGGCCTTTCATTGTAGACATTTCGTCTGATGTGGAAACTGCTGCCTGCTTTAAGTTGGGCTGCTATCAAACACGACGTGGTCTCTACGAAACAATCGTGGGATTTTCGTTTGCGCACGCAGCGCCCTACGAGACGAAATAATCTAGATCTTGCTCTTTATAAAGCCGGTCGTGCCCGGTGGCTGCCTCTGTACTAGAGAAGGTGCGTCATGAAAAAAGAAATCGGCCAGTTGATCTTCGAAAAAAAAAAATAGACTATCTCATTGCGAGGCATTGTAAAAATTGTGCTTTATACTAGGGAAAAAAATGGAATCATTGCAGTTCTTTTCATAACAACAATAAACATGAACTAAACACTGCGTAACTTAAACCGTAAAAGAAAATACTGTGTCCTTTTGCAAACTTAACCATTGTTTACTCGCTGCCAGTATTCTTTGATAAATTTACGTCGGAAAGGTGGCAGATTCGGGACCACGCACATGCAAGCGCGCAACAGTTCTTTTTAGGTGCACCCGCTCGCCAAATTTGCAATGCACTGCGAAGATTGAAAGTGCGCACCGGGCTTTGACTAAATAGTCGTTTTATTTTCACGGTGACAAGGTTATTACAGAAACTGCTGAAGGTATTTATATTCCCTCCAAATGCAGCACTGCGTCAGCCAACTTTCGCTAGAGCTCATGCACAAATGAAGCAAAAAAAAAACCCTTTCTTGAAGGCTCGTGTGTGTAATGCCTGAGTTATCACTGAGGTTGGTTTTTAAGCCACATTAAGATTTTTTTGTACACGTCAACCGCTGAGTCACGCACAGCCTGAGCGTTTTTTGTTTAATGTCTACGAGCATACGCTTCGTTTTTGTAGATTTAAAAGCAGGATTGAGCTTTTGAATTTATTTTGCGCTGATTTTAAAACGCGAAATTTTGTAAGATTTCTGAGCTAAACTTGTAGCGGCGTACAGTCTTTTGACTTCCCAGCGCAATGATAACACGGAGACTGCATCTCATTTCGCGAAATGTATCTCGCTAATTGTTTCTTCCAAGAGGTATAAAGGCACAATTATTTCAGAGCCAAACGCTCGTTGCGGACCACGTCTGTGAACAGGTGAGAGTTCGTTAACACTAGGAGCATTACACCAGAAGTCTCTCTCTTTTTCTGCAACGCTGACGTCGCATTAAAAAGTTACTTGCAGTCAACAAGAGATTAAATTATTAGAACTAAGAAAGTGTCAAACAATCTCTTTTTCTTTTAAAGGGTTTAACGTCCCAAAGGCACTCAGGTTATGAGAGACGCCGTAGTGACAGTATAAAATTGTGAAATTCTGCGTTACGACATAAAAAAAAAGGCTGTACTGCGCAATGATTAGGCTTTGATAGACATGACTATCCTCTACGTTATACGTACACACGCGCATAAAAATAAAGAAAGAAGGCTATGACCTTTATTACATCCTTATTTGAAGACACTGGAGGCCCTCTTCGGACCCATGCAGGTGTTTTTGTAAAACATTTTTGTGATCAAGACGGAAAGTATACAGAAACGCAAAAAAACAGGTTCTCTAATCTAAAACACATGCACAGAAATAGACGAGCATTGAAGGGCCGCCGTGGTGGCTGAGTGGTTATCGCGTTCGGCTGCTGACCCCAAAGGAACGGGTTCGATGCCGGCCTTAGCGGTCCAATTTCGATAGAGGAGAAATTCCTGGGGCCCGTGTACTGTGCGATAGCAGTGCACGTTAAAGAACCCCAGGTGGCTGATATTTCCGATGCCCTTCACTACGGCGTTCCAGATAGCCTAAGTCGCTTGGAGACCTTAAACTCGACAGACCAAAGCATTTCAAGCATCGAAATTACTGTCCTGAATAAAATTAACAAATAAAACGATGAAACTGCAATCTACAGCATCTCCGGGCAATTTACTGAAGTTGGAAATGGCAGCTGGAAGCAGAAGATACCTACGGATATTTACACGGCTGACTGGTTCACGACGTATTTTAATGTTATTGGTTCTAGGTGAGTGTCTGAAGAGAGGGTGTAAGTAGTGTGTGTCTGATAGTTTATTCTTTTATTTATCCAATTTACTGCACACCTTTTGCTTAGATTAAAACAGGTAGGGCACAAAGATATAACATGGAATGCAAGGGCAATCACGGAGATGTAAGAAACTTGCGCGACAAATAAGGCCGAAGAGATGCTTATACAATATCTGAACTGCACCATTATGTGCGTTCAAATAGTGGCGACCCAATATCGCACTCTCAGGCAAGGCATTGTAGTCTGTAACCATCCGTGGAAAAAAAGCGTAAACAGCATGAACAGACAAAAAGAGAGCATAATAGATGTGGGTACAAAGAAGAGCTTTTGAGGTTCTAGTCAACATCACTGAAAAGAAATCAACAGGTCTCGGTCATATGATTCGACGGTATGATAGCTGCTCACGGTAAAGGACTGAATTATGAGGGAAGGCAAGCGGGCGATGCAATTAAGTTAGGGGGAGCCGCCGCGGTGGGTCAGTGGTTATGGCACTCGGCTGCTGACCCCAGACCCGAAAGACGTGGGCTCGATACCGGCTGTGGCGGTCGAATATCAATGGAGGCTAATTCTAAAGGCCCGTGTACTGTGCGATGTCAGTGCAGGTTAAAGAACTCCGGGTGGTCGAAATTCTCGGAGCCCTACTCTACGCAGTCCCAGCCTGAGCCGCTTTAGGACTATAAAGCCCCATAAACCAAACCAAACCTAAGTTAGGTGGGCGGATTAGATTAGGCTGGTCAGATAAGGTGGCTGTAGCTGACGCATAACCGGGATAATTAAAGCGATTCTTGATTCATATTGCAGCATATAAGCACACACACACAGAGAAGGAACACGCAAAAAACACGGACAAAGCAGCGTTCGTCCGTGTTTTTTGCGTCTTGCATGTTCCTTCTCTGTGTGTGTGTGTGCGACTTCGCTGCAATATGAGTCAAGAATGTTACCAACTTGCCCAAAAACGTGTTTTATTCAAATTAAAGCGTTATGGGAGAAGTTCTAATTCTGCAGTGGGTGCAGTAAGACTTAAGAGGATAATGTTTCCGCGCCTCATAATTCGCCGACATTCTTCACCGGGATGTACACGTGTTTCATGGCACCCGCATTGATCTGATTACGAATCGAGGTTGTTGCTTTCTTCATACAGTGATTAACAACTTGCAGCGTCCATGCTTGACTTGCCACGAGTTCTCTATAGCTTAGTATTTTAAAACGAACGTCATTACTGAGCATCTTTACCGCACGCAAAATGACATGCTATCTATGATTTGAACAGCCATACTGACTGGGAAGTCATTCTGCCTTACGTCAAGCTCGCTTACGACTCCTCACACTATGACACCAGCGAGTACCGTCTGTTCTATCTACGATTTGGCCGCAACCACTTGCTGCCCTTAGAGAATGTACTGCTTCCTGATGATCAACAAGTAGCTACCCTTGGGATGCGATCGGCCACGCTGATGCTCCTAACCGTTGTAATTTAGACCGAGTCGGTGCCTCTCACATCACATCAAAGGACGTTACTACTTTTGCCACCGTCACGTTCGCAACCCATATGGCACTCCGTTCTAGAATATTTGCCTCCCGGTATGAAGGCCGACTTATTTCCGCAGCGCCGTGGACAGCGACCCGAGAGGCGAAGCAAAGCCAGCGAAAGCCGCCGAGCACCAACGGCCGTGAGTCGCAAGCTCAAAGGCCTTTCTCGTACTATTGGCGAAAACCTCGCCGGTCTCTGGAAACGCAAATGCTTCCGTCTTCATCCTTTTTCGACCTGGAATGAAAAGACCCTTCACAATAAAATCCGGTGTGGTCGGCAGCGTTGTGAGCACGACAGCGCCTTCAACCTAGCTCTCATGATCATATGACGTCATTACAACATGTCCACCGGACTGTGTGCAAACTGCCCTCTTGGCATGTGTCAGATAAATTAAAGATTTGTCCCAAGAGGATGCTCGACAAGAGCAACCTGTGATATCACAAGTCCCCAACCGTAGCCGTGTTTGATTTCTAAACTTTCCGCATAACTTACTCCTTTCACTAATTCAAAGCCACCATGCTTAACATTCCGCTCCCAGTACCTAAGAGCCCGATCACTAAGGCTTCTCGGAGCACCGCCACAGCGTCTCTCGTTACTTCTAAAACATGTGTAGCGCGGGATAACTTTCAGCAAACATTGAACATTCAGGCACTTTTGATAGACAGCCGAAAATATTTTTTTGCTGTAAGGCGTTGAAAGGAGTCACTTTCTGGTGTATGTGCCGTTGTGCTTGAATACGATAATGTGAACCTTCTTTTTCCGTGATTTGTTATTTATTCGGAGGAAGATAACACCCGCTTGAAAATCAACTTCGATAGACTAAAAGATGTTATTTAAAACGAAGTATTCGTTTTGCTCCATTAAAAGCTAGATGAATGCGAATTTTGAAGAAAAGTTTGTCAACAGTTCATCCGAAGGGCCGGGATTTATTCCATTTTTGAACTCTTCAGAAAAGGCGATAGGTATATTTTTTGTATTCAAGTTTCCTACAGTTCCTTAAAAATTGATAACCTGATCAATACCTTTGTAGCATGTTTGGCTGGTGGTTGCATGGTGGCCTGTCTTCTTGTCAGCGTACAAAACGGCAGCGCTTTCAAGTTCCTAAACAACCTCAAATCTCAAGTTCCTTAATAACCTCGTCAGCAGTCTTGAGGCTGAGAATGTTAGGAATATTCGTGACAATGTTTATTTCAGAATGAATCTTGCGTAATAATAATAATCATCATCAGCCTGACTACGCCAACTTTCAAGCAAACGGCCTGCCCCTTATTGCTCCAATCAGCCGTGCACTTTACTGGCTGAGGCCACCATACCCCGAAAATTGCATAATCTGATCCACCCACTTAGTTTTCTGCTGCCTCCCGCTGCGTCTGCATCTTGTTGGAATGCAGTCTGTTACCGTTAACGACCATCGGTTATAATTCTTTCGGATTACTACCCGCCCAATCCCCACTTTTTCTAAGCTGTAATCAATTCACATTTTATCGTTTGTCCGAATCTGCTCTCTTCCTATCTAGCTCTCAAAGTTACACCAGTCACTTTCCTTCCCAATGCTCGAGACATTGTGCTCTGTTTAAGTTGAACACTTTGAGTGGACCATATTGTTTCAGCCCCATATATGGGTATAGGTAAGAGTAAGTTATATAGCTTTCTTATGAGCAATACTAGTCCACAGCCATTCATGGTCTGAGAGTGCCTGCCAAATGCTCTCCGTACCATTCACATTCTCATTCTCATTCTCATTCGGATCACTACGTGCCCTAAGTTGATGTATTCTTTACCATTTGCAGCGCCTCGTTACTAATCGTAAACTACTGCTGCCTTCGAAAGCGGCTGAATATTACTATAGTTTTCTGCATACTTATTTTTAGTCCGACTTCTGCTTTGCCTGTCTAGGTCAATTATCAATCTCTTTATTTCGTCCCCTGACTTGTTTATAAGAATAATGTCATCAGGAAATCGTAGATTTCTAGGGTATTTGTTATTGATTATTATCCACAACTGCTCTCAATCCAGGCCTCCGAATACCTCCCGTAAGCAAGAGGTGAGCAGCATCGGTGAGACTGTCTCCTTGCCTGACCATCCTTAATGAAACTTCAATGCTTACTTTATGAACGGCTATAGTGGCTGTCCAACGGTTTACACGTATTTAATCTAAGTATTTTGCACAATATTATTCTATACCCTGGTTACGCAATGCCTGCGTTTCTGCTGAGCTGTCGTCTGAGTTGGTGACTGAAGATTATGAAGGAACGCGAAGCAGAATAGAACGGGACAGAAGAAAACAGACGCAGCAGCGCCGACTAGCAACTGTATGCAACTCAATCAAGAAAAAACCTTCAGACTTGCTATCCCGCCGTGAGTTTGAGTATATTAATTTCTGAATGACGAGCCCTAGAGCCCTTGATTATGGTTATATTTGCTGCTTCTGAGCAAACCAATTCATATCTATTGATGGCAACGCGCAATGAATACATCCAGCTGCTAGTCAGCGCTTTTTGGGTCCATTCTCTTCTCCCGCGTTTCTTTTTTATTGTGTTCTTTCATAATTTATCGAACGCATTTCTGTGTGTGTATATATATATATATATATATATATATATATATATATATAGCCTTCTTGATTACGAGAAAGCATTTGACTCACTGGAAACTGCAGGCATTGCGGAATCAGGGTGTAGAAGAGTGTTATGTGAAAATATTGGAAGATATTTATAACGATTGCACAGCTACTATAGTTCTCCATAAAGTCAGCAATAAAATTCCAATAAGGAAAGGTGTCAGGCAGGGAGACACGATCTCGCCAATGCTCTTCACTGCCTGCTTACAGGAGGTATTCCGGGGACTGGAATGGGAACAGTTGGGGATAAGAGTTAATGGAGAATACCTGAGTAATCTGCGATTCGCTGATGACATAGCCTTGCTAAGCCACTCAGTACAAGAACTGCAAAGCATGATCAATCAGTTAGACAGACAGAGCAGAACGGTGGGGCTATGAATTAACATGCAGAAAACCAAAGTAATGTTCAACAGCCCAGCAAGGGAACAGCAGTTCGCAATTGGCAGCGAGGTGCTGGATGTAGTAAGAGAATATATCTACGTAGGGCAGGTAGTGACCGCAGATCCGGATCATGAGAGGGAAATAACTAGAAGAATAAGAATGGGGTGGAGCGCATATGGCAGGCTCTTTCAGATCATGAATGGTAGCTTACCAATATCCCTGAAGAGAAAAGTATACAACAGCTGTATCCTACCGGTACTCACCTATGGGGCAGAAACATGGAGGCTAACAAAGAGGGTTCAGCTTAAGTTAAGAACAACGCAGCTAGCTATGGAAAGGAAAATGATAGGTGTAACGTTAAGAGATCGGAAGAGGGCGGAGTGGGTGAGGGAACAAACGCGGGTTAATGACATCTTAGTTGAAATCAAGAGGAAGAAATGGGCTTGGGCAGGCCATGTAATGCGAAGGCAAGATAACCGCTGGACCTTAAGGGTAACGGAGTGCATTCCAAAAGAAAGCAAACGTAGCAGGGGACGGCAGAAAATTAGGTGGGCTGATGAGATTAAGAAGTTTGCGGGGATACAGTGGCGGCAACTGACAAGGACACGGTTAATTGGAGAGACATGGGAGAGGCCTTTGCCCTGCAGTGGGTATAGTCAAGCTGATGATGATGATGATGATGATCCAAAACATGAATTTCGAATATAGTCTGTCATCGGGGGCCCTTTATCAAAGCCTACTTACTGGTTTGGTTGCTTGAATTCTGAGGTAGTACGCATTCTAGTCGCGACTGGAATTGTAAACACATTAAATGAAGTTCACAGTAAGGTTATCGGTTCGATATTTTTCATGTAATTGACGTCCTGATTCTTACTGATTGCAATACGTTTTAGAGCTTAGGATATATAGTGTGGTAAGGTTCGTCTATAATGCAGGAACGAACCAATCTCCATCTTAAGGGCATTTGTGGGCCTTGTCATCCGACCCAAATTCGCAAGTGGCGGTCCATTGCAGCAACTGCGAAGGAAAAAAGAATGGTGAAAAGCAAAGCTTCCACTCACTGTGTTCAAATAGTAATATACTTTTCTGCCATCAGGTTTGTATATCACGAATAGTAAAGGATGCTAGTTTTTTTTTTTTAGAAGAGAGGTGTTTATTGCAGCAGCCAACCTTGTGCCTCACTTGCCGAATGCGATTTTTCATATCTGGACAACACGTCAAATTTAATGGTGCTAACTGCATCAGCTAGCCTTCCGTCTCGCTTGCGGAATGCGAATTTTTATATGTGGACAACACGTGAAATTTATTGTCAGGGTTATTGAATTGCTTGAAGATCATGCAGGTGCTTTTGTTTTTGTGGTTCTATGGCTTTTTCCTGTATATATTCTTTCCGTTTGTCCCAATAAAACTATTGGCATGCGCTTGTCCTTTGCTCCTTTTGTGGTTAGTTCTTGTCACTGTTGTAGAGCAGCAACGTTGTTTCAATCATGAGCCAGTACCAACCCGCCCAACTTTTGCTTTATTGAGCTAATATTATTCTTCTTCCAAGATTTCAGTGCTTTGGAGTTCGTGAGACATTCCGTATATTGGGTCAACAGTGTTTCTAAGTTTCTAACACAATCTCCCCGCCGTCCTTCAGCACACCTGCTGATGCGTGAACCCCTTCAGGTGCTTTCCCCCTTTGCATTGTTTCTAGCGCTTTCAATATTCCCTCTTTCCTTTCCGGCGGAATGTCGAATTCTTCTGCTGTAATGCCTCCATCATTATTGTTCCGATAACTGCGAGTACTGTGTAGCTCTGTGTAGAACTAACGGGCTACTTTGCTTATCTTATCTATATTGGTAATAACATTGCCCTGCTGATGTATTAGCGCATACATCTGATTTTGCATATGCATTGTTTCCTTTTGACTACGTTCAGACTGCTTCAATTCTTTAGAGGATGCTCGGCTTTCTCAATTTTATACTTACTTATGTCGCTTATTTTACGCTTCCTGATTAACTCTGGCAGCAGTTGCAATTCTATTATGTGTTCTGAGTTTGTGATTTTCATGATTTAACGTTTCTTATTCATGTCTTTCCCGTCTTGAGAGAGGTGATTAGATGCGATTATCTTGCTACCTACTTGTATTTCTCACTCTGTAATGACATCTCTGAGATTTTCGTTCATTTCTGAACACTCGGGTCGTCGTGCTTGGTTAGACTGCAATATCCGTACCGCAGCGAGATCCTAAACTGCTTTACTTGGCTTCTCAACACTATCCGATTGATGGGATCCTCTATTACTGGTTTGTTTTGTCGCTTGTTAACGTCTAGGCTTGCTGTACTCCGTCAGTTTGCGGTTTTCTTTTTTTACGGAATAAGGAATTTATGATCCGTAAATTATTTCTTTCTTCGATTATTAACTCCACTCTGCTTGTACAAGAACTGATCCCACAGTCACGAACTATCTTGCCTACCTTCACACTGGAGTCGCCCGTGTGTCCAGTGCACTGTGTTTTACTCCACTCATTGCGTTTCCACATCTTCATAAAACCTTTTTGACTACTGCTCATCATGGATAGTTGCAGCAGCGTAGTCTTGTACCCCCTTTAATTTGTGCATTTTCTTAAGATCAAATACGATAACAGCCACCTTTGTATTAATGCTATAGGATTTCTCGATGCCGGCAGCTATATCCACATTCACCGGAAATCCGACACCCAGTTCTGGCCTTACTACTAAACCACGGCACCATACTAGTATGTGCAAGCAGAGTAGTATGTATACGCTTCGGTTGCCCTCTTAACCTAACCAAGCCCTTTGCTTCCTATTGAATTCCCGCTATTTCACCCAACAGCACTGACAGACTAGCCTCGCGGGATAAGGCTCCAGCGTTAAACAATGCGAAGTTCAGTTTCCGAAGTCGGTCTCTCTGGAGTCAGAGATTCTGAGCAACCTCTGTTGCGTCACTGGTCTGACAGTCGCCCTTGTGAGTTTGTACAGAACCGCTGGGGACTGAGGGCTGGTGGTTAATTGGTGCTTTTATGGTGGAGGTGGTGGCCAATTACTACATCACGGTGGCCAAATCCTCTTCAGCGAAGGAGTGAGACGTCTCCTGCGCTCAGCGGGATGAGGTCGTCCCCGAGACCTGCTTATATATTTCCATCAACAAGCTTTTTTTAAAATGCATATCGAAATACACCTTACTCCACATTATTCCCCCTAGAGAGGACTAGCAGCGCAGCAGAAGTTCCTTATTAAGAAATTTATTTTGTTATTTCTTAGAACACTTTTCTTCGATCTTCAAATCGCCTTTTTAAAACTTAAATGGGGGGTTTCTTCGCAGCATGCATGACGGCTTGTGGTCTCGTTCCTGTCTTTCCTAAGCACAATTTATATCACTCGCCATTCCGGCAGGGTCCTTCCTCTTCACAGTTCTTTATGCATCTGCAATACTTTACTGTTTTATCTTTGGCTTCGGCCTTTGATTGGCAATTGCACACTTCGCATGGATTTCCCTATGGATTGCTTAAATATTTCCGTAACACAACGACTGCAGCAAAGCGCGGAAATATTTGCTCTGGACTATCGTCCATCGATTCAAGTTTCTTTACCTCAGCTTCAAATAGCCTGCTGTGGAGTCCTCCCAAGTATGGCCCTTTGAACTGCTGATATATTACTTATTTTTCCAATCGCTCTGTACTTTGTACTGCACTGTTCACAAGGCTCAAAATCCAATGGTTCTCTTTGACATTTTATGTAAGTTCTGAATCAACTTTGCGTTTTTGTTTGCTGGCCAGTCTGGATTTAAAGTAAGGAATGTACCGACATGGAACAAAGATTGCGAGATGCGAATTCACTTGAAAAAGTTTCTTTTTACGCTCCTTCAAGATTCATTCGCTCGGTATTCATCGAGAGCGTGGATCAAACATTTTGTTGGATTGCCACGCTTTCATTGAAGTTCTTTGATCGACCAGTCCTCAGTAATTTTTTTTCCTCGAATCGCACATTCTTCGCATTTCTGCTTTAAAAACGGCGCCAACAGGAAGCAGCCAGCACCGACGTATCTCCTGGATGGTTCCGAGAAACCCCTGTCGACTCAACGACGCTTGCCTCAAGTCGTGTACGAGAGATTTCCAACACTGGGACGCTCCCTGGGTTGGCGTTTTGGCCTGCATCTCTCCGAGCCTGCGAGTCGTCATCGTGGAGCGTGTTGCGCGTTCGGGCCGGTCAGCCACAGGGACGCTCCCAAGAAAGGCGTCCTGGCCTGCGTCTTTCGTCGTCGTGGAGCGTGTTGCGCGTTCGAGCCGGTCAGCTACCGGGACGCTCCCAAGAAAGGCGTCCTGGCCTGTGTCTTTCGTCGTCGTGGAGCGTGTTGTGCGTTCGGGCCGGTCAGCTACCGGGACGCTCCCACGAAAGGCGTCCTGGCCTGCGTCTTTCGTCGTCGTGGAGCGTGTTGTGCGTTCGGGCCGGTCAGCCACCGGGACGCTCCCAAGAAAGGCGTCCTGGCCTGCGTCTTTCGTCGTCGTGGAGCGTGTTGTGCGTTCGGGCCGGTCAGCCACCGGGACGCTCCCAAGAAAGGCGTCCTGGCCTGCGTCTTTCGTCGTCGTGGAGCGTGTTGCGCGTTCGAGCCGGTCAGCTACCGGGACGCTCCCAAGAAAGGCGTCCTGGCCTGTGTCTTTCGTCGTCGTGGAGCGTGTTGTGGGTTAGGGCCGGTCAGCTACCGGGACGCTCCCCAGGATGGCGTCCAAGCTTGCCAGGCCAATCAGCCACCAAGACGAATCTTGATTGGACGAAAAGGGGCGGGAGTCTGTGCCGACTGAATTTAAGGGCTCCTGTCTCCTTTGTTCGTGTCATTCCCAGCTGTGTTCCATCTTGGCACGTAGCGTACTCTTCGCTGCTCCTTGTAAATATGTAAATAAACTCAGTCTTCTTTTGCCACCTCTTTACCCCTTCACCTAGCGGCACTCCTGTCCTGCTGGTGGGAAGGGGCGTCGTCTTGACCGTGGTTCCGTCGAGCCACGACCCAGAACCTTGATCCCCAACACTGTTTACAACTTTGTATTGCAGCTTTGGAAAAAGCAATGGGTCACCTCCTAGTCAGTCTAATCATTTGGCTGAAAATTTGGATTCAGAGATTATGTCGGCGTTTTCGATTATAAAAACTCCCTTGCCTATTGTGTTGATCTTTGAAGTTTGGCTATGAAGAATCGGTGGCATTACGCGGCCCGCAAACCGACCAAGTTGCACAAAACCAGCAATAAAGTACGCACATACAAATACCTAAATTTTACAGGTCAGGCTTAGAAATGGGCCTATAAAAATTCAATGCCTGCCCCAAACACACCTACTCTCCTTTAAAACCACACATTTCAAGAGACTTTTAGAGGGTGCCTTTTTATGGGCACATCATTTCACTAAAAGCAGTTCAGGCTAGTCTGCACAAGTGGGTTCTACGGCTTGGCGGAAATTACATCTGCGTTGTTAGGAAGCTAAAAGCGAATTAGTGATTGCTAAAAAATTACCACTGTACGTTTGGTTTCGGAGCAGAGCGTTATCCTGCGGAATAGGGGACGTTGAACATTGTAGCCGAATCAGATATTAAAAATATTTAAATCGACACAATGGTTTGAGATATCAAGCGTGGAATTATGTGCGCAACGCAGCCCATGACCGCGAGTAGGCAAAAATGGTATAGAACCATGCCCGTTAATACGACCCCCTTTAATATAGACTACCTGCATTATTTTTTTCTGGGGACCAAACCTCTTTATATGTATTTAGGCCTCTTCATTATGAAAACTCGCTGTCCGTACAATAGACATGGCGAAAATGCATGGAGCCCATCGGCACCCATGTATTTTGCACAGTTATTATGGACAGCGATGGGAACAAAATCTCGAGTGTCTCTACCTTACGTTTTGTTCCTTATACTTGAAGTGTAGAAAAACTTCGAATGTGTGTGTGGGTAGGTCTGAGTGTGCGTGCGTGCGGTTTCATGCGTTAGAGTGCGAGGTGCCCGGTCGACGCACCTTTTTATTTGCTGCCTTGCACGAGCGAGTGTGAATTAGATGACAAAACTTGTCTTATCGTCTTAAGTAACAAGTTCATTATTTGATCTTGCTACGTGGCCATCAATGAAAAGGCTTGCGGCAGCCTCTTCTGCTCTTGTTTCCAGGTCAGAGCTGAGCAGCAAGGTCTCTCACAAGCCCGGGTGCGCGATCCTCTGAAGCGATGTTGGTGGGGGATCTGTCGGACAGTCCCAGATGTGGTCTACGGTGGCTTTGCCGCCGCATTTGCTGCACCCCGGTTTAAATTGATCCTAGTACGCATGGCTTCGAACGCTGATGTTACGGAGAGTTTTAGTTTGGAGTTGTTTCCACGGAACCTCCTGTTCTTTGGTTAGGTTGTTATGCTAACGCGAGAAGATTACCCTTTCTAACCTGTAATACTGAGTGATCTTAAGTATTAAGACCGTCTTTTCTCAATCCGCCATCCGAGTTAGCATCCACAGCAGGGCCAGTAGACCCTCTAGCTTTATCGGGGGCTGCCTCGTTCCCCGGATTGGACGAGAGAACTGCTACCCAGTCCAGTTCTACGCGTTTCCTCTCTTTCGAGTATTTCTTGGGAACTGCCAAAGAGACGGAATATATTCTGCCCTTGGCAAATTTCCAGTGCCTTCTTCTGAATCACTGACAATCACTTCCGCTTGTGCGTTTCTCAGCGCCAAGGCAATTGCCGCTTCTTCCGCTATTTTTGAAGAGTTTTTGCGCGCCTGCAGTTTGCTAAGAGTTGGCCTCCCTCGGTCACCGGGAATATCGCGGACGCTTTCTCGCGTATTGAGTAAGAAAGCCACGTCTACGTACACTACATCCGATAGGCCCTCGAGTTTCTTGGCTAGGGCTTGCGCTCTAGCGTTGCGTCTTCGTTCTTAGTGGACGCGACGAATGTTTTCGGTAATGGTTTTACCGTGATTGCCTTTCTGATGATGGACTGGATTTGGCTGCTGTCTGCGTTGAATCATTCCGAATTTATTCCGAGCCTTTCTAGGACCGCTCTACCTACACTTGTGTGAGCGAGTATGAGCTCTTGCATTCTCCTATTCGCTTTAGTCAGCTCGTCTAGCATGCTGTGTAGACCGAGTTGCAGTAGCTTGTCGGTGGAGGTGTTGATGGGTAAACCTAAGGGAGCCTTGCCTGATGAGTACGTCAATTACGGTGCACCGAGATGTTTGGCTTTACGATGATTTCTGCGTTTTTTCTTGTTTCTTGGTTGATCATTCCAAGAATTCGAATAGAATTGAACTGTCTAATTATTTTGACCAGGTTTGTACGTTTATGTTCGCTTGGAGAGGTTGGATTTCTTTCCCCTCTGAACGTCCTTTTTAATTAGAAGCTCCAATTTGGAATGAGCACAATCTAGACCTACCGTTTTGACGTATGCTTCTAAGGCATCGACTGACCCTCGTACGGCCTTTTTTAAATCTCCATCATTTCCTTCAGTGATGAAGGAGGTTACATCGTCGCCATAGAAAGTATATCTGAGATCTGCGGCGGCCACCAGTTGTTTCGGTAATTCTACGAGCAACAGGTTAAATAGGAACCGCGAGAGTACTGTGCCTTGCGAGGTCCCACGACACGTCTATGGCAATTATATCCGATATTGTCCCGCGAGCGGCATTTCTGCCGTCCTCTTGTTCAGTTTTCGGCTCCTGCTGTGCCCATAAATTTATGTTCTGTAACTCTGAAGAAAAAGGAGGTTTATAAATTTCATTATTGGGGTCAGCCTCCATTCAAAATTGTCTCCAAATCCACCATATCAAATTGTGCTCCGTTACAAAAGTTACAAAGCACATTTGTTTAAAGTGTCAAACTAATCGTGTCTTATTTACGAACTAAAACCAGCATAATTTTTGCCATGCCGCAGAAGTCATCTGCACGACAGCATTGTCGTACGTTTAACCTGATTTGAAAGTAAATTCCTTGCATACTGCAAACCTGCACAGAAATTAAAAAACATTTCATCTCCTATCACAAAATGAACAAGGGAGGGGAAAACCTCAGGTTGCTTGAGCCAACGTTTCGACAAGGCAAACAGTGAGTGCCAG
Source organism: Amblyomma mixtum (assembly GCF_055824585.1). Lineage (NCBI taxonomy): Eukaryota > Metazoa > Arthropoda > Arachnida > Ixodida > Ixodidae > Amblyomma > Amblyomma mixtum. The sequence goes on from NC_143015.1 coordinate 30,998,655, forward strand.
ATTAAACGGGCACCGGGCTGACACAACACGGAATGAACAGAAGGCAGTGTGGACCCATTTTAACCCACGCCATCACAAATTCGACGAACTCAAATTGTTCATTCTTCAGTCAGGCTTCAAATCGACTAGGGACAGAAAATACAGAGAAGCATTCCTAATCCACAAATTTAAAACACTGCAACCAACAGGGATTAACATGTCCAGAGGAAACCTGGAATCTCTCAGGTACATTCCAGGGTTGCATAACTTTAAATTAACAAACGTCTTGCACGTGGTCAGACTATTTCCTAGAACCTCGCATAAGTATATTATCGCTCTTGGCATCCTTCCCACGTCATATCTTCCACCACATTTGTTCCCTTTGTTCACCTCTTTTTTTCTTTTCTCCTAATCCCCTACTATCAGTTCTCGGAAACCATGACATTCCTGTTACCCCCTCCGTCCCCACCTTTTGGCTTTCTCTGAACTCGAGCCAATTCCCCCACCTCCTGCCTTGTCCTTCCTTGGGAATGCCCCCTCCCCTTTCTTTCTCCTTCCAGTGCCAGCCTCTTTTTTTTGCCTTGTTCTCATTTCTCTGTACCACGCTGACTATTACTCTAATCTGAGTTTTACACGTCCACCCAGCGCCTCCCCCCGTCGCAGCCCCTTCAAAGCCTTTGTTCATTACACACCCCCAGGATATAAGTTTTTCCACTATTGCAGCTTAACTAATCAAGATTCACCTCCCTCCCCTTCCTGCCACGCATCCCCTCTCACACCACTTTCCTTCCCCACCCCCGGGGCCTGCCTCCTTGGAGCGAAGGCCCTATTTAATCCCTGCCAATGATGAACGCTTTGCCCAGACGAAGACAAGTCCCCTTGTCGAAACGTTGGCTCAAGCAACCTGAGGTTTTCCCCTGCCTTGTTCATTTTGTGATCGCCAAGGACCATCTACCACACCCTCTCTCTAGCATTTCTTCTCCGAGTTTATTACCATTCGGCCTTACATTTGCTTAACGGCAGCCTTTTCGCTTTCAAGCGAGGATAAGAAGACACTTGCTCCTGATCCACTGCTTTAATGCGGAATAAACACAAGGCTACAGATTCTATTTCAATTGTCCCCTTCGACAATAGCATCACAAAACAGAAAACGAGAAGGAAAATTGCGCGCCCTGAATATTTGTTTGCAATTTACTAAATGCCCAGCAAACTAACGGCAACATCAATGTCGACATTCGTCTCGCCTCCGTACAGAAACCATGATGCCAATAAATCGTTCTCATAAGCCACGTGCACACATTTGTGGAAGCATTCATTCTTTGCACTCACCAAAATGGACTTCAATAACCGGCCTCCAGCGGTTTTTTTCTGGGTAAAATTTCGAACGTCTTTCGCCAGTCTAGTACAATTCATATAATCGCTTCATTTTTCGTTTCGACATTTTCTGTAATTTTTTTGTGCAACCGTGGTTACGTGTTACATGTTCTTACTGTTTATTTTGACGTGCAAACCTGACATACTGGTGCATATTCTTCTAATATTTCTGTCCTGGTTGGATGCATTCTTTTTCTGCCCTTGGTAAGTAGTTGTGCCAAGTCAGTTTTTTGTGTCTGCTTTAGTGGAAAGAAGCGCACGTTTCAAACATGTTTCACAAAGAATTGCTAATACCTTGTAATCTGTGTCCCTATCCTCCCTTTTCGCTTGGTCTTCTGAATGTGGAGACAGTCCTAAATGAATAAATACAGATAAATAAAGTCTGCTTCACCAAAGGCAGGTCGCACGATTTCCCTGTAGACAAAATGTGGCAACCATCATTGTCGCAGACGTTTGAAACACTTTAACCCAGAACTTATGCTTCATTTGAAAAGTTTCCTCCTTTCGCGCAAAGTATTCAGAACAAAACAAAACTCATTTAATCCGTGCTTGAAGCGATCGAAATATTTGAAGATTTGTTATCAGGAAACGACGTAGACAAAATTGTTCATATAGGATGAATCTCAAACAAGGTGTACGTAGCGACTTGTTATGCGGATGGAACTGATGGTGCAAAACAGATTAACGCTCGCTTCGAAAGAGTATAAGGGCGAGGGGGAATCTCAACGAGTTATAGAGGTGGTGCCTCTGCTGTGATTCTCACGCACTTTTATTGGGCTGGTCAGTTACGTAATTTTTCATTTGAGATTCTCTTTGGCAGCAAACTTCGAGGTCACATTATTCTCGTAAAACACACTGTATTTCACTCAGAGAGCTACTAACACCACTAAAAAACGAAAACGGATGGAAAGAACACAGGATAGGTGAGAGGGGAATGTGACTACTGTCACATATACAAGATAAAGGAGATCAGAGTGCGGCGATAAAAGTGAGGAAATATTCCTCGAGAACCAGAATTCAAATGCGTAATCAAAGGAAGCTGCAAGTGCCTGCCAAAAATCACAAATTTGAGCTAAAAAATAGGTGTCACTGCAGGTTATAGAAACACGTGACCAGAAAGTCTGAAGTGTGCATGTACGGTACCGACGTCCGACGTTATATGAAATGCGCAAATTTGACAAAGTAATTGTGTTCCAGATTTTGCATGCAAACGGGCTTGCATATATAACCAAATGGGCACGATGCACAGTATATTATATGAGGGGTTGTAGGCAGCGCATTTATTGTGCGAACACGACCTGGAATTTGCGTATTACGTTTTACGAGCCGCAGCAGTAAAGCCTAAATGATACATAATTTCTGTCCACATCATGTATCATTTGGGCTTTACAACTGTGGCAACTGTACTGATGCATTTTTTTCTTCCGCTAAAATCAATACGCAAACACACTGACGAGGAGTAACGCTGGTACGGAGTCAGCCGTTCCGGGGAAACTCTGTTGATGCAAGGTCAGCTCCAAGTACACTGGTGACCTCCTTTCATATTCATGACACTGACTCGAAGAGAGGAGCACGGTTTCCGCTCACTATGAATGAGCAAAAGAAAAACAGGAAGAAAATTGACTCAAGAATGCATGAAAGAATCACATATAGTGTCGATGGGGCTGAGCAGAGTGAGGCAGACAGACGGCTACAGACAAGATCCGTTTCCTTTTGAGGGAACACTTGGGAGTATCCTTTGGCTACGACAAATTCGTTGTGTCGCCTAACCTAATGTACCTAAAATAAAAAATAAGGCTTATATATAGAATCTCTAGGAACGCTATTCCAGACAGGCTATAAGTTCTAATGAAACTTGAGAAACACGGGAGTGAAAGAAACGGAATTGTCAGCTACAGATGAAACAACTCTAAGTATTACTCTAAGGTTATTCCGCTGTCAGCCGCTGAAGCCAAGACACCTTTATAAAGCAGAGAGCTTCGCGGACGCCTGTACCATCCTACGGGTTGCGACTATTATCCCAGACACTCCTGCAAATAGTGCTCTTGGTTATGCGTGGTCTTCCTCCGGATTAGTATGTCAATTTGGAATATGATAGTGAAGCTCTGGTTTGCTCTTCCAATATTCTCCACTCCTTATATTCTGCGCTCTTCGTAATCATCGTACGTGGCAATCTACGTTTAACTTTAGTATGTTTTTAGCAATCAGAAAGTTTCCAAAATACTATTTAAGCACACATGGATTTCGGGGGAACATTGCAAGAACGCTCAGTGGCATAACTCGGCTCGAACGATCACTGCGGGTTGAACTCTAAGAGTCAAGACTTTCTTGTCATTGAGAAATAAGTGGTACTACAGAGAAGCACACGTGGTGTACAGAGCAGTGTGCTTGTAGTTCCTTTGCGCTTAACAAAGCAGCACAAATTTTCGTCCTGTGCATATACTATCTCTGTACGTGGCTGAAATGTAGAAGGAATGCCATGCTTTCGGTGAAGTTTAGGTGACGTGCGATTTTGCTTTGCTCAACGCGCAAAAACGACTGCACCTACGTGTCCGTAAAATACATAAATACGAAACTGATGAGCTGAATTCATTTATAAAAGGATTAAGAATGTTTGAAACAAACCGGAAAACAAAACTCGTAGTACAAATGCAAAGCTTTGTGCAAGAACATGCGTTTTTGTAAATACTGCCTAATATCAAACGATGCACAGCAATGTATGTTGAAGCCATTCGTTGCAGGTAAAACAACTAGGTAGGTGTATGGAAGCGCTAACATACATTGTGTATGAGTAGGGGTGTGCGAACAATACTTACTCATAATAGAATACGAATTATTTTGGCTAACACTGAACCTAAACCAATGGAATAGTGAAAGAACTGAATTGCATAAAAATGGGATGCATTCATGATTATTCGCGAAAATAATTATTATTCGTACAACGAATAATATTGCTCAACAGCGTAGTATTTTCGGGTAGCCCTGCGGTTGAACGCTGTAACTAATAGAGTTATAGCCGTGGCAGTCAAAAGATGAAACACTGATAAGGTGCTGCGAAAGAAAATGCCAGAAGCGGGGTCAATCCCGGCCGTGGCAGTGGAATTTCGATGGAGGCGAAATGCTAGAGGCCCAGTACTGTGCGATGTAGGCGCACGTAAAGACCGGCGTACCTTATAGCCTGAGTGGCTGAGGGACATTAAACCCCCATAAACCAACCAGCAGAGAGATTTAGCATACACGAGGCGTATTAGCGGAGACGTATAGAGTGGGCGCGGCGGCACGGCAGAGGCAATGCGTATAAACCTACGACTGTTGCTTCTCGAGCAGGTGCTGCTGGTATGTGTCCGGAGCCAAGAAACATGGAACAAGTGCCTCGTTGACCCGGCTTCAAACGCAATCAACGCATCATCACGGATCATCGACACTATCGCACATGGCCACCACGTGGGATCAAGCGAAACCTTGGCTGGGCTTATAAACATCGACCCACCGGCAGCCAGCTTCACTGGGCGCGGCGGCACGGCAGAGGCAATGCGTATAAACCTACGACTGTTGCTTCTCGAGCAGGTGCTGCTGGTATGTGTCCGGAGCCAAGAAACATGGAACAAGTGCCTCGTTGACCCGGCTTCAAACGCAATCAACGCATCATCACGGATCATCGACACTATCGCACATGGCCACCACGTGGGATCAAGCGAAACCTCGGCTGGGCTTATAAACATCGACCCACCGGCAGCCAGCTGCAGTGGGCGCGGCGGCACGGCAGAGGCAATGCGTATAAACCTACGACTGTTGCTTCTCGAGCAGGTTGGTTATTACTGCTATTATTGTTATGGCTACAAGAATGACAATCGTTTTGTAGTAGTGCTGCCGTGCCCCAAAGTGATTTTTGCTGCTTTTGCATCAATGTGTCTCTTGTTGTCTGGAGATGTGGAGCTGAATCGTGGCCCTGATACCAAGGCAATTTTGAAAGAGTTATGTGATGGCCAAAAGGCAATTCAGGCCAAACTAGTCGATTTGGGCAAACGACTTCTAGAGGTTGAAAACAGCTTAAAGGCTGTCAAAGACCAAGCTCGTTGTATTGAACAGCTGACAAAGACAGTGAATTACCTTGATGACACCGTCCAGAAACAAAATGCAAAAATAATTGCTTTAGAAGATAGAATCAGAAGAAATAATCTAATGGTGTTTGGAATTAAAGAAAGCGATGAAGAAACTATTGAGGAGCTCAAAAGCAAAGTTATTGCAGATGTCGTTTTAGATAAATTAGGCGCCGCAGTGGAAACTGTGGAAAGAATCCACAGAATCGGAGGGGAACAAACGAAGAAGCCCCGACCGGTTATTCTAAAGCTGTACGACTATCGGGAAAAGCAAGAGCTCTACAGGAACTGTAAGAAACTAAATGGAACTGGTATTTCCATTGGCGACAACTTTTGCAAAGAAACACAACATAAACGCAGACAGCTGTGGGATTCTGCCAAGAAAGATCGAGACGAAGGACAAAAAGTGCGACTTGAATATGATAAACTGGTTATAAACGGCGAGGTTTTCTTCTGGGATGAGTGCAATGAGTGCCGAGTTTAAATTCGTGGTACCAGAAAACGTCCACCTGTGCGGGAACAGGAATGAATTCAGGCAAACCAGCAATTAACGTCCTTTCGACTAATAAATCTGAACGCTAGGAGCCTGGTCAATAAAACTGGTGATTTAGAGTACTTATTAGTCAATTATGATCCACACGTAGTTACCGTTAGTGAAACCTGGTTACGCCCGGAAATAGCAGATAGCGAGCTGGTACCTCCAGGCTACAGCATAGTTCGTAACGACCGGGAAACTCGAGGCGGGGGCGTCGCAATAATCATAAAAGAAGGCATTCAATTCACACCCGTCCACGGTATCCCAGATCACGAAAGTGTTTGGTGCCAGATAAATTTAGATAAAACTTCTTATCTTGTAGCAGCGCTCTATAGGCCTCCAAATGCACCAGCTTCGTACATAGAAAAATTGCAGTGTTACCTACAACACGTGAAGCCGAGAAAGCATAAGCTGATCCTTTCCGGAGATTTTAATCTAGCAGGCATTGACTGGAATACTTTGACAAATAACTCAAGAGAAACCGAAAGCAGTGACTTGCTCCTGGATATTGCCTTTAACAACGACTTAAAACAGGTGGTGACTGAGAATACACGTGTAGCAGGCAATGTTAAATCAACGTTGGACTTGGTGTTCCTAGACGGGCAGATCGACAACTATGAAGTAAATGTCGATGAAGGTGTGTCCGATCACAAACTTGTTTTTATACAGATAAATGCGCTGCCTGGATTTGAAAGGCTAAAAGAGAGAGTCGTTCATGTACCTGATTTTGATAAAGCGGATGATACCAGTATTATCGACCACCTATCTTTTTCCTTGGACAGTTTTAAAGAAGAAGGTGACGTCAATACCATGTGGTTAAGATTCAAGGACATAGTTTTCCACTGTGTTAGCTCATACATTCCAACAAAACGAAAGAAAAGAAACAAACATAATCCGTGGATTTCGCGTTATATCATCCATTTAAAACGAATAATTAATCGACAAAGAAAGAAAGTGTCAAAAAATTATAGCTTAATCTCTCACTTATCAAGCCTTTTACGAAAAATGCTGAGAGAAGCCAAAACAAAGTATTATGATGTGACATTAACTAATTACATGAAATCTTCTCCCCATCGATTTTGGCGTCACTTGTCCCAGCGGGATAACAACTCATATAGCATTGTTATCGGCGATCAGGTGATTACTGATTCTTCTGTGATTGCGACCGCTCATAATAAGTTTTTTCAGTCTGTGTTTACCACCCCAGCAACAAACACTGTGTCATCGAATTTGCCGTCTGAAATACAAGAATCAACAATGCCCGATATTGAGCTCACTTATGAAGGCGTGTTATCTCTTGTACTAAATATAAACGTAAAAAAGTCTGTTGGACCGGACAGCATACCAAACACCTTTTTACGCAGGTATGCGGAATGGGTAACCCATTATCTGATTATTATATTCAAAACCTCACTCGAACAGAAACAGATCCCAAATGACTGGCTTACCGCTAAAGTGATCCCAGTACACAAAACTGGGAACCGGCAGACAGTTGAAAATTACAGGCCAATCTCTTTAACTTGCGTTTGTTGCAAACTTCAAGAGCACATAATATCAAAGGCAATCTATACACATCTTGGTTTGGTTTATGGGGTTTAACGTCCCAAAGCGACTAAGGCTATGAGAGACGCCGTAGTGGAGGGCTCCGGAAATTTCGACCACCTGGGGTACTTTAACGTGCACTGACATCGCACAGTACACGGGCCTCGAATTTCTCCTCCAGAGAAATTCAGCCGCCGCGGCCGGGATCGAACCCGCGTCTTTCGGGCCAGCAGCCGAGCACCATAGCCACTGAGCCACCGCGGCGGGTTATACACATCTTGAATCAACAAAAGCTTTTTTTTCAAATCAGCATGGTTTTCGGCAACAGTTGTCTACTGTAACACAACTAGTAGAGACCGTTAATGACTTCGCGAAGGCTCTGAACGACAAGCAACAAATCGATGCAATATGCCTTGACCTTTCGAAGGCTTTTGACAGGGTCCAACATAGTGATTTAATTAACAAATTACTATTAATCGGTATTAATCATAAAATCGTGCACTGGATATCAGCTTATCTAAGCGGAAGAACTCAATTTGTCGAAATCAATGGTAGTAAATCAGAATTATTAAACGTAACCTCCGGTGTACCTCAGGGGTCCGTCTTGGGTCCCGTTTTATTCTTAATCTATATTAACGACATTGCTTCCCATATTGATAAAGATGTAACAGTGAGACTTCGCAGACGACTGCCTGCTCTACTGTTGTATAAATAATACAGATAATCAAAAAGCGCTTAATGATGCTCTCGCAGCTTTCGAAAAATGGTGCCAATGCTGGAAAATGAAAATCAACGAAGAGAAAACAGTAGTTTTACGCGTCACGAACAGGACAAAACATGTCCATGAGTACTGTTATACGCTAGGATCTACCGCACTTACCACAGTGGAAACACTTAAATACCTGGGAGTCCTCATTTCTAGAGATCTAAGCTGGAAAAATCATGTACTAAAAATCTGTTCAGCCGCTGAAAAGAAACTCTGGTTTTTGCGCCGAAGATTGAAACTGGCCTCACAGTCTGCCAAGCTAGCTGCCTATTTAACTTATGTACGACCAAGATTAGAATATGCCTGCATTATATGGGATCCTGTAGAAAGTGGCTTGATAAAAAAACTTGAAAGTGTGCAAAGAAGAGCAGCTCGATTCATACTGTCCAGATATGCACGTACTGATTCTGTAACAGAGATGTTGTGTGTTCTCAATTTACCACCTCTAGCCGAACGTCGCCGAGTAACCAGACTAAAATTTTTATTTCAGCTCTCAAGAAATTCCTTCAATATCAATAGCTCCCATTACTTGGTCCCAAAACAACTTACACACCTCAGAGCAAGCAATGAATACTGTTACCAAACCCCGAACCCACTCATTAATGTGTATGCTAATTCTTATTTTCCGCAGACGACAGCAGAATGGAATAATTTACCAGCATCTCTCTTACAGTCCAGTACATTAACAACTTTCGAAAAAGCTATCTCAACTTCGCACTAAAAAGTTTTTTTTTCTTCTTTTTTGTGTGTGTGTGTGTCATACGCCTAATCAACTCACCTAAGGTGAAGGCCGAAAATGTAGAAATTTTTGTTGTTATTTTTTCCTTTTCTGTGTGAAATAACTGTTTTTCAAGTTAATATTTATTAACATTGCTTCTGTATAAAAAGTGAAACATTACGCGGTAAGAAATGATTGTATAGATGAAGATTCACTTTGTATTTTTGTATAATCGTCGAAACCTTTTTGCTTTCCAAATGTCACGCCCCACCACTGTAACGGCCTCACGGCCAACAGTATTTTCAAATAAATAAATAAATAAATCTATACCGGTTTACCGGACGCCGGCAGCGCATGCTCAATGGCAAGGGTGCGGCCAGGTGAGGCCACTGCGCATGCGCAGCCGGCGTCCGGTAAACAGGTATACGTCTACCTCGCTACGTCTCCGCCACGCTAAATCTCTCTAATGCCGCCGTTTTAACCGCACGCAGCACTGTCGTGCGCAGAGGAAAATTACCAATTCATAGAGATGACGACGAGGAATATTCAGGGTGACATCTGAGTCGATGAGAAGAACGAGAGGAGCCTGCGAACCATGCAGTTGGAAATCGGCCTGTGTCTGCTAAACTTACCTGGGCGCTCCAGCGTCGCACAGTTATGGGGGCCAGGCACATGCATTTTGAAGGCAGACGCATGAAATGGATCCCGAGCTGTAGCTAAACCCCCTCTCCTGCCCCGACCGATCGCGACCGCATGCTGTGTGGCGTCGGAGCGGCCGCTCTTTTTGACGATGTCCTCGAAGAAAACTACGCCGTGCATTATTCTGTCATCCTGCCGGATATTCAAAAAATCTCTGCCTCTCCCGTAACCGAGAGTAGAGTAAGCATGAAATGTTTACGGGCCTAATGTCATCTCGGTGGACACCCGAACCGCACCGTACAGGAAGGGAGGAACGCCACCACCCGTTCAGCGCGATGCCTTGCCATTTGGTTTTTTGAGGAAAGGAAATGGCGCAGTAATTCTCTGCCATCTCGGTGGACACCCGAACCGCACCGTAAAGCAAGGGAGGAACGCCACCACCCGTTCGGCGCGATGCCTTGCCCTTTGAACGCAGCGCTTCTCCCCCGGGCCCCTGTGCACCTGCGCAGCTTTGCTTCGATGCGCGAAGCCCCTAAGAGATCACGTACGACAACGAAGTGTACGAGGCATTTATGTGCTTTTTGCAGGCGTTATTAGAAATCGGAAATTATAATTCCGTGCATTATCAAACGCACAGCGCGACTGATATCTTGATAAACATTGAGAAGGCACTGGCAGCAGTTATTTTTTGTGACTCGTTTGGAGACCAACCGTTGCTTGCATGCCGGTCGCGTAGGAGGGCTTAGAGAGTCTCGTTAAATCTTGTTAAGTCTCGTACGGTGCCCGGATGTTCTCGTTTCAGAGCCCGGATGACTGGAATTCAGTGCCCGGATGACTCGATTTCAGTGCCCGGATGACTCGATTTCAGTGCCCGGATGACTCGATTTCAGTGCCCGGATGACTCGATTTCAGTGCCCGGATGACTCGATTTCAGTGCCCGGATGACTCGATTTCAGTGCCCGGATGAGTGGATTTCAGTGCCCGGATGATGGCTCTCGGTCTCAGCGTGACGTCACCACACTGCCGACAACGGGGGCTAAAAGCATTTCATGCTTAAAACTTAATTCGTTTGGAGGAATTTTTTACGTCCGTAATTCGATTCGTTCCACCAGTCGAGCAGTAAGATATTCAATGTGCTGTTCGTAATTTACGAATATTCGTCCATTCTATATATGAGTAATTTCTCGCTACCACTGTCGTCTCTTCTCGTCCTTAAGTTCTGCACTACACTAAAACACTCCTCAACACGGTGTGTAGATTTGCTGTTATATTTTTGCATGATATATACTGTGTCTTCTACTCTGGCCAAAAAAATAAAAAATACCGCAACAGCTAGGCATCGTCGTGCTTTGCTTTTAGTTATTTCGTTTATTGCTGTGTTTGGATTTCGAGCTGAAGCTTTACAAGCTTCAATGAACGAAATTCCGTCTTCGACCGAGAGATACTCCGAAAAGGATGGCGTCGCAACAGCTCTCGCTGTTGCCAGTTGCGACGCTGTTCATTTTCTCCTCGCCGTGTTAATTCCAGACTTCGTATTCCATCGCTGCCATTCCTTCCTTCCAAATTTTGTTACATTGATCGTTGGTCTGCTCTCAGCAGGAATAGATTGTGCACTTTATCGCATGAAAGCAAGAGAATGTCATGGAGTTTTTAAACATTTGCGCTTCCCAGCAGAAAGGCTTTATTTCGAGCTCACAAAACGTGCCAGATTTGATATACAGGATCTGGTAGGCAACGCAATCAACCGACAAGTCGATTAAACCTTGTCGTGATACCAGTACTGATGACGTAGAACGAGGATGGTTGCGCAACTGAGACACAATAAGAGACAGGTGTTTCGCAAACCTAAAGCTCAAGCGCATGCAGAATCCTTGAAAGTATATTTAGCACAGGCAGGAAAGGTGCCTAGCGCTGTAGTGCAGACTAAATGCAAAAAAAGACGACCAAATGAAAGCCGCGCTAGGGTGACGAAGAGAAAACCAATTTCCTTTTATGCATGCGATAACTTGTCTTGATCGTCGTTCTGGAGCCTTGCAGTGGGGCTTCCCTTATTCTCTTTCGCTGCCTCTTTCACCTCTTTTCTCAGGGCGCGGTTGAGGCAACCACAGAGAAATGAGACAGTTACTATGCCTTTTCCCTTCCTCAAAATCAATTTTCATTTTATTTACATAGTTCTTTAAGAAGGTTTAAGGAGGCGGCGCGGCCTGAAGACCCGGCGCAGGCGCAGGACGCATAGAAAGACGACTGCAGTGTCGAGGCACAGACTGTACTCCATGTAAATGGAAAAATTATGCATCGATGTCACACCGCAGCGGCGTCAAAGCCGTTTCACAGTTTTTCTTGGACTTTGATAGGAGTTGCGATTTCTACGACAGTTCGTGCTTCCGCAAAGGCCCCACAGTATTGCCGTCAGCATGCCGCACTGCTCTTTAAGAGGTATTTAAACTGTGCGCCTCAGTGCGTATTGCACAAAACGTTCGCACATATTCATTACACACTGGGAGTGGGCGTGGAAGCACCGCAGCAGCAATGGCCTCACGCTGGCCTCTGTTCCTTGTGCAGTTTCTCGGCGCTTTCTTGGACCCCTGCCGGTATGGCCCTTCATCGGCTCCGGCCTGCGGGAGCGTCGTCGCAGACCCGTCCTTGGTTATGTTTCCCAACAATCCTGACGCGCTAGCCTTCAACTCTTCGTTGCCAAGTTGCGTCGTCTGCTTGAATCAAGTGGTTGCGCTGGGAGACTTCGCTGCAAACAAGGCATCCGGAGGAACATCGACAACGACAAGTGCGGCGCTGACGTCGGCAACAAAACCGAGCAACCCGAGCATCGTTGTCAGTGGGCGTGGAAGCACCGCAGCAGCAATGGCCTCACGCTGGCCTCTGTTCCTTGTGAAGTTTCTCGGCGCTTTCTTGGACCCCTGCCGGTATGGCCCTTCATCGGCTCCGGCCTGCGGGAGCGTCGTCGCAGACCCGTCCTTGGTTATGTTTCCCAACAATCCTGACGCGCTAGCCTTCAACTCTTCGTTGCCAAGTTGCGTCGTCTGCTTGAATCAAGTGGTTGCGCTGGGAGACTTCGCTGCAAACAAGAGGAACATCGACAACGACAAGTGCGGCGCTGACGTCGGCAACAAAACCGAGCAACCCGAGCATCGTTGTCAGTGGGCGTGGAAGCACCGCAGCAGCAATGGCCTCACGCTGGCCTCTGTTCCTTGTGCAGGTCAGTCAACTTCCTTATGAATGTTTTAAATCTGATGACCGGTGTTTAGTTGTGCTTCCACGCCCAGAAGCAGTGCTGCAACCCTTCAGTGTTCTTCTTTTGTTGATATGTGGTGATATAGAAAGTAACCCTGGTCCTGGAAATGCTTCGCTCCCGGAAATTTCGAAAATCCTGGATGACATACGTCACAGGTCCATTCGCATAGAAGCAGCCCAGGCTACAATGTCTGACGACTTATCCGAGTTGAAGCGAGACCAACAGGCGGCAACACGCGATATTGCCGATATCAGAAAGCGTCTCGAAGCTGTAGAAAACGTAGCGACTGGTTTTGAAAACTTGCAACGGGATCTTTGCGATACACGTAAAGCACTTGAACTTGTGCAAAAGGAAACACATGCTTTGCGTGCTCGTTTAGATGATAGCGAGGACCGCTCACGGCGTGACAACCTTATCTTTTATGGATTTGATGATAGCTCTACCGAGACTAACGAGCAATGTGAAGAAAAAGTTCTTAACCTAATTGCTGAAACATTAGAACTCTCTTTAACGAGTGACTGCATTGCTCGTGCGCACAGAATCGGTAGATTCGACGAGAACAAAACCAGGCCCGTGATAGTAAAATTCGCCGCGCATAAAACCAAGATGCAGGTGCACTCAAAGCGATCGATGCTGAAGGAAAAGGAAGTATCTATGAGTGAAGATTTTTCTGCGGCGACACGTAAGGCGAGAAAGCGGCTAATTGACTATGCGAAAGAGTTTGATTTAAAAGTCAATTTAAGGCACAACAAACTAATTGCCAATGGCAAATGCTATGGATATAATGCGGAAACTGACCTAGTGTTTGAAATTGGACCTGCTCTAAACAGTGAACCCATTCAGTCTCCGCTCTCCCTTCGCTCTGGTCGAACTCTAGCTGGTACTGGAACGTAGGGGCCCGCCAGGGGTGGTGGTACTGCCATTGAGAACATTGGTCTGAGTGTGGTTTTTACTAACATAAGAAGTCTTTTGCCCAAAAGAGATGACTTGAGTGCATTGATAAACGATTGTAGCGCTGATATTATTGCCTTAACAGAGACATGGCTGTCTGATAACGTGCCCAACAGTGAACTATTTTTTTGTGAAAAAAATTACAACATATTTCGATGTGACAGATATGAAAGGCAAGGTGGTGGTGTTTTACTTGCTGTCAACGACCGAATTGAATGCTTTCGTGTTGCCGTAGTGACTAGTTTAGAAATTGTGTGGTGCTGTATAACTTTCCGTTTTAAGAAAATTGTTATTGGTGTCTGCTATCGACCACCGTCAAGCCCCATTAGTTTCTGTGAAGATTTACACGACTGCCTCAATACAATTTCTGTGCGCTTTCCGGATGTGAGCATTTTTCTTTTAGGAGATTTCAACTTCCCAGACATTGAGTGGAATCATGATAGTCCAGTCTTTCTTTCTTCGTGTTCCAATTCTAACCACTTCCTTCACATATGTTCCGATTTCAGATTATCGCAACTTATTGAGCTCCCCACACGTGTCACTGCCACTGCCTCATCCCTTCTTGATCTCATCCTCACATCATCTCCAGACATCGTGTCTTCTATCATTCATTTGCCTGGGTTAAGCGATCACATGATAATCAACTTCAACCTCTCTCTACCCCTATCCCGCTCACGTAAGCAGTTCAAGTACATCAGAGATTACAGCAAGGCTGACTTCCAGGCTATTAATAACAATATGTCTTTATTTTTAGATGAATTTTTGAGTGTTTATCTCGACCGTAGCGTACATCGTAACTGGGAGATCTTCAAATCTAAAGTTTCTGACCTCGTAAATAAATACATACCAATCAAAAAGGTATATAGCAACAGTGCTGCACCCTGGTACAACAGGTATCTTAATAGGCTTTCCAATAAGAAAAAAAGACGTTTCAGGACAGCTCGCTTCACACACTCTGCTGTCAGGTGGTCCGCGTATAAAGCCGCTGCAGTCGCTTATTCAAATACATTAAAATCAACCAAATTTACCTTCTTTAATCAGACTCTTCCAGCTATGCTAAGCAATGACCCGAAGCAGTTTTGGAACACAGTGAAAGGCAAAGGAAATACCACCATACAACTATTCACCCCGGATGGGGATCCAGTTCCTGACCACCTGTGCGCATCGCTTCTCAATAGCACTTTTATCGAAGCCTTCTCTAGCCCCACCGACACTTCCGTCCTACCTTCGCTCATAGAATATCACTTTCTACCAATGGATCCCATCGTGATCTCCCCAGAAGGAATTCGTGGCATTATTAACCAACTTAAAACGTCATCCTCTTGTGGTATCGATGGTCTCAGTACTAAATTCTTGAAAAATACCGTAGAATATTCTTCCATTATTCTACATTGTATTTTTTCGCAGTCTTTAAACCATCACACCCTTCCTAATGACTGGCTCACCGGCAAAGTAATCCCAGTGCACAAATCAGGGGAAACGCAAGATCCACGTAATTATCGTCCCATCTCACTTACTTCCGTTCCATATAAAGTTCTAGAGCACATCATATTTAGTCATCTTGTTAATTTCCTAGAATCAAACCAGTTCTTTACTCCGAAGCAGCATGGTTTTCGCAAATTCTTCTCGTGTGAAACGCAGTTAATGATTTTCACTAACGACTTGCATGTTTCTTTAGACTCTGGACTCATTACTGATTGCTTATTCTTAGATTTTTCAAAAGCCTTCGATAAAGTCAGTCATTCTCTTTTACTTTTAAAACTGAGCCAACTTAACATTGACCCTAATGTACTCAATTGGATTCGTGCCTTTCTTAGTAACCGTACTCAGTTCGTCTTCGCCAATAACCACGACTCATCACCAGTGCCAGTACATTCAGGTGTGCCCCAGGGGTCGGTTCTTGGCCCGTTATTATTTCTAATATACATCAATGACTTACCTTTAAAGATTTCATCTAACATGTGCTTGTTTGCTGACGACTGCGTGATTTACAGAGTAATTAATAACACTGATGATATTATTCAGCTACAGACAGACTTAAATAAAACTTATGACTGGTGTCAGTCGTGGAAAATGGAATTAAACATATCTAAATGCAAATGCATGCGCGTAACCCGTAACCAGCAAACGAGCCCAGATTATTTTATTAACGACACTCAGCTGAATCCAGTCTCGTCTTACAAGTATCTTGGCGTTAATGTTTGTTCTAACCTTTCTTGGAAAGCTCATATCAGGTTCATTACTTCAAAGGCTAACCGCATGCTAGGGTACGTCCGCAGGAATTTTTCATCCTCTCCACCTTCATTGAAAATGCTCTTATATACTACACTCATTCGTCCGAAACTAGAGTACGCATGTTCAATTTGGGATCCTGACACCATCACATTAACAAATGAACTCGAGGCCGTGCAGAATCGAAGCGTCCGTTTCATCGTTGGAAACTACCATCGCACTGCCAGTGTAACAAAAATGAAATCTAATCTTAAACTCCCCTTACTCTCCACTCGCCGTAAGCTATCACGCATTTGCCTCTTCCATAAAATTTACTATCACAATCCTTGCCTGAAAGCCATCTGTGTAAAGGCACCATCTTTCATCTCGCCTCGCATAGACCACAATCAAAAAGTAGCTGTTCCACACTGCCGCACAGTGACCTGCTCTAATTCCTTCCTCCCTAAAACATGTCGTGACTGGAATAATCTTTCACCCACAGCCACCTGTGTTAGCGACACTGCGCGTTTTAAAAGCAAATTACTCGCACTGTTAGAATCAGACCAATTGTGATATGTTGTTTACTCATATATAGACTACATAAGGTTTCTTTTTTTGTAATCTTTTTATTTATTTCTTTTTACTCCTGTACTTTTGTTCTCAATGTTTTCGTCCTATGTCTCTAGGATCTTCCAATATTGTTCGTATATATAGCCCTGTTTTTGATCTATGTATTGTTTTCTTCACTGTCCCACCCCCTCTGTAATGCGAAAGCCCTGAGGGTAAAATAAATGAATTGAAATGAAATGAAATGAAATGTTGTAATCTGGATGATTATTCTTGTATAAAGACACTGCATTTATTGGTTTTTCATAAACAGGGGTTATATTTTCGCTACTCATTTTCCCTACCAATACCATCTGTTAAGCTTTGATGATTACTGCTCGTGTTTTGAGAGAGTTAAGATCTGAGCGAAGGAAAATCTCAGACGTGGACATACAGGGTCTGTTCTGAAAGTAGTAAGACTGGTTTTTTCCTGGGCGAACGGGAGGACGAGAGGTGGTCTGCGCGTGCGGGATCGTTGAAGGGGGATATTGGGAATGCTGGGGAAAATCGGGAGTCGGATCTCGGCCGTTGAAGAGAGGAGGTCGCTTGTACTGTGAACCCCTGTCGAAACGTCTCGTCACGCAGAATCGTCGAGCGTTTACTGGATCAACGATACGCGATCAAATTTTGAGTAAATCTTGGTAAAACGGGCAAAGAGACTAACAACATGATTAAGGAGGCCTACAGTGACGCTTCCATGGGTAGATCAGGTATTTTGTGAGTGGCACAAGCTTTTCCGAGAAGGTAAGGAAAGAGTGGAAGAAGACGACCGCTCCAGACGCCCTTCGACCTGCAAGACCAACGAAAATGTGTAGCGAGTGAAACATTTACTTATCAGTGATCGTAGAATGAGTATCAGAATGATTGCTGATGACTTGAGCGTTCCTCAAACCCAAGTTTTTGAGATCGTGACAGAAAACTTATCCATGAGGAAAGCGTGCGCTAAGTTAGTGCCGGAAGTGTTGACAGAGGAGGAAAAGGCCAACCGGTAGGACCTTCTTCATCATGTGAATGAGCACTCCGATTTTTTGCCCAGCACAAGGCAGCAACGCTGCCTCAGACCCCCTACAGCCTCGACTTGGCCCCGCCAGACTTTTTTCGATTCCCGAGAATAAAATCGACGCTCAAGGGGGAACATCACGGATCGGCAGAGGTGGTTGAACAGGCCGTGACGAGGGAGCTAAACAGCATTCCGGTCCAGGCGTTCCTGGAGGCGTACGAAAACTGTAAAACTCATTAGCAGCAGCGTGCAGGTGCGGAAGGGTGCTGCCTTGAAAAATTGTAATCGTGTGTACTATTCTCTTTAATAAATTTTGTTCAAAAAATTGAGTCCTGCTACATTCAGAACAGATCATGTATGTGTTTTCTTATTTGTATCCCTAGTGAACGTTCTTCTCTGCGTCGCTTCAGTTCTTTCAAATCTTTTGTTAGGACCTGCGTCAAAATACAATTAATAGCTTGTGCTCATTCAGTCATAAGATGCACGGCTCACATTAAGGGTTGTTTCCCAATCCTCAAAACATCTTTTCCCCGTATCGAAACACTAGAGAAAAAATTGGGTTCCGAATTTCGCCGTGGATTGCGTTATTGCTGTAATTTTTCGCTAGCCTTGTCGTCTCTAATTGAATTCTATGGTTTGAATCTGAATATAGTCGTAAATGCGCTAGTTTAAGCAACGCATTCATCAAGAACGATAATAAAAAAATCTTTGCTGCTAACGGCGCCAAGATGGAGTCATGCTTTTTTTTTTCGGAATGAACATGACAACTTCCCGAAAAAGAAACAGCACCGCTTCCTCAAACGTTGAATAGCGTTTTTATGCATGGCTGTTTATTTCACCACTACAGTGTTGGTCCACTTCCGTAGACCGGCAAGGTTGGCTTGAATTAAGGCTACTGCAAAAGTATTCACGGCGGAAACTTGCTTTCACTCCTTCCTCACCGCTGGAAAAAAAGCAATTACAGCATGGTGTATATAGAATTTTTTCACCGATTATTTCACAAAGTTTTTTTTATGTTGCAGCGAATCATAGCCTAGATAACAAAATTCTGTTTCGGTGCTGCAAAAAAAACAAAAAACTTTGACAGGGAAAATCAGCGAGACTCGCACATCAGGTGACAAAAATTTTAAACGTATCCAATAAAAAAATAGGAGAATGAAAAATTGAAAAAATTTTTTGTTCGTTTGCATAGAAAAAATGAGTATTGAGAATTGCAGAACACCTAATGGTAAACTTACCAGCGACCAAAAATGAGGAAGTTGTTGTAGCCCAGCGCTGTAATCTACTCCACAGTGCTCTGCCAAGGTAGACCACTGGCCGTCCTGTCCATGACTGTTCTCGCTGCACTGCTGGTAGCCGGAACAGTTCAGAACATACCCGGTATCTTAGCAAAGGCCCCGAATGCGGTGAATGTCTTCGGTAACAGCGCAAAGGAAGCTTTGCTGCCCTGCGTGGGGGGGGGGGGGAGGGGGCGGGCGGGGGGGAATAGGGGAGTATAATAATGGAAGAAGGGTGCTCGAAAAGAGTGCACTCATTAAAGAGGCCAGTAACGCTATAGTTCACTGCTTGATGGCCTCTTTGTATGGGACCGAAGTCTGGAGAAATCTATACGCTGCCTGGATTGTTCGCAATTGAACATTTTGCTCTATTGTTCAAATTCCATGATTTCCATGGGTGCAGTAAGGGAAGTGTTGACTTAAATTTTTCCCCTTTACTAACTATGCGCGCCGCAGCTTATGACTTGAGGATCTTTTTATCTGTGCAGTTTTTTCCTCTGCGTGCTTTAACATTAAGGGGCTCACTACTTCCCTAATCATCGGCGCGTATGCAGCTCTCGACGAGCATACGTCATATTAACCAACTGCGTGCGAACAGCTCCAGCCGAGCACCGCACAACTGCTCATGTCCGCCATGTTCTTTGCCGGCAGCACAATGAGCATCAGCATCAACTCGGCGGGGGCTAGATAACGGCCCCAAGCAGACAGGTAATCGGCGCAATACTGGAAATCTATTGGTAAAGGCTTGTCCTACAGAGAACCAGTGCGAAACCATTCCTTTCCAGCATCGGGATGATTGCGTGCGGTGCTTGGGGCCGACCGAGCAGCGCACTGCGGCAGACAATTTTAGGAGCGCTGCCCGTCAACTTCTTCGGCCAAGCGGCGTGGTCTAGCCGCAGGCGAGACGCTCAGTGGCCGCGTTCTGAGGCAGCGGCCCCCTTCCCGGCACCGAGCGGTGCCTGGCGTGAGCGCCTGCAACGCAGCAGCCCCGTCATTTGTTTAGCGTTTAGCTTCAAGTATCCCCGCGCAAGCTATTTGAGTGCATAGCGTGCTGGCATTGTTCATATCTTGCGTCAGCCTTCGGGTAATAATTATTCGTTACAGTGCGGCTGTGTAGATGCGGCTATGTCGTCAGCAGCGTGCCTTGTTCCGTGTACAGAACAGCGTATTCGTTGGAACCGCCACAATGCGTCCCTTTGTTGTAGCGTTGTGGAGTTCAGACGCTATTGTGTTGCATCAGTGTAGTGCGCTGAAATTTGCTTGTACTCTGGTTCGGGTGTTTTGGATTTATTATACGTTTGATGTTCTGCGTTAGCCGGTATTAAACGGTGTTGTGCCGGTGGCCTGCGGTGTGTTATACGTAGCGTATGCCATCTGTTCGAGCAAGTTTTAAAGAGGGAGGTTCAGTCAGTATATAAACAGTCAAAGTATTTATATCTCGCATAAGTCACCATCCTTCATTTCTCGCCCCCTGTGATCCATTGGACAAGGTCGGGCGAGGACGTAAAACAGAACAAAATCATATAGCTTCTCTGGAAAACCAACTTTTCAGGCGCTCCCATTAAGATGACGATCAGACGCGCTGTGTACGCGCGTGGTTGCTCCTGACAAAAAGTAATGAGCATGCAACGTCATTTTGTTCAAAAAATGAAAGAAATAACAAATATCTGAGTTCAATTCATGCAAGGAGTTGGTATCGAGCTGACCGAGGCTGTCTTTTGCCACCGTAGGGACGCAAATCGCGTTCTTATTTGAAAAGCAATCAACAAAATTTGATGCAAGCGGTCTGGATGCAGCTGCGGTCTGCCTGCTATGTACGCTGATGATGGGTTCTCTTCGCAGGAGCTAACTTTTGACTTGTATGCCTTCGCATGAGGCACTATAAGTTATTTTTCGCGCTAATTCAATAAAGAAGAAAGGTTCGAGGGGCAGTAACAGAGGGCTATCATAAACAGCTATAATGTCAGACGCGGTGCATTCCATCACACTTGCGCCCCGACGAAGTTTTCATCGCTTTCAATGTTTATGCCCCTTACGACCCACTCTCCTTCTTAAGGTCCGGAAGTTAGCGTGCATTTAAAAAGACTATTAAATCGCTTTCCTACACGGCTCGTTTCATTTATTGACGATGAAGGTTTCATTTCAATGGCAATAGGCGAGCTTGGCCAAACAGCGTTATTCTCTACATGCATTTCTCTGCACAAGCTGGAGTAGAGCACGTTTTAAAAATCATTGTGATTATTTCAATTCTGTTGCGCTTACGAAGACAAAGTTTGGCAACATGTGGCTCTAGCCAGAAAGAATAAAAAGAATGAATATTTCTTGCACCATTTGTTCTGGTTGTAACTGCCAATAAATATTACACTTCAAGTTCGGTGCGTTCAGAAGAGGGAGGAGCTGTGTTGGTGCTGCCGGGTTTCTCCTTCGAAGCTCGGTGCTTTGAAGCTAGCTCGTTAGGTTAGACCAAACACCAATGGCCGGAAACAGGCCTCCTACACTACCCTGTCGATCCCTGCACCGCACCGCCCCGTTAGCAGCCACCGCGCTGTAATCAGCCAGGTAGCTCCCCGGGATCCAAGCGCTAGTACGCGAGCCTGCATATCGTGCCGCACGCTACCCACGCCAGCCGCAGCGGCCAGAAGGCGACGCGAACTTTTTTTTTTTTTGCTTTATTTATCGCAGACGTTTTTGTGTTTTCCGCAGCTTGTTCTGCTCGCCTTGTGAGAAAACATCTGTGTTGGATGTGCGCAGTCGCTGTCTGCTCTGTCTGAGGTGCCTGGATGCACCTGGTCTCCTTCACTCCGTCACAATTAGGCTAGCCTCCCAGGATTCTGCCGGAGGAGGAGAGACCAGCAGACCCGTGCGTACGCACTCAGTGTTGATGAGCTATGGAGAAGCTTGGGCAGCTGGTAATACCAGGAATGCATCTAGTACTGTCCGGCGCTGAACTGAGGCACTGGTCCGATAGAAAACAATTTGAAATCGTTTTTTTTTTGTAAAAGGAAAGCGGTGCAGTAACAGCCACTCTTTTTAGTAGACACCTCAACCGAACCGTGCTCTAAGAGATGACGGAGAAAGAGAGAAAGAGGCGCTGTGGTAGATGGCTCTGGAATAAATTTGATCACCTTGGCATCTCAATGTTCACTGACATCCGACACCACAGGGGCGCATTTCTTTCTTCGCCTCCATCGAAACTTCACCGCCGCGGTCGGGTCGGTGAAAACGGGTGGCACAAAGGGCGGCTGTAACAGAAGCTTGCCGTGAGACAATAGCAACAGGCAGAATTGGGACGCGCACTAGATGAAAAACTGCGACGCAGAAGTGATGGTCAGTTCCTTTCATTTCTTTATAAAACGGTCCAGTACTGTAACAAAAAGAGCGCGGGGGGGGGGGGGGGGGGAAGAATGTGTTTATCTAAAATGGTAAAGGAAGTCATAGAGTTATCAGTGCACTTTATAACTTAATCCCGATTATAAACAAGGCTCAAGTGTGGCGAATTCAGGCTACAATATAGCTTAAATTGGGTGCGACGCACGAGCCAGCGCATGCTCCTTTAGTTTGTAAAGATCGGTCATTGTTAGAAGCGCCTCCATGGTAAAATTTTGAGAGCGTTAATGAATTGTCAACTGGCATACCAGTGGAAAGCTGAGGAAGAACAGAGCCAGTTTTGTCAACGCCGAGATTAAGTGATGTTTTGAAAAGTTCGTAGGGGAGTATAAAATCAAACAAATCTCTTCGGCAGAGAAAGCGAAGTGAATCTTGTACTTTGTCTCTATAAAATTATTTACCTCCTTAGAATTCTTTATAATGAAAGAATCACGGATTGTAAATTCTGGCACATATCTTGCAGGAACTGGCTTCCGTGCAGCTGCCAAGTTCCATTTACATTCTGTATAGTGAGAAAGATGGTTTATGGGGTTTGATGTTCCAAAGCGACTGAGGCTATGAGGGACGCCGTAGGAAGTGCTCCGGAAATTTCGACCACCTGGGGTTCTTTAAAGTGTACTGACATCGCACAGTACACGGGCCTCTAGGCCTTACGTTAAGAAGTCCGCGTATATTCTTCAGCAGCTATTATCTTCTGCGTGCTTTATGGTGATAAACCACTTGTTAGGGCTGTCATCGTCCGTGTGTACTTCACCCTAATATTAATGTGGTCCCTGCGCTGCAGTTTTGTCCCAAGCTGTATCGGTTGTTTCATCTCTTATACAGAATTATTTCACATGGCGTACTGTAATAATATCAAGCTGTACCTCAGAAGCTGCCCAGGAAGTTCTAAGGATGATTTTTTTTGCAGGCTGGAAAAGCTTAAAGTTAATTGAAATAAAAAGTTTGATAAGAATATCTGAGCACTCCGTTAGGCAGAAGAAGCAGCCGCGTTAATTCTAACGAAAAATTTACACTTCGGATGATTGCTCATGTTGATTTTGAAATACCTCGCAAAACACTCTATGAAAGTATAAGTCTTTTGAGCTAATGTCCAGCCCCTGGACTCTCTATGTATAGCAGACGTATTCGCGCTCGTCTTTGTTGCATATGTGACAGCGCGTCCACGTGGCAATATTATGGGCTGTCAGGGTGGTACTGCATCGTGGTCTGATGCTGAAAAGGCGTGGCGCCGCTGCTTCTATGTGATGAAAACTACAGAGGGGCAAGTTTCTGCTGTAGCATCAAGTCGTCGATAAGACGGGTGGTTTACTACAGGCAGGAGGTTTGATGTCTCATCGTCTTCATTCCTGAAATGGTAATGGACATTACTGTGCTTGTTGTGAAATGTGCAGCATACACAGAGTCTATAGCATGTAGTGAACGCGTCTAGAAAGGAAACAGAGAAAGAATATGTAACATCTATTGTCTGCCGCCCGTCCCTGCGCAATGCAATCATTTCGACAACGACCGGGGTAGCTGCTCTGTGCTGAAGCCTTAACGACGCACTTGTGTCCGCTGTGCTGTCTGTCTTGTCTGTCCTATTCGGCCTAGTATATATTCTGTGACTACACATCTGGCGCATATATATGCGAAATGAACCTCGACCTGGGCTATAAATAATGTCAAAGGCACCGACAAGATATGTCTTGCGCGCCTGCGTCAATCAGAGATAGAAATCAAGAATGAAGTTTAGATTTCGCTTCCAACAGTGATTTCAAGTCAAAACAGCAACTCATGCATGGTTACCCATAGTGTAGCTGCCAAATGTCCTGGAAATCAAATCGAATATTTGCAGTTATCACCACAAATACTGTAGCGACTCTTCACAACAAAACTTTAAAGTACTCTAAATTCTCAAAGGTCCAAGTTCACAAAACTGCTTAGACGAAGCGTTATTTCCTTGACGATCACCTCGAAAAACGAGGGAAGTTATTTGCTAGCGCCAGCTCCAGCCTGCTGTCCAGCGTTACTCTATATAGGCGGAATATGTAAGGTATTTCAGAGAAGGCTTCAAAAATAAAAAAAAAATCTCATTCTATAAAAATAAAGCTGTTATACGAAAAGAGAATATCAGTCCTCGCCGACGTGAGTAATTTTTAAACGCATGGCATGGAGGAGTGCAACTGAAAAAAAAAACTGTATTTGTTAAATTTTAATTAGCCGACTGACGTGGTCAAGGTTAGTAGCAAAATTAGTTTTGCGGAGAAGGTGATGTCTATTAGTCTACAAAACGAAGAAAAAGACGGTGCAGCGCGATGAAATCTGGAGCTCGTTTGTCCATAAAGCTGAAGCGGAGCACTTCAGATGCGTACAAAGTTGTCCGGAAACCCTAGGGCGGCGAAATTCAACAATATTTGTGGTTTTACTGCGGCAGTGTCTTTTCTTTTTCATTCTGGCTACGCATAAAAAAACGACAGTACCCGCCAGCTAGGAGGCTTTGTTTAACCGAGCGAAGAAGGAAAAGTGCAGCAGACGCTTTTCTATGCGCAAGTGGTTTGAACTGGGCGTCGTACGATTTCCAGCACGTCGCAAGAGCGAGCTAAGCTAGCAATAAGCTTCCTGTACTGTATGCCTCGCGCAGTCTTTCTGCTGTTCATGAAAGCAGGCGCCAGATTTACAGGCGATGCAGGGCTGTGCATTACTTTTTGTTCGTTGACATAAGAGTGATAAACTTTCGAGTAAGCACAGCTACCCGAGTGTGCTCATAACACGGGTTCATTCGATATAAATTAATTATTTTCTAGCTACTTGGAAATGTTTCCAAATGAGGAACAAACGGTGCTCCGGGCGTTCTTTATTTTTCGCTTCTTTTTTCACCGATTTTTGCTGAGGAATTTTACAGCGTGGGCCGTATCCCCGGTATGTAATAATGGAAATTCTGGAGTATCCTCCACACCTGATGTATACAATGAAGAGGCAAGGTTTCGCCTCGAAATAAAGAAATTTCTACTCAAATGCACTGAACCCAGTCTATCATTCATAAGGGCGAACTTCAGCTAAAAATTTTCCCGCTCTCCGCAAGCAATATGCCATGACCAGCGCATCAATTTGGAGTATGTGGTTTTCCGTGACTTCTAACTATAGTATGTCCAGAAGAGTAGGAGTAATATTTACGAAACTAACAATTCAAGCTTATATTTCAAGCGAGTAATAAACAGAATGCTTTCCGTACACATCAAACTGTGTAAGCGAAGATATCAAACAAGAGCAACGAAATATCATCGTTAAGCTATCTCTGGTTGGGGCTTGTTGGTTAGTTTACATATCTGAGGGAGGCAGTGCGATAACCCGAGGACATACGTAAAAGGCAGACAGGACTCGCACCAGTTCTACAAGTCTTTTGTGTTCAACATTATGCGCTTGCTCTACGCGCTGCACATATTTACCTTAGCCGAATCCTTTGCTAGCATGCTGACACAGTAGCCGTGCTAACGCAATCTGACATTATCACCTCTATTCGCACTCTTACTCTCCTTTTACTTTCTCGTTCCCCCTTCCCCAGTGTGGAGTACTAGACCAGAGTCCCCTTACCACCTAACAACTCCTCCACCTTTCCTTTCATTAAATTACGTTCTCTCTCTCTCCCCCTCTCTGGACCTGTTTAGCTCGTTGCGCGGCACCGATTTCTCTCTTGTGCGTTTTTTTCTGTTTGCAACGCATCGCGTCTATTGCTGCGCTTGCTATAAAACCTTCGGTTGATAGAAACGCTTGCATTGTCTCTTCCCTTCTGTACGTCCGTGTTTTGCGTTAAATTTTGTAGTTATAGTAGACACCTTCAGCATACAGTGTACTTGTGTTACTCTGTACCGTGTTACCGTTAGCAGAGTACCTGAAGCCGGCCCACCGCCAGTGCGCACACACTGATTGATCCCGATGCGGCATGCATACGTGCTGCTGCCGGGTACCTAAAGTTATCTGGCACTCCGACGGTGTCGAACGCATCTGCACTGCCGGATCACGGACTCTCGATGGTCTGGTAGCGGTAACACAGTACCCGGTAGGCTAAAAGGGTCTGTTATACAAGAGATAAGAAATTTTAAAAAAGCGAAAAATACGTCACAAGCCTTCTAACAAACCGTATGAAATCAGTTCCTAAAATCCATCCAAATCAATTTCACCGGAGCTGTCGGAATAAAAGATCGAGAACGAAAGTGTGAGCGACTAAAAGACAAAGCCGTGCAAAAAGCCGAGGAGCGCGAGCGTTCCTTAGTTCAAGGCCAAAACAATCACCAATATCAATCACTAGCTGAACAATTTCTGTCAAGCCATAAAGCTAATCTGGCCTTGGAAAACACTCAATTTTTTAACGCAGCTTGACATCGACGAAGTCACTAATAGAGAGAAAAATTACGGGAGCAAAACAGATTAAGTAAGGTAATATACAGGTCTTATTCATAACGCCCCCGCCGCAGCGGCTCAGTGGTTACGGCGCTCGGCATCTGACCCGAAAGAGGCGGGCTCGATCCCGGCCGCGGCGGCTGAATTTCGATCAAGGCGAAATTCTAGAGGCCCGTGTGCTGTGCGATGTCAGTGCACGTTAAAGAACCCCAGGTGGTCGAAATTTCCGAAGCCCTTCACTCGGCGTCCCTCTTAGCCTGACTCGCTTTGGGACGTTAAACCCCAATAACCAAAGCCTTATTCATAACGCGTTAAAAGTCCAGCACGGTAACTAAATATGAAAAAGGCGTGTAATATTTAGAACAACTCATTGGTGCCCCTCACGGAAACGGACTGCATTACACAAAAAGATCAAGATCAAGGACGCGGCAGAGCTAGTTAGGCGGATGAGATTTGAGAATTACGGGGAGGTAGAGACCACAGATCGAGCACATTATATTCAGTTGGAAATAACTAGAAAATGGTTTTAGTCGCACTGAACATAAACAGGCGGTAACGACAACGGTGGCAGTGAAAGATATGCAGTCTGTTAAAGCGAAGAGATGAATTTACTTGTGGAAGGATAAAGGGGAAGCAATGGCTACTGCATCTGTGAATAAAAACGTGGTTCATCTTCTGGAACCACTAGCGTCAAAAGCAAGAGAGAATCCCATAAAGAAGCCATTTTCCTGCGCATGTAGATGCGACACAGGCTCTTTTTGTTTGGCTGCTCTCAGGCAAAATCAATGTTAAAGAAAGGTTTGTGTAAGAAAAAGTGAGCAAAATAACGTCCACAAAATGTTTGCAGGTCACACCTACTGTTCCTATTTGTTGTAATGGATGCGTGAACATCAGTATCATCATCTGCCTGACTGCGCCCACTTCAGGGCAAAGGCCCCTCTTTTGTCTCTCCACTTAACACTGTCATTTGGCAGCTGCGGCCCCTGTAACCTAACTTTCTGCCGCCCGCTGCTTCGGTT
Source organism: Amblyomma mixtum (assembly GCF_055824585.1). Classification (NCBI taxonomy): domain Eukaryota; kingdom Metazoa; phylum Arthropoda; class Arachnida; order Ixodida; family Ixodidae; genus Amblyomma; species Amblyomma mixtum. Next base: position 31,026,389 of record NC_143015.1, read on the forward strand.
GCCTTCACTTGGAATCCACTCCGTTACCTTTAAGGGCCACCGGTTATCTAGCCTTCGCATTACATGACCTGCCCAAGCCCATTTATTCCTCTTGATTTCAACTAGAATGGCATTGACCCGCGTTTGTTCCCGCACTCACTTCCGGTCTCTTAGCGTTACACCTACTATTTTTCTATCCATAGCTCGCTGGGTTGTCGTTAACTTAAGCTGAACCCTCTTTGTTAGCCTCCACGTTACTTTCCCATAGGTCAGTACCGGTACGACACAGCTTTTGTATTCTTTTCTCTCAAGGGATATTAGTAAGCGGCCATTCATGGTCTGAGAGAACCTCCTATGTGCACAGCCCATTCTTATTCTTCTAGTTATTTCCCTCTCATAATCCGGATCAGCGGTCACCACCTGCCCTAATTAGACGCATTCCATTACCACTTAAAAGCAAATCGCTGCCAATTGTGAACCGCTGTTTCTTTGCGACACTGCTCAACATTACTTTGGCTTTCTTCATGTACAAAAGGGAGAAAACATAAAAAACAGTCAATTGCAGGAATTAAATCACACACGAGGACAAACGAGCTGGTTTAATCACAATGCAATGCTATAAATGACAACCGAATTCTTCCGCTAAGTTCACAGCACAGGTTAATTATTCCTTCCTAGCTGCTGCGACGTAGCGAGGTCAGATGAGATGAGGGGTTCTATACGCCAGAAAGTGTTGGAGGCCTTCGTACGTTTCAGATAATTTTAGCGCACTTAAACCGGGTGCTCGAAAAGCTTTTTTCCTCTCTGAATGAAGGAAGAAGCTTTGCAAATACAATAAAGCGGATTAAACAAGTTAACATGAATACATTTCAACCGAAAACTCCAATTTCTGAAAGGATGATCAACGCAAAAGCAGGGAGCTTAACGAGGCGATGCCCAGTGTTCTGCCCTACACGTGGGAAGACAGACGATAGGAGAGATAGGAAGGGGCGAGAAGAAGGTAGATGTCTTTTTAATGTGTTCGTAGTCCGTAACTAACAGGGGACACTGGGCGCGATCTGAAAGTTTACAGCCTTGAACTCAATCCTGAAAGGAAGCTTAGTAAGGTATCCGCCTGGGTAAATTGATATGCCATGTTAGACATAAAGCGCGCAGAAAAATAGGGACGAGTGGGCACTACAGTGAAGAGCTTGTCTATCATCTTCAGTTGTCCCTGTCTTTCTGTGCCTTTGTGTCGAATCTGAAAGCAGGGAAGGATCTAGAAACTCAGCACTATTTTTTTTTGTCCTGAAACATGATGCGCTCCATTGGCCTTTGGCAATGCTAGCGTCTTTTTTGAAGCTGCCAAAATGTTTTTAGTTTGCTCATAGCTTGAATGAACAGCCATGTGGGCATCAGAACGGCTCAAGGAGGAAACAATATCAAGCCAATATAAAAACTTCCAGTCAGAGCGCTTCCTCCCCAAATACATTGGTCTCTTTGTCGGCAGTGAGTATGGGAGTCCTCTTGTATCAGCAATGGAGGATTTTCTAAGTCCTCGTGTAACAAGCGACCTGCGCGAGTGAAAGAGTGAAAGGAAAGTAACTAAAGAAATGACGACAGGTTAAATAGTGTAAGAATTCGGATGGCTGCAGGCGATTTTAAGGAAATGATAAAATAAAAAGAATGCTTCTTCACAGAGACATAATGTTTGTGACGGCGTTCATGGCTGGCCGCCACAAGTGAAGCACCACTTAGCCTACGTGCAAAAATAAAAGAAGAAGACTAGACCGCCGATATATTTACTATGCCCCTTACGGGACGGGACATGGAGAAAGTTTGCGTCGCTTTTATAGAATGGAAACTAGGGGTCCGGCCACGGTAGTCCCAAAACCCACTGTACATTTTACAATAAACATTTCGATAAAAAGCTGCTTATTACCAGTAGCGACGCATCCATGAGTTGCTGTGCACAGTCAGCAGCAGCAGGCCACGTTGGCTGCCTCCAGTCAATCGAGCAATTATTAGGAATCTCGCTGCGCCTAAATATTCAGTGTCACCTGCGCAACTGAAGAAAACAAGATCGATCAGTAATGCTTAGAAGCAATGAATAGACGTATCGCGAAAATAGTTGCAGAAATTTCAAACGCGACTGTCGAAGTTCGAAAAAAGCACCGCATCTTTCTTTCTTTGTTTTTTTTTGTCAGCTGCATCATTTTTTGTTCTTGATCAGATTTATGTGACAATTGTCTTGTAGCGCTTCTGGCGTCGCTTTCTAGTCACAGCCCAAAACTCGCATCGCTTGCAGCACCCGTCAATGAAGAGCTTGGCTCCAGTTCTCACAGCGTGAATGGAGCAATAAAATTCGGCAGCACCTCAGCGGACCGCAACTGAAGGCAAAAGCTTTTTATTTATTTGCGTAAACACATACGCCTTCAGAAAGCCATCACCTCCTCTGGGCTTCCTCTGCCTCGGCCTGTTGTCTCGTTAGAATGATAGTATCCGAGTATTTTATCAGACAAATGCGCTGATATGCGCTGATATGACAGGACATAATTAAGAAGCAGCTCTCCCCCTGAGCGTTTCTTTTTAAATTATGCGCTAGTAATTTTCTTACTCTCTGTAGTGTTTATAACTATAGATGTCATGGGGTGCTCCATACTGTATCGTGATCATAGTTCCTGTCGGATAAGTTTAGTAGCAGTCCTTGCTGAAAACGTTATTTTTTCTTCTGAGGATATCGTAAAATATTAGCCAACAACACATAGCCCTGAGAATTTTCCTTTTGTGTCTTTCTCGCAGTATCTTTCAATCTGTATTGCTTATCTTGATGTATTGTTTATCTTGACAAACCAGGAAGTTCCCGTCTAAACTATTTGTTGTGTTGACCGTCCTCCTCTGCGCAAAAATGCCTCAGTTTCATGTAAAGAATAAAGCTGTGTCGGCAGGAACACTCCGTCAACCTGATTGTATGCTGTGAGTTCTAAAATCAACGTAAGCTGAGCACTTTTCTCGGCTTACAAATCGCATGTTATGTGGCAGAAGATAATCTGAAGCTTTCACAACGTACACCAGGTCAGGTTGCCACTCACGGTTATCTTCTTTTCTTTCATGTCAACATATACTTCTAGTTTTAATTATTGTTGGCAGCGGAGAAAACTTCGATTTTACAGCTAAATAAACATGGAGGCTGTTGAAGAGCGTCGGTTTTATAATGCAACCGAAATTCTTATGCTGCTTATATGATTTGCGCGTCAGGAGCTGTTTCAAGTTTTGAGTGTGTTGGCTGTAAAAACAGGCTTCTAAAACGGGCTTTTAAACCTGTCAGAGCGAATCAACTTCACTATACCGGACATACCTTCAATTTCTCTCTACCTATAACACATGTCAGCAATTACCTTCCGGTCTGGCGCGTATAACCTATTTTATTCCGTCGTTTGCATTTACTAAAGTCATTTAAGAACCCAGATTTTCCGCCACTGTACCAACCGCACAGCGAGTTGTGTGGTTAGCTGTCGGCAAATCAAATTAGGGCGAGCGCGAAATCAACAGAAAAAGTGAAGTGGCGTTACCGCGCGGAATATCATCAGCTGCTGGAGCAGTGCGAGGGCAAACGCTTAGCTCCCTGCGAAGGGGAAATGAACGAAGAAAAGTAAAGCCTCAAAGCGCTGAGATAATCTTTGCTCACTTATAACCTCTTCATTCATTATAAAGCTTCACGCCAGGTGTACGAGACCCTTTAAACTTTTACGTAGTTGTATTTGATGGAATTCATCAGTGTATAATCGATTAACGCGCAAGGCTTTTATTTTTTTGGTTAATTGTTATTTGATTAGGAAGTATTTTATATGCTAGAAAGCATCATACGTGTTGCCGTTAGTACACATGGATTGATATGAGCTGTAGGGCCTCACTGACCTATCACCACACCGCTACACCCTGCTGTCATTGCGATCAAACCGTCACGTTCTTTATTTACTTAGCTTCAGAATAATGTCAGTTCTATCGCGCACATAGTTCGGATTTACCACCAGCATCGAAAGTTGTATAAGGCTGCTTTCAGGATGCAGATGTCTTGAAATGTGTTAACACAGGCTTCTTGTTTTCCATATCTGCATCGTGCTCTTTTGTCATCTCCTGACTCCGTTCATTCATGTAATCCCCTTCCTTGCTTGCCTAAAAGATTTTTTTCTGAGTGTCTAGATATATTCAGCGTATGATGGTCGCTCCGCCATGAAGAGACTTCGCTTTGATGTTGGCTCGCCTTAATTAAGGCGGATGTGTGTGTTTCAGCGCGATAAGGAAATTATAAAAATGCACCTCTCCCGAAACCCGAGATAATGAGTATACAACATTTCTGCGACAAAGCGTTTTTAATCACAGGCGTGGTGTAAGAATATATTCTTACACCGTGCTCACAGGGAGTGGAACATGAGATGAGTGAAAAAACTTGCCTAGACAAAATCGTCACATGGGTCGAGCGAAACGGATGCGCTTCAAGTGCTGTGTCCTGCACAGACAGGCACAGTAATCATCATCCGCCTGAGTACACCCACCAGAGCGCAAAGGCCTCTCGCATATATCTCCAGTTCACCCTGTCCTTAGTTTAATAAAGACTATAAATGCGGTAATACAACTGTTCTACAGGTGCGTCTTCGAAGCGCAGGTCGGAGGCCGTTGATCAAAGACGCGTCACGGCAGGCACACACCCAGAGTCACTCCGGAACCAGCACAGCACTTCGTTCACCTCTTCGTCGCACCGCGTGAACGGATGCCGGTCGTTCCCATTACAGTTACCTCCCCGGCGAAAAGGAGCCATCCTGGCGACTTACGGGGACGAAAGAGTTGGCGGGACATAGTAGGGCTTAAGACGCTCGACGTGTACAGTTTCACGCCCCCGGCGACGATGATCCGGAGATGTGTTAAGGGGCTCAACTACGTAATTCACGGGAGAAGTTTGTTGTAGAACGCGGTAAGGGCCGTGATAGCGGGAAAGCAGTTTCGTGGCGAGGCCGGGAGTGGAGGAAGGCACCCAGAGCCAAACGAGTGCACCGGAGGGATATGACACGGGAGGGTCCGAGGGGTCCCGAAGGTGCTTCTGGTGCCGCTGCAGTTGTGTGGTGAAAGAGCGCGCAAGTTGTCGACATTCTTCGGCATACATGTGAGCATCGGAAAGGGATGAGGTCTCGGAAGGTTCAGGACGGTAGGGGAGGATGGTGTTCATGGTGGATGTAGGCTCGCGACCATATAAGAGAAAGAAAGGGGAGAATCCCGTCGTTGTCTGCGTAGCCGTATTATAGGCGTAGGTTACGAAAGGAAGTACTTTGTCCCAGTTGGAGTGGGCGGTATCAACATAGATGGCGAGCATGTCACTGAGTGTGCGGTTGAACCGCTCAGTCATGCCGTTGGTTTGTGGGTGATAGGCGCTGGTACAGCGATGAACGATTTGGCATTCCTTTAGCAGCGCCGCGACGACTTCCGAGAGAAAAAACGGCCACGGCCACTGAGCAGTTCTTTCGGGGCTCCGTGACGAAGAACAAGACGGTGTAGGATGAAAGAAGCAACATCCTGTGCGGTAGCAGATTGGAGAGGCGACGTTTCTACGTAGCGGGTGAGGTGGTCAACGGCCACGATGACCCAGCGGTTGTTAGCCGAACTCGTTGGAAGCGGACCGTAAAGATCGATGCCGACGCGGTCAAAGGGGCGGGCAGGGCAGGGTAACGGCTGCAATGGAGCGGGGTCGTGGCGGGGAGGGTTCTTGCGACGTTGGCAGGCTGTACATGACCGAATGTACTGACATACGAAGCGGTACATACCGCGCCAATAATAGCGCAGACGCAGGCGAGCATACGTTTTCAATACACCGGCATGGCCGCATTGTGGATCGGCGTGGAAAGAGGCGCAGATCGCAGCACGGAGGTGGCGAGGAATCACCAACAGCCACTTCCGCCCGTCAGAGAGGTAGTTACGCCGGTATAAGAGGCCATCACGAACGGCAAAATGGTGGGCTTGGCGACGAAGAGTCCGGGACGAAGAAAGTGGCGAGGGATTAGACAGTAAGGTGAGGAGGGAATTGATCCAAGGATCCTTCTGTTGTTCGGAAAGCATATCAGGGACACCGAACGACGAGAAATCGTAGGCACAGACGAGGGCAGAGGCGGAATCGCAAGGGAGTGGTGAACGGGAAAGTGCGTCGGCGTCGGAGTGCTTGCGTCCAGAGCGATAAATAACGTGAATATCAAATTCGTGGAGACGTAAAGCCCAGCGGGCAAGTCGGCCAGAGGGATCTTTGAGCGAGGACAGCCAGCAGAGAGCATGATGGTCGGTGACGACATAGAACGGCCGGCCGTAGACGTAAGGGCGGAACTTGGCAATCGCCCAAATGATGGCGAGACATTCTTTTTCTGTGACAGAATAGTTGGATTCCGCCTTCATGAGGGCGCGGCTGGCGTAAGCCACAACATATTCCGGATGGCCAGACTTCCTTTGGGCAAGAACTGCGCCCAACCCCACACCGCTCGCGTCAGTGTGAATCTCGGTCGGACAGTCGGGATCAAAATGGCGGAGTATTGGGGGAGAGACCAGGAGGCGACGTAAAGTGGTGAATGCTTCATCGCAAGCGGGGGACCAAGACGATAGATTCGGGCTGCCGGCAAGAAGCTGTGTTAAAGGTGCAATGATACAGGCGAAATTCCGGATGAAGCGGCGGAAGTAGGAACACAAGCCTACAAAACTGCGAAGTTCTTTTAAGGTGGTCGGTTTGGGAAAGTCAGCGACGGCGCGGAGTTTGGCAGGGTCAGGAAGGACGCCATCTTTGGAGATGACATGGCCTAATATCGTCAGTTTCGTGGCACCGAAGTAACATTTCTTCAGGTTTAGCTGTAGCCCGGCAGCAGTAAGGCACGTGAGAACGCGCTGGAGGCGCAGTAAATGAGAAGAAAAATCTTTGGAAAAAACGACAATGTCATCCAGATAGCACAGACACGTTTCCCATTTGAGCCCGCTGAGAATATTATCCATCATTCTCTCGTATGTGGCTGGAGCATTGCATAGGCCGAATGGCATGACATTGAATTCATACAGGCCGTCTGGGGTGACGAAAGCGGTTTTAGGTCGGTCAGCGGCAGCCATGGGTACTTGCCAGTAGCCAGAGCGTAAGTCTAAGGACGAAAAATACTCCGCTCCCTGCAAGCAATCTAGTGCGTCGTCGATTCGGGGTAGAGGATAAACATCCTTGCTAGTAATCTGGTTGAGACGACGGTAGTCCACGCAGAACCGAATGGAGCCATCTTTTTTCGTCACCAGGACAACAGGAGAGGCCCAAGGGCTGTGAGAGGGCTGTATTATGCCGCGCTGTAGCATATCGTCGACATTGTCACGGATGACGCGGCGCTCTGTGGGCGAGACGCGGTATGGTCGCTGGCGCAAGGGGGCGTGCGTACCTGTGTCGATTTCGTGAAAGACGGCAAACGTACGGCCCAAAGATGGTTGGGAAATGTCAAAACACGTGCTGAAGCGCTGGAGAAGTGTCAGTAGCTGGTCACGTTGAGCGAGCGGAAGGTTGGCAGCGATGGTGCGTTGAAAGACGTCGACGGGAAGCGGATCGGGCGTGGTCGCACAAATGTCCAGGAGAGCAACCTCGGGACAGGCACGGTGATCGGAGAACTCGTGGGCAAGAGCAGGGTCCAGTTCTTCGACACGACCGAGGCATTCACCGCGAAGGAGAGAGGACGGGCAAGCAAAAGGGTTGGAGACATAAATGGCACAGTGACCATCGGAAATCGTGAGAACGGCAAAAGGAATCAGAAGGTGGTGTCGGAGGGTGGCAGCTGTGGTGGGTGTGAAGAGAACAGGGCTGCTGAAGGCGGAGTCAGGTAGGAGCGGGACGAGGGCAGAAGAGAAGGGAGGTATGGCGGTGTCGGCAGCTACGAGAAGTTTAGCGGTGGGCACTGGCAGGTCGCACACGGAAACGTTACACACCGAAGATAGCGCGAGTTCAGCACGAGCACAATCAATCACTGCACGGTGCGTTGAGAGGAAGTCCCATCCTAGGATGACATCGTGAGAGCACGCACTCAGCACAACAAATTCGATGATATATGCTACGTCGTTGACAGAAACTCGTACCTTGCAGGCTGCGATGGGGCGGATGCGCTGTGAGCTGGCCGTACGGAGCGAAAAGTCAGACAGGGGCGTCGTCACCTTGAGAATTTTGCGGCGAAGAGAGTCACTAATCACAGACACGGCAGCGCCCGTGTCAACGAGCGCGAGAACAGGGACGCCTTCGACAATCGCATGAATCACGTTGGCGGGAGGAAACGGGGGACTTGGCGAGTTCGCAAAAGACTCAGTTCTTGCCTCCGGAACTGCGGCAGTTAGTTTTCCTCGCGGATGGGTTCAGGTCGCCGAAGCATTGGGGAAATTGAACGGCGGCGAGGGGAAGGCGAGCGGCGAGTAGAATACTGGGAGCGAGGCATAGACGAGCCAGAAGAGCCATTGGTAAAGGGCGGCTCGGGATCGTATCCGTACGGATGCACAGCCTCCCCAGAGCGAGGCAAGCGCTGACGGCAGAGACGTGCGACGTGCCCTGGAAGCCCACAAGCGTAGCAGATGGGCCGATTATCGCCGGTGCGCCAAGGGTTCGTAGGGTGTCGTCGTGTGCGAGGAAACGAGGCTGGGGGAAGTGGCATGGACTGGGGTGGAGCATAATAGGCAGGGCTGCTGCGATACGTGGGGGAGGCAAGCGAGCCCGGTGTCCGGGTGACGGCTTCAGCATAGGTGAGTGGTGCTGCGACAGGAGGAGGCGGGGGGCTGGATGGCAGGACTGCAGCGACCTGCTCCTGAACAACACGGCGGATAGTCGGCGCAAGGGAGGGCGCGAGGTCGGCAGTAGGGCACACAGGGTCTGGAATGTGATGGAGAAGAGAAAGCTGGCGGGCGACTTCCTCGCGTATAAAATCTTTTACGCGCTCCATGATTAGGGATTGGTCAGAAGACGAGGGACCAAGAGACAAGCCAGCAAGACTCTCGGTAGGCGCACCAGACTGCCGCGTAGAAGCGCGTTGCTTGCGCAACTCGTCATAGCTCTGGCACAGCTCGATGACGGCACTGACGGAGGTGGGATTCTTCGCCAGGAGCATTTGGAAAGCGTCATCGGCTATCCCTTTGAGAATGCTGTTAACTTTGTCAGTCTCTGGCATCGAAGGGTTCACGCGCTTACATAAATCGACGACGTCTTCAATGTAGCTGGTAAATGTTTCAGCCGGTAGCTGGGCTCGAGCACGGAGACGTTGCTCGGCGCGAAGTTTCCGCACGGCGGGGCGGCCGAAAACGTCCGCGAAGCTTGCCTTGAATAAAGACCAGGTGGGAAGGTCGGCTTCATGGTTACGAAACCATAAGTTTGCAACGTCTGTGAGGTAGAAAAGGACGTTGCTCAACTTCACGGCGTTGTCCCACCGGTTGTAAGTGCTGACGCGCTCGTAGGTGGCCAGCCAATCGTCGACGTCCTGGTCGTCCGTACCGCTAAATGGGGAAGGGTCGCGCTGGCGTTGGACTCCGGAACAGTGGACGGTGGGAGGGATGGCCGGCGATGACTGCGTCGAAGTGTTTGGCATTGTTGGCGGTGCAAGTTGCGTTCCGCTCCGAAGTTCCATGTTGAGCACCGGGACGGGGATCGAAGCACCTCCACCAAGTGTACAGGTGCGTCTTCGAAGCGCAGGTCGGAGGCCGTTGATCAAAGACGCGTCACGGCGGGCACACACCCAGAGTCACTCCGGAACCAGCACAGCACTTCATTCACCTCTTCGTCGCACCGCGTGAACGGATGCCGGTCGTTCCCATTACTCTGTCGTCACTGCACTCAGTCTGGATTGGTACTTGGAGTTCCAATACACGTATACCCAATTACCTTTAGGTTCAAGGACTTGGAGCGTCCGGCCCAGCTAACCATGAGTAAAAGGCGAGTTGAGCTAGGTGGTACATACTTGAACAAAGCAGCTAATCACGTGGAGATCGACAGGACGGTGTTTAAAACCAACGGAGGACGCGCGCAAGGATCTGACTTCTAGTTTGAAGGCCACTATAGTACCTGCAATCAAAGGTGCTAGAGGCTACCCTACAGCAGCTCGAATGCGCACTCAATCTGATATAGAATGAGGCAGGCTAAGTGCTATTTGGCGGCGTGGAGAACAGACGGACAGAATGCCTATGAGACCACACAGAGCAGTGACGTATGTAGAGGAAAATCGAGCGACGAATGAACAGGCTGACGCGCCAGCGCTGGAAGTCCTTCTGTAACTGCCTGGATCCTCGAAAGAATGTGATCCTATTTGGCGAAGGTGCGGGGGCCTTCGTACGCTTCCACAGCAAAGGCAGCCTCTTTCTGCTTAGCTGCATATCAAGATCAGCAGATTAAAGTTCAAACTGACTTCTGACGGGGAATTGCGGGTGCAAAGAATATAACACAATCTGGCGGGCTAGTTGGTGGGAATCTGGCGGCGTAAATGGCGTAGAAGTTGTTTTTTCAGCCCCGTCGCGCCTCTCGAACCTCTGTAACAAAGTCAATAAGACAAAAAAGAGAAGAGGCTGTGCTGTTCGGCACCGGAATCCCTTTGTTGAGTGTGAAGAGGGTGCTGTGTATAGGATTCCGTTGACCTGTGGCAAGGCCTACATAGGCCAAACGGGAAGATGCCTCAACGAAAGGTTAATGGAGCACAGCAACGATTTATCAGGTTCTTCACAACGCAATCTACCCGCCCACTGTCAGGGATGTGATAGCGAAAAGAAATGTGTTCCCCGTTTCAAAAGAAGATCTGTACTAAAAAAGCATGAAAACCAGTTGACGCGCGAAATTGTTGAAGCTGCCTACATCAGGCAGTCTAGGGAAGGTGGTGTTAGCGCCCCTTAAATCTCCCTGTCCGAAAAAGAAGTCGCCTTTCTTTCTGCTTTTATTTGATTTCACCCGGTTTTAGTGGCATCTTTTACATGGTTTCTGACGTTTTAGCCGTGTTAGTTGTTGGCGTTCATCCTTAGTTAACTTTTTCAGGAGTTATTCTCGCCATTTCACCTAACAACCTCCACTTCCTCGGCTTTGTTATCCCATCGTGTTGCAGGAATGTCATTCCTGTGTTTTTAGCCTTTTTGCTTGTATTTTCTTCAGACCTTCATGCACCCCCAGCCCTGCTGTTCCATGCTTTTTACATGTCTTTCACCGGTTTTTAGTCTTTTCTTTGTTAGCACTCATACTCTTTGTATCCTTGATAACCCGGGAAAAAGTGATAATACTGTGCGCCGTCGGTTCTTTTGGCCAGGCCTATACCGCGCCGTCCGCCGCTACGTGGCTGCTTGTGACCGCTGTCAACGCCGGAAAAAGCCATCAGTTTTACCAGCTGGACTTCTGCAGCCGATCGACATCCCCATAGACCCATTTTCTCGTGTGGGTCTGGATCTTCTAGGGCCTTTTCCGCTGTCCGCATCGGACAACAAATGGATTGCGGTGGCCACTGATTACACCACACGCTACGCGGTCACACGAGCAATACCAACCAGTTGTGCAACTGATGTTGCTGCTTTCCTCCTCAACGACGTTATACTCGTGCATGGAGCTCCCCGCCAACTGCTCACCGACCGTGGCCGTTGCTTTCTTGCGCGTATAGTCGACGAGATCCTGCGGTTGTGCAACGTTCGTCATTCTTTCACGACTGCCTACCATCCACAGACGAACGGGCTTACCGAACGCCTTAACCGGACATTGACTGACATGCTGTCCATGTACGTTTCTGATGACCACCGCGACTGGGACATCACGCTGCCATTTGTGACATTTGCATACAATTCTTCGCGTCAAACCACTACCGGCTACTCCCCCTTCTATCTTCTATACGGCCGTGACCCTCTGCTTCCTTTTGACAGCCTGCTCCCTTCAGTCGCCACTGCCAGCTCATACGCTCGTGACGCCATAGCCCGAGCTGATGCTGCCCGCGTTGTTGCACGCAACCGACTCACAGCCTCCCAGCACTCCCAGAAACGTCGCTATGATTCCTGTCATCGCAGCCCCCAGTATTCTTGCGGCTCTCTCGTGCTGCTTTGGACCCCAGCTCGCCGCGTGGGCCTCTCGGAAAAGCTTTTGCCCCGTTATACAGGACCCTACCGTATTCTACGACAAGGGACTCCAGTGACATACGAAATTGCACCCTTGAATCCCGCACGCCATACCTCGCACCGAGACAGTCCATGTTGCACGCCTCAAGCCGTACTACACGGACCCTGGTTTGGGCTAGTTCGCACCTGGACGGTGCTTTTCAGCCGGCGGGGTAGTGTTGCATTAGGCGGTGCATGCACTGATATGCGCATCAGGAAAGACGAAGACGAAGCTCGTGAGTTTTGAAGAAGACGACGGTCGAGCAGTGTCGGCTGGTGCCTGCAGTAAACGCCTGTCGTTTGAAAGCCCTGTCTTTCGTGTCCACCCTGTCTGCAATCCCAAGCGGAACTACCCCGTAACAATATTATCGTTCGCGCTCTGATTGTGTTGGGCTTAGATAAATCCCCCAGGTGGGCGTTTCTGTGGCGTGTCTATTTAAGAGCAGGGTCTTGGGCTTTTTTGAAATAAAGTTGATAGTTCAGCGCTCTGTCCTGTCCGCCTTCTGTCTGTTTTTTTCCTAACCGTGTTCGCGCTGCTGAAAATCGTATGCAAAGAATATCTCGAGTTACCAGCGTGTTCTTCCGGCATCACTCGAATCAGCGATAGATGTTCTCTTTTCTCTTGAGGAACTCGACGCTTCCCTCGCGGAATATAAGCTCGCGTCTTTGCCAAGGCCAGGTTGCATCACATAAGCTGCGTTGTGCCGCTTTGGCTACGACGCGCGAGGACAGCTACTCAACCATGAAGTCATTCATGACTGAAAAGCATTCTTCCCCAGCGGAAATCCAGTCGACTATACCATGACTGAAAACCAATAAAATCACCGCTCGAAATCACACATTTCAGGCTAATAGCTTTGGCCATTTGCGTGGGTAAAATCATGGAAGGAATGATTTGGACGCCCCTTGAGTAGTACTTTGAGTACTATATTGTCTACCCTAATGCCGAAGCAGGGTTTCGGCGGGGTCGCACCTCTATTGACAACGTAATTGACCTTGTGTACGCAGTTCAACACCAGAAACGCCAGGAGCTCATGTGCGTGGCACTTTTTCTTGTTCTCAAATGCGCATACGATCATGTCATACATGAGCCGTCTCGATGCCGTAGCGGCTGTTGGAATCTGGTCGCTTGTTTAGGTGTATACAGAGGTATCTGACCAAAATTTCATTTTTGTCCTGTGTGAAGATTACCTGACAAATGCGGATTACACTGACCTAGGCGTGCCCAATGGCGGAGTTCATAGCCCTACTTGGTTTAAACCGGCACTTATAAACCTCCCAGGGAACCAACCCAATACTCTCCACGTCTCGATTTATGCCCACGGCTTTTGCACTTCGGTCTCCTTTGCGACGCGCCTGAAGTTGTGAGCAAGACTTCCGCGGGTAGCAACCATTACTTACTGCCATCCGCGAGAGCAAAGACTGATTACTTCTGTCGAGAAGTGCGTGTTCGTGGCATTTTATATGCAAATGCAAGACTCCATATTCGGTAACTTCCGACGGTCATACCACTTGGTTTTGCACTTATCATCGTTTCTCAGCGGTTATGAGAGATCAGAACCTGTGTTGAAATACGCATTGCACCTTTGGAAAGAAAACCTCAATTACCCGCCTACTCAGATTTCTGGCCGGAAGCCATAGGACTTGTCCACTGAGTGAATGCTGCAGCTGCACAGAACACTCTAGTTGGTATTTCTGCGCTAGCCTACACCCATGCTTTCAAACACATGCGAGATGAATTTGCGTGCCCTGCAGACTGAACAAGGTCAGCCCCTTCGCACGTGCCGGGGTCTCCCTCACCGCCCATCTACAGGTGCAGCCATTGGTATCGTCAAGGGCTACCCGCTTTCGACATATAGAGCCCTTGACCACACAGCGGATTAACATACGTCATCTAACAAGAATTGCTCAGCATCACTTTGTGTCAGTGCCGGTACAGAGACTGCACGCTGCGTTTTCAAAGGTAAGAGTAGGCCACCAGTCATCCATCCCATCACAGTTCACACCAGCGGAGTCACCTTCCTCTGCGTGGTGGTGTCTGCAAAGGCATGAGTGCCCCTCAAAATTAAGGGGTAGCAAAGGAATAGGACTTCTCGATGCCGGCTCTTCAACAGTGGACACTTTCCTTACTCCACGCCGAATATAATGATCACACTTAAGTATATACAAATGGCTGGCTGTCACGTGCTAGTTCAACTTCCATCGAGCGTGGTCATCTCTGCGAGACAAGCCTTAATTAACCAACTAACTTACATTGGACAACACCCTCCGGACAGAACTGGCCGCTACTCGTGCGGCTGTGCAATGGACCGGTCTACCCACGCAACTATTAAGGGGCATTGAAATGATTCCGATGGGCATATTTTAGTGCAACAGATCTGTAAGGGTGGTCTTTGGAACTTTGGAACGAGTGGGCATGGAAGAGCAGCAGCAATGCAGCAGCGACCAATGTTCTTCTGTTTCTTGGTGCAGATACTATCTTGGAGCGGCCTTAGTCGTGACTCGAGCGACCGGCGGAACGTTCCCTGCCTGACATCGACTGAGCGCCCCGTATCGCCTCTTCGGCTGCCTGTACAGTTCAAGCCCGACTCGCTACGAATGAGCGAATGTTGCCCGACGCCACCGGAAGAAGCCATCGCCTTCAAGTGGTCTGCGCCTTTGGCCGCGCAAGCCCCATCGTCACAGTCATCAAGTGTATCGCGCCCATTTAAGCACTGGCAATCACCGAGCGCCTTCAGAGGGCATGGAACAGCAGCAGCAATGCAGCAGCGACCAATGTTCTTCTGTTTCTTGGTGCAGATACTATCTTGGAGCGGCCTTAGTCGTGACTCGAGCGACCGGCGGAACGTTCCCTGCCTGACATCGACTGAGCGCCCCGTATCGCCTCTTCGGCTGCCTGTACAGTTCAAGCCCGACTCGCTACGAATGAGCGAATGTTGCCCGACGCCACCGGAAGAAGCCATCGCTTTCAAGTGGTCTGCGCCTTTGGCCGCGCAAGCCCCATCGTCACAGTCATCAAGTGTATCGCGCCCATTTAAGCACCGGCAATCATCGAGCGCCTTCAGAGGGCAAGGAACAGCAGCAGCAATGCAGCAGCGACCAATGTTCTTCTGTTTCTTGGTGCAGGTCAGTTCATGTCCTTCTTTGCACTGTAAACGCACAAGTAATGTCAACCTGCTGCTTGTGCCATGCCCAAGCGTATTCATGTGCATTGTCTGCGAATGTGTATGTGTGCTGAAATTATTGCTCTTAGGTGGCGACATTTAACAGAACCCAGGGCCCCCTAAAAAAGATTCTAGCCAGTCCAACGATGATGTAGTCACTCTGTTAAAATCTTTAAACGAAAAAATTGACAAGAACCATGGCGAAATACTCTCCCAGCTCAACGAAGTTCGGCAAACACAAACAAAGCTTGAGCGTCAGATGGCCAGTATGAACGATAGGCTTGTTGCCGTAGAAGAAAAAGTAGCCGCCTCGCAAGCCCCCAGCGCCTTTGACATTACCCAGGAAGTGTCTGAGGCTGTACAGAATGAAGCAGAGGCGTTTCATAAACGACTCGACGACCTCGAAGACAGGTCACGACGCGATAACCTACTTTTTCACGGCCTCCCTGACACGCAAAACGAAACTTGGGATGAATCTGAAAAGCTCGTGCGTGAAAAGCTTCTTTCTGAAATGGACCTTGAGCTACCCAGCGAGGCCATCCCTATTGAAAAATCCGGTATCGCGGCAAACCGGATTTTACCGGAACATATCGGTTTCATACCGGTCCGTTATCACTCTCATACCGGCGAGACCCGCCCGGTTTGATGGCTATACCGGTTCATACCGGTCCGGTATCGATCCCAAACCGGACAGACCGCTCCGGTACGGAGCTCATACCGGACAGTCCATTCCCGGTTCGAAGCTCAAACTGGACAGACCAGTCCGGTACGGAGCTCAAACCGGTCAGACTAGTCCGGTACGGAGCTCAAACCGGACATACCAGCCTGTATTCAGAGCGATATGTGCCGCGGTTTTGGTGCTTGGTCTGCAGATTGACTGTTGTACGCCAGCAGATATTTTTTAGGGGAAAGGTGGGGGCAGCGCGCGCATAAGTGCGATAATAAACACGTACACGGTTTTGTTGAAAGGGCTAGGAAAAGAAAAGGGCTAAGCGTGAGCTTCGCAGTGGCAAAACATGCAGTTTGTGCATGATTTGGTGATTTGAGGGCAACCGCCATATTGGCTTCCCGTGCAGCACCCTGACAAAGTCAAGGCGGCTGTGTGCGGGCACACGGCTAGTATATATCCGCCAGCAGCCTTCGTAAGTCCTGCGCAGATTACTCTGGATTTCACAGTGCAGAACTTCACGACTGGCTGATAAACATGGCGAGCCTCCGGTGACTGCGCCAGAGGCTCCAAAAGGTTTGTTACTGTCGCGTTCATTGCAGCAGCTGTTCGCTAGCGGCAGTCTGTAGCGACGCATCGATGAAGAAAGAAAATTCTTGGTTTTCGTGCAGGAATTCTTTGCACTTCTTCTTCGTCAAGTGATTGCCCATTGATAACGCAACTTGTCCAAGTGCCATCCCGAGCGGCCCCACCCTTCACTTTATCAGGAAGGCATACTAATCACAAATCGCCCAGAACATTTCTATCGACGAACAAGATATCAACGGAGCCGGCAGCTTGCGGTGTTCCCTTAAGGGCGACGCTTCGTGCTAGCTAGAAGATACAGCGCTCTAGAGAACAAAATAAAAACAAAAACCACCTGTAGAAACCTTACACGAGTAACCCGTCTTTACGCAAATTTTTTAAAGCTTTTTTTTTTCTCTCATCACCGCCTTCTCTGCTTTTCCTGGGTCCGTCACAACAAAAAAACCTGCGCATTCCTGGTCTTTCTATCGGGCTTTGTTCCTTCCCCTCGGGCTCCTCTGTGTCTGTCAACCCACGACCCCTCCCGACCACGCTTCCCGCGACTTCCATGAAGTGGCGAGGAGGTTCCGATTCTACTTGTTCACTGTCCCCGGCCGCTTCGCGGTGACTTTTTGCAAAAGTGCCCCCCCCCCCCCCCCCTCCCGCCTTTCCTGCGTTTCTTTGGAACAGGTTTTTACTTCTCTCCTGCGGCTGGGTTGAGTGTCAAGCGATGAAGGTAGCTGGGAAAACACGCTGGCACTCGCTCGTTGGCGTTGAATTTGTGTTATACATTTTTTTGCGACTTTCTTCGTGTTGCCTTGATCAATCCATGATCAAAGATGACATCGCCGTTCATGCGTACGTCCAGTGCAAATATGGTGGAACCCTATCATCCTTGTCTCAGTGATAAATGACTTCGCTCCGAAAGACGTGAGTGGTGAACATTTGACCGGTGGAGGCCGGTGGTGAACATTTGACCGGTGGAAGGCGGATTTTATGACGGCGACGTCGTGCTGCTAGGACGTAAGTACTCATTTTAAATCACTCTGTTCTTTAAGTACTGCCTCCGTCTCGGTTATATGCTCGGCGTCAACAGAAACGTTCTAACTGTTCAGTGTCTTTTTAACTAAAACTTTGTAGACTGCACAGCGTAGGGGGACGAAATAGCGCAAAATTTTCTTTCTGTTACATACCGAAATTGCTTGTCCTTCATGATAGCACGACTAAAATTAGTTTTATAGTTTGTATTATTTCTTTACAGAGGCACATGGTGTATACGTGCGAGAGCAATCATTGATAAGCGTCCTGAGGGGGAGCGGCTCAAGACCTTGAACAAACATCACGCATCGCATCAATGCTGCGGTATGTGCCGTAAATAATGGAGGATGACCACGCAAGCATCGCAATCGTCTGAGCAACCTGTTTACACACCAACAATGTTACGACGCAGATTTGCAATACATTATTGATTCAAATATGGAAGGCGGTAGGTGCATTCACGATACTGAGCATTGCCAATGCTCAGGGCCTGGCGTCTTGAGACGCCTGGCTTGTCTGTGGCTTGTCTGGGCCCACGGGTGCCCGCAATTCATAGCCCCGTTTGTGCTACTGGGGTATGCATTTGTTATTGCATACAGGTCCACCTCGGGAATGGAATTTTTATTCCTTCGGCAACGTGCGCAGCAGTTATGGTGGCACCCAAAGATTCGCGTTTCTGTAAAGACGCAGCCTTTGGACGACTCCACAACTCCTGGAAAGGGGCGTTACAGGGCAAGCTTGCCATCGGAACCTGAAGTCAGAAGCCTCCACAGTGGGCAGAAAGCCAATGACCCCTGAAAAGCTACAAGCCATTGGCCGTAAGTTGCATGTCACAGTGCTCAATGCATTATGTTGTGTGTCAGTGCGCAATTAAATGATAAGCTGAGGGCATTATGTACTACCAATCATATTTTCTTTTCTGCAGGTGCTTTTGACTACTTCATTGGCCAGCACCCTGTAGAGACCCCAGCGCCGGTAGATCGTCGCAAAGAGTTAAATTATTACCTTAGTGAGCTGGTTCAAGACATGCGGAAAAAATAAACATCTTTTGGAGTTTTTGATGCATTATAATACTCACCAAGCTACCAATACTTTGGTAAAAGGTGGGAGCAAATAACACAATGGCACATCGACTGCAATGCGAGTTGCTGATAATCGCAGATTACCAGTTTCTGAGGCTCTGTATATTTCAGCATTTGGCATGTACACTTATGGCCCCAGTTTTTGGGCAGATTTAGTCCAAGTGGGATATATTTGAAGGATTTTATTCTGCCTTTGTCCTGTGATACAGGGCCCTCCTGTATAATACGGGCCTAGCCTGTTTAATACAGGACTGTCCTGTATTCCGGTATGAATTTTAAACCGGAACCGCATACCGGGTTATTGTACAGGATTTGCGATACCGGAGTATCCTGTACAAAACAGGAGAGTCCTGTATTATACAGGACTGTCCTGTTTTATACAGGATATTCCAGTAATCCGGTATCGCAAATCCTGTACAATAACCCGGTATGCGGTTCCGGTTTAAAATTCATACCGGATTTTTCAGTAGGGATAGCACGCGCGCATCGGCTGGGTAAATTTTCGAATGTTAAATGCCGTCCTGTCATAGCCAAGTTTACGAATTTTAAGATCCGAGAAGCCGTGTTTACTGACCGAAGCAAAATGAAAAATGCTGGGATAAAGGTTACGGAAGATTTCTGCTTGTCAACTCGCAACGCACGTAAAAAACTTTTTGACTTTGGACAAGCAAGTGGAGAGAAGTACGCTATTCGTCAGAACAAACTGTTCATAAAAAATAAGTGTTACATCTACATTTCGGCATCAGATAGCATCTGTGAATATCATATCAATAACCAAGCATCCCCACGCAGCCCTGATAGTAGTGCCTTGCCTGCCGATCTTTCTACCGCGTAGCTACCTGCTCGTGGTCATGAGCTTTCAAATGACATATGTGTTTTGTTCTCTAATATTCGTAGTGTTGTAAACAAGCGTGATGATCTGTGTACTCTCATCGACACGTGCGATGCAGACATTCTGGTCCTCACCGAAACCTGGCTGAATTCAAAGATTTCTAATGATGAAATACTAAACTGCGAAAAGGATTTCATTACTTATCGATGTGACCGTGGAGACAGAATAGGAGGCGGTGTTCTGATAGCGGTCGCTGATCATCTGCATTCTTCACACGTGTCACTTGTTTCTTCACTAGAAATTGTATGCGCCTCTATACGCATTAATCATCGAGAGGTAATCTTCTGCGCATGCTATCGCCCTCCAAATGCTCCACCGTCTTTCTGTAGTGAACTTCATGATGTGCTCAATCGCATTTTAGTTAGGTTTCCTTCTTCGCCAATCTTTTTACTTGGCGATTTCAACATGCCAAAAATAATTTGGTCTGGTGCGTTCCCTTCCACTCTGGATTCGTCACCTGACACGATTGGCTTCATAAATCTGTGCACTGACTTCAATTTTTCTCAGCTGATTACCCAGCCAACCCGTACCACCACTACTAGCGCTAACATCCTTGATCTTGTTCTAACTACGCTTCCTGAGCTCGTTCATTCATTGGCATTTCTACCAGGCCTCAGTGACCACTCCTTCATCCAGTTTGACCTTAAAGATACTAACACACGTGTGCGACCCAATCCCAAATATATCAGAGATTATTCAAAGGCAAATTTTCCGTCGATTAACGCAGAACTCGAAATCTTCTTAGGTGAGTGCATGCCAAACTTTTATAACCGTACTGTGGAAACGAACTGGCGCCTTTTTAAAGAAAAAGTTCATTTTTTCGTCCAAAAACACATACCTTTACGCGTCATATCAGGCAAGCAACGTTCCCCGTGGTTCACTGCCGCATTAAAACGCCTTTTAAGTAAAAAAAAACGAGTTTATCGTAGAGCGAAAACCACCGGTTGCCCTGATCACTGGGATGTGTATCGTGCCATCACATCTGAGTACCGAAAAGCCTTAAGAAACGCCAAGCAGGTTTTTTTCCAGAGTACGCTTCCGTTTTTGTTGATTGATAATGCCAAAAAGTTTTGGAACATCATTTCTGGTCCCAAGCATAAAGCAATAGCTCTGAACGATAGAAGCGGCGCAGCCATTCCTTCATCAGAGTGCCCTCAAGTGCTAAACGATGCCTTCTCTAATACTTTTTTACAACAATCATCTGTTTCTCTGCCCTCTTTTCAGCCTGTGCAGAATCCATTAATGGACCCAATTGTGTTTGACAGTCTTGGTATAGAAAGTATAATTAATAATCTCAAAATTTCTTCGTCTTCGGGAATCGACGACATAAATTCTAAATTTTTAAGGAATACAAGTGTTTGTTCTTCCATTTACTTGTGTGCACTCTTTTCGCAATCTTTGAATTCAGGACAGCTACCCGGGGACTGGAAGGTGGGTAAGGTGGTACCAATATTCAAGTCTGGTGATGCTCATTGTGCTCTTAATTACAGACCCATATCATTAACGAGTGTCCCGTGTAAACTGTTTGAACATGTCATTTATTCTAATCTGGTTAAATTTCTAGAAAATCATTCGTTTTTTTTCCCTCATCAGCATGGCTTTCGTCAATCATTTTCTTGTGAAACGCAACTCATTTCCTTCACCCATGATTTATTTGATGCATTAGACAAGGGATTTTTCATTGACTGTGTATTTTTAGATTTTCAGAAAGCATTTGATCTTGTTAATCACCAACTACTTTGTTTTAAGCTCGGTAAACTAAATATCGACCCAAACATTCTTTCATGGAACGAGAGTTTTTTGCGTAGCAGAACTCAATTCGTCACTGCAAATAACGCTGATTCTTCACCATGCTCTGTTACCTCCGGCGTGCCTCAAGGTTCCGTGCTTGGGCCGCTATTGTTTCTAATATACATTAACGATCTTCCAATTTCTATTAACTCCACAATCAGGCTTTTCGCAGATGATTGCGTTATTTATCGAGTAATTAAATCCGCTTCAGACTCATCCTTACTTCAAAGTGACCTAAATAAGGTATCTAGTTGGTGTAATGTTTGGCTCATGAGACTGAATACTAACAAGTGTAAGGTCATGCGTATTTCACACCGGTCTGCTAACGAAAATCTTATTCCCTACAATATTTCAGGTTCTCTCCTTGAGCAAGTTACCACATATAAATATTTAGGGGTTCATATAACTTCTAACCTTTCATGGCAGGCACATGTTGATTATATTGTTAACAATGCTAACCGCATGCTTGGCTACTTGCGTCGTAATTTTTCCATGGCTCCATCTTCTTTAAAACTGCTACTTTATAAAACCTTAATTAGATCTAAATTAGAATATGCGTGCTCTGTGTGGGACCCGGGACTTGAAACTCTTACTAATCAGTTAGAGTCAGTACAGAATCGTAGCGCCAGATTCATTTTGTCTAACTTTTCCCGCACTGCTAGTGTAACTACAATGAAAAATACTTTGAACCTTCCTAGCCTTTCCCTTCGTAGAAAACTCGCGCGAATACTAACTTTTCACAATATTTACTACCACAATCATCAGCTAAAACGGGATCTTCTATCTGAACCATCGTTCATATCACCTCGCACGGATCATCGCCACAAGGTACGCATTCCATACTGCCGAAACAATGCATATTTTAACTCGTTTATACCAAAGACGGCAAGCGATTGGAACCACCTGCCCACCTTGGTTGCCGACATCTCTGACAACTGTTTATTTAAAAATGCCGCGGAAAACTGTGTTTGACTAGGCTGTTTTCTTACATAATCTGGTTTGTATTTTGTTCAAGCTTACGTTTTTTCATTCCTTGCTGTATAACATTATATTTTCCGTTTACTTTTTGTTTTCATTTTGCTGCATTGTTTTTACTTTTTTATCCACTCCCTTCTGTAACGCCCCACTGGGGCCCTGAATGTATTGTAATAAATAAATAAATAAATAAATAAATAAATAAATTCTCAACAAATTTCAAAGCTCTGCATGGACCGTAGACTGCACAAATTATTTTAAAAGTGTTTGCTCGCAGTATCTCGCAACCGATTAGGGCGACACACCTCATCCCGCGCCCCCTACCCAGGTAGTCGAATCGGAATTTTTCGGTCAGGTTCGGGTTCATGTCTTTCGGACGCAGTTCCGGCTTCGGGTATTGGGCGACATTCCGTTCCGGTTCGAACAGGTTTGGACCGGACTGAACCGGTTCAAACTGGCTCAAGCATACTCAGGACAAAAAACAACAACTTTGTTTTGCTGTTTTCTTTTTATGGCGCATCTATACATAAAATTAAAAATGCAAGAATTTGTTTATTGCGGCATGTTCTCACTTTACCACTTTATTTAATGTCCACGACAAAAATACAAATTTACGGTAAGAGCTGCAAACTATAATAAACTCAAAATTGATGTAAATCGGCTATGTGTACGCTATCATCCGTCTGATGAGGTATAAGGCGGAAAACCTGCGGATTTTGGATCTACAAAGCCGTCCAGCTTGAGCAGTTTCGGAGACCTCGTCGCGCGAGTAACAGGTCTCCCCTGAAGCTCGCGTCGGTCAGGAATTTCTCGATCGCAGTGCTGTTTGCAGGCGCCGACATGATCACCGCACGCTGCATCTACGTTCCCGCGCAGTATTGAGAAATGAAGCTGTCATGTATTGACTCCTGTATACTGACATAAACCTTTCCGTCGCCCCGAAACCTACTTGCCAGTCACCTGCCCCCCACCCCCCGCCTCACTCCCTTTACTATATGGTACAGCCGGCCAAATCCTTAGCTGGCGTGCTTGACGGCCGCGTTTTCTTTGCCTCTGCAGCTTATGACGGCGCAAACTTGCTAAGATATCAAATGTAAGCCCAGCCTCACTAAACCCCAGCTTAATATTGAGTTTTCCCCAAGTTTGCGTCGTTAAAAAGCCCAGGAGCGCAGAAAAAGCGGCCGTCGAGCACGCCAGTTGAACATTTGGCCGGCTGTATCAGAATATGCGAGAACCAATCAACCGAACTTCCCCCCTCCCCCCCCCCCCCCCCAAACGAAAGTATTTGGGGAGCACTGGATCTACCTAACATTCAGAGTTTATCAAATATATTGTTACGTGACGGCAAGCGATGAAGACAGGACTGCATGACCGATGGCGATGATATGATTTAATGTCTGCGAGCCTAGCACGAGCGCTCCTGCCCATGCCACTGCCCGTTTCGGCGTCTTCTAGTCCGTCACATGACTCGGGGCCACCGATGGTGGTGGTGGTGATCTCTTTTATTACTCCCAAAAACAGGGGACCAGTCCAAGGACCGGTTGCGGTGGCTTAGAGGGGGTCGGCGGGGATCCCTTGGGATGTTGCGGCCTCCGCCGCGCGCTGGATCAGCCGGCGTTGGTCTGCCGGCTCGGAAGTACGCAGGAGAGACTCCCACGTCTCTGGGGTGTTTGAGTTGTTTGTGTTGTAATGTGTACAAGTCCACACCATGTGTATGAGAGTGGCTGGAGGTGAGCAGTGCTTGCACATGGGGTCTATCTGTTGCGGAAAGATCCTGCTGTATAAGAGGGGGTTGGAAAGCTGCCAGTTTGTAGTTTGCGCCATTGGACGGCCTCGCGTCTTGTTAGATCACGGTGTGCGGAAGGATAGAGACATCTTTCGAGCCGGTAGTGCTGGAGTATGCCCGCGTAAGTGGTGAGTAGAGAAGCGCGTGAGATATTAGTGTCAGAGGAAGCAGGAAGGCTACACTCATACACTCTGCTCGGCAGCTGAGATCTCGGGCGAGAGTGTGCGCCTGGGCGTTTCCGCTGAGCGACTCGTGGGCTGGAGCCCAAAGAAGTAAGCGAGAGTTGGAAGAGGGTGCAGTAGAAAGGAGAACGTGTAACGCCTGGCAAGAGATACGGCCAGCATCGTAGTTGCGGATAGCCTCATTTCTCTCACGTCCTGCGTTGGGAAGCTGATAGAACACGTTATCCACACCAGACTCTTGAGATACCTCGAGGACAACCATCTACTACCAGACACAATGTTCGGCTTCCGCCCTCGTTTAGCGGCCACGGACATTATGCTTCTTCTCCATCATCAGGTGGTCATGAAACGTACACTAAACACGAAAGTCATCGTCGGCCTCGATGTTGCCAAGGCATTCGACGACGTCCTTCATGAAGCGATCCTTCAACAACTTCAGGCTCTCGGTGTCGGACATCGCACGTATGCGTAAGTCCGAGATTTCCTCTCCGACCGCACAGTACAACTAAACACCGGCCCGGGAGATCCTTCCATCAACTCTCCGGGAAACCATGGTACGCCCCAGGGCTTCGTGCTTTCGCCGATGCTCTTTAACGTTGCACTAATAGGCCTTCCTAAGCTACTCGCCGACATCCCTCACCTGCAGTACAGCATTTATGCTGACGACCTCACACTTCGGATCACGCACGGCAGTGACGGTCAGATAGAAAAGACTCTCCAGACCGCAATCAAACAGATCGGAGATTACCTCATGACAACTGGCCTCACCTGCACGGCGACAAAGTCAGAATATATAATCATTCAATCCCCGGGACGAGCCCTCCAGAGATACATCCTGAGATCAACCTCCAGGTGCAAGGTAACCCGATCCCTCGTACAGATCACATCAGGATCTTGGGCTTACACCTACAGGACAACAGTAGCAACAACACCACGCTCCAACGCATCGACCAGTCGGTGGTAAAGATCGGACGCCTCCTTAAGCGAGTTTCCAACAAGCATCATGGTATGCAAGAGTCCCACCTCCTGCGCCTCCTTCAAGCCTTCATCTGCTCCCGCATCACCTACTCTGCACCCTGCCTACGTCTCACTCGTGCCGAAAGCGAGCGGCTAGAGGCGTCACTCCGTAAAGCGTACAAGACGGCCTTGGGCCTTCCCATGTCCACAGCTACGCATAAGCTCATGGCTCTCGGAATCTCCAATACTGTGAGCGAACTTATTGAAGCAACCCTCACTGCCCAATTCGAGCGGCTCTCGCTCACACGCTGGTCGAGCGGTACTGCAGCAAGTTGGGATCTCCCCGCCGAGAGCGGACCCAAGTTATGCTGAACTTACCTCGGAATATCACCAAAATATCCGCATCCCTCCCATTCCCAAACGGATGCACCCGGAACAGCATGCCGAGAGACGGGCCGACCGTGCACGTCTATTCGAGAAACGCTTCAGCGGACGTCCGGACGTCACGTATACGGACGCCTCTTACCATCCCTCGAAACCAGCGAAGGTGGCGGTAGCTCTCGCCCCTCACCGCAGCTGGTACACAGCCTGCAGCATTCGCAATGCAGAAATAGTCACCGCAGCAGAGGAGGTTGCCATTGCGCTAGCGCTAGCTGACCCTGATACCAAAGTCGTCATCAATTATTCTCAACAGGCTATTCGGGGCCACCGAGCGATCGTCCCGATCGCGCGAACTAGAAGAATGGCACAGACGATGACAAGCAGTACGCGACGATGGGCGTGGCAGTACATATGAACAGAGAAGAGAAGATGAAGTGCTTGCCGTAACGATGAAAGAGATAATGAGCGGGTGAAGCCAGGTCCACGAAGGCTGAGGAGCCACCGGTTTCTGGAAGTCAACATCGAGGCCCGTGGACACACCCAACTACACGGGCTGGGGTACTTGTTTCTCGTGTGAGGGTCGGTGGTCAATGGGTTCTCTGGTCAATGGCGACGATCCAGGTTCAGTGGGGTCGTAGGTCATTGCGTCTTCTAGGTTCTCATGTGGGTTCTCATGTGGGCGGCGAGTGGGGTCACGGGGTGTTGCGGCGGTCGTTGTGTCGTCGTTTCTCGGTGGACAGCAGGCTCCTAAGCTCCGGGACCGGGATGAAGAAGGTACCCAGCACCTTACACCAAATGTTACGTGACGGCAAGCGATGAAGACAGGACTGCATGACCGATGGCGATGATACATGACTTAATGTCTGCGAGCCTAGCACGAGCGCTCCTGCATGCGGCACTCCCCGCTTCGTCGTCTTCTAGTCCGTCACAATATTTTATTTAAATTACCTCTTTGATGCCGCCTTTTTGACTCGCGTTATATATCTCGAGCCCCTATAGCTCAGTATCTTGAAAAGCACAGCTAATCATGGCTTCTCGCTAGTACAGTGAGAAATTATGAGTTTTGCTTATTATGGTGACATCGACCTCTTTTTTTTTTCTGATGACAAGAGTATGATAAAAAGCACGCTTCGTGGTGTTTAGAACGCTTCGTTCCTGCACGGACACAAACGGACAACATCTTCGTTGCGATGTTGCGTTGCATCTTTCTTGCATGTGCACTATTCTGCGAGGAAGAATGTATACTTGCACTGCATATAATTTTTGTAACTCTTTCTGGTGCCCTATCAAAGGGAGCCTGTGCGTTTACAAAACTTTTCTCGCCCTTGATATAGTCTGGTGAGTCTGTTGTCCCCGCATGTCCGGCCGCTTGTTTCAGGGCATTTATTTTCAAAGCTGCAAACAACCCCTTTTCTGGCAACTATGCTTAATAGGCGTCTAAGTGCTCGTCTGTCTGTTCTAGACATGGTCGTGAGAGAACTTTGTGCGCTTACACTCGGTTTCCCCACTCTTCGCTTTTCCTTAGGATACCTGTACGACCTCTCCACAGGGCAGACGGCAAGGGTTGTGATCGGTCATTACTTGCTCTACCCATAGATCAGCAGTCTTACCTAGTCTTTCTTTAGACTAGTGTATTAGAGCGAATTCAACGGATGTAGTCAAGCTCATTTATAATGACCGCAGATGTAACGAACGCTCACTTATTACGAACGGGTGTGGTTCCACCGTCAAAATATGCATAAAGATGTGGCGATTCGTAGCAGACACAAAAAACAACTTGGGCCGCACCACTCGGTTATAGCGAACGAAGGGCGCCGTAAACTACCCCCGAAGTTGAACAGGTCAGGCATCCACTAAGCGCGGAGATGAAAAAGGCCCTCTAAACCTTTCCGACTCCGCCCCGGAAAGAGCATGTGAACCCAAAAACGCATAAATTATGTCCATCGGAATCAATTCAGGGTCTCGGTTATGGGCTGTGTTCTGCGATTTTAAAGCTGTTCTACAATATCTCTATCCTTGTTTACGACATGGCGACCATGAGTAACTAGTAGCGGAGATGAGACATCTGCAACACCGGGCACTGGAAAAGGGTACTGACATCGTCTTCCATTGGCTTCCAGGACAAAGTGGCATGGTCACACACGACTTAGCTGACAGTGCAGATTGATCGGGCTACGGCACTGCCAATGTTGTCCGGATACCACTCACAAGAGCCGACGCAGCAAGACATCTCCGAGTGCTTGGCCTAAAGGCGATTTTAGCGTCATGGTCTGTTCCTGGAAACTTTGCATGCCGTTTGCACCGCCTTTACCTCATATTTGAACTCACCCTACCGCCCGGCCTCTTCTTCTGTTGTGTCGCATGTGGCTAGCAGTTGAGTTTACATATGCCTACTCCCACTAAATAGCGATGGGAGACTCTCCTGCGTGTCATAAATGCGGGCGCGAGAACGCACTTCAGCAAGTACTGTGTGACTGCCTTCGGTTTGAGCGTGAGCGTGTCTTCTTGGCTGCAAAGCTCCGCTGCTTAGATCCTCGTCCCCTTAAGGAATCCAAGATTGTGGATCTTTAGTCTAAATCTTCATCTCAATGGACTGCTGTGAAGGTTTTTTTTTAAGTTCATAAAGGATACAGGGTTGAGTTCAAGGTTATTTAACTTTCAGTGTTTGCTGTGTGGACCCAATAGTAATGGCCAACGGATTCGTGAAAAGTTACCTCCCATTTTTCTCCTCCTTTCGTTCTTTCTCTCCGTCCCCCTTGCCACGTGTTTCCCTGCCTTTCCATTCTTTCTCTCTCTATGTTCACTTTCAGTGCCTGCGACGAACAAGGATTGGGAATGTTTCTTTCAGAGGACTTCCAATATAAGTGCCAACCAGCGCTTCATGCCTCCAACGTCAAAGTTGACTTTTAAAAATAGATGTAGAGCCGAGCAGAGAGGATGCGTCAACAGCTGTGCGATATTTTCAGCCCGTCGTCGTCGATCAAGACAGGCTTGAAGAAAGTCGTCATAAATTATAGATCTCCCTACTTGAAAGTGGAGCGAGCCCCTAAGCGACCGTAAACCAAGTCGTTGATCACCGGCTTACGGACGGCTGAGATAGCCCCTCCTTTATCCTCTTGTACATTGGTTCTTTTCGATCCGCACGCATGGCGTGGCCTGACTCCTGTCATTTTCTGCTGTTCATTTTCAGCGGATTGGTTGGCTTCTTTTTCAAGCTCTTATTTCAGAAACTGACTTTCGAAAATGCTGTGCAAAGAAATTTGGATGGTCCAAAGATATTAATGCACGGATCATTCCAGGTTACTTGAGCATTTTTCCGCCAGCGATCCAGAAATAACTTGGTTTCAAAACATACGTTGTGATTTGTTGCTAATTTGAAAGTATTTTTCAGTAAACAGGAGGAAGCGTCAAACAAAATTTCTGCTAGCTTAGATACCGTGCTCCAACTCCTTGCGCATGGTCACAAAGTTTCTAGGACATGCGGCTTCCATTACCGGATGTTAAACACGAACGTTGCAGGCGATCGACGAAATAATTTTTACAGAAGTTCATATTTGCGAAGGCGAGTAAATTCGTACCAAACACCTCCTTTCCAGGTGTTCGTAGTGAAACATAATTTGTTTTCTTTTTCACTTATTTGCCGCAATTTCTGGAGTCTTTTTTTTTCTGTCAGGCTGAACGGTTCATGTTTGTGATGAAACGTCTTGAAAGTTTTGTGCAAGGCTGCTCGGAAAAACACTGATCTGAATATATCATGAAATCTCCTCGTGCATATGTGGTCTCCTCTTGTACAATCCAGTACCGTATATTCGAACCGTCAATGCTTATAATGAGAAACATCTTTTGAATTTAATATGTTTGGATTTCTTTTAACACGATTCAGCTGCCAAACTCGATAGTGAATTTTGCGTTCGCACCTTCGAAGCCATGAAAACTGCACGAAACTTGTGGGAATAGCTTACACTTTCTTCTCACTAATTAGCATTAATCATATTTACCACTGCAGAGCATTAAAGTGCCACAGAGTGCTCGCATTATGAGTGGAAAGGTAAGATGCGAAGAGATTCTTGCGGCGGGGCTATACTTTTTCCAAAACAAAGAATGGAGTCGCAAATTCACTGGGGACGCAAGAAATAAAATAGAAAGAGGATTACAAAGAGACTAAAGCCATTTTAACAACCATGCAAACGTCATGTAGTTGAGTTCAGCTTAGAGCTATTGTTTGCGTGAATGGTCATGTGAACGTTGAGCAAAAGCGCTACCGGCCACGGAATCCTGTAATGCAAAAAATACAACCGAGAATTCCCAACGTACAGAAACAAAACTCTGAATCAGAGCAAAAAAAAAAATTGAAATGAGTTAAAAGGCGGAAAACTTTGAGGAAAGCAAGTGTAGCGCGTTTTCCTCTTGTGGCATTTTTTTACTTCGAGCCTCTCAAGCAGTACCTGCAAAAGATAAATGCACTGCCCAGAGATAAATGCACTGCCGAAACGTTGGCCAGTGACTGAGGCCCCCTTCACCCGTTGATTACTTTGTTCTGTGTTATCCAAAAAAGGAACAGTGAGTTTTCATATAAGGAGGAACTCTGTTGTTTCTTCAACGTAGAAATTTGTAGTGTTTCACGAGAATTTGAGTTCTGCAGGAAAACCATTTATAAGAAAAAAAATGTTTTTCACTGATACATATGCAGTGATTATTGGCTGAACGTGAGTGATGCGTTCTCCCTCATATTTGAGCAACGTGCACAACTAAACGAAGCCTATTGCATGAGATTATTCTACAGCTTCGATTCGGTAGTGAAGCGCTAGCACGGATTAGCGTGTATTAGGTGAATTTCGCCATATCTAATATAGTGAGAACGAGGGCTTATATTTATGAGCAGTGCAATAGTACTGATATCTATGGGCAGTGCAAAACGCGAGCTGTTTTTGTTGCGCCGAGCATCAAAGGTTAATCGCGATCTGTAATGGCATATTAACAGCACTATAGTTTTTTTTTCATAAATAGCTTGCTTGCAGTAATGGCCTTAATAGACGTGAAACACTCAAAACACATTACAGCTAAGACAGCTTCGTGTGATAATAATTGAAAAAACGAAAAATTTATAATTGCACAGACTGTGAGGTTAATGGAAGGAACATTAAGTGTGTCGGGAATCTTATTTTCATTCCCACGCGACACCAATTTTTCGTGCCGTTTTCCTTCGCAAAGGCGTAGTAAGAATTGCACAACGCCGAGCAATATAATGCTGGCTGTAGAGTGAAACTAATCAGCAGTGCTGGGCCAAATGCGGAACTATTAGCCTGAGCATGCGATCTGGCTGAAGAATCGTAATTGTTTTCTCCTACTGGTACAGTCTCAGTGTTTCGGGTTAATTAGGCTGGCGGTAGTAATTCAATAAACTTTGTAAGAAAACATTAGAGAAGAATTAGGAGCGCTCAACCCCATCGGTTCTCTGGCATAGCGTTTTAGCGCTGTTGCACCAAAAACCCAGTAGAAGTGAGGTGTATGGCCACGCTTCATTACGACCTCGTTAGCATCATAATTGCTTTTAGCTTGAGTGCACTGTACCCCTCCGGTGTGCGCGGAGAGTTCTCGGAGCTTTCCATCCGCGCGTCCCCCGCAAGCATACACAAAGGCGAGGAAGTTACTGCTGCCTGAACAGCGATGCTACGACGGCCGACTCCTAGCATTGTTGACCGCGGTCACCCGCGGCAGCTCCAAGAAAACATGCCAGCGAATCTGCGTGGCACTTTCGCGGAAAGATTCGGACCTTCGAAGAGTTTCGCGAGGGGCACCCTTTGTTTGCAGGCATTCATGACAGCGCCGAAGTGTCACAAGGCTCATTTCCTGCGTGCGTCCGTCATCCGACAAATCAAGCATGAGCTAGCGAATTACAAGCCCTGTCAGTTAGCCAGAAAAACCAGGAAGAACTAGTCATCCTTCGAGAAGTGACAAGCAGGTGCGGTGGCGAAAGGGGAGAGGGAAAGAGCACCACGCGATAAGGGAAAGAACTACCGCGGGGAGAGGGTGTTCGGAACGGACAACATTATTGGCAGTGCAATAGAGGCTAGGGAGGAAAGGGAAAGAGACGGCCTTTTGTACCCGCGCTGTGGTGGCGGGTTATTCATTGTTCGGGCTAGAATGGCAGAAGCGTGAATCTCTGGGGCTGAATCATGAAGAGCACTGGAGGAGTACAAAACTTTTCTCTTTTCCTTTCCTTCCCTGCCTAGCCTCTACTGCATTACCAAAAATTTTACTCGCGAATACAGTTGTGCTTCTTTTTTTGCCAAACCTTGGGTTCGAGGTTGTGCTTAACCTTCGGGAGCTGTAGCTGCTCTATATTAAAACTTCATTCGTTAATCGAAGTCTAAGTTGGGCCTCGGCACATGACCGCCCTAACTTCTCAATATGCGAAACATATACAAATGCAAGAAAAAGCTCTGGACACAAGTCTAGTTATAAGCTGCGGGCTGACCACGCAGTTCAAGAATACCAAGGCTTTAACCGAGACCTTCGGTCGATAAGTAAGGTGTTCGATTGCTGTTTCTCTCAGTGAGATCAGTTCTTTAAAGGGTCAGTCTACTCACCGAGATGAGTGCATAAATAATGGCATATTCTGGTAGTTGGCACACTATAACATCAATAACGAGGTATCTGCTCCCGGTTTAGGCAGGAATTTATATTTTATTTCGGCGTTAAAAGTCTCGTAAAAATGCATGGTGGCGACCCCAAATGTTCATTTTGTTGGTGCAGGTGCTAGCCTTTCTTTGTAGAAGCATAAGTGAATATACTACGTACTGTTAGTATGCCCCAATGGCACAGAAACGTACGTTTTGTTCTAGTAAACTGTAGAAGGCGTACCGCTCGTTTTTTTTTCTGTAAATCACATGAATATTTACAGTTATACGTACTTTAAACGCAGGCACATTCCCACTTTTAGTTCACCGTATGCTAGCAGAGACGCAAAAATAAACTCAGCCTATAGTGGCGCCATCTGGTTGTCAGAACGCGAACCATTGCTGTAAACAAACCAACTCTCTACTTAAGCCTAGAAACGGCAGAATCGTCGCTCTAATTATTAAAATAAAGCAAATTTATCACTTATACGTTTTCTTATAGGCGAGATGAGACAAAGCGAGAGACCGGCGCCCCATTTATGGCCAGTGAACGCACTGAAAAAATGGCCTGG
Source organism: Amblyomma mixtum (assembly GCF_055824585.1). NCBI lineage: Eukaryota > Metazoa > Arthropoda > Arachnida > Ixodida > Ixodidae > Amblyomma > Amblyomma mixtum. Next base: position 31,059,156 of record NC_143015.1, read on the forward strand.
CTTAGCGTATGGTTAAGCCTAGGATGCGAAGCATACCGCCGGCGGAGGCTGCGCGTCCGCAAGCGAGCGCACGAGTTGAGCCCCAGCTTTCACAGCTGTTGTGACGTCATATAAGGTGGTGCGCCGATGCAGGTCAAGGGGTAGCTACGCGGCTGCGCGCGGCGCAGCAAGGAAGAGCTTGGTTGTGCGGCTAGTATGCTTCGCATAAAAGGCAGCAACAAGGAGAATTCAGTCCGAAGGGAGAGGTCCGGTTTCGACGGGCGCCGCCATGTTTGTCGCCCCGCGGCGGAAATCCAGATGGTTGCCACATGAGACTACCACCTCATACAGATGTGTTTCCACATCAATAAATTATATTGTAAAATGTTGTACCGCACTTCAAGGCACCACACCTGGCTAAAAGGTAATTTGAGTAATGAGCTATCGGTTGCCGCAAAGAAAATATCGCCGATAAAATTCAGTAGACTGACTCTTTAAGTTACAGTTTGTTCAATTTGTCAGTTTCACTTTGCTTATGGAACTTGAAGTTTTTGTGCGTGTTTATTCATGTAAATATATTTCCTCGTCTTCATCATCTCCATCATCGAACATTTCCTCTATCAGCGCCTAGTCTTCCACATTTCAAAGTGCTTAAGCGCTTCTGAAGAACCCAACGGGGCATCAAGAAATTACGTGAGGGCTCTCAATGGGGCTCTTATTAGTTCTCGTAACGAGTAGGTTAACACTTCGCTTTATCGGTATGCTGTATTCCGTAAGATATCTCGTTAGCAAAAAACTAAAGAAACAATTTGTGGTGCAAAGGGTAAGCGCCATGGTATCGGACGCCAAAGATAGCAGCTCGATCTCTGCTTGCTGGTAATTTATTTCCTCGGCAATCAGAAATTACGACGCGGGTAGAATATCCGCAACAACCGCAAAAATTCTCACAGTCAGCGAAGCTCCAGCAAAACAAATGCATTTGTTTGGACGCGGGCGCATCATGGGGTACGAGGTAATAGAGAGTGTTAGTATAGCTCTATACGCAAGCATTTAGCGAGAGGTTACTGAGGAAGTCGCCAGAGCGCCTTTAGTTTACCGTACACAACGATTGCTAAGGCTGCAGTGGCGCCATCTGGTGTTATAATGTGAAAACATTTCGTGTCGTATTTTTCGCGCTTAGCCAAGACCTAGGCCACGCCGATTCAAGCCGTATCACGTAGATAGCCGGTTGCATGGCGTCCCCGGTGAGTCGCGCACTGCGCAGTCGAGGCAGGGCCTAGCTTTTCTTAAATCCTTTTTTTTTAGGTAGCCGAGCCGAGCAAGGCTTTTAAGAAAGTCATGGTACGTACTAGCATTCTTTCGGACCCCTACTGCCCTACAGCCGAAACGGCTACTTTTGGGAAGGCTATGACTACCTTGGCATAAAAATCCAAATCAAGCCAGTTTTGCTAGGGTTTGGAATGGCGGAATCGTTACACAGAATCCAAAATAGGGCAAGTTTATCACTCAATCGGACTGCTGTCGGCGAGAGGAGGCAAAGCGAATATCATACGTTCCATTTAAGGGTAATGAATGTGCCTAAAAACCCACAACGTAACATGACATTTTCTCTCCTAAGCGGGCGACGTGGGCGCCGCCATGTTAATAACGCTGTTTTTCCTGGCGTACGCAAGAGCACGCACGACAAATTCTTAAAATAGCGTACGTAACGCGAACGTTTGGCGCATGCGCAGTACGACTGATGCTATTTTATAGCGTACGCTATGCCTTTGCGTATGTCTACGCACGCTATACTAAAACTCTATTATGAGACCGCGCACGCGATGGCCCGAGGTCTTACTTTCCGGGATACCAGCGGTGTCTTATGCGAGCGAACCCTCACAGTTCGGTGAAGAGCTTAATACTGTAACGGAAGATAGGGCGACAGGTCGCTAATCAGCAAAATACGGCAGCCAGCCAGTGCGAGCCACTTCAACGTCTTTCTTTTCAAGCGCCACCTAAGAACACCAGGTGGCATATCTCCAAATCCCAGACCTAGAGCACTCTGTACGCGGACGATATCACCCTTTGGACCACCAAGGGGAGTATCGCCACGATACAAGATACGCTACAACAAGCGTCATATGTAGTAGTAGAGGAGGCACAGGCCGCGGGACTCGCGTATTCCCCCCAAAAATCTGAAGTCCTCCTCCTACACCCAAAGCGTCAAAGGAAAAATAAAGCGCCTGAGATCAAAATGTGCGCGGAAGGGGCAGCCATCCCAGAAGTGGAAACACTAAGAATCTTAGGAATGCTGATACAGTCAAACCAAAAAAACGACATGTTAATTAAGAAACTGAGAAACACTGTCAACCAAATCTCCTTCCTCATCAGACGCATCGCGAATAGGCGAGGAGGAGTTAAAGAAGCCGAGACCAGGAGACTAATACAAGCCTTCGTTCTTAGCAGAGTAAACAACACTACACCATACGTCACCCTCACAGTGAGAGAAAGAGACGACCTGGGTTCTCTAATTAGACAGTCCTACAAAATTGCGCTCAACCTCCCTCGTCATACTCCAAATGAAAAACTATTACAGTTAGGAATTCATAGCACCTTAGCGGAAATGATAGAAGCACACCTCACCGCAACAATATGAAAGACTATCAGGCACTGAAACGGAACGTTTCATCCTAAAGAAAGCAGGAATACAATATGAAGGAATCCGTACACACACCTTGCCAATTCGAAGACACGTGCACGAACACTTAACAGTCCCTATTTCGCCCAAAAACATGCATCCACACTACGATACGGACAGAAGAAAGGCTAGGGCACAAAAACTTCACGAAAGATATTCAGTTCAGAAAGACACGGCGCACGTGGACGTGGCAGAACATGCGGACAGAGACGCCTTTTCTCTGGCAGTTGTCGATCATCGTGGTTCTCCCCTTGCATCGGCGACAATAGATAAAACAAAATTTCCGGAGGAGGCCGAAGAAGCTGGCATAGCTTTAGCCATTACCTCCACCACTGCCAAATACATCATAAGTGACTCCAAAACAGCAATTCGAAATTTTGCAAAAGGAAGGGCCCACTCAGCAGCCATCAAAATCTTACAAAAAATCTCCAATACCCGCCAGATAACATTGATCTGGGTCCCCGCCCATTCGGATCATCCTGGAAACGAGGCGGCGCACCAATTTGCCCGAGGATTCGTGGTTAACAGACAGGTGCGCTACCTCGAGCTCAGGTCGGCCAAGGAGCGAATGACAACCTACAAAGAAATTACTACCCACTTCAAGAAAGAGACAGATCTTCCCAGAACCACATAAATCCCTGAGTAAAACACAACAAGTCAGTTGGCGGCAGCTCCAAACAGACACTTTCTTTAATCCGTACATGTACTCCATATGGTTCCGGGAGCAGTACAGCCCCGTCTGTTCTCTCTGTGGGCAGCAAAAGGCAGACACACCGCACATCCTGTGCTCATGTACTCAAGACAAGCCATCGCACAGTCTGCAGCTCTCTACCCAATCTTAGTGGGAGGCCGCGCTGCTCAGCTCAGGCCCGGAGGTTCAACTTCGAGCTACAGAGCGAGCCGAACAGGTCGCCGAACGACATCGTCGGTCGGCCACCTGGCGTCCGGCCTAAAAGAGGAGCCGACCGCGGGGAGGGGAACATCACCCCAATCCGCGCCTAAGACCTCTAAAGTTTACCTTCTCCTCCTCCTCCTCCCCCCAAAAAAGAAAATTATAAAAGCGGGGATGGAGCACGAGCAATGAAAAAGGAAAAAAAACAGTACACGCACAGAAAAATGTACAAGGGAGGTAGGCGAAGGTGTCCCACGCGACAACTAGCGGAACACTGAGCATACTGTCTATTACCGCGTGAAGTATGGTTTCATGCGGACTACGTGCACAAATTCAGAGAGGGGTGGGCGACGCTGAGGCTGTACAGTTCCGGCAGGAAGAACTACCTAGGTCACTTCTGTGGCGCAGCGTAAAGCTGTGTAGGGTTAAAGTAACGGCACATCAGTTTTTCAGACAAGCCTGGGCGGCTCACCGGGGTGCGTATTCGCCAACTGCAGCCTGTACAACCACAAGGCTCGAAACCACGGTGAATTGATCACGGTGACTGAAGGTTGTCACAACGGCTTACCTAAAAGGGATAATAAATCCTCTTAAACGGCGTTATATGCCACTAAGCATCACGATTTGCGGCCTAAAAGGGAAAAACTTGGAAAAAAATGAAATTAAAAAAACAATAAAATTACAGTACAGAGAGCGGAGTCGAACGGCCGACCTTCCATACGCAACACGTGGCTCTAATCCACTGCGCCATAGCGGCGATGTCAAGCCGTCGTTCTGAATGAATATTTATAACCAGCCTTAATGTGGCTGCTACCTGCCGGTGGGCGGCGCTCTCATCGCTGGCTGTACCGGCTGCATTTGGCGAACACGCCACCGGGGTCCACACCGGGATGGTATTCGACGTGCCGATGCCGGCTGTTGTAGAGGCGCGCATCCGTGCTCTGCTGCCGCTGAATGTCAATACGGGCAAGTTGCCATGCTTCTTCGGCGCGCTGAGCGAACTGCTCGGCGTTTGGCGTGAGTGCGTGGTCTTCAGTGCAGCATGGAAGCATTGCATCCAGCATCTTGTGAACGTCATGTCCGTGACCAGACGAAATGGTGTAAAGCGGGTCGTCTCCTGGGTGGCCGTGTTGTAGGCGTATGTGACGTACGGGAGAATCTTGTTCCAGGTTTTGTGTTGCGAGTCTGTATATATACATTGCGATCAAATGTTTTAGGGGAATCCCCCAAGGTGGAGTAGATTTGTAATAAGGGAGTAATTACTCATTGGCATCCACCCGAGCGCAGCCATACGGCTACAAAGGAAATCTATACAGCTTTCTCAGAAACTTCGTAGTTTCTGAGAAAGCTCCGGTGATGCGGTGGTCCTGGGTTCGATCCCCGGAACAGGACGAATTTTTCTTTAACTACGAAGTTTCTGAGAAAGCTGTATAGCTTTCCTTTGTAGCCGTATGGCTGCGCTCGGGTGGATGCCAATGAGTAATTACTCCCTTATTTATACATTGCGATCATGGCGCCGATCGTTCTATTGAGTCTCTCTGTGAGCGCGCTTGTCTGTGGGTGATAGGCAGTAGTTTTGCGATGGCTTGTGTGACTGAGCTCGAACACATCGCGCATGAGCTGTGCCGTAAACGCCGTACCTCGACCAGTGATTACGTGGGACGGTGCGCCATAACAAAGCACGATTTGTTGCATAAAAAACTGGCCCATCTCAGATGACGTGCCGCGCTGCACCGCCTTAGTTTCCGCATACCTTGTTAAATAGTCGGTCGTGACTATGATCCATTTATGACCGGCCGATGACACAGGGAATGGGCCCAGAAGATCGATGCCCATTTGATCAAACGGCGACCGAGGCGGTTCAGTAGGTTGGAGCAAACCCAATGGCTTGAGAGGAGGCGCCTTACGACGTTGGCACTTGCGGAAGCCTCTGACGTAACATTGGACGGCGTGAGAAAGTTTGGGCCAATAATACGCCCGGCGTACGCGTGCAAGTGTGCGGGCAAAGCCCAAGTGGCCGAAGGTAGGCTCATCGTGACAAGAAGGATATCGGCGCGGAGGTCTGCCGGAACGACGAGGAGGTGCGCTCGGTCAACAGCGCTGGAGATCTTCTTAAACAAAATGCCGTTCCGGAGGCAGAAGGCCGGCAGGTTTCTAGAAAATTGTCGAGGTACGTCAGAAACTCGGGCCTCCAGATTATCATTGATAGGTCGCACGTCTGGGTCAGCTCGCTGTCGGGTCATTAAGTCTAAGTCGCAGACAACTCCAATAAAACCACTCTCGTCCTCTGTGCTATAATCGGCTAACCCGACGGGTGCGCTAGAGAGTGCGTCAGCGTCTTCATGCGTCTGGGCAGATTTGTGCACAATAGTGTAGTCGAATTCTTGGAGGCGGAGGCTCCATCGGGCTAGGTGCCCCGAGGGGTAGCGAAGATTGGTTAGCCAGCACAAAGAATGGTGGTCGGTAACTACTTTGAACGGGCGGCCGTAGGGGTAAGGACGATATTTCATGGTTGCCCACACAACCGCGAGGCATTCTTTTTCTGTGGTCGAATAGTTTGTTTCAGCAGGAGAAAGCGTGAGGCTTGTATACGCGCTGACACTTTCCACACCACCTTGGTGTTGGACAAGTGCGGCGCCGAGACCGACGTTGCTGGCGTCGGTGTGGACTTCGGTTTCAGCCTCTTCATCAAAGTGCGCAAGAACAGGGGTTATTAGCAGTCGTCTGCGCAGCTCTTCAAAAGCCTCCTGTTGCTCGGTGGCCCACACGAACTGTGTATCATCGCGAGTGAGGTGGCACAGGGGTGCGGCAATCTTTGAAAATACGGTAATGAAGCGGCGGTAATATGCGCACAGACCCAAAAAGCGTTGCACATTTTGCTTTGTTGTAGGAACAGGAAAGTCGGCGACAGCAGCAGTTTTCTCGGGGTCGGGCTTAACGCCATCGGCACTCACAATGTGACAGAGAACCTTCAACTTTTTGTACCTAAAATGGAGCTTCTCAGGTTTGAGCGTTAAGTCGGCCGATCGGAGGGCATATAGTACTGTCCTCAGGCGTTCAACGTCTTCGGCAAAGGTTTCGAAAAATGCGACGACATCACCGAGATAAACCAAACAAATTTGCCGTTTAAGTCCAGCGAGAACGGTATCTATCATCCGCTGGAAAGTTGCCGGTGCTGAACATAGCCCAAAAGGCAACACTTTAAATTCGTACAGTCCTGCGGGGGACACGAAAGCCGTTTTTTCGCTGTCCCGCTCGTCGACCTCTATCTGCCAGTACCCACTCTTTAAATCAATTGAAGTGAAGTGAAGTCTTTATTTCATAACAAAGTGTACAAAAAGAAGTACTGGTCAATCTAAGCACATAGTGCTTGTTAGAAGACCAGGCAGCCAGTGTTGCATCCTTAAACTAGGATATAAAGCAATATACATTCACAATGTTCACATAACGGGAAAAAATAATAATGCAAGGTAAATACAAGTAATACAGTCATATGCGAACAAAATATAAAAACGATAAAATGTAAAAAAAAAACGAAAAAAAGAAACCCGTCAAGTTTCCCACTTGGCAAAAAAAAAAATCACACATTACAAGACAAAGTTGAACACCATTTCCTTACTTCTCTCAGCATTACAGCTCGTGATTTTAAATCGTACAGTATCTCACTTAGTTCATTGAATATCTGAGGTACATAATAATTTCTGGCTTTCTTTCCATAGTTTGTAAAGACTCGTGGTTTAACATATTTCTCAGTTTTTCGTAGTAATACATCTTTCTTTACTAATAGCTTAAAATTGTTAGAATAATAGTAACGGGTCAACACAGTATACTTAAATAGCTCATGCACTGGAAGTATTCCTAGTATGCAGTATTTCTCATGTCTCTATATGTTCCCATTCCGTTCCATAGGCTATGCTATTGACAATTCTTTTAATTATTCGGTTAATATTTTGTTTCTTGTGGTCAGAACACGTACCATACAAGGTGATACCGTATGTGATAATTGTTTCGGCTAATGACTTATATACAGTTCTTCGAATGTTGACAGGACTTTTCCCTCGAAGGTTATACATCATGGCTGCGACAGCCCTCAGTTTTCTGCAAACGTAAATGACATGGTCACTCCAGGAGAGGTGCTGGTCAAAAAAAATTCCTAAATACTTGACCACTGGCTCGAACTGTAATGGTTGGCAGATGCATGAACTACAATTAGAAGAATGCAAATATATGTCCCTATTTAACGAAAGCGCCTTATGAGGATTTCTGAAGCACATTAATTTCGTTTTTTGTGCATTTATAAAAATTAAATTATAAGCGAACCAATCTACTATCGCTGATAAGTCCTCTTGAAAGCTTTGATATCCCGTGTTATAATCCTGAATTTCCAGAGCAATTGCAGTGTCGTCTGCGTACTGGAAAATTTTTGATTTCAGCGGTAGCAGGCCGAGGTCGGAAACATATACGTTCAAAAGTATCGGTCCGAGAGTGCTCCCTTGGGGCACACCAAACTTTATTATTTGAAGTTCACTGCATGTCTCTTCTAGTTTAACGCACTGTAGTCGGTCGGAAAAATAATTTACAAAAAATTGATAAAAGCGTCCTCTGATACCTAGCTTCATTAATTTCTTCAGTAATAAGTTGTGTTCTACCGTGTCAAAAGCCTTGCTTAGGTCTAAGAATAGAGCTAAGACTACGTTATTATTTTCTATTGATGCGGTTATATACTCGGAGAATTCCTCTAGCAAAGAAGTTGTGTTTTTATTTTTTGTGAACCCGTATTGCGTCATGTTATTCAGGGAATACTTTTCGCAAAAGGATTGCATTACAGAGACAATATGCTTTTCCATTATGTGTGCAATAGTAGACAATATCGCTATCGGCCTGTAATTTGTGCAGTCATTTCTTTTACCGTTTTTGTAAACCGGCCTCACAATTGAAATTTTCAATTCTTTGGGTATTATACCTGTTTCGAATATCCCATTCAATATCTTAAGGAGGACCTGTTTGATAATCTTGAAGTTCGTGCACAAATCCCGAGAGCGAATTTTATCAAACCCTGGTGGTTTAATCTTTTTCATGCCCCTTATTATATTCCATAGATCCATTTCAGACATCGCTGGGAGATATGCAGAGTGCGCGCATGCGCGTTTCGGTTCATATTCATAATGTCGGTCACTTTGCGTTGTTCTCAGTTTCTCAGCTGCAGCGATAAAAGTTTTATTGAACCTGTCACACAAAGTCTGAAGGTTTTCCTTTGGAAAATTTCGTTGGATGGTATCATCGACACCGGCTGTTTTGGATCTGCCCATCAATTCGTTTGCCGTACTCCAAGTTTTTTTCACGTCATTTCTGCTGTCTGCAAATCTACGCATCATGTATTTCCTTTTTTCCTGCCGTAACTTTGCCGTCACTGCGTTTCGCAACATTCGGAATTCTGCCCTGTGATCCTCATTGCCAGGTTCTTTTCTACACTTTTGCCATGCTTTGTCTTTTTGAAAGCACAACTCAACAATATCACGCGTGATCCATTTCTTATTAGGGTTCCTTTGTTTGATTATTACGATTTTAGTAGACATTGCGTATATCGTCCTAAACGTTTCAGTAAACTTGGAATATAAGCTAACATGGTCTAACACTAAAAGCGCATTCCAGTCCGTGTTTTTTATGTATTTGTCAACTTTCTCGTTATCTATGTACTGTTTCTGTATTCTGGTGTCACAGTCAGCATTCCTTTTGTCAGACATAATTACAAGAGACGTAAAGTAATGATCGGCTAGTTTGACTCTAATTACACCGCTTGTGTAGCACTGATTTCTTAGCCGAATAACAATGTGATCAATGCATGACCTTGTTATTTTCGTGCCCAAGTATTCCTCTCTTGTGTAGTCCTTAATTACATTTACCAGTCCATATTCAGCTATGATATTAAGGTAATCTGTAACAGCCTTCCTCGATACTTGCATCACGTCAATATTGAAGTCCCCTACCAATATAAGGTGCTGCTCATTCATGTATTTCTTTAGTAGAGAGTTTAGTTCCTCTAAAAACAGATCTGTGTTCATGTTCGGCGGCCTGTATATCGCACATATGGTGTAGGTAACATCCATTTTGCTCAAGGTGACAAAAATAACTTCCGCATACTTGAATTTTACTGCGATATTATGAAATACCCAGTTATCTTTTACATATATAACTACTCCTCCGCCTTTTCGAGTTTCCCTGCATAAAGCAATCTGAGAGTACCCGGTCAGTGTATACCTACTCAGTTTGCTTGTATCGAGATTGATCTCTGTGATCACTATTACGTCAAAGTTAGCAAGCCTAGCGTGTAAATATGCGCATAACTGATCCCAGTTCTTCTTTATGCTCCGCACATTTACGTGTATTAAGCCAAGCTCTCCTTTTGTCTTGTTTTCAGCTGTAGCGTTGGAAACGTGTAGGTCCCAATCGCGGAAGGAATCGAATGAAGCCATCTAAGACATTTTTGCAAGATCATTCTCAGTGGCAATGACGATCACACTAGCGCCTTCCGATTTGCGGGCTAGAAACCTGCCATTCCGTGTGCAGATAAATTTATACCCGAGTTCCTTGCCGAGCTTTCTGCACTTCCCAAACAGTTCTTTTTATGCTGTCGTGAAGTTTTCATTCACGAAAATATTTTCGCTTCGAAGGGCGTGTTTCTTTGTCAGCCACAAGTCCCTTGTTTTCCGCTCTGTAAACCTCACTATTATGGGTGCGATTTTGTCTTTCTGTGCCTTTAATCTGTGCACAGCTTCAAGTGAGTGTTTTTCAGGCACCGGCAGATCAAGCTTCCTGCTAAGGTCCACTAGGACCTGGTACAGATCCTGGTCCTCTGCTTCTTGAACGCCGTGTATTTCAATATTCTTCCGTCTCGAATATTGTTCTCCACTTTCTACTCGTTCTCTGAGCTTTGCGATTTCGTTATCTTTTTCTTGCATGTTTTGTTGCAGTTCTTGTGAGGTTTTCTTTAGTTCAGCAATTTCCTTCTGCTGATCGTTCACCTTTGTCAGCAGATCTTCAAACTTAGCTGCTAAAAATTCAGTTGACTTCTCAATGGCCTCAGTTGAGTTACATTGCTTATCTACCTTTCTTTCAAGATTTTCAAGCCTACCCAAGACTTCCTCTATCTTCTGGTTTAGATCACCAATCAGCCTAGCCAAAGAGCTGTGCTCACTTGACTCAGATAGTGCTTTTTTTCTGCGTTCTTCCGCATCACTGCTATCTGAATCAGTTTCATCATCTTTTCCTTCTCTGTTACACGTGCCACATTCCCAAGCCTTGATTTCACCCTGATTCATTTTCTTCAAATTCCTGCTGTACACGCCCGAACATTTGCCAGCATGATACCTTTTCTTGCACCGATTGCAAATTAGATGTTGCTCATCTTTTTCAAAGCATTTACAACATGTCACACACTTCTGCGGCATAATTCAGCTCAAGGAATGGTGCAGTCCGGTGGAGCAAAAAAGAGAGCACAACTTCCACAAAAAGGCTGCTTACCTAAAAGCAGAGAAGGCTGTTATTCTGTCTCCCGATGCTCCACCGGACTGCGAGCTGGCATCACAAGTGTTGTCCTTTTAAAGCTGTGGTCCGTGACGTCACCACCGTAGCCCGCGCAAGCAGCGACGAAATCGCCTTCGCCACGTTCTTCAGGTAGTTCTGCGCTGTTCTTCATTCATCGACGATCCCTCCCCCATCCGCCAGACAGGTCAGCAGGAAAGCGGAACGTAGCCAGGCAAACAGCGGGCGGTAGGCGGCAGGGCTCGGCCTAAAAGCAGAGAAGGCTGTTATTCTGTCTCCCGATGCTCCACCGGACTGAGAATTGAGAATAAGTACTGGGCGCGACGAAGTCTGTCGAGCGAGTCGTCGATACGAGGCAGCGGATAGACGTCTTTTTTAGTGATGTTGTTCAGTTTTCGATAATCAACGCAGAAGCGGAGTGTCCCATCGTTTTTCTTCACCAGCACGACAGGTGACGACCAGGGGCTGCTGGAAGGTTGAACGATTCCATCTGAAAACATCTCCTTCACCGGCGTTTGGATCGCCTCACGCTCCTTCGGTGAGATACGGTACGGCTGCTGATGGATAGGGCGACCATCGTCGGGCGTAATGATGCGGTGCTTCAGGAGAGCACTTTGCCGTACTTTCGACGAAGAAGAGGAACAGGTAGCGTATTCGAGTAGGAAGGAACGTAGTTCTCGCTGTTTAGTCACCGAGACGTCCGGACTGATGTCAAGAGCGTCAAGAGATCGGAGCACAGGTATAACAGCTTCGAACACGAAACATTCAGAAATATCCGCTAAGGGGTCGGCGAATGCGATGGCAGTAGCACGAAAAAGGTGCCGGGACACGTTAGTGAAGTTAGTCACCAGGAGCTGAGACCAGCCGTCGCGGAGATGGATGAGACTTCGCGCTGAGCAGATGCCGTGGGTGAGCAAAAGGGACAGGTTGCCTTCTGAGACCGCTGTCCCTTCACGTAGTCCGTCGCAGTGAACACTCACGAAAACACAGGCGCGTGGATACTCAAAGGGCGGCGCGGCGTTGACAGTCCTCGGAGTAAGCATCAGCTTTCTCGGTAGAGAATGTGACAGTGCGCTTTTGGAGGTCAATAATAGCTCCATACTCCCGGAGAAAATCAACGCCAAGGATACAGTCACGGGAGCAGTCAGGTAGAACTAGGCAACAAATGTGACAACATGTGACAACAAATGTGGAGCTGCGAATTCAGACTCTTCCCGTACACAGGCCAAGCGGAGTTACGACATGTCCGCCAGCCGTGCGAATCTGAGTGCCGGACCAAGGCGTCATTACCTTTTTAAGAAGTGCCGCTAGCTTTCCGCTTAAAATCGAGAGATCAGCGCCAGTGTCCATCAAAGCACTAACCTTATAGCGGTCTAGCAGCACGCGTATATCCAACGAGAATTGATCTCCGAGTTCAGGTACTGCAGTCGTTGCCTTTAAATCGCGGTGGGTCGCTGTTCGCATTGTCGGGGGGTCTTGTTCGCATTGTTTGCCAGCGGCCTCGTACCCGGAGGTCGCTCTCTTTAGTTTCCCCGGCAGGGGCTTGGCGACCTCTCTGCGCCATCCAGTAGTAGCTCTGGGGCTTTGGCGAAGGTCGTCGTGGTGATGGAGACCGAGGCTGCCGCTGGGGAATTGTCGCCATGAGCTGCTGGGCCACGTAGACCTCGATGTGCCGGGGTCGTTGACCTAATGGTGTGTGGGGCATGTCGACAGGGAACCCCTGCAGCCCAAGCTGTTGATATGGGCACTGGCAATACAGATGACCGGGTTCCCCGCAGTGAAAGCACAGACGCCGCCGATCTGGAGCATGCCACAGGTCCGTCTTCCGCTGGGGCGATCGTCGATTGTGGATGTAGTACGTGTCAGGGTGTGCGGAAAACAGTGAGCCTTGATTGGACGGAGGAAACTGCGCCGAAGACGGCGCAGGACATCGCAAGGCTTCAGCATACGTTGGCCGACGGCACTCTGTGGGAAAAGGCGGCGGGTCAACGGATGGGAACGAAGGCCTCAAGGCTTGAACGTCCTCGCGGACGAGGCTAGCGAGAGAGCCGGCCGTCGGCAGGGGAGCACCGAACAGCGTCTGGAGCTCTTCGCGCACAACGGAGCTGATCAGCTCGCGGAGATCAGGGTTAGCCCCGAAGGTAGGAAACGGTTCTGTAGCCAAAGCGGCGAGTACCGGCCTGTCGTAGGTGGTAGACCGCCGCAGGAGCATCTTCTCCATCTTGACCGCTTCCGTAAGGAACTCAGTCCCTGGTGGACGCGGCGAGTACCGGCCTGTCGTAGGTGGTAGACCGCCGCAGGAGCATCTTCTCCATCTTGACCGCTTCCGTAAGGAACTCAGTCCCTGGTGGACTGCGCACGAGGCCAGCGAAAAGTTGCTCTTTTACGCCACGCATGAGTTGGCGCACCTTTTTCTCTTCGCGCATGGCCGGGTCAGCTCACCGGAAGAGCTGAGTCATATCCTCCACGTACATGGTTACAGTCTCATTCGGCATCTGAATGCGAGACTGCAAAGCCCGTTCAGCCCGTTCTCGACGATCCGTTCTGGTGTAGATCTCCAGCAGGCGTCGGCGGAACTCACGCCATGATGTTAACTCTTTCGCTACCGCGCCATAGGCCATCGATCGCATATGATCGATTCAAATCGCCCGCACAAAAAAGCTCATTTTGGAGAGTCGTGTATGCGCTCCGCCATCTAGCTAGCGAGCTCAACAACTGCTCTTTCGATTGCAGCCTTGGTTTCAGTGTTTTGAGATGAGGGGGCGCCGTGAAAAATAAAACTTTGAACGGCCGCAGCGGCGTCAGCCGGAGAAAATGGCGTCCGCGTCGCCGTGCGCTCCTCGAAAACGAAAGCTGACACCGAGTACGTCGGCCGGTTTCGGTTTCGTTTTTTGCGACGAAAGCAGCGGTTATTAGTCGGGCAACAATGTACAAGCGTTGGATTTCGGTTTCGACAGCGAGACTTCGCCTCGGGAGCCTGGAACGTCAGCGCGTACTTGCATGTAAGTTCTGTTTTCGTTCGCTGTGGGTTTTCTGCGGTTGATACGGTTTGTAATTGATGAGAGTGGTTTATTTTTGTGCTTCAGGGTCTTGACAACATATGGCGAAGGCAGTTTGCCAAATGCTCAAGGTCGCGTCGCGTTTTTCAACCAAGACGACAGCTAGGTGTCCATATCGGCACATCGCTGCGGAGCGGCGCTCGGAGATTAGCTCGACTTCTCGACTTTTTTTTGATGCTCTTCACGGCGGAAATGATGAAGACCGTGTGCAGAAACACTAATAAGTATGCATGGATGAAGATTTTCAGCAAGTTCGGCATGACGGCTCATGGGAAGACGTGAATCTGTTGGAGATGCTGATGTTCATTGGAATCATCATATACATTGGAATTGTTGACCTGCCGAGACTTTATTTCTACTGAAATACCAGAATAATCTATTCTGGCCCTCTGCCATCAAAAATCATTTCTCAAAATTGGTTTTTCGCTTTTTTTGTTCGTTTTTTTGCACGTAACGGACCTGGATGATTCAGTGACGGCAGCATCTATTGGCAAAACTTGGAAAGTGTCCTGGCTTTCGAACCACATCGCTAAAACTTATTTCATTGATTCTGATGTTTTAGAGCTTGCCTAAAATGCCAAATTTTATCAGCTGGCTTGCAGGGAGCAGCTCATTCAAGAAATCTTCGGGTATGATGAGGGAAATGAAGTTCACGCCCCCAATCCTCCCATAGAATCCATTCAACACCAATCGAAAAAAATTAAAAAAAGAAGAAACTGCAAGCTCGGCTATCAGAGAACAAGGGAGGAACAAAGATAAAACCTTATGTGAAGCACTTGTCACTCTACCTCTGCATCACATCTTCACCCCTGATTCCTCTTCACAGTGGCACCACAGTCATGACCCCTGACTTGACAGGCCATGGAAAGTGCACTAAATTTTTCTCATAGCTGAAACTGTGAATACTGACAGCTATAAACATGTGCAACAGTGTGTATATTCCAGTTTTCCTGTAATCAAGTTCTGGCTTAGAGCAGCCGGTAATTTTTGTTTTTGCTATATACTTTTTTTGTGTTTTTAGCAAATTTCACAAATAAATGTTCATTTACTTTCGCACACACAACTCTTCTGTTTGTTTCATTCAGAAGTGTAACTAATAAGCTACAATTTCATGCATTGCAATATGTGCTGGGTGTATTAGTTCTTGTGAAAAAAATTTTTCTTTCCGTACACTCCAAACCGTCCATTTTTCTGCGGTAGCGAAAGAGTTAAGGCGTCTTCTCGGTTCTCGTACCAGGTACGTGCACCATCCTCCAGGCTAAAGAAGACGTTTCGAAGCTTGGTGGCGTCGTCCCGCTGGTTGAACGCGGCCACCCGTTCAAACTCGACAAGCCAGTCTTCGACGTCTTCGAGCTGACTGCCGTGGAATGGTTTGGGCAGTCGCGGATTCTGCAAGGTGTAGTAGGCTGCAGCTGGCCTGACAGGTCGATGGGTGGGTGCTCTGGCAGACTCCAAAGGCCCGTGTTCGGGAGGTAGGCCTTGGTTTCTCCGGCTAGTACGGTGCACAGGGGTGTCCATTAGCGAAGGACTGGAGCCCAGGGTATCCGGAGGAGTATGAGACATCTACAGGGATCTTAACCCAGCGCCTACCCCCAAATATGTAACGGAAGATAGGGTGACAGGTCGCTAACCAGCAGAATACGGCAGCCAGCCAGTGTGAGACACTTCAACGTCTTCCTTTTCAAGCGCCACCTGAGAACACCAGGTGGCAATACGTATTAGGAGATCCTTAATCTTTAAAAAGCCTGAAATTCCTGATTACACACCAAACTAAATATATTATATTGATCTACCTTCGATACGACTGCAAAATTTCACCTTCATTACATACTGAAGTGTTGTAGCTCCCGCATTTGGATTAAATTTGCGTTAATGATCCCATTCTGATGCTGCACAGGATGTTAAACTCAAAAACTAATTTCAGCCTCTATCACAATAATATATCACTCCACGTGGGGAACGAGAGGCAATAAAGCGCTTTCTTTGCACCTTTCAGACTCCTTTGCAACGCTTACAGCTTTTCTGTTTTCCTATGACCACAAAATTTTAGAGCGCACTTAGTAACTCCCTGCGTAATTGCCTTATGCCGTTAATCAGCGCCTTCCCTACATAAGTTTCCTGCCCATATCTAACTTTTATTTAGAATTGAAATAAATAGACTGGTCGCAAACAGCTCGAACTAGGACCTGACAAGCGGTGACTTCTCAGTTTGAAGAGAGGCGGTTGCTAGTTGGTAGAGAAGGATCTGAAACTTGAGTTGAGCAGATTCTGAAACGCCATTAATTCAGAATCGCAGGCAGGGACAGCTACTGCACCCGAAAAACCGTGAATTATATGACATACTCCCTTATCTGTTACGCACCTATGTCAAATATTTTGTGATTCGTAGTTGAAAGTTTGACCTTCTAAATCAAGCTTGCCCTTTTCAGTGGCTCCAAATTATGCGTTTTTTCTCTTTCCACATATTGTTTCTCTTTCGATCTTCTTTGTGGCCTCTGGCAATGTGTACAGTATTTACCTGCGTCGAGGAACACACGATGGTAAGTCTGCTCAGTTAGATTCCCCAACGTACGGCTTTTTCCATGGAGCGGTCCAATAATTTTTCATTTCAGAGTTTCCGACAAAAAGAAGCAAGCGTGGAGCGTTGAAAAGATCTCTCCTCGTCGTATCTCTCCTCACATTTGCTAGCGCAAACGGGTTTTTTATGACGGAGTAATTTACCTCAAACGATAGTATCTCTTACTTTCGCTCTTCCCGTTAGCAATGTGTTTCAAAAGAAACAGACGGATTTTATTTTTTTTTTCAGTTAGGTATTTCAGGCCGCAAAATGGGACCAAAATAAGGTTTCCTCGATTCTATAGCGTTACCTGCCTTATATTACTACGTCTTTCGGAGGCCACCGCTTCCTCTAATGCGCGGTTTGCTTGAACACCTCGTCTGCGAAGGGCCGTATTAGAGTAGGCGATGACCAGATGATAACGAATCCACTACAGAGCCGCTGGGCAGTGCCGTTGACCGTTGAAGAGCTGCAGTTTCATGACCTAGACAGGCAACAGGGGGAACGCTGCAGTAATGCTCTGTGGGAGCTTTTGGACCACATAGCGGATCCCACGGCGCCCAGCTGTCCGAAACAGACATGCTTTAAGGCGAGAAAAAGTTCGTGATAGGACACAAAAGAGAACAGGTGACAAGGAATGAATGCTCGAGAGACGGAGAGGCCGCTAAGATTGCGTTGTAAGGCGAGCTCTGCTTATGGTGACGCTCTTTGTTAAGGGGCCATTGCACCGCGTCCGTGTGCGCCACTGTTTATACTGGCGTTGCTTTCGCTTGTATTTAACACAAGTGAACTTACGCGGGTTTTATCCCGGCCGCGGCAGTCGAATTTCGATGAAGGCGACATTCTAGAGGCCCGTGTGCTGTGCGATGTCAGTGCACGTTGAGGAACCCCAGGTAGTCGAAATTTCCGAAGCCCTTCACTACGGCGTCTCTCATAGCCTGAGTCGCTTCGGGACGGTAACCCACATAAGCCAAGTGAAAGACTGGCGTAGACAACTTCATTTATCATGGCATTGTAGCTCAGTTCCAAGTTAGCTAATCCATTTCGTTTGCTGAATTTTCAGAAAAAATGCTATTATAAACTGATGTTGTTATGCGAGAAATGCTCCGAAGCATCATCAATGGAGTAGGCCCTTTGAAAACCCTCTTTCTGCACATTTTGCATAGAACAAACGCATTTGCTCTGAGCGTCTTCCTTCGAACCATTTCTAATCAGAACCATTTCTTAACAGGCATAGAATAGACACTGCACGTTTTTCTACTTTAAAAATCATGTGAATTTTGTAAATACCAACTTAAACATTTATTTGTATTTTTCTTTGCTATATCATTTTCATTTCGATTTTTATCACAGGTTATGCATTCTTTATTTTGCATTCGATGTTCTGATTTTGCGTGTTTTTCCCTTCTTATATGGGCCAACCTGGCATGCCTTTTTATGAAATAAACATATCAAGAGGCGTACTCTTCCAGTTTCTCGGTTGAAAGTGTATGCCGTTCTAGGAAGAAGGATTTGCAACGGCCACGTATTCACGAAATGTTTTTAATGACGGCATGTGCAGCGCATGTATTAGCTGAAAAACATATTTCCTTAGTGCATTCACAATTATTTCATTTATTAGAAACCTAATCTGTGTATTTATTAAGGCACCGTATGTATGGTGAGGTTGGCCACGAGCAGGTTAGTGGATTACAAAAGACGATATTTAAATGAAATGAATGAAATAAACTGAATAAATTAAATAAATATGAAAATGAAGAATTTTTGTTCCGAAAAGAAAAATTTCTCTTAACTTCGCCAAATGGGTCAGTGAGCTTTTTTTAGCAATGCATGCTTATCGACCACGTCACGAAAAGGCGGGCGATACACACTGCACAGGAGTAATGCAACATTGCGTCAACATCCTAGAACCTCAATCATTCGCACTTTCTAGTCAGATGGCGTCGAGAGGACATCAATACCACTATCCCAGACAATTGCGGTTTTCTCGGTTACATTCCGGCGGTAGCAGGAAAGATACACGTACCTTCTTTGTCGTTCCGGTAGACTTCCACCGTGCTCTGGCATTTTTTTATACATGTGACATCTAACATGGTCTTCAGATCTTTTTTGATATATCTGCGAGGTACCGTCTTGAAGAGAGATGCAATGTTCCTACTTCGTCATCAGTTCGTGAGGCTCCGTGTTTTTTGGGGCGCAGTAGTTTTTTGTGTATGGGAGCAAAGGAAGTTCAGAAGCAAGCATGGTTACCCCGCAGAACGTAGCTAGTCGCTTGCAGAACCCGACACGCTCTTAAGCAGTTGGCGTGCTTTTGGCAACAAGATATTTAGCGTCGCAACGGGCAGGCGCATCGGTGAGTAAACGACCATTGTTTTCTCTCCTCTAATCAGATGTTTAAGTTTTTCACTAAGAAGATATTATTTTTCAGATACTTGAATATTTAGCGTATGTTTCCGCAGCGTCAACGTCTCTATCATTGCAGCTATTTTTCGTGGTTTTTATTGCAGAAATCCAGAGTTAGCACTTACGTAGCCCTCAGAAAAGCTCATCACTGAGTTTAAAAATTGGGCTTTTGATGTGAAGGGCAGCTTTTTGCGGCAGTGTGTTACCAGTGTTGGCGGACGTCAAGAAACAGGGAAACCCTGTTAACTACTAAAGTGATAAACTAAATTAAAATAGTTTACTTTTAACTTTCAGTGATAGGCACATAATTCCAATCAGAGATTGGTAGTCGCCCGTCAGTGATAGCCACGTCATTTTTTAGAATGCCGGAAACGCGATTACCCTCGCCACTGTGGCTCGACTAATTTTGGCTGCATCGTGAGAACATGGATGCGCTTTCTAAAAGTGTGCTGGTAAAGCAACCATTCGAGTGCATATAACTAGTAGGAATAGACAGATTTTATTGGCCCACAGCGCCGAGTGTAATCCCGTAATCGAAATTTTAAAAACCTGCACCGGTATTACTAACGGCTGGCTGCAAATCATTGATTGCAGTTAGGTGCCTATCGGTAATAGTTGAAAAGTTAAGCATGAGAATTTCACTTTATTAGTAATCTGATTCGCCTTTTTCTGGACATCCGCCAACCCTGGTATTATTACAATGCAAAAACTTCTTTTAAGTCAAAAACCCCGTTTTCAAAAGTGACTGACGAGCTTCCCTGAACCACCGGGTAGACAGACTATTATATCTGCGGAAGTAAATTCCCTGGCCTCTAAAAGCCCGTCTGTTTGAGCTGCAAATGAGAGACAGAAATGGCACGTACTGTCAAAGACAAAATTTTGCAGAATATGGATTCGCTGAAAAATATTGGGTTTCTCCTTCCCCAGGTCTCAGTCAATTCATTTTTCCTGCAAAAGAGCACGCATGTCAAAGAAAATTCAATAATTTTCCTTATCCTGCTTTCCTTTGCCCGACCGCACAGAAATATTTTTTTTCCCCGAACTCGCATCCCACAAACCTTTGTCCATGGCTGTACAGTGCAATGGGAAAACCTTGGGAGTTTATAAAAAGCAAAGTCACTACAAATATACAAATCATCTACAAATGAAAGTAACCATAAGGGGAAAAAGTTATACTTAATTGTTTCCATAAAATGCATAACGTACCCACGATAACGCAAATATACATACATATACTACCCCACTGTGGTGGCTCACTTTTTCTTTCAGCGCTCGGCTGCTAACCCGACAGACGCCAGTTCGATCCCGGCTGCGGCGGCGGAATTTCGATGGAGGCGAAATTCAAAAGGCCCGTGTACTGTGTGATGAGAGTGCATATTAAAGAACCGCAGATGGTCGAAATTTCCGCAGTCCTCCACTACAACCTCCCTCATAGCCTTAGTCACTTTGGGACGTTAAACCCCAATAAACCAAACCAAGCGAATATGTATACAGGGTATGTAACCTACGATTTCACACAATTTAAAAAAAAAAGGATTTTTGAGTTAGTAGAGCGCCTTTCGCGGCATAGGATTGTTAGCGGGGCAGTACACCTGGATACAGCTAAAACGTGCTAACAGCAAGATGGTTAACTAATATTAAATAGTTAACTTTTTAACTATTATAGTTAGGCTCTTCAATTATTGAGAGGCGTGTAGCCCGCCATAAGTAATAACCATATCAGTTTTTGGAATTTCGAAAACGCGCTTACCCTCGGCGCTCCGACCCAACAATGTTTCGCTACATCGCGCCAAAATACATGCGCTGTCGAGGGGCTTACAGGCAAACCTACCAAAAAGAATGAAAAATTCTTGTGCCACAGCACCGAGGGTTAACGCTTTTTCGAAATTCCGAAAACTCATATGAATAATACTTCCGATGGGCTATACTCCTGTCAATAATTAAGGAGCATAAGAGTAGTGGTAAAAAAAACCTATTCTCTATTAGTTAACCATCATGCTAATTATCACGTCTTAGCTGTATTCTGATGTACTGCACCGCAGACAGTGCTATGCAGATAAAAGCACTCTTCGAACTCCAAAAGCCTTTTTGTCAAAATTGTGTAATGTATCAGGTATGTATACAGGAAACATCCTGTATGGCAAGCTATATGACATATATCCAGAGTACGCATAATACATGTTCTAATATAGGTCACAATAAGACATACGAGTAGGTGTACATGACATAAAAAAATTCCTCTTATCGCATAGAGCCAGTAGCAGTTTTTGTACATGGGAAAAAATAGTAATCTGACGTGGCATTAATTAAATTAATGTAATGAAGTTAAGTAACCTAAGTTGTTTTTCGATAATTTCTGAAATATAGAATTACTTAGGAGCTGTAATTTCGGGGTAACTTAGTTTTTTTAGTCGTGCAATTAGATTCAATAAAATCCACTACTGTTCCTTGTGTCGGCAAAAGCTTTGGTCTCTCATGCGGCCGGTAGGGTGCCTCGAAAGAATGCGTGACATGCGGCGAACACTCGGTAATGAGCATGGTTGTTAGTCGAAAACCTCGTGTGTTCTCTAACGTCAGGTAGCTGCCTTGCGGGAATGGAAGGCTAGGCAGAGGTGCCCCTATCTCGAGCATGCCTCAAGCTGCACTACGTAAGGGCAGGTGGGCTACGTCGGAGTTCAAAACTTGTCTGGAACACGCAGAGGCACTCCCAAGATTATGTCAGCTACGTTCACAGTGGCGCCTGGTTGAGTTGGTCACCACGGTGGCGCTGGGCGGGAGGGGGAACCGACGGAAGTGTCCATGGCGCGATCATTAAAGCGCGTAGGCTATCGAAGTCGATTCCTGAGAGCACCGAAGCATATATACAACCTGCTTTGGAGGCTTCAAGCGGGCAGCTCCTGGCAGGAAGGCGTTGGGTTCGCTGCTTATTTGTGTCTTTAGCGCGGTAAAGGTGCTGTATTCGGCTGTGGTTCTGTTTCTTTTGTTTTGTTGGCGTTGTCTTATCTTTTTTATCACTCGTGCTGTAGGAAGGAACGGGAATGAGGCAATAGGCGGCAGTCACAGAACCTGAGGGAAGACCAAAGAGCGTGAACATTGCACCTATTACTTTTTACACTGTTTTTTTTTGGTACGTATGAAAATGAAAAAGGCCATTACGATCAGCATCAGCCCCACTACGCCCATTGCAGGAGAAATGCCTCACTCATATCTTAACAGTGAACCCTGTCCTGGGCCAGCTGCGTCCCCCTATCCCTGAAAACTTTGTACTCTCATCAGCCCACCCAGCTTTCTGCTGCCCAATGCTACGCTTCCCTTCTCTTGAAATTGGGTCTGTTACCCCTTAAGGGACGTCTGTTATCTTGCCTTCGTATTACATAACCTGCCCAAGCCCATTTGTTCCTCTTGATTTTGACTAGGACGTCATTAACCTTTGTTTATTTCCTGACCAACTCTGCCCTCTTCCTGTCTGTTATCGTTAATAGCATAATTCTTGTTTACATAGCTCTCTGCGTGCTGCTTTATCTAAGTTGCACCCTTTTCGTTAGCCTCCACGTTTCTCCCCATAGGTGAGTGTAGGTGAGTACAGCTGTACCTTAGAGGTACTCGCCAATCAAAAAAATAATATCAGAGTAATTGAATTATTTTTCGATACTAATCGTAAAGCAACTCCAATATTTTTGCGAGCAGTAATTGGCAATGTTTTTTAGTTCTATTCACAGGACATTTAGAAAAGCAATTAGTGATGTGATTGTATCCCTTTTGTAAGGTATTCTTGACGTTTATATCACTAACGTGATATAGATTCAAATCTGAGTCAATTGTGCGAGTATTACATAAAGCTAAAATAATGTTGCTGCACTGGTGCAAGATTTGAGGAGTGTATTAATTAGCATCGCTTCTTTAAAATTTTCTAAAATGGAGTGAGACAACTGCATGCGATAAGAACATTACTGTGAACAACTGTGAAATTTCCAGCAAGCCTCTTTACTCCTCCCGATTTTTAAGGCGGAAGTCTTTAATGCCTCGTGGTTGTAAGCAGGAGCTGTCGACAGAAATATCACGCTTTTCAATTCGTCGAAACGGTCGTGACGTCACAGTGCGCGATTTTCAAACGGGGCCAATTGTACTGTGCAACCAATGAAAGGGCTCGTATAATGATGGTCCAAGTAAGCTTGACTGAGTTTAGTTAATTGCTTGCTTAACCAATTAGTCCAATTAACCTTTCTAGTGAGACCAGATAAATAAATAAAACCGAGTAAGAAATTGGCCGAGCTTGGGAATCGAACCCCGGCCTCCGGAGTGCGAGGCCGCCATGCCAGGCCGCCATGCCACTCCGACATGCCAGCTCGATGGTTTGGAATGAACAAAGGTGCGTCTAGTTAATACGGTGTCTTCGTTCACTCCCATCTTCCTCTCTTCCCGTTACGGCGAGGTTTAGGTGTCCACCGAGATATGAGAGACAGATACATTTCCTTTCTTCAAAAACCAATTTACCGACGAGCAAGGCGCATTTGTCCGCGTTTCGGATTGGTCCAAATTGTCGTGACGCCACCGCGCGCGAATTTTGACGGGTGTCCACCGAAATATGTGAGACAGCTACTTCCTTTCCTCAACTACAATTTTCGATTAGTGTCTACTGAGATATGTGAGACAGTTAATGCGCAATTTCCTTTCCTCAAATACAATTTTCATTTTCTTCATTACGGCCCCTCTTTCTTCTTTCGCTCACACTTCCTCCCTTCCTGTACGGTGCGGCTCAGGTGTCCACCGAGATGACAGAGAACAACAGCCCCATTTACTTTCCTCAAAAAGTGTTGCGTTCAAAGGGCAACGCATCGCGCCGAACGGGTGGTGGCGTTCCTTGAACTCCATGGCAGCGCTACAACACGCTGTCGCGTTCCACTCCTTTGGATTGGAAAACGTTTATTGTCAGCACTGAGCCATAGTGGGCATTATACTAGGTGGCTTCGAGCCCATGGCTCTTGGCGACCTCGTGAGCCCACTCAGTGGCCCGGACCTGCGTCAACGGGTCTGAGCTGGCCAGTATAGCCTCCCACCGCTCTAGAGAAGGGACTGGTAGTAGGTCCGCCGGTGGCGGCGCCTTTTTGCAGCTCCATAAAATGTGGTCATATCCGGCTATCTCGCCGCATTGTTTGCAAGTAGCGTTGTATTGTGTTGGATACATGTGTGCTAGTCTCGACGGGCTAAAGAAGGCTCGCGTCTGGAGCCGACGCCACGTTACCTCCTGGCTTTTGTCGAGCTTTTTGTCTGGTGGCGGATAGATCCTCCTTTCCAGTTTAAACTGATTGGTGTATTCGTGAAATGATATGAATGCATCTCTCGTGAAATTTGGGGACTCAACCCGGCTCACTGCTCGGCTGACATAACCTCGAGCTATACTGTGAGCCAACTCGTTTCCCCTGTTCCCCGAGTGTGCCGGCACCCATATTAGTTCCACCTCTCTTTGGTCCCAGTCTTTATGCCTTAATATTCGTTCTGCCTCCTGGGAGATCATACCCCGCGCAAAATTGTTGATAGCCACCTTGGAGTCGCTAATTATGGTGACTGCTTTGGTGCTGGCCATTGCCATGGCGATAGCCGCCTCCTCCGCTGTCCCTGAGTTTTTTGTTTTGACCGAACCGGCCGTTAATGTTTCACCCGAGTCGTTCACTCCTAAAGGCGAAACTTGAGCGTCATTAATTGGCAGTTAATTAATACACCAACAAAATATGCAGTGAACAATCGCGTAGCAGAATGCAGCACTCAGGCTTTCGCCTTTGGCCACTTTAGCCGCTAAAGTTCCTTGTAATTTTTGGCTGATCCCCAGTGTGTTCATGCACCCTTTTTCTTTGGAGGGTCACTATTATTATCTTAATCAGTTCACTTGCACTGAGAACGTGCTTACTTACAATTCGTTATATGTTACAATTGGTCAAACGTAGCCGTATGGCTGCGCTCGGGTGGACGTCAAAGAGTAATTACTCCTTTGCTTACAATTGTTTATACTAGGCCACCCCGTGGGAACTAGACCTCGCCTTTTGGTTTTAAGCATTTTAAGCCTTTGTATTCACTTGATTAGCTACAAATTCTTTCTCATTAAGTTAAATCTGAAGGATGTAATGAGGTACCTGCAGCTGGGATCTTGGCGTTCAGAACGACATATGTAGTGCGGCGCGAAAACGCCGCCGTGTAGGAAACACTTGCATGAGGAAATAGATAAAGGCGCATAAAGAAAATATTTGTTTATGTACAACATAAGGAACACCGTGAAATGACGTCATCTTGTACTGCGTTATCTTAACGGTGTGAATGCTGCTGCGCTCTAGAAAAACTGCTGTTAACTAGAATGACGACGAAGAGCCGCCGCGGTGGCTCAGTGGTTATAGTGCTCGGCTGCTGACCCGAAAGACGCGGGTTCGACCCCGGCCGCGGTGGTCGAATTTTGACGGAGGCGAAATTTTAGAGGTCCGTGTACTATGCGATGTCAGTGAGGGCACGTTAAAGAACCCCAGGTAGTCGAAATTTCCGGAGCCCTCCACTACGGCGTCTCTCATAGCCTGAGTCGCTTTGGGACGTTAAATCTCATAAACCAAACGAAACCAAGAATGGTGACGAAGGAACCAAGGCAAAGGAGTTTTTGAATGCGCTCTGTTCCTGTGCGGGTTTTCGTTACTTATTTGTTTCCTGTTCTCAGAGATTACAATGTCACACAAGAACTTTGCAATATCTAAGGCGCTTGACTCTAAATTATTAGGATCAGTGTTTTTTTTTCTACGCCACTGCTTCTTCACGCCAGTGCTTGGCTGCTTGGCGCCGTGGATTTAGTTCGCTACCATAACACATGCGTGTACATAGAAATGGAAGGAAAATAAAAATGCAGTTTCGTCATTTTGGGCAACAGCGCTTTCTGTTAGGTGGAGGAGGCTTAGATAGAAGAGGAGAGAGGAAGTTCATTCAAAAACCCAGTTTTCTGTCTTGCGCGATGACAACATTTACGCATCACGGCTGCAACAGCGCACGGCGTGATCTTCAGTTGTTTGTAAGACCGCGCGTGTCGTAAGTGCGCAGACGCTTCGTGTAAACGGGCCCGTACGCTCGTTAGCGCGCCGTTACTCATTCTTGTGCTATAACGTCGCAGAATATAGCTAAGCCGAGGACCTACCCTGAAGGAGAAGTTCGCGAACGTCGCTGCGAACGTGAGCTCCAGTAACGACAACGTGCGGATCTCCAGTTGCACACTTGTTATCTTATACGTCAAAAGGGTGCTTCATGCTCCGTCCTCTTAATGAGTGCTTACGTCTAAGCTGTGGGCCGATGACAGACTCCAGCTGAACTTAGTAACGAGGAGTATCGTTGTTTATTCAGTGGATGCGGCGGTAAACATTAGACCAGCCTTTACTGAATAGTTGCGAAAACACCTAGAGAGTTTTGAAGAAGTGCTTGCTGTGGGTTCGTGGAGCATAATATTTCACGCGGAAGTCTTCTATTGCATATGGAACTCAGATGGTCAGGATTCAACCAAAGAGAAAGGAAGCAAAATCTTACAGGCACCGTCGGGTGTGCCTGTCGATACTGGCGGCCTTTGAGCCCTGAAGGCATCAACAAATTTCATGTTAAATCCTGCCTTCGCGTCACACTTCTTTTCAGTCCAAGCAGTGCGTTTGTGAAGTGCTCGACTGACTCTAAAACACACCTTGTACGATGAAGGCAAAAAAAAAAGCGCTACCTCATGCATTGGCTTACGGAATCACGCATACTGTGACGCAGAGCAGGAGAACACGTAAGTGACCGGATTTCTTAAGTGCACCAAGGCCAGAGCTCGCTCAGTGCCATCTGACACTGCAGCGGCAGCCGTACAGTGCCAAAAGCTAGAGAGCCACCATGACATTCATTTCCTGATAATCTCCTTGCCGAATGTCATCCTCATCATGCATAAAATTATCACTCGGTATATAAGTGCTTTAAAACTGCTCTCTGATGATCCTAGAAATTTCAGTATGCTGGAATGGCTTGTCTTGCGTTTTTCGGTTTGGTTTGGTTTATGGGATTTAACTTCCCAAAGCGACTCAGGCTATGAGAGGCGGCGTAGTAAAGAGCTCCGGAAATTTCGACCCCTGGGGTTCTTTAGCGTGCACTGACCTCGCACAGCACACGGGCCTCTAGAATTTCGCCTCCATCGAAACTTGACCGCCACGGCCGGGATCGAACCCGCGTCTTTTGGGTTAGCAGCCGAGCACCATAACCACTGCGTCACCGCGGCGGCCCTTGCGCTTTACAATGCTATAACTTCCGTTCTTTCCCGTTCACATTGACTACGCTGAGAACATAGAATTTCCGCGGAGACATAAATTGCGGGTGCATGCACTGCTACAGATTTACATATGTTAAGAAAGCTAGGATTTATAGTGAGTAGACCACACTTAAGCCTGTTTTTTGCTTGGAAGCGAAAACTGCTGCAACTATTGTCACCACGGCGGAAAATAAATTGGCTGGGGTTCAACCCGACTGAACCCAGATTACAAAGCGGAATCTCGAAGCGCAGGCAATGACTGCATCAGCTACCAGCTTCCTTTGTTATACACGTCGCTGCTGCTGCTGCTTCCCCAGACGAGCCTCTCGTTCCTCGTCAGTTTCTGCTTCAATCTCAGCACGTTTCCTCGCTCTAACCTTCGCCAACGCGCCCTCTCGACGTTCTTTAACATAAGAATCATCAGGCTCAATCAGCCGTCTATGATCCACAGCCGAAGCACTAGTTCCAGAGCGCGACTTCTCCATGGCTATCTGCGAGCGTCATGCAACGCGTCGCGCTTTTTATTATCTTATCAGATGAACGGCGAGTCACGTGGTCCAGCGCAACTGCGAAGGGAGCGTTGAATCACGTTGTTCAACTCATTTTCGAAGGCGAGTGAACGCCGCCGGCTCCGCGTGCCGCAGCTGCGCCGAGGCGCGGCGATTTAAATGGTATGACGTCATATCCTCACCCCCGCTCTGATGTTTGAAGGTAATTCTTCGGAGCAAGATGACCTTGAGGTTTTGCTTGTGAGGAGAAGAGCTTCCGCTCTAAAAGCTGCTTGAAGCGACCGTTACGGCTACAGCGTCCAGTGCGTTGAGGTTCCGACCGTTTTTAATTTATACTGTGGCAGCGCGACAGCCCCACTTCTGACCAAACACGGCACAGCGGAAAATCATGCGACAAGAGGGGAAAATCTATCTTTATTGCCTGCCGTGAATAGAAGAAAATTCCTAGGAGAGTGCGTTGCCTATTCGGCTTGAGTCTAAAAGCCGTCTAACTAGGAACTTTTCCTAGAAACATTCTTTTAAGGCCACGTCAAAGCCGGCGCCATGTTAGTCCTGAGGCCCAGATCTCAGCAATAAAACGCGCCACAGACTGCTAAGTGTGGCCAACTTTGTACTTTTTTTGATGTTTAAGATTCACAACTCTCATGTACCGCTCTTTGTTGGGCTTTTCTTCTTCCATGAAAGCTGCACTGCTCTGTGCCCAGGCTGTGTTTCTATGATTGACAGGCTAGCATGTAACATGTATCAAAATTAGTTTATTGAACTTTTGATAACATTTAAAATACATATATTCGTTGTACGAAAAGGATAACGAAGACTCAGCTCCACCATCTCTTCGTCGTCATCGCTTGTGGCTAGTGTGCGAGTTTCGGGTTGACGCTTCTTCCGGCTGGCTGCCCTGTTCTGCTGCGATGTAAGTGGTGGTTGCGTTGATCACCGTGAAGCATCAATAAATCCACTCTTCACTTGGTAGAGGAGTCAAGATCCTCACCTTCGACGTCACGCTGGAACTCCGACAGTTATCGTTAAGATTTACATCAATTCTTCGACAATAGTTAAAAATTAAGTCCGAAACAATGCCACTGTTTTACCTCTATGGGCGGTTGGAAACAGCCGAAACCGGTCGCCTGGGTACGTACAGGCGCAGACAATAGTAAATGGATCGCGCAACTGTCTTCGAACATTTTTTACGCGTCACTTGATTGAAATTTCTAGCAGTGGTACGCGCATGCTGGTAGAGGAGGTTGGTGGGCTTTCTTGTAGACAGACAACGCTTCTTCATTACTAATGGAGAAAGCGTGATTGCACTAGGAACACAAGGGCCTGCTCCGTTTACTTATGGCCGAACCTGTACGTTTTTATGAAATGGGGGACTTCGCAGCGACCTGAACCCGCACATACGAAGCGAAGCTTTGCGAACACCTTCGACGCGATATGCTACTAGTCGGTGAGTTCGCCGCGGCGCTTGCTTATGAAAATTCCTATAGGTTGGTTAGAAGCCGGGCCCATTTGTTCGCAAAATTTGCCCAAGGTAACTTGTATAACTCGTTCAATGCAGCTGGTGCTTTTTTCTGCCGTCTTCAACACCTTGCCTCGTTGAAGCACACTTTGATGAATAGTGTTTACGTGTTTCGTTTTTATTATTATATTTCCTCGCTCGCTACTCTCGCAGTTCACTTAGCTTCGTACTGGTCTCAAAAGTAAGCGCAGAAGAGTGTCATATTTCAAGTTTAAGTACTTTCTAAGTTCTTCACAAACGTTACAGCACTTACCGTTATTCACAATTGCACGCAGTTAGTAAATACTGAGATACTAAACATAAATATTTACGCGTGTGAAAATATCGAGTCTACTGCCCGGAATACAGCCACAATTAAGATTGTTGCAACTGCCGCCGCAAAATTCACAGGTATTTGATTTTGCGTTGACCATTACGTTGGGCCCAAGTTCGCGGGACGGCATTTAGCATCCCATCGCAGCGGCTGCATATACATGCAGGGAAAATGCCAATGCGCTTCAAATTTCGCTAGGCAGTCCAAAGTAGTTCCGAGCCCTTTGCTACTTTCTCTCTAGTATTTCCGAGAATTTGAAAGGGGGTCTAATAAACTTCCGGTATGCCTGGGATGTTAAAACATGCCGCTTCACGAATATTGTCCAGCAATAAATTTTTTAATGCGGTTTGTAGAAACTGAGTTATCTGCAGTCAAAATTTTAATTTCAGCGTCTTTGCGCCTTTCCCGTCTCCTCTCGTCCCTTTTTGCACGCTGGAAGGTCGGCGCTCCTCCGCCGGCCCCGCCTCCGGGGGCGGAGCTTCCAGACCCGGCGGCGCTATGCGACTTACTGGCCGGGGACACGGTAGCTGCCTGATGTCTGAAGGAATCTAATAGCCGCATGTCAAATTGTATACGCAGGTGCGAGACGTTGGAGTTTGCGAGCATAAAAAATTGCCAATGATTACGTTACATCCTAATGCGAAATTTCAGCGCAGCACATCAGCTGTTCCAGCTTTTCAATAGATTGAGGCAAAGAATTCGAGCAAGTCATGTATGTGCAATTACAGACAACTTGTTATTTTTCACACACGTTACTTCCTCAAGAAACACTCCGCTAACAGTTCTTGATTGTCATGAAGGAAGCTTCGTGGTCGGAGAAATAGATAAATATGTGCTCGACTTGCTGCGCCAATGCCTTGTTCTCAAAGATTAGGTCTATGCAAGTATTTCGCGAGCTTGTCGCAGCCGTGGGAGGTGTTACAAGCGAGAGGAACGGGATATTCTCCCACATGGGCGATAAGCAATTTCAGTTTGTTTGTCTTTATATCAACATTACAGTCCCCACCCACCCTGCCATCCTGGCAGGTGGCAGTTAATGGTTTAGTAAAACACGTTGCGGGGCTCGTTGGTTATAGATTTTCTTTTCTTCAAATTTAAGCAGCGCTAACTGGTAAGACAAATACAGAGAGGACATGACAGGACGGGCGCTGTACTGTCATGCAGCGCCCGTCCTGTCATGTCCTCTGTGTATTCGTCTTACAAGTTAGCGCTGCTTAAATTTGAAGCAGTTAATGGTTTATCGCGAGAGTTCACTCACCATTGTCAGCGCTAACGCATACGGCTAGTCCACATCTCTCTCTCATCACCCCACGTACCTATAAGCGTGATTCGGTGTCCACTGACCCAGGAAGCCAGTTATGCGCACTTCCTTTCCTTAAAGTGATCGGAGTGTAAAACGTTGTCAACGCCAACGCCAATGAACACAACGAACTCCTAGGGCCTATGCTTCAGCGTCGCGTTTCTGGCACAATGTTGTCAACGCCAACGCATGCAGCGCGCATCCGTCACTACCGCCACGTACAGGGTCCGTCAAAAGTTCCCAGGCCACATGGTCCGCTTTTCATCGGTATATCCTGGCACTTAAGATTCCGATAGAGCTATCGAGGTTCTCAGATGGTAGAACGACACTTCTTCTATTCGCTACAGATATTTTGAGCTTCGAGGGTATCTCAACAGCCCGACAATGCTGCTCAAAAGCAAACCCTGTGGCCTTGGAACTTTTGACGGACCCTGTACCTTAAAGCACGACTGAGGTGTCCACTGTTCCAAGAGGGCAGTTATGCGCCTTTCCTCTGGTTCAGGTTTCCATCGAGATATGTGAGACAGATAATGTGCCATTTCATTTCCTCAAAAACCAATTTACCCATTTTGCCCTCTGCTCTCCAAGCTACCGCTCCATTGGTTCCACAGCTTAAAGCACGACTAAGGTGTCCACTAAGGTGTTCTATTTTGAGTGTTGATGGTGTTCTCTGCTGCGTGTTGAAGTGTATTGTTTTGCTCAGGTTTCATGACAACAAAGCGCAGTGATCGAGCGAGTTCATGTGCTCTCCTCGGAAGAGATGTGCTGATGATGGTGAAGATGATGTGCTCTCCTCGGTGTTCCAGAGACGCTTTAACTGAAGAGCAGAGCCTACTGAACCATATGCCCATAGCCCGTGAGAGAGCGCTCTTACATTTGCCCTTCGCTTTATGCTTTATTTGATTCTGGAGCTC
Organism: Amblyomma mixtum; assembly: GCF_055824585.1. Classification (NCBI taxonomy): domain Eukaryota; kingdom Metazoa; phylum Arthropoda; class Arachnida; order Ixodida; family Ixodidae; genus Amblyomma; species Amblyomma mixtum. Next base: position 31,091,113 of record NC_143015.1, read on the forward strand.
GCAGTCATGAATTCAGGACCATGGGACACAAATGATATCGGCGGGAATTATGAAGATAGGGGTGATCAAAGGATAGCCATTAAAGAAAAAAAGAAAAAGCACATGCTAACAATGCTTTAGTCATCTTCAGCAAAAACTACAAGTTAGAAAAGATTGATCCAGGAAGCACGAAGACGAGTAAATCTCCGATTGGAGGCCAGAAATGGAGGGGTCTTACCGTCGATCATTCTTTGTTTGGTACGCACACATTGGCAAAGGGCAAACATCTTCGATTGAGGGACAGGGATGAAATATAGATTTAGGAATCCTTGCGATACGCATGACACTCGCGTAAGGAACATTCACACGAATGTTAGGTTGAAAGTGGCGCTCCAGACGGGCCCTTCGCGCTTTGAAATTTTAAACCAACACCTATGCTCCGTAGAGAAATACGGGCGTGAAGCATTCACTGTTTCCTCCGTGGCGAAGGGCACTAAAAAAATAGGAAGCGGTAGGGAAGAAACATGTTTAGATACGAGGTGGGTGACTAATATTGGTTAATTGTGCTCCCCGTTTCACACAGCTGAGAAGCTAGCCAGGACATCAGTTGGCTTCCAAGAGGTCACATGTGCAGTATCTCTTCGGAGTGTTCCAGAATGTAATGCAATAAGTGAAAACAAGATTATGTGTGCATCACAAATGAAAACGGAGACATGAAGGAAGTGTAGTTGGTACACAGCGAACCGACCGACAACTCCACTCCGTGCTTCCATATTTTATGTACAACTGTTTCCTCGCCAGGGGAAGTGGGTTCGACAGACACACACACGCGCAAAGAAACGCAGCAGTAGGGGCTACACAAAGGTGCTTCATGCATAATAAAGCATCAAAAAGGCTGTTAGCTGTCGGAGCTGTTGGCATGTCAGAGAAACAACGAACACATCCAGAACTGCTCGTTCATATTGAATGTGGGCTGGCTTTCAGCACGCTGTCCTGAGGATATCCGTGTATGACGTAATTTGCTCTGCGGGGGCACTTTTACTGCTTACAATCGCGATTTTTTGTGTTGCTACTCAAATCTTTTTCCCGTTTGTTTCTGGAAGGAAAGGACGGTAACAAGGAGGTAGCCGGAGTATGGTTGTCATCAATTTAAGAGCTGTAATTTGTGCATTATGGAATGGGCATCAGTTTGTTTCGCAGACCTGGAGCACGAAACAGGGTTGCGAAGATGACTTGATCATTTAGTTGTATTTTCAAGATATAATGCAACGGGCAGAAATGTATATTTACAAAAGGGGATTGTAGATATTGTTACAATATATATATATATATATATATATATATATATATATTGTGTCTTCGCCACAATATATACAGCAAGAGGCAACCAAGGAGCCATAAAATAAGGACCAGCCACGCGATGTACTTCGTCCTCCTCGTCCACCAAACACAAGCATCATACTTCGTCATCTTTGTCTAAGCCTCAGGTAATAACATGTTCCCCGTCGTCAAAAGCACCACCCCGGTGCCAAGGAGAACACGTATATCTGGGACGTAGTATGGTTTAAGCCGAGCCACATGAATGGCATCCGTCACAGGGCGGGCGGATGCCGTCGCAGAAGAGACAGGGATAATTTCGTACATGACACCGGTCACCTAACAGAGGACTCAATAAGGGCCGATGTAACGGGGCAGAAACTTTTCAGACAATCCAACACGGTAAGAGGTACACCACAAGAGGGCGAGACACACCAAGGAAAAGTAGGCGGTCCGATTTCGGTGGTCGTAAATGGCGTTCTGGTTGACTTGAGTTACGGAGAGACGAGCGTGAGCAATGTGGCGCGCCACGCCGGTGCGTGTAATGGCATCCTGTGCGTACTCTGTCGGCGTAGCGAAGGCGGGTGGCAACAACGAGTCGAAAGGCAAGTGGGAATGGCGGCCGAACAAAAGATATAAAGGAGAAAAGCCTGAAGTGTCATTGCAGGACGAATTATAAGCGAAAGGAATACACGGCCAAACTTCGTCCCAATCGCGATGGTCCAGAGAGACGTACAGTCTTTGTCAAAAGTTACCAAGCTGCATGGTTTGCTTCTCAGTCTTCTATTTAAACTATTATGCCAGGCTTCAAGCTCGAAATCTTTGTATGGTAAAGAGAACCCGTGTTCTCACCTTTGAAGAACTTTTTGATCTTTAGGGAAGCCATGAGGGCTCTACAGTACGAAAGATAAGCAAACCATGCAGCCTGGTTACTTTCGACAAAAACTGTACGTAGATAAAATATCTGTGAGTGTTCAATTCAGACGTTCGGTCAGGCCATTAGTCTGAGGATGGTGGGCTTTAGAGAGTTTTTGCTAGGTAGAATAGGACCAAAGGATGTCGTCCCCGACTTTCGACTGGAAATATCGGCCGCGGTCGGTGATGAGTTGCCGCGGTGCATCATAGTGAAGGATGATATCCTGCAGAGGAAATTCCGCAACATCTGTGGCGGAACTCTTCGGCAACAAACGCATGATGGCGTATCTTGTGGCACAGTCGGCCGCTACAACAATCCACTTATTGCCAGATTTGGTCAGCGGAAAGGGGCCAAGAAGGTAGAGACCGGCGTTACAGAAAGGAATGGTAGGTGTATGAATAGGCTGTAGGTGACCAGCAGGCAGCACAGACCATTTTTTCCGGCTGTCCGAGACACACCCAGCTGTCCGGTAGTTGGCAGGCCGTGAAGTTCGGACAAGAAAGCTGAGCGCGGGCGCTGAGGCACGACAAGCAGAAGCTCCCCTTATAAAAATTTCTATAGACAGTCTATAGACTGTCTATAGACTTTAGTCTATAAAGTCTATAGACTGTCTATAGACAAATCCTTTAGACTGGTCTATAGACAGTCTATAGATTTATGGCCATACACTTTTAGTAGACTTTTGTCTATAGACAGTCTATAGACAAATGTCTACTGAAAGTATATAGGTCTATAGGAAGTCTATAGGCACAGGTCTATAGACAGTCTATAGACGATCTATAGACTTATGGTCATACATTTCCTATAGAGCTGTCTATAGACCGTCTATAGACGACCTATAGACTTATGGCCATAGACTTCCTGTAGATTACTGTCTATAGACAGTCTACAGACAAAAGTCTACTGGTCCAGTAGACATATGTCTATAGACTGTCTATAGACATTCCATAGGTGTGTGGCGTGGCAGTGCTATAGACCATTGTCTATAGACAGTCTATAGACCTCTGTCTACTAAACTATTAGTAGACCATTATCTATAGACTGCCTATAGACTGTCTACAATAATTGAAAAAGGTCACCAGACAGAGTTCACACATGAAACAATCAATATACTTACAAATTTAGTTTATTTCCAAGCTATCCAGGCTGGGAATATGCAATACATGCACCATAAAAATGCACCACAGTAACATAAAAGTTGAAAGTAACAGTCCGGCTAGTTTCCTCAGAAGCATTCTTGTGGCCCGTTGTCTGCAGTAAATCATCAGGGCATGTTCACCTGTACAGCACAAAGAAAAAAAAATAATATAAGAGGAACTGAAAAAAAAATTTCCATTCCATCTCTACACATGTGCTTTACAATGCAAGGCATATCCTGGCTATGCCATTCTAGAAAGGCAGTCTTGATCTTTTGGTTTGGTTTTATGGGGTTCAAAGACCCAAGGCGACACAGGCTACGAGACGCTGAAGTGAAAGGCTGGGGAATAATTTCGGTCACCTGTGCAGAGTACACAGGCCTTTAGCATCTTGCCTCTATTAAAATGCGACCGCCTAGGCCGGAATCGAACCTGCATCTTTCAGGTCGCCACAACAGCCACTGAGCTATCACGAGGGCTCAATCATTTCAGTAAATACACGACAGATTGTAAGTGTCGTCATAAAACATTGTAACAAAGACCCCTAATCCCTGGAGCACTCTAACTCTGAATCCAGTTCTGATACTGATTTCTGTATGGCAATACTGTTACAGCGAATACTGACCTCTTTATGGCAACCCTTTTACACTATTTGTAACAGAAGACTTCGAACAATTGGGCCACATATCTGCATTGACTCACAAGGAGCTGTTAAGAATGCCACCTCCATAAAATACAGATTCAGTGCACCTTATACAGGGATCCAAAAAGGAGATATTGCAGCATTTATTCTTATAACCGCTATAGAAGAAGCGCTTCAGAATACCCTGCATGAATTAAGCCTGGTACACCCGGCCAAATTTTAACTGGCTCGGGTGTTGCATCGCTAAATGCACCTTGTAAAAAAGGTGCCTTTCGGCTACACTGCTGGCATATTCATGCCGTAATTTAACGAGTGAAATGTCATTTCGTGGTTCCTTTTTGTTCATATAATGTTTGAGTGCAGTACTTGCGTGTTTAGATCAACGTTATCAGAAACATTCGTCTGCCACTACGAACAGCTGAAACAAGCGGCATACGCAGCAATGGATCTGGTCCATATGGCCTCATCCTCTGGGTAAAGTACCCCTCCTTTCATGGCGGACAAGTCGTTCACCCAGATTAGTGCAAATGCGCCACCAGAACCATGGCTGCGTATTCCGCTTGTTTCGGCTCTTCGTAGCGGCAGACGACGAATATTTCTGATAACTTTGACCTAAACATGCAAGTACTCCACTCAAACATTATATTAACAAAAAGAAACTATGAAATGTCATCTCACGCGTCAAATTACAACATGAATATGCCAGCAGTGTAGCCAAAAGGCACCTTTTTACAAGGTGCATTTAGCGATGCAACACCTAAGCCAGTTAAAGATTTGGCCGAGTGTACGTAAGCCGATACCCAAACGGGCACAAGCTATACAAAACCAGCAGGCAGAAGCAACCAGTTCACCACATATTTGCACCTATAACTTGAAGCACAAAGACGGAACAGCATACTCATATATCTGCGCGCGCTCTTAGAAACAAGCGGGTTGCAGCGCTTCCATGCCGCGCTCATTATTCAGAAAACTAATACAGCACACAGAGGCTACAGCTGCGCCGTTTCAAAAGCAGTCGCGAGATTGAGACAGCAAATTAGTGTCACGATAAAATAGCGTCTGAAATTCACTTAGTTTTTCCTTCAAGTGCAGCTACAACAGCGCAGTAAAGAGGTGTTTCTTCCCTTAAGGCAGCCTAACCCAACGCTGCTAGAAAAATCAGCGAAAGCATTGAACGTGCTCAAAGTAGGAAGTATTTCAATGAAACAATTAACTCCTTCAACAGGCGCAGCTATAATAACACGAGAGCTTCATTTAATTTTAGGCGCATATAAGCGGCGAGTCACATCGGCGCTTTCGTAACGTAGCAGTCTGAAATCAGAAACACATACTTTGCCTCTCGCGCAAATGGCATTCTAGAAATATGTGCACGCGTGAGCGGGATTCATGAACGAACCACTCGGAACGAAATGTAAGCCACCTCTTGTCGAGCCGACCTTTACCCAGCTTTCAAAATGAAGTGCCCGCAAGCCAGCGGCGGCGGCCAACGGCTCTGATGACAGACACGGACGAATCCATACGTATGCAACGAAGGGGAGATGGGATGGAGCTCGTGGGTTCTTCGCGGTGTTTGAGCACGCCGGCCATTCGCGCCGGCAACGAATTTTATTCACCCATCACACTACAAGCATTCCTCCAGCGCCGCTTGAATACAACTTTGACAAACGTCTCGCGCTCCAGTCTATAGCGTTACAAGACACCTTTGCTGAAACGTCGGCGTCCACGACGCGCACCGAGTGAGCGTCCATACGTAGCAAGCAATGCACACCTCAAAAAGAACAGCACTCCATGGTCCGGACAGGCGATAACACAAAGATAAGAAAATAAATGTAATCCACCACTGAACGAGACTGTATGTAAGTACGTTTTCGGAGGTGCAAAGTAAATTGAGCTCACACGGCGCTAACTAACACACAGTTCCATTTCGGCCGTCATTCACAGGCTAAACGACATTTCTGGCCGCATATCTACTTTGAAACACGAAAAATCTAGTAGACAGCTCGCGAGGAGCGGCGTATCAAGGGCATCGCACAGACTGCCTTTCCGAGCGTTAGTAAAGACAGCGGGACAGAGATAAGCGGCATTAGTCGAGAACCCGATGGCTTCCGCCTTAGAAACGAAGATAGGCGCACATAATCTGTTCTGCACACACAGCTCTGCTTAGAGTGGTTTAGGAGACCAAATGAATAAAATATAAACGTGTAGACTTACCGTAAGCGGACGATGAAGCTGGATTTTGAAGAAAACGTATTCCGCGAAACACACGCCAACGCCATTGATGCAGCCATGCACAGTGTTGTTTGCAGCCCGAATGATTTTCCGCCATCTCGCGGTAAAATGGGTAAAACGTGAAACAGAAACCCATTTCACGGTTCTATCTTTATCGCTCGCACTCTTGCCGTGTGCAGCTTGATCTGATATCCAAGTCCACAGAAGGCAATTGGTTTATAAGCTTAAATTCTTCGCTTACCCTCTAAAAATCTTATTGTTCTCGTGAAAACAGAACCGAAATCTAACTTCTTGTCGGTATACGCGTCGCATCTCCCACCGAATAGTATGTGGTACAATTCTCAAATAATAATTATAAGGTTGCATACCATAACGTCTTTTTTGGGTGTGTTCGTGTTTAGAAAACTGATATGCGCCACATCAGCGTGTCATCGGCTCCGAAGCAACAGGTGCAAGGGTAGGAACGAAAAAATACTGGCTTTGTGATTGTTGCGTCGCAGCACTTATTCACGTGAATACAAACTGCAAAGGTAGAAATGGCAGATGTTAATCGCACAGAGGACCAGGCTCTTCGAGATTAATCTAAGATGTTTCTAAGGGATGGGCGCTTCCTTGAATTCTCACACCCGTAGTTCCCCCTTTATTTTCAGGACGTTTTAAAGAGAAATGTAGAACCGTTGATGAAATGTTTCTGATTTCAGCGCGTTGGACAGTAACGATCGAAAGATGGAATGGAATTGTGTAGAGCGATTCCTTTAAGGGAAAGCGTATTCGTTTGACGTAGTACAGTTTGCGGGCGCCCTTACTTCAAGAACGGCTGCGTTTCCTCGGCTTACTTGTTTTTCAACATTGATACAATGTTGATGGCTTCCGTGACAAAAAGCTGTGAGGACAGCTTGACTAGGTCAGGGAACCATTTTGGCTGCAGCGACTTCATATACACTTCAATAATTCAAATACAAATGAAATGTGCAACAGAATACATACATTGTCCTACTTACTGAGTACAATAGTTAAAATGCAAGTGAATATTGTAATGGAATACACGGACTTCATTCATCAACTTAACTACGCCACAAAAGAACAATGTGCCCTACAATAAAACTACGCAACAAACGAATAAAAATTAGTACCATAAAGCGTTTTACACGTGAGACCCCGATGAGAAGGCAAACACACACACTCACTCTGTATGCCCAATTTCACAATCGCCACTCAAAATCATAAAACAGTCTTAGAAAATTGCCCAGAAACAAACATGCTGCGCAATGCGGTGCGCGTTAGGCCAATGGAACCAGAAACTTGTGTTTTAATCTTGTTTAATAGAAATGGTACGTTGTACGTTAATGTTTGCAGAAGATAATTAGTGCGTGGCCGCGGTACAAACCATTCCTCAGACGCTCTGGTTCGATATGTGCGAGTTTGCATAGTAAGAGTACACAGCTCCTTCAGGAACTGCTGGTAAGATACACTTGAGAAGTACAGCAGGTATAGTAGACGGTAATCGTAAATCTGTTGTATACTGACCAACTTGAACTGAGTAAAGAGGTCATGAGTGTGGTGAAAGTATGAAACATTAGCAATGCAACGAACAGCTTTCTTTTCGAGCCTATGTAGTATAGTTATGTTTTTTTTAGTAGTCGTGGCCCAAATTAATGTGCAGTAGTTAATGTGGGACCGAAAGACGGAGTGAAAAACTTGAAGTTTAATGTTAGTTGGAAAAATATCTCGAGATCGACGTATTAAGCCAACAGCGGAAGAGAGTTTTTTCACCAGTTGCTGTATATGCGCATCCCAAGTCATACGGTGCGATAGTACCACTCCTAAAACCTTGTGCTCTTTGACTATATCGATTGTAGAGCTGCCCAAGCGGAGCCCGCCAATCAAACTAGCACTAAATATCTAATTGTACTGACAATATACGTCACGGTATAACGAAAAGGAGCTCGTCAAGGCTCCTGAAAACAATATACAGGAGGGTGTTGTAATGGCCTTACGCAATACTTTTTAATTTTCGTAATAGCGAAGGAGGTGGGGGACTCCCGACATAGTTGCGGTCACTAGATGCAGGTCCCCTCAACATGCAGTGCAAAAAGAAATTGACATTGTTCTGGACTTAGTCGAAAGTCAGTGTATCGAACATTGTTAGATAAAATTACGATTGTTATAGACTGGTTTATAGGCAGTAGACTATCTATAGTGTACAGTCTATAGACGAAAGGAAATTGAGGTAGTTGTAGACTGTAGTCTATAGAGAGTCTATAGACCGTCTATAGACAAAAGGAAATTGAAGCAGCTATAGACCGTAGGCTATAGAGAGTCTATAGACCGTCTATAGACGAAAAGAAATTGAGGCCGCTATAGACCTTGGTCTATAGAGAGTCTATAGACCGTCTATAGACGAAAGGCTATTGTGGCAGCTATAGACCTTAGTCTATAGACCGTCTATAGACGAAAGGAAATTGAAGCAGTTATAGACTTTAGTCTATAGAGAGTCTATAGACAAAAGAAAATTGAGGCAGCTATAGACCTTAGTCTATAGCGAGTCTATAGACCGTCTATAGACGAAAGGAAATTGAACCAGTTATAGACTTTAGTCTATAGACAGTCTATAGACAAAAGGAAATTGAGGCGGCTATAGACCTTAGGCTATAGCGAGTCTATAGACCGTCTATAGATTAAAAGAAATGGAGGTAGTTATAGACTTCAGTCTATAGAGAGTCTATAGACCGTCTATAGACAAAAGGAAATTGAGGCAGCTATAGACTTTAGTCTATAAAGTGTCTATAGACAGTCTATAGACAAAAGGAAATTCAGACAGCTATAGACCTTAGTCTATAGAGAGTCTATAGACAGTCTATAGACGAAAGGAAATTGAGGCAGCTATAGACCTTAGTCTATAGAGGGTCTATAGACAGTCTATAGACGAAAGGAAATTGAGGCAGCTATAGACCTTAGTCTATAGAGAGTCTATAGACCGTCTATAGACAAAAGGAAATTGAAGCAGCTGTAGACTTTAGTCCATAGATTTTCTATAGACTGTCTATAGACAAAAGGAAAAGTCTATAGGATGGCTATAGGTCTATAAAAAGTCTATAGAAAGTCTATAGACCATTTTTATAAGGGTCAGCCCTGACAGGGTGGGGATTGCTTCAGTACATAATGTTATCTTTAAACACAAAAAGACACAGTGAGGAATCGGGGTGGGCAGCGGACGCAGAAAAATTTAGCATAAACGCCAGTGACTGCACAGATTTTTTTCGTCCAAGAGTTCAACTCAATTCAGTTTTATTTTGCCCGAAGATTCTGGTCGGCTGCCTGGGCTAGAAGCTGGGAATAAACAGCTTGACGGGACCCAGGCAGCCGTTACCATGCGACCGCACACACTGGTACAAATAACATAACATAAAAAATAACATAACATTCAGAGCAAAAAAAAATAATTTCTTAGATCATTTTTAAGGCAATAGCTAAAGCAGGAGCACAGTGTACACAAACGTTAAGTGAATGGAATAACATCAAAAGGAAATAGATACACATCGTGCAAGTAACCGACAACGGTAGTATGCTATACAATAACAACATTTCACTTGTTCGTTATTTAGGCTCTAAGTGACCAAAACTGCAAAAAACTGAAAGAAGAACATCAGATTACATCATTGTAAAACATCCACGCAATGTAGCCTTATTAGGGTTATTTATTCCTTTTTTATGTATTTAATCTTGTTGAATAATTATATCGTAATATCCGGAATTTATAATCAGTGTGAAAATTGATACAAGCCATGCGTCAGTGCTGCGTGTATTCACTGGGTGACTGTTTTGTTTCAGAAGTTCAGTGCTTTCTGTCCTAGATCTAAAGCTAGAAGACAAGTAATATGAGAACAAGATACGAAATTTATACATATTATGAATTCTTATCACGTTGGACATCTGAAAAGCTTGCCGAGTATTGCTTAAGTAATCAAGATTCGCAATGTGACGTATGGCTCTCTATTGAAGGAGGTGAGGTTTGTCTAAGTTTGTCCTAGTAGTTGCGAGCCAAACTAAAGAACAGTAATCTAAACGTGAAACAAATCAGGCGTTGCATACCTGAAGTTTTATTTTAGAAGAGAGGTCAGTACGACAACGGGAAATTGCACCCGTCACTGATCAGAGATCGTTAGGTAAATCTTGAACATGCGGATTCCAAGTAAGGTGAGATGAAAATGTTACGCCATGTATAGTGTGTTCATGGATGACTTGAATTTCGTCACCGGCACAGGTAATAATGCTTTCCAACCGAGAAGCCTTGTTTTTGGCTCTAGCTAGCAATACTGTTGATTTTGTAGGGTTTATATTCAGTAAAAGGGCATCGGGCCATTCATGAAGGACATGTAGTACTGATTACTTTTCATCACCAGTTGAGCTTCATCCGGACAAGTGAATTGAATTGTACAGTCATAAGAATATATAATTAATTTCAGAGTTTTATCAAAGTTCACAATACTGTTTATGTACACATTGAATAATAGGGGACCTAGTACGCTTCCCTGTGGTACACCTCTGATTGCTGGTTGTAAAGACGATTGCTGGTTGCATATGTACACACAATGCTGCCTGTCAGCTAAGTATGACTATAATAATGAGAGATCCGTCCCCTGAATTCTGTAGACTGAAAGCGTATGAGTTAGAAGATCATGGTCAAGAGAATCGAACGCTTTACTAAAATCTATAAAAAGGCTCAGTGTTATCAGTTTATTCTCAATATTTGGAGTACATATTCCTTAAGTCCTAACAATGCCAACTAACTGGAGCGCCCTTTCCTGAAGCCGAACTATGCATTAGAAAATAGACGACTCTTCTCAAGAAATGTGTTCAAACGACAGTATGTATTTGCAAAGCTTTTAGCAAACGTTGGTGTTATGAATATGTTGTGTCCCCCCCTTATTGCTTTTGTGTGTGTGCGCCCCCTCCTAACGACCACTCGCATTCCCCTCCTAACGACAGTTCGCATCCTCCTCCTAACGACCACGACAGTTGCCCCTCGTCGCACGCTGTCGCCAGATGACCCCCCACGGTGCGCCCCGCACCCTCCTCCTGTTCTGAGAAGCCACTCCCTCCCGTGGACGCTTCTCCACTCCCTCCTTTCTTCGGGCGGCCAGTTCGGCTCCTGCCTCGGTCGACGCTGGTCGCACCCTCATCGGCTTTAAATAAACGAAGTCTTAAAGTACCGTGTGCGTCTTTCGCTGCATTCAACACAGCGACCGGACACGACAGTGGCGACGAGAAAGTGGATTCGACCCGCGCTACGCAACGCTATTGACAAGCCATGGCTACGCGAGGGTTTCCCAATCAGATACCAGAGTTCAACGGCTCATCGTGGTCATCGTGGGTTGGACGCCTTCAGTTCTACTTTGAAGCTAACAACATCACAGACCCAGCCTTGAAGAGGGCCAACCTGCTGACGCTGTGCGGGGAGCAGACCTACGATACTGTCTGCGCCCTTATTCAGCCAAGCACACCAGCGGCAGTGTCTTACGACGACATCGTAAAAGCGCTGCAAAAGCACTACGACCCAAGGCCATCCGAGGTCTACAGCCGCGCTCGCTTCCAACGACGAGATCAACTGGGAGGAGAAACTGTGAGCGCCTACGTAGCCGCGCTCAAGAAGCTCGCTGCCGACTGCAATTTTGGAACGCTGTCGACAACAGCTACCGGGCAGGAGGGAGACGCAGCTTCTTCTGCTAACACCACCATGCTTCCCTTGGACGTGATGTTACGCGACAGATTTGTGTGCGGACTGAGTGACGAGTCACTGCAGCAGCGCCTGTTCGCTGAGAAGGACCTCACATTCAGCAAAGCTTACGACATCGCCGTTCGAGCGGAGAGCGCCGGTCACCAGCAGAGAGGGATTCGCCGGAACACCGAGCCGGTACACCAGACAAGCAACCAGGTGCGCAAGCCTTCTGTTGTTGTAAAATCGGTCAAAAAGGCACAACGCTGCTGGCGGTGTGACGACCAACATAACCCCCAGGGATGTCGATTCCAGTCAGCCACGTGTAATTTTTGCCACAAGCGAGGGCATATCGAAAGAGCATGCATTACGAAACGGAGACTTGCCAAGATAAAGTCACCTTCCCAGCCTAATCACAGCGTCAACGCCTCAGAGAATACGCCGCTATCTGATCTCCATGGAACAACATCAGCAACACCATCTGTGTTGTACGACCTGAACACCATGAATCTCGGCACGCGACCGAAGATTTTTACAGAAGTAAGCGTACATCACCAGCTGATTAAGTTCGAGGTGGACTCCGGCGCAGCCTGTACTCTGATCAGTGAGGACACGTTCCGAACTTCATGGCCATCTGACGCACCCGCCCTGCAACAAGACGACACGCACCTGCGAACGTGGTCAGGACAGAATCTGCCACTATTGGGCTCTGCCAACGTGCAGGTTAACTACAACGGCCAGACCCATACGCTACCTCTGCTTGTTGTGAAGGGCACAGGATCAAGCCTTCTAGGGAGAAACTGGTTTTCTCCACTAGGCGTGATGATATGCGGCATACACCAGACGCCGAGCCAGAACATGGTTGAGCAACTGCAAGAGAAATACGAAAGAGTATTCTCGGAAGAGATTCCAGGAAACGAAGGGCCCCCGGTCACACTGGAGTTGTTGGACAACGCGCAACCCAAATTTCTGAAGGCCAGGCCGGTGCCGTTTGCTCCCCGAGATTCAGTTGAAAAAGAGTTGGACAAACTGGAGCAGCAAGGTGTCATCGAGCCGACGCAGCATTCCATCAAACTCTCAGCGTACGACTGCGCTCTGGTCTACCGCAATGGGAGTAAACATCAAAACGCCGATGCGCTAAGCCGTCTGCCACTAGACGCAACTGTTGACGAACCATTTCCACCAGGAGACGTTCTGATGTTCGAAGCACTGCCAGAACCTCCGCTTACAGCAGGCACAGTTGCAGCATCTACGCAGAAGTGCGCAGCTCTCCGGCTAGTTTACACAGCTGTTCAACAAGGCAACGTGCATAAACTCAAAGAGGACAACTTCGACGCTTACCGCAGGCGAGCTACAGAGTTGAGCACCCATCGCGGCTGCATCATACTTGGGTCCCGAGTTGTGATGCCGAGAGAACTACGCGCACAAGCTATGTCTCTCATCCACGCCGGACATCGGGGCATCGTTGCAATGAAAAAGTGTGCCAGAAGCTACATGTGGTGGCCTGGCATTGACAACGACATCGAAACAGTGGTGCGAGAATGCAAGCCTTGCCAGAGCAGCCGGAGCGCCCCGCCGAAAGCTCCTGTCCCAGAATGGGAAAAGCCAGACACACCATGGCACACACTGCACATTGATTTTGCAGGACCAATTGAGGGCTGCACTTTCCTTGTGGTCGTAGATGCCTACACAAAGTGGCTTGAGATAAGGCAAATGGGACAGACGACTTCGGCAGCAGTCATTGACAACCTCCGATCACTATTTGCAACGTTCGGCCTGCCGCGCAAGGTAGTGTCGGACAACGGAACACCGTTTGTGTCTGCGGAGATCCTCAAGTTTTATCGCGACAACGGGATCTCATCAGTTACATCGGCCCCCTACCACCCAGCGACAAACGGACAAGCCGAGCGCTACGTAGCCGAGCTAAAACGCGCCCTTGAAAGAGATCAGACAGGCTCGCTGCAGCGCCGCCTTGCGCGCTTTCTCTTCAAGCAGCACACGACGGTTCAGAGCACAACAGGCGAGACCCCCTCGAAAATGATGTTCGAGCGTGAAATGCGAACCCAGCTCACAGCCATCCTCCCCGAGCCAAAGGCAGAGACGTTCCGGGAAGAAAAAGCAATTCCGCGCTGCGGCACGCTTAATGAGGGGCAGCGCGTCCTCGCCCGACAGTTTCTGAAAAAGCCACGCTCGGAGGAAGCTACAATTGTCAGACGCATAGGCCTGCGCTCTTGGCTCGTCAACATACATGGCACAGTAGCACGCCGACATCTCAACCAGCTGCGTAGATTTACGACGCCGTCTGAGAGCTGTCCGCCAGCGGAGAGAACACGTGCACCATTTTCCCACATAGCCTGGCACCTCTTCCCGGAAGAAGAGACTTCGCCCAGGACAGACCTAGGAGACACAGCGAACAACAGCCAGCCTACAAGTGTTTCTCCCCCGAGCGCACAAAGCCAGCGCGCCTCCACGCGTGAGCGCCGACCCCCTGCACGATACCAGGCAACTTTCTAAGGGGGAAGGAAGTGTTGTGTCCCCCCCTTATTGCTTTTGTGTGTGTGCGCCCCCTCCTAACGACCACTCGCATTCCCCTCCTAACGACAGTTCGCATCCTCCTCCTAACGACCACGACAGTTGCCCCTCGTCGCACGCTGTCGCCAGATGCCCCCCCACGGTGCGCCCCGCACCCTCCTCCTGTTCTGAGAAGCCACTCCCTCCCGTGGACGCTTCTCCACTCCCTCCTTTCTTCGGGCGGCCAGTTCGGCTCCTGCCTCGGTCGACGCTGGTCGCACCCTCATCGGCTTTAAATAAACGAAGTCTTAAAGTACCGTGTGCGTCTTTCGCTGCATTCAACACAGCGACCGGACACGACAGAATATTGGGCGATAATATTTTGGCGGGTTTTTATCTCTACTTTTGTACACCGCTGAGACCTCAGATTTCTTAACTGCACTTGGGAACTCGCAGGATTCAAGAGAAAGGCTGATTATACTCGTGAGTACTGGTGTTAAATAATCAATAACATATTTGATAGAATTACTCTGAAATTAATAATATCGAGAACTTTGCTATTTTTCAGTGACATAAACCTGTGCTTCATCTGAGGTTTGAAGAAACATGCTATCAGCGCAAGAGGGTCCCAAATCAGCACTAAACTGAGAATGTTTGCGGGATAGTGTAGTTAAAATGACTGGCTTATTGAAGAAGTCCACGAGAGCTCGACAAGTAATTAATTTCTTTTCATCAATTGTTTACACAGGACATTGATCTTTTTTCCCCCACCGATAACAATATTTATTACTTTCAAGGCTGTAGCCGTCCGATGTTTACTGATGTTATCATAGTTTCTTAAAGTAAACGATTTTTCCCGTTGAAGCTCCGAGTATGACTTGTTTCTGGCCACACGAAATTTTTTTAACGTTTATGGCCTTGCGTCGTTAGAAAAATGAGTAAAAGTGTATTTTAGCCTTAGTGTTTTTAAATGGTCGATTGTCAACCAAGGTTTTCTTACGTTCTTCGATCTGATAAAGTTCTGGGTATTTGGAATAAATTTGAGAATATTTCAAGAAACCTGAGATATGCGTCGTTTAGATTTCATTTGTTGTGCACAGAAGACCAATGTTGATTTAACTTATATTCTAGGTATGGTTTGGGTGGCACTGATTTTCATCGTTATGCTTGAAACTTATCGCGAAAAGTTGACAAAATTATCGCTGTCCAGCTAAGCGCGGCAATGAGAGCGAGAGAGTGCCCACTGGCTGCGAAACGGCCAACTCGGATTGTTTTAATGCACACATTCATTTTCGGACTTAAATGCTTTGAAATGATAACGACATACAAAGGCTTAAGCAACGCAATTACTTGGTGCGAGAAAATATTCGTGATTGTGCAAACAAATTTGTAGAATAATCTTAATTTCCTAGATACAGTCCACTGGCTTTCCTTGTATAATTGTAAAATTTTACAATGTGCGAATCTTCTAAAGGTCCCATGTATGTAACAGTTCTGACTTTATATAAGATCGCTTTATATAAGGAGCAATTGCACCGACGGTCATGAGTATTACACGGATTTTACTCTCACACCTGCACTAAATTTATATTTACCTCCGTCGTGGAGTATAGTACCTCTGCGTGTGATCATCAGGAGTGCTACTATCTGCATTAGTAAAACGCTCGCCTCTTCTGACTGGAACCCATTATTACAAAAAAGAACCGAGCTGATGACTGACGCCTGACATCAGGGATTTGTGCAGTCTTCGTGGTATCTTAACCGCCCGAATTCTTTGAGAGCTGTGCGGTCAAGTTCACAGGAAAAAACATGGCGAACTCTGTGCAACAGGCGTCAGCATTCTTAAAATGTAATGAGAGCTAATAAGAGAGTTAAGACGAGTCTTTTGCCGATACAAAAATTATGAAGTTCCTTTGATCCAAAATCATGGATGATGTCTGTTCCGAAAAATTTTGAGACTGCAGAAACTTTTGTAGCGTTTGGAAAATAGTGCACACACTAGTGATTGAGAACAGAAGGGAGAGTTTTGATCTTTCCGCTACCTTACGAGTTCAGCGACTGTGCATTCGGTCCCTACAGACTGCTGGGGCGGATCGGCTCCGAAAATATTTTGTGTAAAAGAGCAGCTCTTGAGCGCCCATTCTTGCGTTGAGCAGTGGCATCGGCAACGTCACCGTCACGGTCAACGGGGAGAGTACTGAGGGTGAAAATGCGTCAGTTCGGAAGACAACGTGCAGATGAAAGCAGATGAAGAGGGTAGATTCCATGTGCCCTCTCTCTCTCTCTCTCTCTCGCCTTTTTCCTCTCTACAGTTTGCCTCTTCTCTGCCGACGCTCCACAAGCCGCCAACGTCTGATACTTATTGAGCTAATGAGAGTCCACATGCTAACACATTAAAATCACGTCTCAGTAGAAAGTAGTGCGACTGAGCTTCAAATGTGTACAATGTGCAGTATCTCGTGGGAATCCGCGCGATGTTCTTTCCGGGAGGACAGCTGTTAGACATAAAAAAAGCACACAAAATGAGGACACCTCAGTGCACCGGCAGGGAACAAAATGTATAGATGAGTGCCATGCAGTGAGAAGGTGGAGGGATCAAGACTTGAGACCGTGCACTATACAAGTCGACACCAGTGGTCGCTATCATACTTCTGTGAGTTCAAAAACGCAAGTTTAGGGTAGCGGAAGGCTAGCAATCAAAAGAGCAAGGGCAGCCATGTTAATAAAAACATGGTTAGCTATTGGATGCTAATCATACCACTGATAACTGAAGCTTCATCGAAATCATGTAGCTTATGCCCGGAAGAAGAGTAGCCTGAGGAAACTACTGCAAGGTTCAAAGCAAACATTTAAAAAACTAAGTGCGGCGTTTTAGTTCTGCAATAATTCATTTCTTATACCCTAATCGCTTGAAACCTCTGTTGCCTTAATTGTGGCAGTAAATAATTGTCCTGAATATTAGCGAAAGCGGCACATAAGGTGTCCCGCCTAGTAGAATGACAGTTCATACTGAAAACTGCGCAAAAAACGAAGACACAGAACGAGAAGGCACGACACGGGCGCAGACTATCAACTGAATTTTTATTCAATGAAGAGGCCTATATATGTATCTTCTACCCACAGTGAGACAGCACAAAAACACATCAACCGCGATAATCAACCCAAAACACAATCACCCACTATCCCTTCGAGTGCACCGTGATGCACCCGTCAATTACACTTCCATAAAACTGCGCACAAACAAAATCACGACAACCTTAACGGTCACGCTGATGTCACGCCAAAGACCCATATCGCCTGCTCGCCTTAAGAAATCTGGCCAAAAAGGTTATCTCCCTGTCAAGCAAGGCCACAGATGATGATGCCACACAGGAATCCGAGACTTTCTTGATTAGGTAAGCCTCCATCATCTCCCTGCATACCTGATCGCTATGTTTGAACAAGACGCTGGTCCTGTTCAAATGAGGGTAGCATTTTTCGCAACCCTTGCAATGCACGGCGAGATTGGAGGAAGCCGCGCCCTTCAACGACCTACGATGCTCCGCCATCCGCTCGTTCACACAACGACCCGTCTGGCCGATGTACTTTTTTCCGCACGAGAGCGACACTTCGTAAACAACTCCTGTGTTACACTCTGTGAACCTAGTTTCCTTCCTGTGCGCTACCAAACAACCAGTTCCAGCACGACTGCCCTCAGACTCTGGCTTTTTACGCACAGCACTACAAATCCGCGCAAGCTTATTTTTGGCCGTGAAAATCACGTCCACTCCGTACCTCGCCCCCACTTTCTTGAGCCGGTGTGAAATTCCGTGGACGTACAGAATTCCCACCCCACGTCTCCGTCCCTCGTCCTGCTTGTTACTGGAACCACTACTCCCCTTGTTGGCCAGGATCCTTTCGAACATCTGAGCCAACAACTGCTCCGGAAACCCGGCTTCCTTCAGCCTCTCCACCTGTGCCAGAAAGCTAGCCTCAACTTTGTGGTTACAGGACTTCGCAAGGGACGCTTTTAAGCAGGACGTGGCTATACCAGCCTTGACTATTTTGGAATGGCCCGAGCTAAAGTTCAACAGTGGCTTCTTCGTTCTAGGGTGATATTCCCAACACACACCATTATCCAGGTACTCGATACTGAGGTCTAGAAACTGTAGGGTATCCGAGCTGGGCATCTCGAAAGTGAATTTGAGGCCGCCACCAGCATCCTTGAATATTTTTACAACGTCCGGAACCACCCTGGGAGAGTTTGACTTCAAAATGATCAAAAAATCATCGACATAGCGAAAACTCTTAGCGCTTGATCACCAAGATCCTCCGCCAGTTCCTGATCCATCCTGCTCAGATAAATATCGCTCAGTACAGGTGCAACCCGGGAGGCGATGCAAACACCCGACTTCTGGACGTAAACCTTACCGCCCCACCCAACACAGGTCGATTCCAAGTAAAAAGAAAGCAGTTCTAGAAAACTCTCAGTCGCAACACCGTATTCCGCCATAAACACCAACTCGTCATTCTCTTTAACAATGCAGTCTTTCACTCTCTTCATCAGCTGAGGATGGGGCAGCGAATAAAACAATTCTTCCACATCGATGCTGAAGGCGCAGTACTTTTTTCTGTCCAGCGCTGACAGCAACTCAACCACATTTTCAGAGTTGTTCACCAAGAAGGGGTCCAAAAGATTGAGTGATCTCAAGTGTCTCTGTAGAAACCCCGACACAACATGCTGCCATGTATCCCGCTCAGAAATGATTGCCCTGAAAGGGACGCCCGGCTTGTGAGTCTTTGCCGTAAAGAATAAGTCCAGAACTGTACCTTTAACATTCTTGACGGCCGTAGCCAGTTCTTAAAGGTTGCTTCCTTGCAGCAACGCCACGGCTTGCTTTTTGATGGCAGCGGGCTTTACAGCTACTTCCTCGAAGTTCTTTTTCACCGCCTCACCCGCTTTTTGGGCAAAAATCTTTTCTGGGGCGAGGACAAAGAACCCTTCCTTGTCTGAGAGGAGAGGCCTCAAGCCCTCAGCGACCAAATACTTCACCAACCCTTCCACTCGCCTTGGTGTCTTTGCCCTTCCATGGTCCATCACAACTGCAGAGCACTCCTCCACGCATCTAGGTTTGTCTGCCTCGGGAACAGCCCCGGGGACAAAACGCGAGAGCGACAACCGCTCCAGTGGCGTCATGGCAGGCTCAAAGCAGAACTTTGGACCCAGCTCCAGGGTGCGCCGGTGTTGCTCTCCGATTTCTCGTTGGCCTAGGACAGTAACCTTCCTTGTGGTCGCTAAAGTCTTCTTCCTTACGTCCAGAAGTCGGGTGTTTGCATCGGCTCCCGGGTTGCACCTGTACTGAGCGATATTTATCTGAGCAGGATGGATCAGGAACTGGCGGAGGATCTTGGTGATCAAGCGCTAAGAGGTTTCAGGTATGTCGATGATTTTGTGATCATTTTGAAGTCAAACTCTCTCAGAGCGGTTCCGGACGTCGTAAAAATATTCAAGGATGCTGGTGGCGGCCTCAAATTCACTTTCGAGATGCCCAGCTCGGATACCCTACAGTTTCTAGACCTCAGTATCGAGTACCTGGATAATGGTGTGTGTTGGGAATATCACCCTAGAACGAAGAAGCCACTGTTGAACTTTAGCTCGGGGCATTCCAAAATAGTCAAGGCTGGTATAGCCACGTCCTGCTTAAAAGCGTCCCTTGCGAAGTCCTGTAACCACAAAGTTGAGGCTAGCTTCCTGGCACAGGTGGAGAGGCTGAAGGAAGCCGGGTTTCCGGAGCAGTTGTTGGCTCAGATCTCCGAAAGGATCCTGGCCAACAAGGGGAGTAGTGGTTCCAGTAACAAGCAGGACGAGGGACGGAGACGTGTGGTGGGAATCCCGTACGTCCATGGAATTTCACACCGGCTCAAGAAAGTGGGGGCGAGGTACGGAGTGGACGTGATTTTCACGGCCAAAAATAAGCTTGCGCGGATTTGTAGTGCTGTGCGTAAAAAGCTAGAGTCTGAGGGCAGTCGTGCTGGAACTGGTTGTTTGGTAGCGCACAGGAAGGAAACTAGGTTCACAGAGTGTAACACAAGAGTTGTTTACGAAGTGCCGCTCTCGTGCGGAAAAAAGTACATCGGCCAGACGGCTCGTTGTGTGAACGAGCGGATGGCGGAGCATCGTAGGTCGTTGAAGGGCGCGGCTTCCTCCAATCTCGCCGTGCATTGCAAGGGTTGCGAAAAATGCTACCCTCATTTGAACAGGACCAGCGTCTTGGTCAAACACAGCGATCAGGTATGCAGGGAGATGGTGGAGGCTTACCTAATCAAGAAAGACTCGGATTCCTGTGTGGCATCACCATCTGTGGCCTTGCTTGACAGGGAGATAACCTATTTGTCCAGATTTCTTAAGGCGAGCAGGCGATATGGGTCTTTGGCGTGACATCAGCGTGACCGTTAAGGTTGTCGTGATTTTGTTTGTGCGCAGTTTTATGGAAGTGTAATTGACGGGTGCATCACGGTGCACGCGAAGGGATAGTGGGTGATTGTGTTTTGGGTTGATTATCGCGGTTGTTGTGTTTTTGTGCTGTCTCACTGTGGGTAGAAGATACATATATAGGCCTCTTCATTGAATAAAAATTCAGTTGTTAGTCTGCGCCCGTGTCGTGCCTTCTCGTTCTGTGTCTTCGTTTTTTGCGCAGTGTTCAGTATGAATTCCTACCAACTAGCCCAGTTTACCGTTCTTATTAGAATGACAGCTTCTGAAAGAGGCTTTATGTTGCCGCCACAAAAACAAGCATTATGATTGCCGCTTCCACACAGGAACCAAGAGTCCCTTTGATTGATAGTAGCGAATTAATCACTGAGAGTACTACTCACTAATTTCGCTTTTAAAACGAGATCAAGAATTGATTTAGAGAATAGTAGCATGTTAAAAATGCAAATCATTAGAGCGCGTTTAAAATTGCTCATTTATTTTGAACGTTTACTTCTGTTCCGAAGGATTTCTCGCAAAACCATGGAAGAAGAAGTAATTCACGATTTAAAGGCCAGCAGATAGCAATTCTTGGTGGTCTAATTCGTGCACATCACACCAATACATAACTGAAAACTGCAGGTAGAAAATGGATGCTCAAGGCAGGTGTTTTAGTAGTTACTAAGCATTCCACACGCATTCCTGACTGGGTGGCAGGCTATTCCGAAATTACGATATCGCTGTGTGATATACGTCACTTCTATACTTAGCTGTTTCTGAGACCCCTGCCAGCAAAACAAAGCGCTTTGTTGCGCATCAGGTAGCATGGTCGGGCCGGAGAGTGAATGAGGGAAGTCGGAGACGAGGATGCGGGAAAGACAAGGAGAAAAAACTTTATACAATTAATTTACATTATGTACAAACAAAGAGTATCGACAAGGAGCTTGATGACGAGACGCGTGATGGTGAGATGCTACTCAGCCGCACTCGCTTCCGAGTTTTAAAAGCATCTCCTTCCCGTAGGTTCCCCAGATGGGGGCCGGGCCTGCCGAAGAAGGAGTGTCCTGGAAAGTTCACTGTGGCACCCATCACACACTCTCTCCTTAGGGAACACGCCCCGCCAAGCGCTGGGAGAGGGAGAAGGACGCTATCCACGTCGCGCTGACGCTGGAATGTCCACGAGCGGCGTTCCCGCGCATTTCATGCGTTCGCACGTGCAGGGTCCAGGCTACGTGCAAATCCACGCGGTGTAGGAGAAACGCTCACCGAAAACCTCTTCCCGGAAGACGGACGCCGCTGTCAGACTGGACTCAGCTGACCCCCGGGTGCACTGAAGAGCTGTGCTGGCCACTTGCGGGGTGGATTATCGACGTGGCTTCCGTGGCTAATCCAGGCGTTGACCCCGCGTGCCTTTCGTGGCTAGTCGGCGTTCCGCTGCAACCGCACCTTTATTTCAGGACGAAGGCGAAGCGTAACAACTTGAATAAAACTTGGGTAAAGGTACAATAGTGGTCCGTCACAAGTAGACACAATCACAACAAATGATAAAACAAATTACTTGAATTCGGTTGTATTATTACCCAGTGCTGGTTTACTATTGCGGTCAATTATTATTGGTCCTGGATGCTGACTGATATCTTACATACGCTGAAAGAAAACGGCGCAGTATAGGCACCGGAGTCAAATAAAGGGAATGTGTGACTTAAATAAATTGATCAGGTGGATATTCCCTTTTTCTAAGGAAAAGCAGTGGTTAAACAGGTGGTTAGAGAAATAATGAATCTATCTTTTACATATTTCTGTAAACTTGCTACTGAAAAATTGCTTGAAGACAATAAAAAGTAGCGCAAAAAAAGGTACATAAGGGAGTTCATTTATAGGATTAACATCCCAAAGCGACTCAGGCTATGAGGGACGCCGTAGTGGAGGGCTCCAGAAATTTCGACCACCTGAAGTACTTTAACGTGCACTAAAATCGCACAGTACACGGGTCTATGTAATTTCGCCTGTATCAAAATTCGACGGCCACAGCCGGGATCGAAGCCGTGTCTTTCGGGTCAGCAGCAGCGCCATAACCACTGAGCCACCGCGGCGGGGCACATCCAGGAGTTGTGGTAGCCATTACTGCACAACACTCTATGAGGGATGAATGACACAAGCATGCTTGTTTATTTGTATGGTGCATGACTCCGTAAAGAACCACGAAGGGATGATGATTAAAATGAAGAACGGAAATAAGGACGAAGAGATTAAAAGCCTGCATTCTTCCTTGAAAAAAGGGATGGAGGTCCTTCATCTCTTCAGCCTGATTGGAAAGGAGGTAGCTTTGTTTGGGATGTGTTCGACGGAACCGGATGGAGATAAAGGCGTGTTCCAAAACAGGACGCTGTCAGCTATCAGTCCGTGAGCACTAATACAATGGGTACCAAACCTGAGCAAACTTGTCTGTTGTCACTTCCATTGTCTGTTCGCAGCCGGCCTAGCTCGAGTGCTCCGCCCCGCGGCACTGCACTCTCATCGTTGTCTTCTACATAGCACGCATCGGTGTTTTCGCATTGATTCGAATATAGTAAACATTGTAGTTTTTTGCAGCAGCGGTCTAGAGTTATAGCATCACGAATCCCATTAGGCAAAAGTTACAGGTTGACGCGAACACTATTGTTCTCCTCTGACTCTAAACCTTTGTGCGTGAGACAATGGCGAACTTCCTCTGCTACATTTAAGTCTCGAAGGAGCGTGAGAAGACAACTCTGCTAAAGAAACCAGTGTCACAGAATAATCGAGGTGTTTCTCTCAATTCGGGACAGCACGAAAGGCTCAAAAAGAGGGAGTAAATGGCCACAAAGCTTGGGCAGAAAAAAGGTGCCCTAGCTTCAGTCGTAAACACTGTATTTCAGTTGTCAGAGAGGAACTCCACTCTAGCAGAATAAAATGGTCAGTCCACAGACGTTCTTATCGAATCAGAAATCGTTTCTTGATCAGTATCTAAGCGTGCGAGAAAATCTATCGGTGTCTTCACAGACATTTCTAATAGAACGGGAATCTCAAGGGTATATCGGGGCCCATCTACAGGCTATCTGCGTAGTAGGAAATGACCTTGGCAAAACCAGCACACTTCATGACAAAAACAACGACGCCAATTTTACGTTCAGACAGGGAAATTCAGCGACTGTAAGATAAGAATAAGTGACAGTCACTCACCAACAGATAGGGAAAAAACTTTTTTTTTTACTGAAATAATTTCGGCATCAGTGCTTATTTTTCGACCTTCGACTTCGCACTAGAGGCGAGGAAGGCGAAAAAAAGAGGACTGCGTTGGGCTGCGATGACAACTAAAGATGGTTAGTTTATGGGGTTTAACATCCCAAAGCGACTCAGGCTATGAGAGACGCCGGGAATTTTGAACACCTGTGGTTGTTTAGCGTGCACTGACATAGCACAGCACACGGGCCCCTAGGATATTGCCTCCATCTAAAATCGACCGCCGCGGCAGGGGTCGCACCCGCGTCCATCGGGTCAGCAGCCGAGCACTATAACCACTGAGCCACCGCGGCGGCAACTAAAGAGTACTAAGAGTAAATGCAAACTCATCCCCAACGTCGGTGGCACATAATTACACAACTACATTCTCTGGTACTCTTTCACTGCTGGGTGCTGCATCAGAGAATGCTGACCTACCGTGGAATCGCGCAAGGCATGAATCTACTTCTGTGTCATTCAACAAGGCGGACAGCAGTGCTCTGGAGCGACCGCATCGTGGCTTAGAAGCTCATCCGTGTATGCATCCAGGCTTGACTCCGACGCAACAGCTCATCTGGCAACAACCAAGGGGCGGTACTTCTGTGGAGCGGCTTCTTAAGCGGCCACTCAGTGCGAGGCTCCCGGGGCACGACATTGTTGCGGCCATGCGTTTACGCGTCTTTTATTTGTACCCTGCGTCTTGTTACCGGAGTTCGAATCGCTGTGCTATTGCGGTGTCGTGCTCCAGCGACCTGTTTCGTCTCGTGCGAGTGTGCCATGTCTTTATAGATTGTGTATTGCTCGGTATGAGTCAGTTTTTACTGATGCTCTCCGGGGACGTTGAATGCAATCCTGGCCCTGATTCCGCAAACAGTACATCGAGTACACTGAGTGTAACCACCGATACTGCCACTATCGCTGGGATCTTTGAGGTTGTTAAGCGCTCAGAACTGGGCCAAACTAATTTCCTTCAAGAACTACAGGCAATAAGAGAGAACCAAAATGCCATGAATAAATCTCTGGATGGTCTTCTGGGTAGAGTTGCAGCTCTCGAAAATGATATGGAAGTGATAAAACGTAATGATGCTGCTTGTGTATCTGCTCAACCACAAGCCGTTGATGATCTAGCGCGGAATTTGGCCGAGCTTAAGACATCGCTTGATGATGCGAACAACAGATGGAGAAGAAATAACCTGGTTCTACTGGGTTTGGCTGACTCGGCTACAGAGACATGGAGTGAATCTGAAAAGAAGGCTCGTGCCTTCTGTCTAAACCAGTTGGGTGAGCCCGTTCATTCAGAAAGTATTGAACGTGCACATCGTATTGGCCAGTTCCAAGACGATAAAAACCACCCGATAGTCATTCGGTTCTGCAACTTTAAAGACAAGGAACGCATTTTGTCTTGCGGAAATAAATTGAAAGACACAGACTTCGCGATCCGCGAAGATTTCACCCGGGCTGTGCGGGTAGCTCGAGCTAAGCTTGTAAGCTATGCTCGTGCCAAGAAAGTTACTTTCAAACTTCGTTATGACAAAATGCTTATCAACAAAAAGTGGTTCGTTTATAACCCACTTCAAGACCAGGTTACTGAACATAAACCTTAACAAAAGGCCAGGCAGCTGCGCAATGGGTTTCAGCGCCTGATTCACTGCGGTCTTGCCAGGATTCAGTCCATATCTGATCTTACTATACTTGTGGTGAACTGCCGTAGCATAAAGAATAAAACTGATGATTTTCCACGCTTATTTCCTCAGTCCAACCGCATGTAGTCATGGGTACTGAATCCTGGCTGGACGATCCGATTCACAGCTCCGAAGTCTTTCCAGCAGATTTTGAAGCTTACCGTTGCGATAGACACTCACGTGGAGGTGGCGTTTTCCTGCTCATTCACTCTAGTCTTCGCTGTTCTGCTCTGCCGGAACTTAATGGCTGCGAAGAATCTGTTTGGCGGAATCTACATTTAGAGAACGGGCAGCTGCTTACACTTGGCTGTTTCTATCGTTCTCCTATGCGGGCTAATCCAGATATATTTGCATCTCTTTCTGAGTTCATAAGTAAGATACACAACGATTACATCATTGGAGGTGATTTCAACATGCCTGAAGTTACATGGGTTGACAATAAACCAGTCCTTACCAACCTGTCAAAGCTGTACGTTGATTTCCGCGACCTCATTATTGCAAACGACCTGTATCAGTTTGTTAAGGAGCCAACCAGGTCATTCCATGGTTCCTCGTCTGTTCTAGATTTGCTTTTTTCTAACCGAGATTCACTTGTGCTTGATAGTTATATTATCCCAGGTATCAGTGTCCACGACTGTGTCGTTGCACACGTGCCAATGACACAGCCTTCAGTGCCACACAGGCACCCCAGGAAAACTTACTTCTATGATAGAGCCGATTACTCATCACTATCTAGCGAGCTTGCCAACTATATACAAGACTTCATATTCATGAGCCAGCGTTTCGATGCTACTGCGCTGTGGGACATATTTAAGCAGAAGCTTGATGTGCTCATTGACAAATATGTTCCTTTCAAAAACATATCAGCTAGGCGGCGCAAGGACAAGCCGTGGGTAACTCGGGAAACTAAACTATTGACTAAAAAAAAGCGTCCTCTCCTAAACACGTACAAAAAATACCGGGACACGAAAGTACTTGAAAAGGTACGTGCTCTTGGAACAGACATAAAGTTAAAAATAAAGCTGCGAAAGAAAGGTACATGAGTGAGTTAGGTGCTAAAATTCAGAGTAATCCAAAAAGAACTGTGGAAATTTCTTAAAGTTAATGGCCGTGAATCAGTCGGTATTCCGGCACTGAATAACGGCGCTGAACCTATAACTGATGATTTTGATAAGGCATGCTGTTTCAATGATTATTTTAAGTCTGTTTTCGCAGCGAACTCGCATCTTGAAATGCCAGTCATGGATGCCCATGTGCAAGTGACAATGCCTGAGATAACAATTACATACAACGGTGTGTTAAACCTGCTGAATAACATAAAGGTGTCTTCGGCAAGCAGGCCCGAGATGTTCCCGGTCATGTCTTGAAGGTCTGTGCTGAAATCATTGCTCATTACTTAGTTATTCTATACTCGAAATCGTTAGATACAGGAATAATACCCCAGCAATGGAAAAACGCTAACGTGGGGCCCATTCATAAGGGTGGTCCTAAAAACATTCTTGCTAATTACAGGCCAATTTCGCTAACAAGTATTAGTTGCAAAACGCTTGAGCACATAATATATAGCGCATTGATGAAGCATTTGGAACAAAATGAATTGTTCACTCAAGCTCAGCATGGTTTCAGGTCAGTTTACTCGTGTGCGACGCAGCTCTTAGAATTTACCCATGATATTTTTTCATCATTTGGCAAGGGTCTACAAACGGATTGCATTTTTTTAGATTTCAAGAAAGCGTTTGATTTGCTACTGTTTAAATTATCTTTGATCAAGATTCCAGCTTCCCTTCTAAACTGGCTTCAATGTTACCTGCAGGGACGCAAACAACGTGTGTTGATTAATGGGTCCCAGTCTGATTATGTTCCTGTATCTTCGGGGGTACCGCAGGGGTCTGTTTTAGGACCTCTGCTGTTTCTAGTTTATATTAATGACATTTCTAAATATATGACTTGTAAAATACGTTTATATGCTGACGATTGCGTTATCTACCATGTTATTAACAGTTCTTCAGATTCTTATCATTTGGAGTGCAACTTGGACCGCATACAACAATGGTGTTTGAAGAGGCAGATGTTTCTGAACCCAATAAATGTCAGTTTATTTCTTTCACACGCAAGCATCACCCTTTCTTGGCTGAGCCGCCGCGGTGGCTCAGTGGTTATGGTGCTCGGCTGCTGACCCGAAAGACGCGGGTTCGATCCCGGCCGCGGCGGTTGAATTTCTTTGGAGGAGAAATTCGAGGCCCGTGTACTGTGCGATGTCAGTGCACGTTAAAGAACCCCAAGTGGTCGAAATTTCCGGAGCCCTCCACTACGGCGTCTCTCATAGCCTTATTCGCTTTGGGACGTGAAACCCCATAAACCAACCAACCTTTCTTGGCTGAATACAAACTAGATTCTACCCTACTTTCTAGAGTTTCTCACTATAGATACCTCGGCGTTTACTTTTCGTCCAATCTCACCTGGAATGAACACGTCGAGCGCGTTTCTGCTAAAGCTTATGGCATGCTGAATTTTCTAAGACGAAATTTTAAAATGGCACCACTAAAAGTTAAAGAGCTTTTATATTTCACCTATATTCGGCCAATATTGGAGTTTGCTTGTGTTGTTTGGCACCCCCCTACTTTAAATTTAACAGAAATGCTTGAGCGTATTCAGAACTTTGCCGCTCGGTTTGTCTCCAGTAATTATGGTTTTAACAGCAGTGTTACTAACATTAAACTAACACTGGGATGGGAGCTGTTACGGAAACGCCGTAGCAACTCCCGGTTAGAAAGGCTGTATAAAATCTTTCACCGAAAAATAAAGATAGATAAAGAAAATTATTTGCTTCCACCGCATTTCAGGTAAGACAGACTTGACCATGGATGGAAGATTAGAGAAAATAAATGAAAAACTAACACTTATCAAAACGCATTTTTCCCATCTACCATTCATGACTGGAATCGCCTGTCCCATGAAATTGTAGAGTGCCGTTCCGAACCTATGTTCGGCGCGTTGCTGTCGGATGTATGAGTGCGCAGTTCGCTTTCTTTTTTTTTCCTCTCTTTTTTCTTTTTTTTCGTCATGTGTTGTTGTTTCATATTTCATTTATTTTGTACTTGATGTGTCATGACGTGTTGTATTGATTTTTTTTCTGGCCAATTATGTTATGTATTCTCACCCCCCCCCCCCCCTGCAATAATCTACGGGCGCTGCAGGTATTTCCAATAAATAAATAAATAAACATACAACCATTCAAAGAAGCAATAAATGCGTTGTGCGTAATTTTAAAGCACATGACATTCCTGTACAGATCAGTTGTAAACGCACCACCGTGGTGGCACAGGGGTTATGGCACTCGGCTGCTGACCCGAAAAACACGGGTTCGATCCCGTGTGCGGCGGTCGAATTGCGATGGGGGAGAAAATCTAGTAGTAGTAGTAGTAAAAACATTTATTGTTGCAAAACGAACAGTTAGGGAGTAGGGGGTGGGGGATAGATAGATGTAGAGAAATTCTAGAAGCCCTTGTACTTCCCGATGTCAGTGGACGTTAAAGAACCCCAGGTGGTTGAAACCGCCGGAGCCCTTCCCAACGGCGTCCCTAAAAGCCTGAGTCGCTTTGCACCTGATAGGGTGCTTAAAGTAAGGTGCTTCTTGGATGGGGCTGGTGTGAAGACCGGCTTTCCGGGACAAGGAAGGAATTTTCCGACCCTGACCAGCAATATTTAAACCTTTTATAGCCGTCTGTCTGCACTGGCTTTAAACACTTTAATCGATTATCTAGGTACTAAATAAAATGAGTGGATGCACTTTGAACGCGGTGTATTTGGCCAGCAGCGGCAACAGAAGACTGGCACTGCATATTCAGTTCTACATTTTGCAGGTTGAGGTTGTTTTAGAACGAAAGCTTTACTACCCTCGTCAAGCCGAAGTGATCCGCGCTGTGCATTTTACCGTGAAGTGGAGGAGTGGAGTTCTGTCAGGCACGTGGCGTGTCACGTGGCTCTCTGAAGCTGTAGCTGCGCGCCGCCTGCGCCATTGTTCTGACCGCCGCCTCCCCAGCTGTGTGCACATGATTAACCACGTGACTGGTCGTTCGCTTGAAACGCAAACGGCATCGCTCTCTCGTGCATACACACTGCCACCACGCAGTTTCTCACTATGAACGAAGCGAGTCAGCCGGGACCGTCTACGCCGTCAGGACGGTTTCGCAGACGACGAGCTGAGTCTGGTCGTCCGGCGGACGTTGCTAATCATGCTATGTATGTAGCTTGAGGTAGGAAAGTTAAACCTTCCAAGCAAGCGGCAGAGACAGACTAACAACGGGAGCGTCCACTGGCTCAACAACGGTTGAAGGATGACGAAAGGCGGCAGCGAAGAGCTTTAGAGGCAGCCGATGCTGCTTCTGCCTCCGCCACAACTTCGGCTTCGGCGACGGACGAATAGGTTGAGTATAACCTTGCTGCGCAACATAGCTTAACAACACTTCAAAATTAGCAGAGCTATGCCATAGCCATTTTTTTCTTCATATATTTAAAAGACAGCTCTGGAAGCTTCAGCTCTGCAAGCTTGCGTTGCCCTGCTGCCAGAAGTGTATTTTTCCTCTCTTGCATGGTGTTGCTTTTCTGTTGTTTTCTGTAGCGAACACTCGTGGAATTCTTGAGAATGGAGCGATCTAACTTTGCAGTAGTCTCGCGAGCGTTCAACTTTGTCTACGCTGGTAAAGAACCAGTGCGTATAAATCCTTCACTTAGTGGTGCGCAGCGCACTGCAAGCTGCCATGAATGAAGAATTGAATCCCCTCTAAGCGTAAAGTGAGGGGCTGACTGAGAGGCCTCCTGGCACAGTAAAGGACTTTGCGAGGGTTTTAGTCGGTCTTGTGTGTAAAGTTTAGTCTGTAACCTCCATTATCAGAGCTGGCACTGCCTTCCGCGGCCGATAACAGAGTATCACTGAACGAACTACAGGAAGTTCAGAATTCAATAACACATATGAACTCTGTTCTCGAAGAGCTGCGTTTGTACGCACAGAATGTAGTGCAGGACTCGGCGGTTGTTAAGAAAGAGCAAGCTGAGCAACGAAAAGAGAGTCCGCGATTCCATGAAGAACTGAGTTATGTACGATAGGAGACAGTCGACTTTAAACAGTATTTTTGAAGAAATAACTTTGAAATTAAAGGTGTGCCACAGTCTGCCGAAGCATCGCTACCTGACATGATGCTTGAGATAGCCGGTCAATTAAAAACTTACCTTAGATCTGATGGCATTGATGTCGTTCACCAAGTCCACATCATAAACAAAGACTAATGAAACATTGTCGCCCTGTTTTTCTGTGGAACGGTGCGTGGCCGGTTAATGCAAAAGGCAAGAAGACAAGCGCTGACTACTTCAGCCTTTGGCGTCAAAGATGACGAGCCAGTGTTCTTCAGTCAGCGCTTATTCGAAGAGAACAAGATTGTCCTTGGCAAAGCAATACAGCAGAAAAAAAGAACGGCTGGAAGATCGCATGGGTGTCTCAAGGCAAGATTCTTAGGCGGAAAAGTAAAATCTCCCATGTTTTTACACACCTTGGGAAGACGACCTCACAGTAGTTGTTTAATTGTGGTTTACTAGTTCCTTTTATAAATTTACCTAGTTGTTTATGGCTGTCACGGCTAACAAGGTAAAGGATGAATTGAGTAAATGTACGCACTTCTTCTTACTTGACTGCAACATCCGTAGTATTCGGAAAAAGGTTAACTTATTGATATCATTTCTAATATCTATCCGAACATCAATTTATATTTGAAGTTATAGCTCGATCTTAAATCTGGCTGAAAAAGGATGAAGGAATATCGGTTCCTGAATACAACGTCGTATCGAGCCCCAGAGGAACTTATCTGCGTGGGGGCAGGGTGGGACTGTTAAATGAATCTTCACTACTATTTCGCATTTCACCTGAATGCTTAACCAAGAACAGAAACGTTGATTCATTTTTGCTAGATTTTCGTGAGTTATATTGATTGGTGCCATACAGAGATCGCCAAACTCGAATCGAACTCAGTTTCTATACGCCGTGGACAGTATACTGAGCAGCATAGAGGATAAATCAATGGGTTTTGTTTTAATCATAGGGTTCCTCGACACTGATGTTTCTTTAAACATGAGCAGCGATTGCACATTCTTACTTAAAGCATATAGCTTCTAAAATTTAATCTCGCATCCAAAACGAATTACAGCTACTTCAGAAACCGCGAATTACAGCTACTTCAGATATTGTCTTAGCGGGTGTGTATTATTCCACTATAGCAGATCACTCGCCAATTTTCTCCCTGCTGCGTATAAATAAGAATACTACGCGACCGAGCCCTGCGCCAAAGACACGAATTAATTAAAAACTCTTGAAAACCGAAACATGCAACCTAATTCTCAATATTAATGATCATACCAGTGTCCAAAATCAATTTAACATATAATGCAGACTCTTGAAGCTGGTATATCAATCTGTACTTCGTATCCCTGCCAAGGTGGTTGCACATCGCTCGAGCAAAAAATTTCGCCATCAGCGTAAATAAGTCCCCTATATCAACTAAACACATCATCTGAGGAAGCTCCCGAAGCCCATGCGCCATCTGGCTGTGTGGCATTCAGCAAATGTTCTTCAGTCATCCCTGCAGCTGGACTGAGCTCCAAGACTAGGCCTAGGGCCTCCGGCGACATGCTGGCGGGGGTAGCTTCGCCAGTGCCACTCGTCACGACGGCTTCAGCAGCACCTCTTTTGACAACAGAGCCTGGGTCCCGGCTCCTGGTTCCTGCTCCCGGTTCACGAGCGGCAGCGCACATCCCGCCTTCTGCAAATGCTACTCAGCCCGTGAGCGGTCTGCCCTCTGGGCGGAATTCGGCAATGGCTACCCAGCCTCCACTTCAGGATGGGGATTCAACCGCACTGCGTGAGGAGGAGAGCTATCTAATAGACCTGTCTTCAGCACCTATATCTGTGATGCCGGATTCTCGCGGTTCTCAAAAGCGTCCATCAGGAGGCACTGCATAGGCCTCGTCTTCGACCAACAACCGCTCACAAGCCAAGCGGTCCTGCCTAGCGAATGCAAACCAGGTTGTATCGACACCGGGATCTGTATCGGATAAAGTGGCCATTAAAGCTTTGGCAGCCAAAAACCTCACAGACATTCCGAAGAGGATTCTTCAGACGACCCTGGGTGTGTGCCTTGGAATCAAAGGTTCCTTGGCTTCAAGGCTAGAATGAAATCTAATATGATTGCTCTGGGACTCCCGACTTTGGCTAGTGTCGAGCGCCTGCAAAGGCTCAAGTGTAGCTCAAGTGTATATCGATTACAAGTGAGATCTCGGTGCCGGTCGAGGTGTACCTTGTTGAAGGTTCGGACCTCCAACGCTGTGTTGTTTACAACGTTGACGTTGCCAAAGACCAGGTCAACTTCCAGCGTGACCTATACTGTCCTTCGCGCCGTGGTATCCAAGCGAGTTATATGGGCTACAAGGCTGTGCAATACAAGACCCACCAACTTCTCCAGAACGCCTTTACTACTACGACCATATGGGGCCCTGGCCGTACAAACCCTACTGCTGCAGTGGTTTCTGACCTGGCCACATGCGCCGATTATGCCATTTTACAACGCAAGATGAGCCTAGGCCACACCACCCACCGTCTTACCGGTGCGGACTTTGTAAGACAGACGACCACGAGATCACCTCTCCAACTTGCCCCACAAAACAGAAGGCAACTGAAAAGGTTCGGCGTCGGATCTATAAGCTCGTGCCTCCACATGAAAATACAGACATCCAACACGTTTGCTGCTCTCCAGTGGGATGACGATGACTGGCCGGAGTATTCCGAGCCCAATTCACCTGCAGCCCCTGCACAACAGTGATAGTGAGCTGCCTTACAGGGATAAAGTGCGCAAGGATCGCAGTTGCCTTCAGGCTACACACAAGCACAGCATGCTAGAGCCTCTGCATGTGGACATGGCAGCAGTTGATGACCAAATTGCACGCCTTTCAGCCGAGGTCTCTAAGCCACGACAACGCCGTGAACTGCTTGCTCGTCGTAGACCAATAGCGGAATCCCACTCCACGGCTGTCAATGCCGCCGCACCGTCGACTACGCCCAGTCCTCATGGGTTGTTCGCTGACTCTGTCAGGCCTTCTGCTTCAATACTGGATAACTCTACAACATCCCTCCTCATATTTACTATAATCCACCTATCTAACCTGACATCAGTTCTTTTACAATGCTCGGGCACCTAATCAAAACTGGCGAGTACGCGTTGTTGTGGTGTTCTCTACTGGAACTGCAGAGGCCTCTTCACAAAGCTGGGAGAGCTCAGATCGCGACTTCGCATGAACAAGCTCCAGGTGTGGGCCCTGATACTGCAGGAAAATAATGTGCTGCCATCCATTCCTGGCTTCAATGGATACATGCCTCCTTCATTTAACGACCGTCATGTGGAGACTGCTGCCCCTCCGGGAACGGCGGCTGTATACGATGATACGTGTTTTTCTCAAGTTCGCCCCTCTCTTTGGACAACTGGTGTACCTCATATCAGCAAGTAGTTGAAGTCGTCGTGAGGTTTCCCAGGGAAACTGATGTGGTCGTCTCATACTACGTAGGATCCGCCACTGGAGCTCCCTCCCGCATTAATCTGGGGTGGTTATTAACTCTCCGACGACCACGACTAGGGTGTCCTATTTTAGTACGTGGTGACCTCAACGCCCCTCATCCAGACTGGGAATACCCCAATAGACGCTCCATTGGTGGGCGTGTGCGGGACGCTTTCGCGGATGCGTTGTTTGCTTTACTCCTTAATCCAGATTCAGCAACGCGAGCTGTGCGCCATGCTCGGAGTCCAATATCTGCTCTGGACCTTAAGTGGTGGTCAGGTCCCAGCACTACATCGTGGCACCTGGAGCCTGACTGCTCTGGTAGTGACCACCACCCTATCATCATCGGTCTTCATCCGTTGCGGGGCCCGCCGATTACACTGTAAGTGTTCTGTGGTTAATTGGGATACCTTCCGCAGCACGCCCGAATATATCTCTCCGCAGTCACCAGCAGTACTTGTTGACTGCATATAAACCATATAAGTGGTACATGGACAGATGTCAATCGCCGAGGCCGTATGTGTGTCTGCTTCACTTGTGAGCTCCTCGCCGACAAGTGGAAATGGCAGCCTTCCGAGGCTCAACTTCTGCACAAGCACGCACAAGGCTGACTTACCTTAGTGCCAAGACTCGCAGATAGGAACGCGATCTCTCGAGGCGACAGCTGCATGCGTGGTGTGAGCAGTTCTCGACAGTCATCGAATGCTTGTGTATGGTGAACATTTCGTGCAATGGGACATGGTTCCCGTCGTCCTGGCGCAGCGGCCACAGCATGCTTCGCTGCTAACTTTGTTCCGAATGATTTCGCCAGAGAAGCAGCGCGGAAGTTTTTCCCCAAGTATGGCAAGTGCCGTCCGAGGGTCACAGGGCACTACATAGCTGGCATTCCAGCATACGTTGATAGGCTACAATCTGCAGCCGGCGCCGAGAGTATCAAAAGCGCATTGTCCATGCCCTAGTTGCTTGCAGCAATAGATGAGGCTCATCGGCAGACTGCATCCGGTCCGGGCTCCATTACGTATTAGTTTAAAAGAACTTGAGTACTTCCTCAACTCCTCGCCACAAGCTATGGATAGAAGGTATCGTATCGGAAACCTATTCTATTGTGATCCCCATCCCAAAGCCGGGGAAGCCGTCGACAGACCTTGGTAGTTTCCGGTCTGTATCCCTCACACCCACCTTGTGCAAGCTTACCGAAAAAGAATGCCTGCTACACGACTGTCGTGGTGGCTTGAGCACTACGGTTTCTACCATCCCGCCCAAAGTCTTTAGGTGCAAAAGACGGATTGGCTATCTTTGCGTCAACAGTACGCATCAACTCGCAGCCACAATGGACGTACCCTACTCGTCATAGAGGTTGAAAATGCGTATGATAATATCAGTCATGCTGCTATCCTAGAATCGCTTGACGAGCTGCATTTCCCCGTTAGAGGGCTCAGTTTTGTAAAATTCTTTCTTGGAGGTTGACGCTTTTCTTACGCCTCAGCGGTGAGGCCGGCAGATCCTTTGTGCCTCTTCGTGGCGTTCCCCTGGAAACGGTATTATCACCGACACTATTTATTATTGCTTTTATCCCCCTTGCTTGGAGCTTGCCTGATGTGTATGAAATTAAGGTTTTTATTGTACGCTGATGACATAACTGTAAGGAGCTCACCAAGACCTGCTTCCTCAAGCCTGCGCCCTAGAATCAGCCATAGATATTGCGTCGACTAAAGCTTCTTGAATTCATCTTCAGCTTTCAGTGAGGAAAACAACGCAGGTGTCAGTTGCCAACAGCTGGGAACGACGTAAACTCGCTGCGACTCGAATTCATCTCCATCTATAAAGAACTCAGTTTCGAGTAAAAAGAGCTACTACTGGGGCTGGTTGGAAATATATTCTGGAAGGTATTGGTGAGCGCTATCAAAATGCAGGAAAGGGATGAACACACAGGACAAAGCGCTGTCTAACTACTGTTTAATCTCGGAAAAAAACATTACTATATACACATATTGACGTCATATCATACATAGAAGAGAGAGGAGCGCGCGCGCTGACAAGAAAAGGAAAAAAAGGAAAAAAAGAAAAAAAAAGGAAAAAGGGAACAAGAAGGAAAAAGGGGGCAAAAACCGCAGAAAGAACCAGGAAAAAAGAATCAACACGTGCGCTTACAACAGCCGAAGATTACTATTCTTGAGATAGGTTAATTCAGTTCCCCCTAACATCACCGAAGGCGAGCTGACGCATTGCTTATCTGGAGCAACGTGCATTGCGAAGGCTTCGATAATTTCTCGTTCCGGTCTGTTTCTAGCACGACCTATTACCTTGGTGTTCTTTAGCAATGGTGTGCACTTACAGTTGGCGCAATGAGGTGCCAGATTCCCGGATTTTGCAAGTTGCTCACATGATCTTTTGTGTTCTATGAGCCTCTTGTTAAGGCACCTGCCTTTTTCCCTGCGTAGGTTCATTGGCAGCTGAGCAGAATGCTGTAAACGACGTTTTCGTCACACTTTCCATAGATGATTTCGTCCTTGATGTTGCATCTAGGTTTCTTTTTGTGGTCTTCATTCTCGTTGACCTTTTTACACATTCCAATGAGCTTATTGGGAGCTTAAAAAACCATCTGAACTCCGTTCTTGTTAGCTGTCCTCCTTATTCTGTGGGAGATATAATGAATATACGGCATCACAACAGGGCGTCCCTCGTAGCTCGTTTTCTTAGTTTTGAGGGACCCAGTAGCTTCTTTTAGTAAGCTTTCAGCAATGCCGCAAAGTAACTGCTCCGGATAACCGCTCTCCTTCAATATGAAGACCTGTTGATCTACGCTGTGAATTATCGAGTGGGGGCAAGATTATTTTATACCTAGTTTCAGGCAAGGCGTTGCTGGATCTGGCTGTACAATTCTAGAATGAACGGAGTGAAACTGCAACAGCGGTTTCTCTGCCCTCGGCTTGTAAGCCCAGCAAGTGTGGTTGCCGCTGCAAGTCACCAGCAGATCAAGGAATCTAATCTGACTTTTCTTTGGGGTTTCAGAAGTGAAATGAAAGCCACGAAAAGCTATCTCCCATTCATTAAGAATGCCTTCAACGTTTCTGGAATCAGTTGTGCTGTTGGGAAGGCAAAGAAAGTAATCATCAACATGCCTAAAGTAAGTTAAGATATTATGAGTTTTTAGGGTGCTCAATATCCTGCGATTACCCTGTGCCAAGAAAATGTCGGAGAACACAACCTCCAAACAAGATCCAATAATTATGCCGCCTTTTTGCAAAAAGAATGCACCTTCAAATTCTACGAACAAAGAGCATGGGTAACATTCCATTAATTCTAGAAAGCAGTTAACATTCATTCTACAATGGTTTTGAAAATTGACAGTTCCAAAGTGTTCAATACTTTCTTCCACAGGTTTCAAGACGGCGCTCCGTGGAATCTTATAGTACATGTCCACCACATAAATTGAAAGGCACACCACCGGGGGGCTTGATTTCAAAAAATCTATGATTTCCTCAGATCCTTTAACCATAAATGGTCCCGAATCAAGAGGACCGAAAGGTGGGCTCTTAGGAATTGAGACAAGCAGCGTTGCCAGGTTGCTCGATCTTCAACGATGAGCCTGAAAGGCATGCCTTCTTTGTGCGTCTTGATTGTGAAGAAAGGCTTTAGAAAGGTGGCCTTGCACTCTGTAATCTGTTTCTTCAGCTTTTCTTTGCCAGATGCACCGCATTTCAAAGCCACACTGTTGCGAAGTTTGGCAAACTTCATTTTGCTGATTTTGGCGAGATCAAAGTTCTTCGTTAGTTCTTCCAACGCCTTACTCTGATACACGCCTTTGTCAATGACCACGAACCACCCTGTTTTGTCGGAGGTCATCAGGCCGAGGCTGTTGTTTCTCAGAAAGGTGATGGTATCCTTTGTCTTGTTGTCCCGGGACTTCAGTTGGTTAACCTGTCTGATGCCTCGCACTGCTTCAATAATGCATGCGGCTCTTTCCTGATCTTGCAATCTGTCTGCAATTGAATGAATCCTTGCAAGGTTCTCAGCCGGCCCGGGATTCGGTTGAACTGCAAATTTTGGTCCTTTGTTTAGCATGCTGCTAAATTGCTCAGGCAGCGTGCGTCCCGAAAGGTGAATTGCTCCGTGATCGTTAGACAGAAATTTCTTTCATTTTTTGTAGAGGACTAGCAAAATTAGTTTTCCATATAGCTGTTTACCGCATGCTTCGGCGTGTTGGATGAAATACCTTGTCATCTCTCGCGAGGCTGCTTCGTCCAGGAAAGTGGTGCATATCACGTTGATGTGTATCCTGAAGAGCCGTATTGTTCTCCAGCTTTCTGCTCGTTGAATCTTGGAAAGCCATCTGGAAGTCTTTTCTGCAGAAGCCATGCTTCCAAGCATCGCTGTCAAAGCTTGGTTGAAAATTCCATGGCTGAGGGCGTATGAGAAAGCACTGGTGCTGACGGAAGTGTGACGGAAACGTCGTTTACAGCATTCCGGTCAGCTGCCAACGAACCTACATAGGGAAAACGGGCAGGTGCCTTAACAAGAGGCCGAGAGAACACGAAAGATCATGTGAGCAGCTTGCAAAATGCGGAATCTGGCACCTATTGCGCGCATTGTAGATGCACACCATTGCTAAAAAACACCAAGGAAAAAACACCTTTCTTCTGCGATGATTCTGACGAAATAGTGCGCTTTTAGTGGAGGAGGAGGATGAGGAAAATTCAGGCCTGATGTACTAGAAATTAAAGTCAAAAGAGCTACTACTGGGGATAGTTGGAAATACATTCTTGAAGGTATTGGTGCGCGCTATCAAAATACGGAAAAGGGACGAACACACAGGACGAAGCGCTTTCTAAGAAGTGTTTAATGTCTGAAAAAACTTGACTATATACACATATTGACGTCATATCATACACAGAAGAGGGAGGAGCCCACGAGCTTACAGGAAAAGAAAAAAAGGAAAAAAGAAAAAGGGGGAAAAGAAGGAAGAACGGGGGGAAAACAGGAAAGAGAACCAGGGAAAAACGATCAACACGTGCGCTTAAAACAGCCCAAGATTACTATTCTTGAGATAGGTTAATTCAGTTCCCCTTAACATCACCGAAGGCGAGCTGAGGCATTGCCTCTCTGGAGCAACGTGCATTGCGAAGGCTTCGATAATTTCTCGTTCCCTTCTGTTTCTAGCCCGACCTATTACCTTGGAGTTTTTAAGCAATGGTGTGCATTTACAGTGTGCGAAATGAGGTCCCAGATTCCCGAATTTTGCAAGCTCCTCACATGATCTTTCGTGTTCTCTGAGCCTCTTCTTAACGAGCCTGCCCGTTTGCCCTACGTAGGTTGGTTGGCAGCTGAGCGGAATGCTGTAAACGACGTTTTCGTCACACTTTCGCCACACTTTCGTCACACTTCATCGCAGAAGAAAGGTTCCGCATTCATGCTTTCTCATACGCCCTCAGCCATGGAATTTCCAACACAGTTTTGACAGCGATGCTTGGAAGCATGGCTCCTGCAGAAAGGACTTCCAGACGGCTTTGCAAGATTCATCGAGCAGAAAGCTGGAGAAAAATACGGCTCTTCAGGATACACGTCAACGTGATATGCACTACATTCCTGGACGAAGGAGCCTCGCGACAGACGACAAGGTATTTCATCCAACATGCTGAAGCATGCTGGGAACAGCTATGCAAAAGTAATTTTGCTAGTCTTCCAAAAAATCAAACAAGTTTCTGTCCAACGATAACGGAGCAATGAACCTTTCGGGACGCACGCTGACTGAGCAAGTTAGCAACATGCTAGACAAGGCACCAAAATTTGCACTTCAACCGAAGCCTAGGTCGGCTCAGAACTTTGCAAGGATTCACTTAATTGCAGACAGATTGCCAGATCAGGAAAGAGCCGCATGCATTATTGAAGCAGTGCGAGGCATCAGACAGGCTAACTAACTGAAGCCTCGGCACAACAAGACAAAGGATACCATCACCTTTCTGAGAAACAACAGTCTCGGCCTGATGACCTCCGAAAAAGCAGGCCGGTTCGTGGTCATTGACAAAGGCGTGTATTAGAGTAAGGTGTTGGATGGACTAACGAAGAACTTTGATCCCGCCAAAATCAACGAAATGAAATTTGCCAAACTTCGCAACAGTGTGGCTTTGAAATGCGGTGCATCTGGCAAAGAAAAGCTGAAGAAACAGATTACAGAGTGCAAGGCGACCTTTCTAAAGCCTTTCGTCACAATCAAGACGCACAAAAGAAGCATGCCTTTCAGGCTCATCTTTGAAGATCGAGGAACCTGGCAACGCTGCTTGTCTCAATTCCTAAGAGCCCACCTTTCGGTCCTCTTGATTCGGGACCCATTTATGGTTAAAGGATCTGAGGAAATCATAGATTTTGTTTTTAAATCAAGCCCCCCGGTGGTGTGCCTTTCAATTGATGTGGTGGACATGTACTACAGCATTCCACGGATCGCCGCATTGAAAGCTGTGAAAGAAAGTATTGAACACTTCGGACCTGCCAAGTTTCAAACCCATTGTGGAATGAATGTTAACTGCTTACTGGAATTGATTGAATGCTCCTTATGCTCCTTGTTCGTAGGATTTGAAAGTGGATTGTTTTTGCAAAGAGGAGGAACTTGTTTGGAACTTTTTTTTGCGCCTGTGCTGTCCCATATTTTCTTGGCACAGGGTAATCGGAGGATATCGAGCACCTTGAAAACGCATAATATCTTAACTTGATTTAGGTACGTTGATGATTACTTGCTTTGCCTTTCCAACAGCCCAACTGATTCCATAAACGTGGAAGGTATTCTTAATGAATGGAAGATAGCTTCTCCTGGCCTTCAGTTCACTTCTGAAACGCCAAAGGAAAGTCAGATTAGATTCCTTGATCTGCTGGTGACTTGCAGCGACAACCACACTTGCAGGGCTTACAAGCCCAGGGCAGAAAAACCCCTGTTGCGCTTTGACTCCGGTCATTCTAGAATTGTAAATCGAGCTGTAGCAACGTCTTGAATGAAACTAGCTATAAAAAAATCTTGCCCCTACTCGATAATTTACATCCTAGACCAACAGGTCTCCAGATTGAAGGAGAGCGGTTATCCGGAGCAGTTACTTTGTGGCATTGCTGAAAGATAGTAAAAGAAGCTGCTGGACCCCACAAAACTGAGGAAACGAGCTACGAAGGACGCCCTGTTGCGATGCCGTATATTCATATCTCCCACAGAATAAGGAGGACAACTAATAAGTACGGAGTTCAGGTGGTTTTTTCAGCTCCCAAAAATCTCATTGGAATGTGCAAAAAGGTCAGTGAGAATGAAGACCACAAAAAGAAACCTGGATGCAACATCATGCACGAAATCACTTATGTAAAGTGTAACAAAAACGTCGTTGACAGCATTCCGCTCAGCTGCCAACGAACCTACTTAGGGCAAACGGGCAGGCGCCTTAACAAGAGGCTCAGTGAAGACGAAAGATCATGTGAGCAACTTGCAAAATCCGGGAATCTGGCACCTCATTGCGCAGACTGTAAATGCACACCATTGCTAAAAAACTCCAAGGTAATAGGTCAGGCTAGAAACAGACGGGAACGAGAAATTATCGAAGCCTTCGCAAAAGCACGTTGCTCCAGATAAGCAATGCGTCAGCTCGCCTTCGGGGACGTTAAGGGGAACTGAATTTACCTCTCTCAAGAATAGTAATCTTGGGCTGTTGTAAGCGCAGGTGTTGATCGTTTTTTCCTGCTTCTGTCTCCTGTTTTCCCCCCTTTTTCCTTCTTTTTCTCTTTTTTCCTTTTCTTCTCAGCACGTGCGCTCATCCCTCTTCTGTGTATGATATGCCGTCAATATGCGTATATAATCATGTTTTTTCTGAGATTAAACAGCTGTTTGAAAGCGCTTTGTTGTGTGTGTTGGTCCCTTTTCCGTATTTTGATAGCGGGCACCAACACCTTCAAGAACGCTTCAAGTAAGTGCGACCGTAAAAATCTTGGGCTGGACGAAACTACAGCAGGAACGGGGACTGCTTGTTTTTCTCGAGATATACATCAAACGTTGAAGCGTTTGGTCTAATTAGACGCATTGCTCCTAAATTAGGCGGCGCCGGCTTCATGTTCTCCGACATTTGATGTGGGTGGTTGTGCAACCGAGCCGCGTTTAGCAAGCTGAATTCCATCATTTGACGAGGGCTCAATAGGATCGCCTTGAAGTTGCTAATAGAGAGGCAATGAGGGTCATCATTGCCTCCCCCGCATCACCCCGATCGTGGCGCTCAAATAACATGTACAGCTGAATACACTAGATGAGCTGGTGCAGCGATGTAATGCTCGCCACCTTGAGTCTAACCTTCAACACGCAACGTGTGCAGTCAGGGCATATTCTTTATCGCAGTCCACTCTCTGCCGCCAAAGCCAGTACTCCCTCCCCGGTGTTTTGCGCAGGTAAGCGACAAGAAATCAACTGATCTACATCGGCGAACATGTACCCTCGCGGCGTCGTAGTTTTGCAAAGAAATCACAGAACAATACGCCCATTTGCCGCATGGCGCCGTCGTTTTGTACGCTGGCGCAAGCATCCATACCTGCGAAATAACGACTGCGGTTTACTGCCCTTGGAAGCCTGCCCTCGCCAAATGTCCAGGCTTCGCATCTCGAAACCTCCTTCTTTTCATAGATGCTTGCGGTTCAAGAGGCTCTTTCCTCTGTGGCCGCCGTTCCCTCGGCCCGCATTGTCATTCGCACAGACGTTCTTCACGTCATACGCCTACTACGACGCGTCAGTCGCACCCCAGAAATTTTCCAAAACATCCATCTTCTAGCGGCATGCATCCCGCAGCCAATCGGAATTGAGTGGGTCCCTCGAGACCTCCTGAGCTCACAAAGCCGAGCAGCTTCTGCGACCCGCCTCGCGGCCCCACCTCGTCTTTGCCTCGAGTACTCACTGTGTGTGTGGCACCACCCTCCTTTTAACAAGAAAGGACCACCTCCGGCGCCGCACACGTGCTCTAATCCCTCCGTGTGCGGTAACTCTCCCCCTCGGTCTTGCCGCGCACATGAGGTTGCGCTTCGGAGGATCCGAGTCGGGGTTGCCCTAACTCCAGCGGCGACGCGAAAGTGGTCGCAATTCTAAGGCTTATATCCCCACCCAGGGTGCCCAGTCTGGAAGAGCAGAAATTTTGAGGCCGACATTGACCACCTGTTGTGGGCTTGACCGGCGCTGAAGCCGACAAGAATACGGCACCTGGCGGCAGCGGGTCTTTCGCCGAACAATCCTCCTTCATATACCACTTAGACACAGGGACTACATCATCGTTCACTCATGGATTTAATTTGATCAGCGAACCTTTTCTCATTTATTTAAGCATCGTCGTCATCCACCATTAAGTACAGTTTTATGCCTTAAC
The DNA here is from genome assembly GCF_055824585.1 of Amblyomma mixtum. Classification (NCBI taxonomy): domain Eukaryota; kingdom Metazoa; phylum Arthropoda; class Arachnida; order Ixodida; family Ixodidae; genus Amblyomma; species Amblyomma mixtum. The sequence goes on from NC_143015.1 coordinate 31,134,896, forward strand.
ACAATAAACATCCCTTTAAAAAATAGCCTTTGTGCCCTTGGATGAACCAGATTATACTTGCGGCCATTAACAAGAAAGACAAATGGTATCACAAGTGCAAACTTCATAAAGAAAATGTTTTATTGCATAAAACAATTTGCGCCATCGAGAAATATGTAGTGGCCTTAATTCATAGACGAAAAAAGAATACATCAGAATAATCCAAAAATAGAAGGAAATGCCTGTAAATTGTGAGAGGTGGTAAATAACGCAATACCATAGTTTACCGCAAGGCGACTGCACAACTCTGCAACCCCTTTGCTCCGGTTTATGGTCAAGCCGTTGTCCAACCTGACGTCCCTCATACTCCAGCGCTTGCACTAGTAACTGGAAAGTACAAGTTCCGGTCGTCTTGGAGTGCTGCAGTTAAATTGCAGCTTCATTTTTACGAAGGCGGGTGAGCTCAAGACCAGACTGCGAATTGACATGCTCCACGTATGGGCCATTTTGCTACAGGAAGCAACCGCATTGCCACCGATTCCTGGCTCTAGTGGCTCCACGTTTCGTTTCATGATAGGCCGTCGTGTAAACACTGCTGCTGCCCCAGGAAAGGCGGCGGTGTATGTGGACTCCTGTTTTCCCCGTGTACGCCTTGCTCTCGAAAACTCCTGCTCGTCATATTAAGAGGTAGCGGCTGTGGCTGCGAAAGTTAAAGGTGCACTGAAGAGGAATCTTAACTCGTCTTTTTGCCGCGGGAACTCAATCTACACGTTCTGAGCATTCTTAGAAACGTCGATTTATTGACCTGTGTGGCCGATTTCTCTAATTAAATCGAATTAATGTCCGGCTCCCGCCTTTTTTTTTTTTGAATTCTCCCTCGTACGGTGGGCGGAGTCGACCAACGCGCGGAGTGCCTTTCACCCAGTCCCGCGGCGGCTTGCCGCTCTGCCATCGGCGGAGTAATACGTAGTAATCCGCAGAAGCAAATAGACCGCGCGTACTTTTATTTCTGCGGGCTTATTTTGGGGCTATATTATCTGCGAATGAAACTATTTATTCACGGAAACCTAAAAAACAAAATAAAGCGAAAGCAAAGCCTCCACGAGCTGGCTGAAAGGCACTCCACGCGTTGGTCGACTCCTCCCACCGTACGAGGGAGAATTCAAAAATAAAGGCGGGAGCCGGACGTTAATTCGATTTAATTAGAGACATCGGCCACACAGGGCAATAAGTCGCAGTTTCTAAGAATGCTCGGAACGTGTAGATCGAGTTCCCGCTGCAAAAAGGGGAGTTCAGATTCCTCTTCAGTGCACCTTTAAGAAGGGAATCATTGTGGTCATTTTATTGTAGGTTAGAATAGCCGGTGGCGCTTCCTCCCGTATTAATCTTGGCTCTTAACAAAGCGACCGTCTGCAGGACCCAGGGTGTCCGATTTTAGTCGGAGGCAACTTTAGCGCCCCCTCACCTGGATTGGGGGTATCGCACTTCAAGCACTCGTAGCACGCGTTTGCGGGACACCTTCATGGATGTCGTTTGTTCTGCTCAGCTACCATGGGAGAGCAACAGGGCCAGTGCATCCAACTCTCCGTGCTCCGTGCTTCAGACTTGACGTGATGTTCGGGACCAGGTTCACCCTCGCGGCACATGGAGTCAGACTGCTGGGGAAGTGATCATCACCTATCATCATCGGTCTTCATTCCTTGCATCTCCGGCCTTTGTTATTCCTAACACCGAAGGAAACACGGACAAAAGCGAAGAATAGACAAAATAAGCGCTTGCTTTTTCTATTCTCCCACTTTTTTTCCGGGTTTTCTGCGCTCTTGTGAATAATGAATATGCACCGACTCGCCCAACTTTTTTCCTCATCAGGCCTTTACCCTGGAAATGTTCTTTGCTTAACTGGGACAGTTTCCGCTCCTGTCTCGATAATCTTTCTGTCAGATTCTTGACCGCTCCTTGTTGAGCGAATACAAACAGTATTCAACAGTACTACAACTATCACCTAGACTGATGTTGGTCGACCAGCACCAGATCACGGTCTCTTTAACTTTCGGGCTGCACGCCGTCAAGCCGAGCTCGCTGCTATGCGAGACCATACGTACTTCGTCGCAGGCACGTACGAGAATGCATTATCTTACTGCTAAGGCAAAATATGAACGCGACCTATCACGACGCCAGTGGCATGCGTGGTGTGAAAAACTTTCAGCAGAATCCTAGAACGCCGCTCTCTTGCGAACGTTCCGTACAATAAAACATAGTCCTCGTTGCACTGACTCGTTGCCACCAGATTATTTTCCCAAAGAAGCAGCGTGAAAGTTTTCCCCAAAACTCTATGCAACGTCTCCATCAGCTGCTAGTTAATATGGCAGGTATCCCAGCGCATGTATGGCAAATTCCATCTGATGTTGACGCAGATGAAATCGCGTATCCGTTCTCTGTGCCTGAGTTTCTGGCTGCAATAGATGATGCGAACTGGAAAAACCGCCCGGCTCGGACAATATTCACTATCAGGTTTGCAAGAAGTTTAGTAACGCTGCACTCCGTCAACTACTAGACACCATTAACAAAGTATGGCTGGATGGCATCGCTCCTGATAGCTGGAAATCCGCTGCCGTGATCCCTATCCAGAAACCAGGAAAGCTGCCAACGGACCTTGGAAACTAACGACCTACCTCTTTAACTCCAACACTCTGCAAGGTTGCGGAGAAAACGCTAGCCACACGTTTGTCCTGGTGGCAAGATCAGCACGGTTTTTATCACCCCACTCAAATTGGCTTGCGTCTATATAATGGTACAGAGGATGGGTTGGCTGTCTTGGCCTCTGCAGAGCTGTCCCGTGCCCGCAGCCGCAATGTGCGTACTGCTTTAGCAATGGGCGTTGAAAAAGAATATGAACACTTTAGCGATGCTCCATTAACATGCTTCATCTCTCTCTGAGACTGGATAGTTTTGTTCAATCATTTTTTAAGGGCAGAAAATTTGCAACACGTCTCAGTGGTGAGGCGGCGGGATCATTTGTTCCGCTCTGCGGCGTGCCCAACGTATTGTCACCAATGTTTGTTAATAATGTTGCTCTCATTCCGCTGCCATAGCGCTTACATGACATCGGTGACATAAAATTTCTTTAATACGCTGACGACATCACGGTGCGAAGCACTCATCACAATCTGCTTACTCAGGGATGACGAGCCTACACAATCATTATTGTTTGGCCGATCATCCAACACAGAGCACCAATCGTAGTTTGCTTTCGGAATCTGCAAAATCAGCCCTTACCAGAAAACTTATTCTTAACGAGTTAAAGGGTACCAGAGACTGCAATTAAGTGTTATGCATTACCACATCCGGGGCTTTTAAATATGCGACACCTAATCATCTTCATTAATCTGCCCGAGGAAGAGGCGTACCTCAGTTTTTCGCCCACGTCTCACTATGACGCCGATGCGCCGTGAAATTAAAACCGAATGAGAATTTTTCGCCTCATCATGAAATCTTTCATTGGGAGCCTAAAAACTCCTGGCTCAGACGCTGGGGTTGCTGCAAACTCGAGATCTCATTCTGAGCCATTAGAGGCACGCATTTGGCTGACCAGATTCCTTGGCTCGCTTCTCTCGACTTATCCCACATGACAGATGGCGCATGAGGCTTCGAGAAAGAGCTCAAGATCATCTCTATAAGCGCCGGCAGGTCGAATGCGAAAGTCCTACGGATGAGCCAAGAAGTGCTCGTTCCTCTCGCTAGGCTGTGCGGTGCGGCGCAGTGATCAACCCCGCAAGCCTAAGGGCAGATTGCATACGCCGTACACTGCCGCCCAATGCAAGCACTGCGTACACGACGCTGCATTACACATGACAAGGAGGAAAACGCTTTAATTAAATAATAAGCAAACATTGCGGGAAATATGCGATCCCTGCGCACCCAGGGAACCTGGTCACGTGTTGAGCTAGGCACAAGTGTCATATGTTGTTTGCTCAGATCAGCATAATGGGACATGAATATGAGAGGATAGAAAGAGAGAATAGAGCGGCATACGCAATATTCGATGCAGGACCTGAACAGTGTGCTAATGACCTTTTCATTTCCTTAATAGAAACAAAGGTCGACGTAATAAAGACCGGGTAGGGGAGGGAGGTCACTTCTATCATCATGACCCAATATCCGGACATATCATGCGCTAAAAAGTTCTATAAAGAGCTGGAGTTGCATGTGCAATAAACAATTGTGAGTTTTCGCATCGGATGTACCTGTTGTGTGTCTCGTCGTTTGTAGTGTTGTGTAGCAACACGCACTGAACCATCACGCAGAACTAACTGGACCCTGTCTCAGCTTTGCTTTGATGAGGTACAAAGTTAGGTGCCCACGTTATTGCCTCAAGGTATTGCCAGTGGGGCCACAATCCCAAAACAATAGATGCATTCCTGCAGCAGTTCGCTACAGTTTTTGGGATCGGGGCAGTGGAGACGGGGCTGACAGAATTTCATTTTCATATGCCGCACTGGTTTAGGCAACACACAATTTAATGCTGCTTTTTACAGTGGATTAATCGTTAACCTCAAGTTCATTTAGAAGCCCAAACTCAGTGCAAAATACACGACCACAGATAAAAGTTGACTCGAAAGTTGGGTTCAAACACACGTGCACACTAAGTTTGCGCTAGATCTCTTTGCTCGGTGCTTTATTCTTGTGCAGCTCTAAGGAGTCAGCAATGCGCATGGAATAAGAGAACGCAGTGGCATAGTTGTGCTGAATTCGCGATGGCAATTTATACTACGAACGCAGTCGTGGAACCAGCATTTGTACTAATTATGTTTTTTTTTTCTACGTTCTGTCCATTTTGCGCTGAAAGAATCCATTCAATTTACATTGACCAACTAGCCCATCTTTCTACTCTAGCTGTCTTCTCCCAGCTCAGAAGGTGCTTAGATAAAGCCGTTTCTCACAATGCAGAAAACGGCATAAAGTCGTTTCACTTCTCTCGTTTTGTCAGCTTTCTAGCATGGCTAAAATTAAGGTATGTCAATATTGCATAAATGTGTAGATGACGCATCCGTCCCTGGTTTGCACGTGTAAAACCGTTACGCAAGTCATCATTCACTTAACTGTTGTACGCTCAAGCACCACAGGCGGCTTTTTTTTTGTAGATGGCTTACTTTGCCATCTGCATGGAAAAAAAGCACTCAGGGAAAGGTGGAGCTTTTCTCTTCTTTCGTAACGTTCTTATTCACAAGGCCTGGCTCCTTGCAAAATAAGGCTAGTTATGGCGAACGGAAAAGCAAAGAGCAGCAACGGTGCGCGAGAGTAGGTGCTTTGCGGCTATAGTACCGACTTACACCGCACAAAAAGTTACTTTGACGGCGCTCACTTTTCGTCAAATTGCCTTTAACGTTATTGTTGTTACAAGCTGCCTTGCGAGAAAGCTTGCGCAATAGTACGCTTGTGGGTTTAATGGTTCGTTGTTATGTCGCGGTCAAAGATGACCGCACTGAATGTTTACCATGAACCACTGTGTGGATGCACACAGTGCCTTCCATGCTATTTCAGACGTCATTGTTTAAAAAGGAACGATTAAGAATTGGTACGGGAAGGAAAAAAAAATTACAAATATAGTGAGGCACAATAACCTTCTGAGGATATCCATAACTTGACCGTGTAGCTACCCCATTTGAACATTATCTGGAAGCACTAGACCAGCACAGGAAAAAGACTGGGAGTGTATATGGATTGTGAGGTGGGGTTATCACAGCAGTTGGCAGCATTTCTGCAAATATACGCAGTAGTTATGTACACACCAGTGAAAGACACAATAGTGACGGTGGAGGTGTCACCGCCTGGATCTTCGGATTACGCGTCGTCGTTTCCGCCGTTCGCTATATGTTACCACTGTCATAGTTGCGAAACAGGGGAGGAGGAGCACGAGATGCGAGTGGAAGGCCACAAGAGCGACGAAGGAGAGACGGAGCAGCAAAAAAGGCGTCGTTGTGACGTAGTCAGCCTGTTATAGCCAGGTATAGAGAGGCGTGAAGATGCGTCTACCGCGACAGACCTGCAGCGCTGACAGGAACCGTCGGTGAACCAAACGCACCCAAAATGGAGGACCGCCGAGACCGCGCACAAAAATCGTTGTTCGAGATAGCGCTTGTAAGCGAGAGGCATAAGCCAGAAAATGCGCCGCGGTCTAAGGGCAAGAAGTGTTACACAGTGCAGAAAGCGAGTTAAGTTCATGGCTTGACCTTACACATGCTGTGCTCGAGAAGCAGCAAATAATAGACATGTTTCACATAGAGACTGTACTGTGGATAAAACACGAGGACAGCGTTTCGCATATCAAGGTAGAATAATATTAATATATAGGCTTTCTTTTACAAAAATTCTTTGCTCATATTTCGGCGTGCCGAAGTAAGAATTTGGGCTTTAAGTTATAGTGTCCTACTTACGAGAGTATCAGCATTCCAGCTAGCAAATCACTTATAAGGAATATACTAACTAGCTGTACAGACCTTCATTTTTTAGCAGTACTACGGTTGCACCGTGTCGGATGCAGGACCACAGTTGCGAAATGGAGCAGAGTACACGCAGAGCCTTTGTCGGTTGCAGTGTCGTCTGCTCCTGCTGGTCGTCTGCTCGCCGTGCAGACACGGAGACTCCGTGCGTGCCATCGCTCGCCCGGCACCGCGGCCTTGACATTACTTCCAACCACTAGATTTCGTTAGCGTGCACAGACACTGCACAGAGAGCTGTTGTTGCATTCCTGTCCGCTCTAGCTGCGGCCACCAAGGCCGAAACTCGGGCGTGTGTCAATGAGCAGATGTTTCAACCTTTGGGGCATTATGTAAAGTGAATGAATAGACCTATTAACGTATGCAAGAAAAAAAAATGTTTTATGGGTGCAGTTGAATCGGTTTCAAAAAACCTCTTCTTCATAGCACAGTAAGCTGGAAGCCTGGAACTTTTGCGGTGAACAGACGGCGGTTGCAAGAAAGCCAGTTTAATTAGTTTGAAATGTTCCACTCGCCTCTGCTGTACCAGCAACGCGAGGAGGAAGAAATTCGTAGAGGCTTGTCGCAAGCTACTGAAGATTTCCGTGCAGTGTTTTCCAGTCTAACTCAACTGCAGTTCAAATTGCGTTCATCGTAGGATGACGCCTGCAGACCCTCTTTGCAAGGTTGGAAAACAGTAAAAGTAAGAGCTTTTGGCGACCAGCCAGCCGTCATCATAATGAGGCTTTCTATGCGACTTTTCACGTCACCTGTTCTGTGCACTGGGACGACATCGGCATGAGAAGGAATGCTCTTTCGTGCAAAGGGCTATCCAGCATGTGCGCAGTGAGTTCCTGAGCAATGATTGTAATCTAGTATTTGCAACAGAAGCTGTCACGAACTGGGTGAATAGGTGGAAGAGCGGATTTGATTATGATGACCTTGACAATCACACATTTCAAGCTTAACTTGATATTTGATACAGGTTTTGAGAGGTAGGTGTCCCGCCTTCACAACAAAAGACATGTAGGAAAAAGACAGTAGGATACTTGTCAAATCGCACATGTACGCGCACACATGAACACCTAGCCCCATCACGAACTGTGATTATTACAAAAACAGGCTGTGAATACAACTTTGAACTCATATTATTTGGCCGGTACACTTTCTTCTTTTGATAAAACTCCCCGGAGAATCTACACTCATCCCTGAATACGATATTCTGCGAATCAATCCTACTTTCTTAAGTGTGCGGTTGGGCAAAAGCAAGTCCTTTGGCCTTCGCCGCCGGGGAAACAAAAGGATCTCGTGCTGCGCTTCTTCTATTCAGGCTTTCTTCTTTTAGCCTCTGGCGGACCAATTAATCGCTAGAGATGTGAAACCGCATTCTTTTTCTTGGCTGTTGCCATGATGGAATTTTAAAAAACAGCCGCAACCAAATGCCTGTACTCTTCTTCAGTTGTATAGCGGTGGTAGTTGCGAAGTACGTCAAAAGTTCGCTGTTCATCTCTGAAAGATTGCACGATCCGATTTGCACTGCCTTCTGCAATTCCCCTACTTGCTACACTCATCTGAGACATGCCGGCCAGTGGCATGCTATGTACAGCCTGTTTTCCCTTTGAGCACTTGAACAGTTACCTGCATGACACTCAGCCAAAACAGAAGTTCCGAAAATATAACTACACACATAGGAGAAAGTGTGATGTTGAGGTCAAACTTCGACTGCGACAGAAAGAAGTTAAAAAAAATTGGGTGCATGCTACAGTCACGAGAAAATGCGCGCTTTCTTCATCGCTGTGAGCAGCCGACCAGCGGGAATAGATCATGCTGTAACTGGCAAGTGTTCTGTGCGATTGCACGCACTCTGGCCTGGTTGATTTCGCAGCACACACGCAGCGACCGTTGGGGCGATGCTCCCGTAATATTGTAACGTGGCGGCCAGCCGAAGATTGAGGCGTAGTGAACCATGAACGAGAGATGATTTAATGGCCGCTGGCCTAGCGCGAGCGCTCCGTCCCGCGCCACTGCCAGCTTCGTCTTCGTCACACTACCCGGGGCTCCGAGCGATCGTCCCGATTGGTGACGAACCGACGGCGAAATGGCGATGGTCTTGAGTGGGGGGTTGAACAGTACGTAGAAGATGGTGCAGTGCTGGCCACCACGATGAGAAAGATGAGAGAATGAGTCCCGGTCCACGAAGCATCCGGGCCGTAGGGTGCCAGGAGCTGACGGCCGAGGCCGTTGGACGCACCGAACGGCAGGGGCAGGGGGGCGGTGTCCTCATGTGTGGGCAGGGTTTTGGGTCGGTCGGGTCTCGGGTCGGTCGGGTCTTAGGCCGTCGTGTCTTGTGGTCCGGGCGGGGGACGGGGCTGGGGTGAGCGGCGAGGTCGGTTCAGGTCGGGCGTGCTGGGGCATGACCGGGCGGCGCCGACCAGGCACTCACCGCCGACGTCCACGGCAGGCGCAGGACACAGAAGCTCCGGGACCAGGATGGCGATGAAGAGACCCCAGCACCTGACACCAAATGTAACGTGGCGGCCAGCCGAAGATTGAGGCGTGGTGAACCATGAACGAGAGATGATTTAATGGCCGCTGGCCTAGCGCGATCGCTCCGTCCCGCGCCACTGCCAGCTTCTTCTTCTTCACATTATGATAAAAAATTTGGGAGCTGTGCCATCTGTATCAGCAGAAACGAGGCAAGGGGGGTTGCTTTTCAGCCATATACCGAACGAATCTCTTAATGCGCACCTGAAAGACCAAAAGCTCTAGATACATAGATGCACAGATACTACTCGGGCAGACATTGTGTTGTTTTGAGGAGTATTCTGTGATTTTCGCTGAAAGTGGCTTTAAAACAAATAAACAAGTTAGAGCTGTTGAGCAAACCCATTCGTTTCAAAAGTTGTATATAGGTTTTCATGCTCCGTACAGAATTAAAAACTTTGTGTCATAAAAACCGCATTTCTTTCGAAGCGCTTTCGCATACTGAAGAAAAATGTAGCTCTAGACAGTAGAAGTATGTGCAAAACCTGCACATTTCCGGCATTTAGAGCCTCAGCGTAATTTGGAATACCAGAGGCATTAAGCATAAGCATAAAATTTCACGCCTCTCTCGTGCAAGGGGCCCTGTTTGATCAAAGGGCTAAGAAAGTTGGAACAATGAACTTTAAAAATCAGATCACAAGCCAAACTTCTTTGAAGAACAAACCATGCACAGAAAAATCTTATTCGTACTGACTAGACATACAGTTTGCACTCAAAGAAGCAAACCTATTGATATTGTGACTGCATTAGGAAAGCAAACAAGCAAAATCATTCTTCCAAAGTATTTGCTGTGTGTCAGCGACTGTGAGAACTAAAATGCAAGCATATTCACTGGCTCCGAAGTCTAAACATCAACGGCACCGATTTTTAGCGCACGATATAAAGTTTACATCACCAGGTGGTGCCCGCATGCAGTGCGGGACGGTTCAGATATCAAAAGGGGGAGGGGTAGGTTATCGTTATCCATGCGGTAGTACATAACTGTCATCCTCAAGACCGGCTTCATTGTTTTAAATATCGCCAATATATACGTTAATCAAGTTCATCCGATAATAAGACCCCAAGAAAGCTGGTACGTACTGCGCCTGAGAACTATTTATGTATCTTAATCCTTATCCTACGTTGTGCCTTCCATATTTATCCAATTTAACTCCACTGGTGACTGAATGCGGTTTATTACTGTTATCCATCTGGAATGTGTTCTTTCCAGATATTTATTACATGTCGCTTCGCGTTTTTGCTCTCCTGCCTTCTTGAAGTTCTCAGAATATTTTGTTGGGAATTCCTCAATTTCTATTTATTGTAATTAGGCCACAGAGTACAGTGTTAATTTTGCAGCGAAATACTTGTTTTCAACGCGCTACAACCATCTTTACGATTCTCCCTGTCACACCGCTCAACCTGTGTATCAACGAAGTTGTCGGTAGCTCCACCTAGCCACCATTTCTGCTTTTTTTTTCCTTTTCCCGCAGTCATGTATTTCACTTAAATAAACAAATCTACAACTGCTTCTGAAACAAGTCCCTTTAGCACGTTGTTTATTGGAAAAATAATAAATTTCCGAGAGCTGCCATACCAGCGAACTTCTTCGGGACGTTAAATTTAAAATACCACATGACGGAAAAGCAGTCGACTAAAAACAGGAGCAGTATCCATAATGCTGTTATCGTGGACAAGACACAGGCGTCCCTTTACCCAGCGCTGCTTAAGCCGTCTGCATATGATTTTTCTTACAGTGTCAAGAGGGAGCATCTGCAATTTCCGTCTTTTTTGCATCACCTTGCATCACCTTGCATTGTGTAGCAACGTAGTTAGGAAAGCAGCTCTGAAATTTACCAGGACGCTGAGAACGCAGACAGTTTAACCTTCCTTGTTTTTTTTTACCCAAATATGCTGCTCTTCCGCTTCTCATTCACTTCACACTGCCAGCAGCCTCATTCATTCTAGCCTCACTTCCCATCTTCAAGCCACCGACTATCTCCCCCACACCCTCATTGGATTTCGCCGAGCACTATCCACCCAAGACCTTTTCCTTCTCCTTCAACACGCTTTCTTTAACTCAAATGCCTCAGACGCTGCGCAGGTCAAAGCCTTAGTAACCGTTGACATACGCAAGGCTTTCGACTACATATCACACGACCACATCCTCACCATACTAGCTGATACGCAGTGCGGACACAGCATGCACAATTACATAAGAGCTTTCCTCTCCCACCGCTCTGCCCGTATCCGCTACCTCGACAAACTGTCTAACCCAATCCCACTCACTCGTGGCACTCCACAAGGTGCCGTCCTTTCTCCCATCCTCTTTAACCTAGGCATAGTCCCACTCGCCCGGGCCTTAGCCGATATTCCCAACCTTCATTTCGTCTTCTATGCAGACGATCTCACCTTGTGGGTCACCACTGGCTCACCGGGAGAGGTCTAAACCACACTACAACATGCACTTAACACCATTTCCTCACACCTCTCCCAAGCGGGCCTGCAACCCGCTCCTGAGAAATCAGAACTTTTACTCATAACACGCAGTAAATATCAACGGACGATGAAGCCCTCCATCTCCCTCACCCTTGCCGGACAGCGCATTCCCCGCGTCGAATCTTGTCGCATCGTGGGTATGCCACTCAACTCCAACACTTTCACCGCTGCCATCAATCAGTCCATACGCACATGCCACTCAGTAACACACTGCGCCGCGTAGTTTTAAAACATGCCGGCCTCTCCGAGACGCACGCCAGCCGCCTTGCTCAAGCGCTGGCTCTGAACAAATTCCTGTACTGCATACCTTACTGCCCACTTACAAGTACACAACAAGACAAACTAACCCGGGCCCTCAATACACTATATAAAGCAACACTAGGACTCCCCCCGCAGGCTTCTACAGACACCCTGTACAGAACAGGCCTCTTCCACCCTCTTCAAGCCCTCCTTAACCTGCACCGGGAGAGACAAATCATCCTCCGCCTGTCCAGTACACGAGCTGGACGGTGGATACTTAGCCAGACTCCCTACGCACCCATCTCTTTCCCAGACCCACCGCAGTCTCCGATCTATCCCCCTAACCTCCGCCTCGCACCCATTCCACGCAACATGTCCGCACACACACACGCCGGCCGCCGCCAGGCATACGCATACAACCACAAGCCACCTTTGGACGCTGCGGCGGTGGCCTACACAGACGCCTGTCTTACAGAAACCGCGGGCTCCACAGCAGCCTTCTTCCTCCACCCTTCCCTCTCAACAACCAGCACTCACACAACCGGTCCATACACCTCCCCACCCTCCACGCTCGCCCTAGAAATACACGGTATCGCCGATGCCATTACACAATTTGCCACCCTACCCCCCGCCCCCCAATACGTTGTCTATACAGACTCGCAGGCAGCTCTGCGTGCCTTCCATGAAAGAGCCCTCCCTTTCCCTACCCGATCGGCCTTAGATGCCGCCCTCTTAGCATTAAGCCCACGACCGCTGTACTTCGGTGGATCCCTGGTCACATGGGCATCCCCGGCAATGAGCTGGCTCACCAGCTTGCCTGCGAAACTGTACACCGGGCGCCGGGGATCCCATGGACGAACCCACCGACGGTGCAGGCGGTCAGAACTTACAAACGTACTGTCGGCGCATACTACGCGCAGCAGAAATTGGATTTAGCTGATTTACCACCACCGCACCCATCCTTATCGATCCGTGAAGCTCGCATTCTTCGCCGAATACAGTTCAATCTCCTACATACACCAGCCAAACTTTACCTATACCGGCACACTTCCACACCTCAGTGCCCAAACTGTTCACACACATATGTAGACATAGAACACTGCCTTACACAGTGCCACGCAGCCTTCCAGTCCCCCGCCTATCCTTTCCCCCCACCCCCACCGTGGCCCATCTGGCTCGCCTCCCTGGATCTGAGACTACAAAGTGCCCTCGTCGCCTTGGCCCAGGATGTACTGAACGCCTAACAGAAAGGATGTTCGAATAAAAATGTCACACCACCACCACCATTAATTCTAGCGTACGTTCCAGTTCATTATTGATGGTTCTGACGAATAATCCACCGACTCGTGACGGCCTGCACTGCGCTGAAATTACGTAACCCTGTACTCCACAACACGTTTTATCAGACCGATTTTATTTCGTTCTCTCCTTCTTACAAAATGAAATTACGAAAGAATTTGAATGTAGCGGCCTTTTCATGGCGACGGGAAAAAAAGACTGACAGAAAATAGTAGGACGCAATTCGTTGCAGTAAATCCGGTGCCAAGTTTTGCAACAGGGCAAAACAGTGACTCAACAACAGTGCCTCAGGCGATGATCTCCAAATCATGATCAATGAGATAGGCAGGCAAAGCAGGATGGTAGATCTTGAAATTAGCATGCAGAAAACCGAAGTAATGTTCAACAGTCTAGCAAGAGAACAGCAGTTCACAATTGGTAGAGAGGTGCTCGAAGTAGTAAGGAATTAAGTCTACTTGGGGCAGGTAGTGGTCGCTGATCGTGTCAAGAGTGGCATGGTACATCTTTCCAGCTTTTCTCTATCTCTTCTAACAAATACGAAAGGAATGTGCCCCCTTAATTGTGACTCCCTCCACCCCTGTCTCTGTTCTGGCCACTCCTTAGCCAGAGTGCTTTGAAGCGAATGTCTGGTGGTGCGTGCGAAATGCTCGCCCAGAAACGTGCGCATATCGCGTCGAATTCTGGCGCGAAATAACGCCTGTGTACATATAACAAAGAAAGATTTTGAGCCATGGAAAGTTCATATTTACTGCAGGTAATATATGGTACGCTGCAAAAAATGAGCATTGTTTTTTAACGTTCTTGCGTTTCGTTTAGTCGCTGCTAAGAAATCTACGAGCTAAATTTGTTTCCTCTTCTTTACCAAAGAATGACAAATCACCCAAAGCCCAACAGTCGGATTGAAAATAATGCTACAAATAATCCGAAGAAACTCAACGCTCAGTTGCCAGAGCAGGAAGCAGCAGTTTGTGACAGGCAGTGAGATAATGAAGCCTGATTTTCTCGGCCAACCAATGGTCACAGACAGAAAATTTAACAGAGTATTCTGAGCGGTCAGTTGGTCAGACATTACGCTCAACAAATAACGAAGAGTTTTGACAGAACACAGAAACGCGAGCACAAGACTGTTGGTACCTGATTTGGTGAAGCACCCTTCCTGTTTTCAGCTTTATTTGACCTGTCGAAACGCCTCATTTGTCATGTAGCATTGAACAGGATCACGAATGTGAAATATGTAGGAGTATAGGAATGAGGTGCAGTGCATATTACACTTACCCTTAAGTCATGAATAACAACCGAATAGAATGCATGACGAAAGTTAATAGTCACCGCAACCAAGGAGCATAGGGGATGACTCTTTTGTTAATTTGTAGGTTTTCATCAAGAGAAGTCTAATAAGCGCAGAATAAAAAGACAACCACAATCAGTGCGCTCGCAGCTATTCCTCTCAGTCTGCGACGTTCGCTGCATAATTTATACTTTATGGGGGGCCTCCTGGGCCAAGCAAATTTCAATGAGGCAGTGAAACGATTGCCAGAGCCAGAAATGAAGAGCGGCCACCGCCACCCGAAATGCTCAGTTACGTTCGAGGCTTGCGAGGATAGATGTTTAGTGCTTCGCAAGCGTCAATGGCCCACTCCCTGAGATGCTGCCACCACACGTTCCTACAAATGGCTTACAAAGGTCAGCAATATCTGCGAGGTGAAACAAATACTAACAAGATGCATAGAGATAAAAAAATATACAGCCAGGATATTTATGCAAATCAGAGTGAAAGAGGAAGGAATTCCGCTCACAGACAAGACTAGGACTAGGGAAATCATGGACTTGTTATGACAGCCAGCAGTGACCAAAATCGAGGAAAGCATAGGCAAACATTTCTTTTTTGTGGTTTTTTTCTGTTGATGAACGGGAAACATTGGTTTACCTATTTTAGGCTTGCAGAAAAATTCATTAGAAGAAAGAAGAAAAACGACCACATGCGGCTGGTTCGATGCAGACCCACGACTTCCGAATTTCGAGTGCGGTGCTCTACCAACTAAGCAACGGCTGTCTCTTCTGCTTCATCCGGGCGTATTTATGTTACGAATAGCTTAAGCTTCGTAGTGTTCACCAGAGCCAGCCTGTAACCTAGCGGCGGATGTAGTACGTCCTTTATTAACGCCATTGTGATATGGAACGTGATTGAATGGTGAGGGCGGATGCTGTGGGATAACAACAAGGCTTCGTTAAGCTATGAAGCAGAAAGTGGAACGAAAATTAGACTCTGATTGCTACATACCTATGAAGGAAACCAACAGCCAACGAAACCAAGGAAATCACTGGGGATGTCCTTGTAAGCTAGCTTTAAATACCGAAAAGAAATGATCGTGTCTGAAGTACGTTGCTAAAAAAAATGTATCCGTCCTTTGTTACACCGCCTCTACGGCGTAATGGAACGTACAAGACCATGAAGTGAATATGGGGAAATTTGCATTATTAATGTTACGTAATGCACTAATAAACTGGAATTTAAACAAATACTCCGAGGAGCGCCAGATGACGGCAAGAAAGTTGTCCTTGCATCACGCAGCACCATTACGCCACATTTTTTTTAAATCCTTGCTATAAGTTACGTGCAACACCCTGCACACAACTACGGCCCGCCCCATAATGGAACAGGACGATATCGAAGAAAATATAATAAAGTAGTCGCATCTAGAAGCATTTTTGCAAAGTAAACGTTCACGGAAACCGCATGTTTATTGTTACTATTCTCAGTGCTGTGAGCAAAGATCACCAATAAAATGAATATATGACTGAGCTCTTTAAAAGTTCGGTTTTATTTGAAGGCGATATCCCCTCGCTAAATGATTAAAACAGTGCGGGCAGGGCACACTTTTTCTCCTTTCCTCTTCTTACTCCGTACTCTGGAACGTACGAGACCATAAAGTGAATATGGGGAAATTTGCATTATTAATGTTACGTAATGCACTAATAAACTGGAATTTAAACAAATACTCCGAGGAGCGCCAGATGACGGCGAGAAAGTTGTCCTTGCTTCACGCAGCACCATTACACCACATTTTTTTTAAATCCTTGCTATAAGTTACGTGCAACACCCTGCACACAACTACGGCCCGCCCCATAATGGAACAGGACGATATCGAAGAAAATATAATAAAGTAGTCGCATCTAGAAGCATTTTTGCAAAGTAAACGTTCACGGAAACCGCATGTTTATTGTTACTATTCTCAGTGCTGTGAGCAATGATCACCAATAAAATGAATATATGACTGAGCTCTTTAAAAGTTCGGTTTTATTTGAAGGCGATATCCCCTCGCTAAATGATTAAAACAGTGCGGGCAGGGCACACTTTTTCTCCTTTCCTCTTCTTACTCCCCCCCCCCCCCCCTTGTTGACTAAGAAATCGAATTACAATCATCCGCAACGATTGTTGTGCGGCTATGACAGTTCCGAGCCCTAGGTTTCAGAATAGCATCCCTACCGTGGAGGATGGCCCTCCATGGCGGTTAAATGCAAAAAAAACTGGAGGAGACTTTTAATCTCCTCCTAAAGAGTATGATGCGATAGCATTAATAGTTTAACGCCCATATATGCAGAATGCAGAATTGGTTCTTCTGTTCTTCTTACAACACCTGCAGCGGTGTGGTTCTTCTTACCACACCTGCACAGTCTGCAGCGGTTAAGCGATCTGGCACTGCCCTGCGATGAGAGGTACTGCCCCCGGTGGGGCTGGTGAGGCCACATTTACACGCCCTGCGCATTCTTTCGTGAACATTCATTAAATGAAGTGCCACCTACAAAGGTGATCAGTTTGCTCACAATCCGGTGGGCAGGCGGTGATGGCGCTACAAGGTCACGTGACCTAGGTGGTGCAGCTACGCTGTGGTTGCTATAGCCGCTCCGGTAGCGAGGCTTCACGCGATCGCCTTCTCCGACGCCACACATTTTTTTTTTCCACAGGGAGGCACAAACGCTCTCGCTTTAAAACGTCCGGGTACTGGGCGGTGCCACTGATATTTAGAATCTAATGTTTGCTAAATTATTCCACGCCCCGCCACTACGGAGCCGTCATAAACCATGGGCTACTTCGGGGCCTATAACCACGCATACTTCGCACCACGTGCCAATATTCACAGACTAGCCTTTATGAATAGATAAATGGGATGCTGGAAGACGCTGGCTGCACTTTCTAGCCCAAGCTTAGAACACCATGTATCAACGTGCTATAATGAACACATCAAATATGCAGAACTCCTAGTTAGCGCAAGCAGTTGTATTTCGCTAACTGAATGCAAAATATTAAGTTTTCGTAGCTTGTCTACGCACTGCTTGCAGCGTGCACCGAAATGAAAATCTATTTCAGCTGCTTGTTCTCGTATTTGGCGTCTTAAATTATTAAGATCATTTGGTAGGGAATATTATAACGTCTTAATGTGTTAAACATCCGTCCAGCATAAACAGGAAGATGGTTTAGAGATGAGTGATTTAAATAAACAAAATGTCTCTGAATTCATTTGTGCTGAATTTTCTAATACAATGACGTCTTCGTAAAGTTTAAATAAGTAGGATAATTTTTCAAAATTTTTATTTTGTCTCAGCCCCCATTTTAAGCCCAACTAGAAAGCCGGACTCCCGCGCACACTTTTCTTCATCATAACATTGTGTGCTCACTGCGAGTTCATTCTTGCCGAGAACAGGAATGATTTATGCTGGACATACATATCTTGTTTAATCTACTGCTCTTCAAAGCATCTCAGCTGTCGAATTTTACCAATTGCGAGCAATCGTGCACCGACCTCTTACATCTAAATCGTGGTCATCATCGGCCTGAATATGCCTGCAGCAGTACAGCAGGGCAAATGCCTCTCCCATGTCTCTCCATTAACCCTGTGCTTTGCCAGCTGCGGCCACCGTATCCCCGCAAACTTCTTGATCTCATCTGCCCGCCTAACTTTCTACCAACCCCTGCAACACTTCCCGTCTCTTTGATTCCACTCTGTTACCCTTAAGGACCAGCAGTTATCTTGCCTCCGCATTACATGGCCTGCCCAAGCCCATTTTTTCGTCTTCATTTCTACTAGGATGTCATTAAACCACGCTTGCTATCTCACCCACTCCGCCTGCTTCCGGTCTCTTAACATTACACCTATCATTTTTCTTTGCATAGATCACTGCCTTGTCCTCAACTTAAGCTGAACCCTGTTTATTAGCCTCCACGTTTCTGCCCCATAGGTGAGTACCGGTAAGATACGGCTGTTGTATACTTTTCTCTTGAGCGATATTTGTAAACTTCCATTCATTAACTGAGAGAACCTGCCATATGCGCTCCACCCCATTCTTATTCTTCAAGTTATTTCCCTCGCATGACCCGGATCAGCGACCACTACCGGCCCCAGTAGACTTAATCCCTTACTACTTCTAGCACCTCGCTACCAATTGCGAACTGCTGTTCTCTTGCTAGACTGTTGAACATTGCTTCGGTTTTCGGCATACTAATTTTAAGATCTACCATCCTGCTTTGCCTGCCTATCTCATTGATCATGTTTTGCAGCTCATCGCCTGAGTCACTTAGCAAACCAATGTCATAGAGCGAATGGCAAGTTAGATAGGTATTCTTCATTAATTCTAATCGCAAACTGTTCCCAATCCAAGCTTCGGAACATCTCTCGTAAACATTCTTCCTTATTGGAATTTTATTGCTGACTTTATGAAGAACTATGGCAGCTGTGCAGTCATTCTAGATATTTTCGAGTATCTTCACATAAGACTGTTCTGATTCCGCAATTCCTGTATGACTGCTGCGGTTTCCACTGAGCCAAATGCTTTCTCGTAAGCAATGAAAGCTATATATATATATATATATATATATATATATATATATATATATATATATATATATATATATATATATATGTGTGTGTGTAGGTTATATTTTGAGCATTTCTCTAACACCTGATTGATAGTTTGAATATGGTCTATCGTCGAGTAGCCTTCACGAAAGCCTGCCTGATCATATCTCTTATTGAAGTCCAATCTACAGCGCTAAGACAAGTACCTAGGCGTATTTTTCCTTATCAGTGCTATACAATTTGTTCTGACAAAAAAGAACCTTTCCTAAAGTTTGCGGTGCTTGTTTTCAAGCAGCCGTTTCCCAATTTATTACTTCTTACCTGAATTGTGGTTTGCTGAGCGCAGATATTCTCTCTCTCTATGGTAGCTTTACTGACAGTTTTTTTTCTGTTCGTGCAAAAAGTTTTTATTGTATGACTCCTAAAATTATGAATGAACAAAATTTTTTCACCTGAGTAAACTTATCAAGGAATGAAGATTTTCAGAAATAAAGCGGTTGCGTCTTTGCTATGGAATTTGATGCTGGGAGCCACTCCCCTCACCACCACCTTCTTTAAATAATATTGTCATGGTGATCTGTGGATGTTATCACGACACATCGCTGTTTTTCCAAGGTTAACCAAATACATTCTATTTCCTTCGTGTATAGATACTTTCTTTATGTATTCACTCCTTCGCCGAGATCTATATGGGGAAGTTAATGTTCATGAAATGCTTAAGAGTTGCAGCGCACAAGAGAACCATGAGACACATTTCTTTTCGCGGGATTATCATAGAGCACTTTGTGGAAGTAAAAACAATGCATTTCACTGTTACCTTTGTCGTACTTAATAATTAAAATCTTCAACCACAGGATCCGGAACACGTGACAAAGAAAGTATTCATGAATTACATATAACGGCATTAACAGTAGTGGTGGTGGTGAAAAACATTTATGATGCAATAAATATTTACAGAGAGGTGATTGGGGTAGGCCCTATTGGCCCTTTCCCCTAACAATACTAGGTGGAGCCCCTATTCCGGGGCCCCATTGGCAAGCAACGCCGCCCGCGTCCGGTGAACCAAGGCCTTTTGGGTCTTTAGGTCCTGACAGCCGAGCAGGGCCGCCTCCCAGTCCTCTCTGGTGGGGTTGGGGTTGGGGGGGATAGATGGGTTTGACTGACACGCCCAAACCATGTGGAAGGTGTCAGCCACCTCCCCACAGAACTGGCACGCGCCATCAAAGGATGGATTGAAATGTTTAAGCACCGCCGGGCACAGTACAGTGTTGGTAAGAATTTTGATGAGGAGGCGCTCGTCAGCGCGATCCAGACCCTTACAAGGGGCCGGGTAGCGCCGGTGCTCCTCCTTGTAGTAATCGGTGATTTGTTTGAATGTAATGGCCAGATTGTCTGATTGGGAGTACCCTTCCAAGGACAGGGAGATAGCCCGGGGAGAGAGTGCGCGGGCGGCCTGATCGGCCTGTTCGTTTCCCTGGAGTCCCTGGTGACCGGGGGCCCAAATCAGGTTGCGTGGAGTTGGATCTTCAGATCGACAGCTATATTCCAGTATGCGCCAGGCAAGCGGGGGAGCCCAGCCCAACTCGTAGTTCCGACAGGCCCCTCGCGAGTCGGTGATGATGTGTTTCGACTTGGGAGTAGTGAGAGCAAGAGCAATGGCAATCTCCTCCGCGTGTGTTGCGCTGTAGGCTTTGAAAGTGAGCCCGTTGACTGTGTTTGTGTTGTGTACGACTGCGGCCGTGTACCACACCCCGTGGTGTGGGCCGGCAACGTCCACGTAATACACATGTTGTTGGTTACCATAGTATCGCGCCAACGCTTCCGCGCGCGCCTGGCGACGACCGCTATGGTCTTCTCTGGACATGTTGCGGGGAAGGGGTCGGACCCGGAGGGCGCGTCTCCAGGGTGCTGGCACTCTCTCCCTTTCCTCAATATGGTAGTCATGTTTGATGTGTAGCCGGTCCAAGAGGCGGCGACCGGACGTGGTCTGTGCAAGACGCGTGTATTGGTTGACTAAGTGGGCCTCTCGAAGCTCCCGAAATGTGTTCACCACGCCTAAGGCCAGAAGTCGCTGGTTGGACGTGGTGACCGGGAGGTCGAGAGCCCGCTTGATGACTTTCCGGTGGATGACCTCCAGTTGGTCATCATCATGTTTGCGCAGGTGCAAGTAGGGGGTTGAGTAGAGGATTCTACTCGTTACGAAAGCATGGGCAAGCCGCAGTGCATCCTTGCTTCGTAATCCGCCCCGCTTGTTGGAGACCCGGCGGACCATGCGGCCCACCTGGTCTCCCACCGTGCGAAGTTTGGCTAGGGTGGTGTCGACTCTGCGTTGGTGGTGTATGAAGAGACCAAGGACGCGGATCTCCTTGGACTCCCGGATCGGTCCCGAGGGGAGACTGATGCAAAGCGGAGTTGTGTCCCGAGGGGAGGGACGGATGTGCACAAATTCTGATTTAGACGGGGCGCACTGGAGTCCGCAGTAGGCCGCGTAGTCGTCGACTAGGGTCGCCGCTGCTTGCAGGCAGGATTCCATGTGGCCCAGGTTACCTTGCGTGGCCCAGATTGTAATGTCATCCGCATAAAGAGCGTGATGTATCCCGGGCAAAGAGGACAATTTGTAGGGAAGATGAAGCATTGCCAAATTGAAGAGGAGGGGAGACAGGACCGCGCCTTGAGGTGTTCCCCTCGAGCCGATGGTGTATGGCCCGTGTTCCGCATCTTGTATGCGTATGTAGGCTTGACGGTCTGTAAGAAATTGTTTTATGTAGTTGAATGTTTTGTGGCCACAGTTGGTGTTACTGAGGTGGTCCAGGATTACTTCGTGTTTGACGTTGTCGAATGCGCCTTTAAGATCCAAGGCCAGGACCACCTTGTCGTTGTGGGGACATTCGACAGGATCTAAGATGTCGTGGTGAAGCTGCAGAAGTATATCCTGTGCAGACTTGTGAGGGCGAAAACCGAACATGGTGTCCGCGAAAGTGTGCTGTGTTTCGAGAAAATCGGAGAGTCTGTCGCGCACCATCGTCTCCATCAGCTTGCCGACACAAGACGTGAGGGAGATGGGGCGAAGGTTCTCCACATCAATAGGTTTGCCGGCTTTCGGAATAAAGGTCACGAGAGCCGATTTCCAATCGAGAGGGAGAGGAGTCTCTCCGTCCCAAATGCTATTGATGTATTTGAGGAGCGCGGCGTAGGCTGCGTCGGGGAGGTTGGCCAAGAGCTTGACCGTAACCTTGTCGCGCCCGGGTGCAGTGCCCCGCTTCATTTTGCTCAAGGCCGCCCGGAGGTCGTGGAGCTGGAACAGCTTGTCCAGCTCCGTGTTCTCTTCGCCTGAATACGAGTACGCCGCCTGCCGGGGGTCCTTAGTGGTGCACAGGTAGCGATCCCTGAGCGTGTGCGCTAGTTGTTTTGTCGTTCCTGTAAAGTTGTGCAAGGCCCTATGTAATTGGCGTTGGGTTTCTGTGCGTGTTTGTATTGGATCGATGAGAGCGCGGAACAGGCGCCACGTGTTGCGGCCAGACATCTGGCGAGCAGCCGCGTTGCACCGGTCCACCCAGTTAGTGTCGGCTAGCTGAGTAGCATATTCCGCTGCCTGTTGTGTGAGTTCGAGGATGCGGTTCTTTAGGCGTCTGTTATGTTTCTGTTTCTTCCATCGCTTCGTGAGGCTGCGACGGGCCTCCCAAAGGTGGAGAAGGTGGTTGTCCACGTCTGTTTGTGTTTCTGTAAGCTGTATCTGCTGTTCGTGTTGTGTGAGTGTAGAAGTGAGCGATCTGGACCAGGCGTCGTATCCCGACTGGAGGGGGTCTACAATAGGTAGAGAGGTGCGGAAAGTCGTCCAGTCAGGGATACGAGCTTGTTTTAGTGGGCGTTTCAGGGGACGCATGTAAATGGTTGTGTTGATTATACAGTGATCACTACCTAGAGTGTCCTCTGTATTCAGCCAGTCGGCATGTCGTATGTTGCGTGTAAATGTGAGGTCCGGGCAAGTATCTCGTTGAATGGAATTGCCGACACGTGTTGGGTTGGCGGGGTCAGTGTGCAGGGTGAGTCCAAGTGTGGAAAGAAGTTCCGCAAGCTTCCTCCCACGCCTGTCCTCCCGGGGGTATCCCCATAGCCTGCTCGGGGCGTTGAAATCGCCGACGATTAGGAGGGGATCCCTACCCGCCACCTGCATAGCTTGAGTGAAAATTTCATTGAACGTGACGTTGTTAAGTTTCGGTGGGCAGTAAATATTTAGAATGTGTACAGGTGGGTCAGACCGCTTTAGGGGCAGCACTGAAACCATCGTGTATGGGAAAGACGGTGTTGTGGGAAGTGTGACCTCCTGCGCAGTGTATCGCTTGTGAACAAGTATACATGTCTGCGGGTTGTGTTGAAATGTAGTGTAGTTTGTTAGTTTGGCACCGGCGCCGGGTTCCTGAAGGGCAACCACGGCGACGAGGAACTCAAGGTTCTCAAGATAGAGGCGGAGATGAGTCCGCTTCTTGTGGTCCTTGAGACCTCGGCAGTTCCACTGCGTTAGTGTAAGCGGCTGAGTTGTTCTTGCTCGCGACTTAGGGTTGGGGGCCATGGTCGGAGGCGGAGGGTGGGGTCACGTTGTTAAGACTCCCCAGTCCGCTAGTGCCCGGCGCAGACGTGCAGGAGTCTTCCGAAAAGTCAAACTCATCGGGAATAGCTCTATTGAATTTTGAGGGGCGGTTAGCGTCCCTGATGGGTCCTACGCGTTTAAGGACGCGCGGATTATCTTTTATCCATTTTTGGATAATGTGCGTTACGGCTTGTGTCACCTGTGCGATGACACTCTCCACCTGACGCGCGATGGTGTCATGGATAATTTTGGGGAGGTCAGCCAATTGTGTTTCAATTGCGGTCACCCGGGTCTCCAGGGCCGCGGCGCGACTCTCCACAGGAGGAGGGATCTCCCTGTCTGTTATGTTTTCTGCCTCGTCGCTCGACACGGGCGGAGTATGGAATTGGGATTTGAGCGAGTTAAGCTCGCTGGCTAGTTTTTCGTTTTGAGCTCGCAAGAGGGCGAGCTCGCGCTTGAGTTCCTGTGTCTCGGCGGTGCTGGTGGGGGAGGAGGGAGGAGGGGAAGGAGAGGAGGCGACCTTCGCCCAGCTGCCTACCTTGGGTTGGTTGCAGGCGGCGCCGCCAGATGAAGCGCTGAGAGCTGGGAACTCCGCTGCTCCGGGTGGTGGCGTTACTGTTGCTGTCTTGCCAGGGGGAGGCATCACGCCACGCCGTGGCGTCTTCTGGTTGTTTCGCTGCCGCCCTCCCCGTGTAGCGCCGGCATTGGCTCCCTTGGGTGGCGCCCTGGGCCCTGGCTGCGGCAACTTGATGAATTTCGCGGTGCATTCGCGGGAGCTGGTGAGGTGCGGGCCCCCGCAGATTAAACAGATAGGATTGCAGACGTGGGGGGCCATCCCCTCAGTACCAAGCCCCACGTTTTGGCCACAAAGGCCGCATCTTTCCTTGACCGTGGTGGGACAGTTGTCCACCCGGTGCCCCAGTGTGCCGCAACGGTAGCACGCTGGCACTGTTTTTTTGTACTCCTTGACGGGAGTCAGTTCTGCGTTATAGTGGACGTAACGCGGAACAGTGCGTCCCTCGAAAGTCAGCACAGCTACGTTTGATTGTCCCAGCTTGCGCACATGGACTAGTTCACCACCGCGCCACTGCACATTATCTTTTAGTGACTCACTGGTTTCTAAGTTGTGAACAGATATCACACCGCGACACACATCACCGGTGAGCTTGAGGTGGCCGTGAAATGCGAGCGATCCTCTGCTGGTGTTAAGTTGAATGTCCGTGAGGAGCTTTTTAACCACTTCTGGGTTCTGCGTGCCACAGACGATGATGTTCTGTTCCCAATTTGGTGAAATGGTGATGGTGTTCATGTGCTGCCTACCGATGAGTTGCGAAATGGCAGCGCCGAGCTCACCTTGCTGGAAGGCCGTCTTGAGGGAGACCGTACTGCGTGGCTGCAGCACGACCACGTAGTCGTCAGGGTCCATCCTGACCGTTGGCTTGGGAGTCCACTTCGAGACTGGTGAAGTCTTCTGTGGAGGTGCAGAAGACGGAGCGCGAGCGTCTCCCGTTGTTGAATTGTTGAGAGGAGTCTTGGGTGTTGCCGCTCCTCGTGCGTTCTGCCGGCGGCGGCGCCGGCTCTCAACAACTTGAAAAAGGGCAGCTTGCTGCGCCGAAATGGTGGATGGGCCGTCCTCTGGCTGGCTTACAGGGACAGATGACCACGACAGAGTCGTGGGGTCGTATCCGCGTTGTTCAGGTAGAGCCATGTTGAGAGGTTGGCCGGCAGGCGTCTCCGCAGCCAGCGGCGGAGGAGCCGGAGCCGTTAGGCTTAGCTCGACCGCTACGTGGTGATGCGGAGGGTTGCTCGAAATGGCCGAAAATTCAGCGTACCTGGGTGTGATCGGGTTCTCCAGGATCCTGCTGACTTCACGGTAGCAGTCGCACAGGTTTGATAGGCGTCACATCAGGTTACCGCGGTTCCAGCCGAGAAATCGACGGAGCCGATGCACCACGCGTCCGATCACTCCGCGCTCAAACGCGGCGTCCGCCAACAGTAGTGAAGAATACTAGCACGTGATTCAACCTTGTTATTCAATGTAAGAGGAACTTTACAGCCATAATTTCTACATTTATGTCTTCCCATCAGAATAGTGAAGAATACTAGCACGTGATTCAACCTTGTTATTCAATGTAAGAGGAACTTTACAGCCATAATTTCTACATTTATGTCTTCCCATCAGAATTCATTCTTCAAATTTTTCTACGCCCGAACGACTTCAGGTTGTCTAAACTGCCTATTGAGAACTTTTCACGCAGTAAGCAGCCTGCCGGAAATGATGTTTGATAGCGTTTCCACAAGCATCTCACTGACCTTTGAGGTGTGCTTACGAATTCAAAGAGCGCCAAATATTTTTTGCAGAGAGCGTCACCGTATTACGTTGCTTTTTCTCGGCTAATGTAATCAATACTAAACAATTAAAACGCAACAACTCATGAGTTATTCCGGACACTTCGCATCTGCTTTCGCAATGAACAATCGCTACGTGCCTCACATTGACCCAATATTCACTGAATTTAACATATGTGGTTTAATTTTAAATGCTCAAGACAAATACACTCGCCAAAAAGCAACAACTCGTGGCCACGCCGACTGCCTACTAGACGTAAGCACATCCTAGCGCAAAGCAGTCAAACACGAGATTTCTTGTTTTCACATGATGTTACTTTTCATGATGTAGTAATACAAAATTTCATTGTTAACTCTCAAACAACAAACTCTGCAAACCTGAATAGCATATTTGTGTTTTGCGACGAATGCTTACGCGATGGCAGAGTGGTTATGGCGCTCGTCTCCTTACCCTAAAGACGCGGGTTCGATCTCAGCCACGATGGCCGAATTTCGAGGCGAAATTCTAAAGGCCCGTGTACTATTTGATGTCAGGGCACATTAAAGAACCCCAGGATGTTGAAATCTCCGGAGTCTTTCCCTACTGCGTTCCTCACCACCATAAACGTAAGCATAATCATTCTTATTTTTTGTTCATTCAAAAAGAAAGCAGAGTTGAAGTTAAAACTGCGCGCGGTGTGGACTAGAGGCCTGAAAGTTTTACCAGAGAAACTTTCATAGTCTGAGCACTGCCGGAAGCAAGGGAGTAATGAGGACGCAGCGCATAAAAACTAGACGCAGTGCTTAAAAGGAAGACGCAGTGCATAAAAGGTAGACCAATTCGATCGCTCCACTAACTTCAGTATTGCAGAAAAGGCGGCTAAAGGGTTTCGCTTAGTCTGCTGCCGGATAATTCTATCCGTCTGCGTTCATTAAAGCTGGCTATCGCTTTTGCGCTGCCTATCATGGTTGGGGCTGCGTGAACGCATATGCATAGGTGCATTTTGTGCTTTTTTGAGGCGAAAGCCTTTAATGCCTCATCGTTGTAAGCAGCAGTTGCCGACAGAAAATGTCACGCTTTTCAATTGGTTGAAACGGCCGTGACGTCACAGTGCGCGAATTTCAAACGGGGCCAATTGTACTTTGCCTAGTAACCATGCAACAAACTGAAGGGATCGTATATTGATGCTCCAAGTAAGTGAGACTGAGCTTAGTTAATTGCTTAATTAACCAATTAGCCTAATTAACTTTTCTAGTCAGGCCATATAAATAAAACCGAGTAGGAAATTGGTCGAGCTCGGGAATCGAACTCCGGTCTTCGGCGTGCGAGACGAGCATGCTATCCACTCCGCCATGCCAGCTTTTTTTTTCTTTATTGCTCCGCCATGCCAGCTCGATGGTTTGGAATGAACAAAGGCGCATCTAGTGAATACGGTGTCTTCGCTCACTCCCATCCTCCTCCCTTTCCGTTACGGCGAGGTTTAAGTGTCCACCGAGATATGAGAGACAGATACATTTCCTTTCCTGAAAAACCAATCTACCGACGAGTGAGGCGTAGAACCGAATGGCCAATGGCGTTCTATGGACTCCCTGGCAGTGTTGCAAGATGCTGTTGCGTTCCACTCTTAGAGGCGAAGCTTAACATCTTAACCACACATCAGTGACCACACTTTAGGTAAAAAAGTGCCCCCCTGAATTTTGACGGGTGTTCACCGAGATATGTGAGACGGTTACTGTGTAATTTCCTTTCCTCAAATACAATTTTCATTTCCTTCACAACGGGCCCACTGTCTTCTTTCACTCCCACTTCCTCCCTTCCTCTACGGTGCGGTTCAGGTGTCCACCGAGATGACAGAGAATTACCGCGCCATTTCCTTTCCTCAAAAAGCGTTGCGTTCAAAGGGCAAGGCGTCGCGCCGAACGGGTGGTAGCGTTCCGTGGACTCCCTGGCAGCGCTACAACACGCTGTCGCGTTCCACTCCTAAAGGCGAAGCTTGAGCGTCATTAATTAGCAGTTAATTAGTATTCAGGCATTCATAAGTAATTAGTCATTAATTAGTGATTTGTCATCACTTAGTAATTAGTACTCAATTATATGTGACGCCACCAGTGCCACAGTAGCAGCGAAAGTGGTTCGGAAAACGCTTTCGCCTCTACGCACTTTAGACAGTCAAAGTGGCCCCCAATTTTTTCTTGAAAGAGTGATGGTTTGTCATAATATTATTGTACTAGAATACACTGCCACACCAATCTCAAAGTAATTTCTTCTTGATTTCATTACATATATACAGCTCTATGCGCACTGCAGTGGCAACCTCTCCCCAGGTTTCCTTGTCAGCAACTTGACTGCGTAATATAGAAATATAGAAATGCCAGCAACAAGCATCAGCCGCCGCGGTGGCTCAGTGGCTATGGCGCTCGGCTGCTGGACCGAAATACGCGGGTTCGATCCCGGCCGCGGCGGTTGAATTTCTTTGGAGGAGAAATTCGAGGCCCGTGTACTGTGCGATGTCAGTGCACGTTAAAGAACCCCAGGTGGTCGAAATTTCCGGAGCCCTCCACTACGGCGTCTCTCATAGCCTCAGTCGCTTTGGGACGTTAAACCCCATAAACCAACCAACCAGCAACAAGCATCAGGCTGTCCTGAGTGGCCTAAATATAGATTATGAGCATAGTCCTTCAATGCTTTTCGAAGGACTATGTTATGAGTTAGAATGTAGAAGACAATAATTACGCAAAATATTCGATTTTGAAGACAGTGCTGAAAGGAGCATTCCGGACTGTAGGAGGTCTCACTGCAAACAGAACGAAAGGAAAGTCATCGCAGTCACGCCTTGTTGTGTGCACAATGCTTTAACTTTCACGTACATTTTTAAAACCTCGTTTGACAGGAAATTAATTTGTTCCAAACCGACTCAGAAAGGCTCTTGGAGCACGTTGAAATATTTTCTGGAAAATATTTATTTATTTATTTATTTATTTATTTATTTATTTATTTATTTATTTATTTATTTATTTATTTATTTATTTATGTATTTATTTATTTATTTGTTTATTTATTTATTTATTTATTTATTTATGTATTTATTTATTTATTTACCCTCAAGGCCTAGGAGGCGTTACAGAAAGGGTGGGTACGAGGGTTGAACAAAATTCCAACAAAAAATTAGAAAAAAAGAGATAAGAAAGCACACGCGTACACGCGCTCCTGCTTGGGCAGCGCTGCTGCCTGCAGTATTTGGAAATAAATAAATACTGAAACATATGGTGCAGAGCTTAAGAAAATAAACAAAATGCTCTGAGCACATCAGACAAATGATAAAAAAACACGAAATAAATACGCTAGACAGTCAAAAAAATTTTTAGCGCGTCTTTGAATGCCACAGGATCTAGAATATAGGCAACAGAAAGTGCAAAGGTGGTTCCAATCTGTTATAGTTTTTGGCGAGAAAGAGTCAGAGAACAGATTCGTACGTCAGTGTGGTGCGCGAACTTTATATCTGTGATCGACACGCGTTGATACGTAAGTAGGTTCAGAAAAGAGTTAACTTTTCAGTAAAGGGTTATTGAAATAAATTCTTTGAAACAGGCACAAACGGGAGACCTTCCTTGGAATGTGCAAGTTCGGTAGACCTAGTTGTGACGTCATTAAGGAAACACTCGCAGCACGGGCGTAATTAGATAGAATGGAGCGCACTGATTGATTTTCGATTGCTTCGATGCCGTCGGTTAATCTGCAAAGAGCTGGATCCCATATTGCGGAGGCATATTCTAGTTTTGGTCGAAACAATGTTTGATACAAAGTTAGTTTGAGATGATTTGGTGCTTGAGAAAAATTCCTACACAGATAACCGAGCGTGCGATTCGCATTGTTCGTAATATATTTCACATGAACGTGCCATTAAAGGTTGTTTGTTATGTAAAATCCGAGATATTTATAGGATGTGACATTTTCGAGAGCTATAGAGTTAATTCTGTAGCAGTAAGGTATAAGCAAGTTCGTACGACGGGATATTGTCATGATTTCGCATTTACTAGCATTTAAAGTCATAAGCCAATCGTTACACCAACGTGAGATCGCGTCAAGGTCGGACTGCAGGCATATGTTATCATGAGTGTTTGTGATTTCCCGATAAAGAACACAGTCATCAGCATAAAGCTTTATGGATAAGGAAACACAGCCACGAAGGTCATTAATATATACTAGGAACAACGGGGCCAAAACAGAGCCTTGTGGGACACCGGATTTTGTAGAAGAAGTAGATGAAGTAAAATTATTAGCAGTAACAAACTGGGAGCGATTAAAGAGAAAACACTCAATCTATTTTATGATGCAGGGATCAATGTTCAGAATGCTTAATTTTAGAAGGAGCAGGTTAAGGGGGACTTTGTCGAAGGCTTTTGAAAAATCGAGGAAAATGCAATCAATTATTGATCCATGGTCGAGAGAGGAGGCTATGCTGTTTTCACACAATAGCTGTGTTTCACACGAGTGGTGTTTGCGAAAAATGTGTTGGACAGGAGTAAAAAAAAGAGTTTAATTCGAGGAACGTTATGAGGTTCGTGTAAATTATATGCTTTAATAACTTTCACGAGATGCTCGTTAATGTAATTGGTCTATAATTAAGAGGGGAATGAGTGTTACCGGATTTGAAAAGCGGGACCACCTTACCCACCTTCCAGTCCTGAGGCTAAATGCAGTGCTCTAGGGACTGTTAAAAAATGCTTGCCAAAATGACTGATGAATATACTTCAGTGTTCTTCAAAAATTTTGAATTAACCTCATCAACACCACAAGAAGACGAAATCTTCAAATCTTTTATCAATTTCATTACTCCGACTGAATCTATGACGATAGGATAAATTGGCAAGAAAGTACGATTGCGTAGCTTGGGTGTTAGAGCATTCGTGGCATCTGAAAATGACTTAGTAAAAATATTCAGTACGTTACAGCATTCGTTACTGGGGATGACCTGACC
Organism: Amblyomma mixtum; assembly: GCF_055824585.1. Classification (NCBI taxonomy): domain Eukaryota; kingdom Metazoa; phylum Arthropoda; class Arachnida; order Ixodida; family Ixodidae; genus Amblyomma; species Amblyomma mixtum. Next base: position 31,165,662 of record NC_143015.1, read on the forward strand.
TTTATCGTCAGCAAGTGATACGGCATTTTTTTGGGCTGGTTGATAACCAACCAAAATTTTGAAGGGCTACTTGAAAGAAGGGAAGGAAGGATGTCATTGAAGAATGATTTTTTTACTTGTTTAAGGGCCGCGCGATACTGCGAAAGAACGTCGCGGTATTGTTCTGCTCTTGCCCACATTCAGCTGTCCTCTCTGGAAACCAGCGCCGTGCACTCGCCGTTGCGCAAGGCAAGCCCCGACTATCATCGGACATGTCGCGGTTTGCAGCATGAATCATCCCGGCTCGCCGGCGCAGACCCTTCCTTGTCCTCTTCACTGTCAGCTCGAGACTCCTACAACGCTTCGCCGGGCGCCCTTTCCAGTCTGCAAGCCTTCAACGGCCGAGCCCTCTTGACAATTCGTCTAATTTGAACGGTGGCCAGTGCCGTGACCTGTTTGGAGGGTTTGAACGGCCGGCTCCCGCAACGTACACTGGCAGCTATAAAAAGGGAGCCGCGCTGAGCCCGAGCAGAAGACGGGCAGCAGAAGAGCCATCACGCCAGAGAGACGCTCACCGCAGGGCGCCGCCCTACATCTGTGTGCTAGGCTGTTGGGCTCTCGGCCCTTCCATCTATCATGTAAAGCCCTTGTACATATTGTACATAAACGTCCTTTGACTCACCGTCGCCTCGACCGTTTCTTGGCTCAGCTCTGCGGAACAGTGACAGCTGGCTGAGATGCTCCATTCCCAACCATGGGGACCAGGCTCGGAGGCCCAGTCCTAATATTGGTGGCAGCGGTGGGATCCCCAATCCCATCAGTATGCAAGCCAATGTACAGGGTTGTTGGCTAGCTTGGCTTTACGGAAGAGTCTTTTTTTTTGTTCAGTAATCTCTGCAAAGAAGTTGTGAACCAAGGGGAACGTTTCTTGCTTGACAGGCTATATAATGGTACATATTTATTTATTAATGTCATACTTTTGTTCCTTAATAGAACCCAATTTTCTTCGACTGTACGGCTGAAGAAACCTGGCATATAAGTACTGACAAAAATTTGAAGTTCTTGATTAATTGCTTTGCCGTAGGCTCTGATTCTTTTAGATTCATAACTTGGATGCGATGTGCGGTTATCTGATATCATAAATTGGATAAAGCAGTGGTCACTCAGGCCTGGAAAGTATGTGATCGAGTGCACGAGATCAGGAGCCGTTGCTAGGATTAATTCAAGTAGATTCGCTGAACTCGGACCAAGTCTGGTAGGCTGCGATAAATGTTGTGTAAGACCGAAGTCAAGGCATAAATTCCCAAAAGATGCGCTCTCGCCCGACGCGCTCTTGATTATCGGAGTAGGCTGTGACCAGTCGATGTTCGGTAAATTAAAGTCACCAAGCAGGAAAAGTGGGTGGCCTCGAAAGCGTGAAATCAAGTCGTGTAAAACATCGTGCAGTTCATTGCAAAATTCTAAGGAGGCGTTTGGTGGTCTATAGCACAAGCAAAACCGAATATTCTGGCGATTTAAAAGGACACGAACAGAAACGATTTCTAGGGAAGAGCTAAGCACAATCGCACTCCACAAAAGATCAGCATTCACAGGGATAAGATCTGCGCCCCCACATTTGCCTTCCCAGTCACAGCGATAAACACAGTATTTCTTTTCACAATCAAAAAGTTCTGAACATCCTAGTTGATCAGAGAGCCAAGTTTCAGTCAAAAGGGGAATGTCAACAGAGCATGTGTCGAAGCCGGCAGATAAAGTTTCACGCTTGTTAAGGATACTTCTAACGTTTGAAGATAAAAAGGAGTGGTTGCATTGCAATACGTTCGAAGTACGTGCTTTGTTAGGATAACGACGTGCTTGTCGATGCTTCGGAACTAGAGCTCACACGTGCCGTCACGGGGTCATTGCTTAAGGGTAGCTTGCAGACGTTATCAGTAGCCCATGAGTACACATAGCATTTGCTGTTTACTGTAATAATATTCCATTAATTGCCAAATGGGAAGAATTCTTCTGCTGCTTTTCTTTTAATTTTCTATTGCGTACGCTCCACGTTTCGTGCTAGCAAAGATAATCTGTAGCAACATAGTATAGTGGGCGAGTTGGTATTGCATCTTTAAGGAACGAAAGAGCGCAACTCAAACGAAGGACTAAGAAAAAGAGAGACGCGAACACGCGCTGACTTACAACTGACTGTTTTAATCGGAAAACCACATATAAATAATCTCTAATCGCTTCGTCACAGCCTCACGTCGTTGTGCTGTATCGCCATAAAGAACAACTGGTACGGGAAGTAGTAGAGGCGTATCATATCTGCACACAAGTTGACTCATGTGTGAGCAGCACTTCGATAGCCTTGTCTAAGCGCGAGATATATCTGTTAGAAAAGCGTGGGAGCCTGTAGGTGCTTACCTTTCGCGAATGGTTTTTCCTTTCTTTTTATGTTAGTAGTTTGCGATGACGACGTGAGGCTGTGACGCAGCAATTAGAGATTATTTATATGTGGTTTCCCGATTAAAACAGTCAGTTGTAAGTCAGCGCGTGTTCGTGTCTCTCTTTTTCTTGGTCCTTCGGTTTAGTTGCGCTGTTTCGTTCCTTAAAGATAATCTTTAAGTTTTGGTATCCAAATAAGTAAAACTATCCAAGAAGCCATTGGCAGAGCGTCGATAATTTTCCTCACTTTTGGCAAACGAAAGCACGGTTTCACGAAACTGTTATTCTCACATTGTGTAGCTCCTTAACACCTTAAATGTTTATTTTCATGGTTTTAAGTTTATCGTTGTTGACTTCGTACCCTTGTTTAAAAATCCTTTACATCTTGTTTATTCGGCATCAAACTTTTTTGTAATCGCATCGTGAGTAATGCTTCTCATCAGTCGCATGCTCGACACATTACTGACAGGAGACAAGCTCCTAACATGCGCAGCAATATTCCAACGAATCTTTCAGTGAAGATACATTGTGTGGCTCTTATACAAGTATGACGTAATGTGAATAAAACAGCCGATAGGAGAGGTGTTTCTTTATTACGACCCTGTTATGATTGAAAGCAGTCGCGTTTTTTAGACCAGGCTCCTTCAGTGTCGACCTTTATTATAGTAACAATCAGTTACGCACAATCAGGGCCAAATATTACTGTCTCCCTTTCTTGTTTCGCTGACTAAAATGACTACTCAAACTCGCAGGTTTGCCTGCAAAACACGAACGAGTGTAAACGTTTGCTACTCTTGGATACCTGCTGATACAACATCAAGCACAGCTTTTCCGCCGAATAACTCAATCACGCGACCGACTCTCTAGTGTACTTCCCTACATGTTTGTAGATATATTCGCTAAACTGATTATTTGCTTCTGTTCTTTATCGTCTCGTTTATGTCCTCGTTGAAGTCACGTTTTTGTTGCGGCATTTTCTGCTCTCACTTTTGTGATAGCGCCTGGCGGGCTGCAGTAGGAACAAATAAATAAATTATACATTGTACGAACCGCTACGTTGGGGCCTTCAATCTATGTCATCGCGATTTATTTCAAGCTTGACATAGCACAGCATCCAAGACTCGCTGCGCTCTCCCTGCCTGTTTCCGATATGTAACTTTTAAAAATGACTTTTTACGATTAAAAATGATCGTTTACCCACGCCAAAGACCCACGTATTGCCGCATTCACTCGAAAACTTTCTTTTGTAGCTATATATCCTGCTTCTTTTCCCTACCACCGAATTGTTTTCATGTTCACTTTCCTTGCTCCCTTTTCTGCAAAATATTTCATTCTTTTATATTGATACCTATAATTAGAACCATACAAAGGAGACATCGGTTCTGTGAAAATCCGTAGATTGATTCAAAATCTCCGTCATTCTTATTTTTCCCGAAGATGCATTATCTTCAAAAGTCAAGCCGCCGCACTGCGGCTGGCCTTCAGATTGAGGAAGGGAGCTCAACAGACGCATACTGCAAATATGCTTTTCAAAGGATCTCCAGCATTGATGTTGTACCACTCCCTTATCGACTCCGCTGCCAAGAATATTGCGCAGTTATCCTGATGTTCTTACTCTACGTTAGCGGATCTTACTTTATGTAACCATAACACGCTCTAAAACATGAGACAACCTGTAAAGCGCATTAATGTCTTTGCAGCACCGCAAGATAAAGGTAGCCAATTTCTCGACGTTCACGTTCGTAGTTGCTTTGGAGCCACAGGTTCAGCGGACATCATCACAAAGAGGTTCTGGAGAGCCTACCCTTTCGGAAATGCGAATTCATGTCCAAAATATTGAGTGCTCATGAGTGCTCTGAGTGCTCATAACTATGGTTAAGAGGGTTGAATGTCCTTTAAAGCTCTACATTCGGATTAGCGCCATGGGAAAGCAGCAGAGAATGCCTTTTTTGGGGGGGAGTGTTGGTTTCACCTGGTGCAGGATCCAGAGATGAGGTTTTGGGGTCAGAGGTAAGGGTAACGTGACGCACGGTCAGGCACAAGTCCACGCAGAGTAACGGCTCACTTGTCATGCTGTATGCCCACCATATATAACAGTAGAACACCCATGAGCGGCGCCATTTTGCTGAACGTACAATATACAGCCGTCGCCTAAAGAAAAACTTCGCCTCGCTCGCCCGCAAGTAAGCGTCGTTCAAAAAAAGGTTCTATTCGCTCTCCTCGCCTTTCACTTCCTTCGTTCCGATTAAGCCGGACAGTATCACTCGATAACAGACTATAAAAGAATTTGCACCGTTTACAACGGCGACGATAGCAGCCTCTTTACCCGGGTCCTGGTTGTGCTCCTTCTTGTTGCAACTTTTCTCCATGAAGCCTTCATTCTCTCCGAATCCTCCTTGCTTAATAGGATCGTGTTCGATACTACTCCCTCGCAAACTCCCTTGCGCAAAGAAAGTGACGGGCACCCATCGGTTCCATGAAGCCCAAGGCCAGTGCGCGGACTTCTTTTTCTCCTCAACCAGTCTACACACGTAATGAATGCCGGCAGGATAAAGTATCCCTTTTAAGAGCGGATCGCTTTTCTTCAGGCGGCGTTTCGCCTTGGCTGAATGCCATCTTTCACGCACCAGCTTGCGAACCAATCTGCCCCATAGATACACAGTGTTCATTACGTCCACGTTGGACGACGACCCACCCTACGGCTCACACGACAGAAACGCATTTTCTTCTCGTGCTTCTTACGAGGCATCAGAGCTTGGGATGCATCTCCAGCATCGGCAAGCCAACAAAAAAGAGTCAGCTCGGTGCCCGGCGGAGGACAAGAGGTGAGCACTTGAAGACGCACTACCTAATTTTGAGGTCTATTAAACGTGCACTGAATAGAAATCTGAACTCGTATTTTAACCGCTGAAACTCGATCTACACATTCCGAGCGCTCTTAGAAACCTCGAATTATTCCCCTGTGTGGAGAGCTTCCCTGATTTAAATCGGATTAACATCCGGCTCCCACCTTTTTTTTAATTCTCCGCATACGGTGGGAGGAGTCGACCAACCTTTCAGCCAGTCCCGTGGCGGCTTGTCGCTCTGCCATCGGCGGAGTGATACGTAGTGATCGGCGAGAACAGTGAGTCCGCGCGTATTTTTATTTCCCTGGGCCTAATTTGCAGCTATGTAGTCTCTGACTACATAGTCTTTGACTATGGCATCTTCAAATATAATTATAATACCCACATGTGTCTCTCACGGTGTTTCTGAACCTCCTTGCTGTGGAGTCACATTTGTGATATCTGCGTGATGTTCGCGGCGTTATTTTTCCGACTATATGCAAATGCGCTTGCACAGTAACACGGTGCTATAATGTGCCACATATTTTTGCCAAGGGAACCTCGACAGGTTCGAGCTTAACTGGAATGAGTCATACAATGCTACTGAGGGGACAGAGTGCAACGCAGAAGGCACCACTTCTGCGCGAAATACTTACCTGCCATAACGCGCGTACTTCCTATATTTCTGGTTGCCGATCACAAACTTATACCCGCAAAAAATTGCATGCAAAGTTTTATCATTCAGGATGATACAGAAAATACACTTCAGCTCTTTCGAAACGAAATAGCTATCACACACTGGCATGAATTGCTATGTTACTCTTCGCCCAATGACGCTTATGACCATTTTATTTCACTCTTTTCTTCAATATACAAGAAGCATTTTCCATATAAAGTAGTAAAGAAACCCAAACGTGCACGAAAGCCCTGGATGACTAATAAATTACTAAAAATGATAAAGGTTAAAACAAGGATGTATCACAATTTTCTTGAGAGTCGTGACCCTGAAGTTCTAGAAGATTTAGAAAATACCGGAACTTGTTAAATAAGTGTTCGAAGCGTGCAAAACGCGACTATTATGCACATCTTTTTGACGGAATTACGGATTCTAGACAAGCATGGAAGAAACTGAGTTCAATTCTACCTTCCAGGTATCAGACAAGAACTTTGGAATTAAAAATAGATGGCCAACAATACGAGGGAAAAGCACTAGCAGAAAAATTCAATGATTATTTTCTCTCATTAGTTGAAAGTCCTTACAACACCGACGCCCAGCGATATCTATCTGCCCCATTAGAACATTCCGTTTTTTTTAATCTACTGCCGCCGCGGTGGGTAAGTGGTTATGGTGCTCGGCTGCTGACCCGAAAGACGCGGGTTCGATCCCGGCCGCGGCGGTTGAATTTCTTTGGAGGAGAAATTCCAGAGGCCCGTGTACTGTGCGATGTCAGTGCACGTTAAAGAACCCCAGGTGGTCGAAATTTCCGGAGCCCTCCACTACGGCGTCTCTCATAGCCTTAGTCGCTTTGGGACGTTAAACCCCATAAACCAAACCAAACCTACTGACGAGTGTGAAGTCCTGAATTTATTCCATGCTTTTAAGAGAAGCAAATGCGAGGATATAGATGGAATAAAAATGCAGCCGGTTAGCTTTGTCATTGACCTTATTGCCCCATACCTAACCCATATTTACAACCTAGTTTTGTATACCGGTGTATTTCCAGAGCAACTAAAGACTGCTAAAGTGACAGTAGTGTACAAAAGTGGAGAAAAAGATAACTTAGGAAATTATAGGCCAATATCAATATTACCAATATTTTCAAAACCACTCGAGAAAATCATCTTTATAAGACTCACTGGTTTCTTTGATGCTAGCTCTGTTATTACATCATCGCAATATGGCTTCCGGACAGGTAGATCTACTGAGACAGCTCTACTTCACCAAAAAGAATTAATTTTAGATAATATTGAAAGGAAGCTACTAACACTAGGACTATTTGTGGATTTTTCCAAGGCTTTTGACAGAATCAATCATAATATCCTACTAGACAAGCTGTCTTGCTATGGTGTTCGTGGTATTTCTTTTAATTTGGTTCAAAGTTACTTGACAAATCGACATCAAGCAATATGTATAGGAAATGAAATGTCCTCATTACAAAACATAAGCATGGCGTACCTCAGGGGAGTATTCTCGGCCCACTGTTTTTCAATGCTTACATCAATGACCTTGTATCTCTAGATAGCACCATAAATTATGTTATATACGCCGACGACACCAGTACATTTTTACAGGAACCAATCCAAATGACCTTGTCAAATCCGCCAACCTATTCTTGGACAAACTATGTAAATGGTCAAGCGCTAATAGCCTAAAAATAAACTGTTCCAAAACAAAAGTAGTTCTCTTTCAAGCTAAACAAACAAATGTTCGCATTAATCCACTCAAGTTCGATAACACTGAAATAGAATTTTCTTCATCAGCAAAATCCCTGGGTGTCGTTTTTGATGAAAACATGCTATGGGATTTTCAGGCCGAAAACATACAAACTAAACTGTGCAAAGCATTAGGTATATTGAGAAAAGTACATTTTTTATCTGTCCCCCAAAAACTAATGCTCTATAACACGCTTTTTGCACCTCATCTATTATATTGTCATCTTGTTTGGGGTACTGGCACCAAGAAATCACTAAATAGATTGGTTACATTACAAAAAAAAATGCAGTTAGAGCCATTTCAAACTCTCCATATAATGCCCACACTTCCGACCTATTCCTTAAATACAAGATTACTAAAATTTCCACGCTTTATGAGCGCCAGTTGCTGGCATCTTTGAAATCTGAAATCCATAAAAATATAACAACATTACGAGCCGTTGCAAACTTGCAGATTAACATATCATCTCGCTCCACCCGCCACCATGAACACTGGCACGTTCCGCGATCACGTACTAACTACGGTCTCCAGATGCTTCGGAACAGGCTGCCTAGTACACTTAACAAATATAAGCTAACGGAAGAGCAGCTGCGGGTTCTAACCAAGAAAAAATTATTCGACATTATTAACTAACCTGTACTGTAAGATTTGATTGTATTTTTAACTAATGCACTCATTCACTGTTTTTGCACTTATCTTGTTCGTATATTTTTTTTCCATTTGTTCCTTGTTATTCTTCCCATAATATATATTTTATGTCCTTCTGAACTGTCGTGCTTGCTGCCATGTTGTTCGGGGAGACGGGGCCAGTCAAGCTGCCCTTGACGCAGCTTTTATCCCGTCACCCCCGCCACACCTCGTACATGCCCTGTACTTGTTGTGGGAAATAAACTGAAACTGAAACTGAAACTGAAACTTCCTCCAAGTTTATATATGCCACTTCAGTGAGCCCCTATTTGAAGTCAGTGACGCTTAGCACTCCAGCTAAAATAATTCAGTTAATTATCACATTATGGGGACGCAGATCCCAGTCAGCTGCTAGCATAGAGGTTGCAGCTGTGATAGGTGCCCTTTGCCTTCATGCTATGTTACGCGTGAACATCCTCTCTACATCCCTTGGACAAAAATTCTTAGGCACTTAGGCACTACGAGGAGGTATAGGCGAAACGCAAGGACTTAACTGTGTCATGCCACTACGCTCACTGTGTTCTTGCGTACAAGTTCAAAAGAAACTCTAAAGGAATTTAAATTATTGCGGAATAAGCTAAACGCTGAGCTTCGGAGAGCTAAATCTTTGTACTATGAGCAGTTATTTGCAGATTGCGCTAAACAACGCCTGGATGCTGCATGGAAAGCAATAAACACTGTTTTGGGTCGTAAAAGTAAATGTTCCCTTCCGGATGTTTCAACACATGAAGGTGGTGAATTGAGCGGTAAAGCGCTTGCGGATTACCTTAACAATAATTCTGTGAGTATTGCAAATCCTTATGACTATCCTCCAGATACAACTCGAATCTCCACTAGTACAATGAAAACGATATACCTTCAGCCTGCTGATAAGCAGGAGATTTATAACACTTTCATGTTGCTCCGAAACAGTAAGGCGCTTGATATTGAATGCATTCAAATAATGGCGATAAGGTATGTATTGACCTTATTTACATCCGTACTTGCTTACATATTTAATTTAATACTGGATTCGGGCGTCTTTCCTGAATAAAATTAAATGCGCCAGGGTTTCTGTAATCTTCAAGGGCGGCGACCCAAACTTGGCAACAAATTATTGCCCAATTTCAGTCCTCCCTGTATTTTCTAAGGCACTAGAAAAAATCATTTTTGCTCGTATAGCTAACTTCTTTGACAAAGAAATCATAATAACAAATGCACAGTTCGTTATCAGGAAGGACAGATCGACGGAAACTGTTTTACTAACGTAAAAGAAAATATTTTACGAAACATAGAAAGTAATTTGTTCTCGCTGGCTGTTTTCATAGATTTCAGCAAGGCTTTTGACTGACTGGACCTTAGCATTCTTCTACCCAAAATACAAGCTTACGGGATCCGCGGCACGTCTCTAGCTTTGCTGAGGTCCTACCTCAGCAACAGGTTTCAGAGAGTATTTAACAAAAACTACAGCTCATCCCTTTTTCCTATAAAAGGTGGCGTACTCCAAGGAAGTGTGTTAGGTCTGCTGTTGTTCAATAGATACGTTAATGACTTGGTTAATATTGATAATACAGTAAAACTTGTGGTATATGCTAATGATAGTACTGTTCTTATTTCTGACCCTAATGCTGATGGTTTAATTATGCAATGTAATGAATTCTTAGCTAAGCTATCTACATGGTCCAAGTTAAACAGACTTAAAATAATTGTACTAAAACTAAAGCTATTATATTCCGCGCTAAAAACAAATTGGTTGAAATAAATCACACTATAACCTATGAGCACCAAGAAATTGAAATTGTTGACAATCATAAAATATTAGGTGTGTATTTTTCCTCGCATCTAACCTGGGATGCTCACATTGATTACTTTCGTAAAAAACTTCCCTCGATTACAGGAGTTATATCGCGCTGTCGTACAGTACTTCCACCCGAGATAAAACTTCAAGTATATCATGCTTTCTTTAACTCCCATTTAAGATGCTGTAGCCTAGTTTGGTGTACAACCACAAAAACCAATTTAAATAAACTCCTGGTTTTACAGAAAAAAATCATCCGTTACATAGCAAATATTGAGCCCATGGAAACTACAAAGGGTGCATTTGAATCATTCAATATCATAAGTGTAGACAAGCTGTATGAATTTCGCCTATTACAGTCAATCTACGTTTCCTCCCCTAAAGTTACTAACCTTTTAACGTTCTTGGGATCTTTAGAGCGACGAAATATTAGCTTGCAAACAAGAAATGTTGATACGTGGGCAGTTCCTCGTTTCCGTACATTTTATGAATATCATTCACTTACCCATAACCTCCCTACAATACTAAACAATTATGGACACACAGAGGGCTTGAACAAAAAACAATTACATTCCTATTTCATGCAGTTGTGATCCATTAATTTTTGTTTCTTGTTTCCGCGTATGTGTTTTTCAGTTGCTTTATTTTGGTTTCAGTTGATTACTGGCTGCTTTATGTGATTGACATCATTATTACTTGTCACAATAACTGTTTTAGTATTTCCTTTATTACGGCCTACTTATGTACTTTCCAACCTATTCATTACGCTGCTGCCTTGTAGTGGTCTCTTGGGCCTCGTCAAGCTTTTGTGTAGCTTTTAGCCCATGAGACCATCCAGTTGTTTTCTGGAAATAAAGATGTATTGTATTGTATTGTAATGTATTGTATTGTATTGTATTGTACTGTATTGTATTCTACTGATGACTACCAGTTTTGATGGCGCAAGGGTCACGTTTGGTGAAGGATCGTCATTCCACAAGGTAGTTTCGTTATACGGGAAGGGGGGGGGGAGGGCAAATACCCATTTCCAAGCATTTCTTTCTTTGAGAAATCGAGCACCAGTACAGGGGAAGGCTTGTACCAGTTATATCTTCGGTGGTACCCGACGCACTGGGATGAAACCCGCCGCCACCGAATGCAAGGCAAGGGCTAAACAACTGAGTGGGCGTGCGCGTGAGAGCAGCACAACGATGAGGCTTACTAATCCGCTCCGCTTCCTCGTCCAGGTTATGGCATGGGCTCCCCTCAGCGCCGTATCGCTGTCTTCATCTGCCAGTGACGCAAGCAAGTTACCGTATCATTTCGACGACGCACGAGGATCCGCTTGGCCGCCCGACGGACATATTTTCACGGTTGTGCCTCAACAACACCAAGGATCCGGATCGACGGCAACATCATCTTCTGCTGCATATATGAAGAGCTGGAGGAACCCAGGCGCCCTTAGTGGGCGTGAGAACAGCACAACGATGAGGCTTACTAATCCGCTCCGCTTCCTCGTCCAGGTTATGGCATGGGCTCCCCTCAGCGCCGTATCGCTGTCTTCATCTGCCAGTGACGCAAGCAAGTTACCGTATCATTTCGACGACGCACGAGGATCCGCTTGGCCACCCGACGGACACATTTTCACGGTTGTGCCTCAACAACACCAAGGATCCGGATCGACGGCAACATCATCTTCTGCTGCCTATATGAAGAGCTGGAGGAACCCCGGCGCCCTTAGTGGGCGTGAGAACAGCACAGCGATGAGGCTTACTAATCCACTCCGCTTCCTCGTCCAGGTTTGTCCTGTTACCTCTATGTACGCTAAGAAATCGAATAATGTGTGCCTGATGCTGTTCCCACGCCCGGGAGTTTTGCTTTCTTTGTTTTGTGATTGTCTTGATGTTACAACTCAACTTCTAATGTTGTCCGGGGATGTGGAGCTCAACGCTGGGCCTAACAAGAAAGCCCAGGTGCAGGACCCCTTGCCCGTTTTGCCGTCCCAGGAAATTGACGATATGTTTGCCATGCTACAAACTATCAACACTCGAACTGAAAAAATGGCAAAGAATCAGATGGATTTTAATTCAGTCAGTTCGTGAACTTAAAGAAACCCAGGAGGAATTCAAGGAAAATCTATGCGAGATAGACGACAGACTGACGGAGGTTGAGCACAAAACTGGCGTCTTTGACAGTGTCGCGAAAGAGGTGGAGCGTCTTCGCCAGTAGATTGACCAGCTTATAGGTGAAAACAATGTGCTGCACTGTAAGCAGGCTGAGCTGGAAGACAGGCAACGGCGAGACAATCTTCTATTCTTCGGCCTAGCCGACACCGAATCAGAATCCTGGGCCCAGTCGGAAGAAAAATTGGTCAATGTCCTTTCATCCTGTTTGAAAATCCCACCGTCAGAAATTTTGATCGAGAGAGCCCACCGGCTCGGCAGGTATACGTCGAATAAGTGCAGACCAATTATTGCCAAATTCTCATCTTCAAAGGTAAAACAGCAAGTGCTCCTCAATAGTTCCAAGTTGAAAGATGAAAAAAATGCGGTCAGTGACGACTATTTTCCTGCTACACGTCTTGCTAGGAAAAAACTGCTACAATTTGGCAAATCTCAACCCTTAACCTTCAAACCTCGCTTCAACAAGTTGTACATAGGTAAAAAGTGTTACACCTACAATCCTTCTGATGATTGTGTGGATGAAATTCCTAACACCTTCACGCCCCCGGCTGAATGCTCCGATTCCGTCCAGGAACAGTCTAATGCTTCCCCATCGACCACTTATTAACGCTACGCGAGGGGCAGTGAATTAAAGTTACCGGTCAGTAACCCACTTTCGTTCTTATTCACAAATATTCGAAGCATACTTCCAAAACGCGATGATCTTTGCTCTGCTATCGATGCTTGTGACGCCGACATAATATGTCTTACTGAAACTTGGTTCTCTGCGACGGTTGATAGCAGTGAATTGTTCGACTGCAAAAAACGCTACAACATTTATCGGCGCGATAGGGGCTCTAGGTGCGGCGGAGGCGTACTTATAGCCGTCTCTGATACTTTTCTGTCATTTCCTATTCACTTCACAAACGCCTTAGAACTTGTGGTAGTTGAAGTTCGCACGTGCTCCAGGAAATTAATAGTAGATGTTTGCTATCGTCCTCCGTCCTGTTCACCCACCTTTTCTGACGACCTTCATGACGTCATTCATATGGTTACACTGCGGTACCCGAATAATCCTTTCATTTTACTAGGAGACTTTAATTTTCCCAATGTTGTGTGGTCTAATGTGCGTTCCTATTGTAATCCTTTTTCTAGTGAAGCTGACAAATTTTTGAATTTGTGCAGTGATTTCAACTTGTCGCAGCTTGTAATGCAGGCAACTCGAATTACGTCTGCTACTTCTTACATCTTAGATTTAGTGCTCACCATTTCACCTGATCTTTTCCAGCCCATATCGTATCTACAAGGGTTAAGTGATAACTTACTGCTTCATTTTTCTTTAACCTACACCGTGCCTCACCAGAGCAACTACAAGAAATATATCCGGGACTACAAAAATGCTGATTTTGATGCCGTTAACTGTGAACTGTCTGTTTTTTTAGACGATTACTTACCCAGCTTTCATGACCGCTCCGTGGATGCCAACTGGAATTTGTTTGCAGAAAAAGTTTCATCGCTCATCGATAAATATGTTCCGCGCATAGTTATCGCATCTAACCGGCAATCACCATGGTACAGTCAAACGTTGAAAAGGCTCAGCAACAAGAAAAAACGTATCTTCCGAAAGGCAAAACTAACCGGTTCTCAAGATCGTTCGAATGATTATCAGGCCGCAGCTACCGAATACAAAAAAGCACTCAAGCTCGCCAAGGATTCATTTTTCAATACTACATTACCATCTCTTTTAATTAGTAACCCTAGGCAATTTTGGAACATCGTTAACAAAAGAGACGATACTGCTATCGCCCTTAAGGACTCAGCCGACGCACTTATCCGGCCTGATGAGTGCGCGAATGTTCTAAACTCTGTTTTTGTCTCTGCTTTTTCAAAAAATGTTTGTTCTTTACCACACACATATCCCGATGCTGACTTTTTGTCAATGTATTATCTTTGATATTGCTGGCGTGGACAAAATGATAGAAAAACAAAAAATTTCTTCATCATGTGGGGTTGATAACATCAATTCAAAGTTTCTGATCAGGACTAAAGTATACAGCGCTATAATTCTTTCTCATCTTTTCCAGCAATCTCTTGACACAGCCTGCATTCCTGGCGACTGGAAGGTCGGGAAGGTGTTCCCTTGCACAAGTCTGGAGATAAACATTCACCGCTTAATTACAGACCCATTTCTCTAACGAGCATTCCATGCAAAATCATGGAGCATGTAATTTACTCTCACCTGGCATCATTCCTACAGTCAAATGCCTTTTTTACAGATTATCAGCATGGATTTCGTAAGTCATTTTCCTGTGAAACACAACTCTTATCGTTTACGCATGATCTGAATTCAATCCTTGACTCGGGTTTCATTGTCGATTGTATATTCCTAGATTTTTCCAAAGGCTTTGACAAGGTTTCACATCAACTGCTTTTTTTCAAACTAAGCAAACTTAACCTTGATACTAACATTCTTGCATGGTTGCATTCTTTTCTTACTGATCGTTCACAATTTGTCACAGTAAATAACAATTGCTCCTTCACTTCGCCAGTTGAATCAGGCGTACCACAAGGCTCTGTGTTGGGGCCTTTGCTTTTCCTAATGTGTTCATCAATTAATCTTTTTGCAGATGACTGTGTCATATACCGCGAAATTAACTCTTGACTGTGTCATATACGCTGATGTAACTCTTCTTCAGTCTGACATCGATCATGTCCTTGACTGGGCTAACACCTGGTGCATGCAACTAAACCCTAAAATGCAAGCACATGCGTGTTTCTCGTTGTAATACTTCGCTGCCCACGTATCATCTTAATAACAGCAGCATCGAATCTGTGTCTTGTTACAAATATCTAGGCGTATTTATTTCTTCTAATCTTTCTTGGAACACGCATGTAGATTACATAACTAACAACGCTAATCGCATGCTGGGCTACTTACGCCGAAATTTTTATCTTGCTCAGAGTTCTGTAAAATTACTTCTTTATAAATCGTTAGTTCGTACTAAACTGGAATATGCTGCATCTGTTTGGGACCCCACTCGAGAGATGCTCATCTATCAACTGGAATCCGTCCAGAACCGGGCGGCTCGTTTCATTCTTTCAAATTATCATCGCAACTCCAGCGTCACGACTATGAAAACAAGCTTGTCACTACCCCTGCTGTCACAACGTAGGAAAATATGCCGTCTTTGCCTGTTCCATAAAATTTATTACGATAATCCCATTCTTAAGAATAAAATGATGATACCACCCTTTTACATTTCACGCCGCATTGGCCATCGTCATAAGGTTGGTATTCCTTCATGCCAAACCAACCATTATCACAATTCATTCATCCCAAGTACGTCAGTAAGCTGGAATCACCTTCCCGGATCTATCCTCAAAATTTCTGATAATTCTATGTTTAAATCTGCTTTAAACAACCTGTTGCTGTCATAAACTCGAGAATCCTCAACACTGTCATCTTTTTTTTCTTTTTACGGTTGTTCCACTTGTTTTAAATGCGCGCATGTTACTGCCTTTTGAACGTGATTTCTCTTGTAGTTTGTTTTTATTGTATGCTGTTGCTTTTTGGTGCTCTTTTCATTCTGCGATATGCGCTGCTAATTTTTTACTTGTTTTGACGTAACCTGTTTATTCGTTTTTTTTCTGTGAGCTTCATTTATGTGTAATTATTAAGTGTATTTACAGCTGAATTTTTTGTTTCACTTTCGTGTGTAATCCACTCCCCTCTGTAATGCCCTCTGGCCCTGAGGGTAATGAAATAAATAAATAAATAAACTTCGGCAGCGCTGCACTGCGAAAACTCGGACACGCTTAGGCTGTGTTCTCTATTGCGTTAAAGATTTCTGTACCTTCCCTGCCATCCTGATGCTCTATGAGCTAGTGATCTCTAAACCAGGGCATAAAAAGTGCGCATTTTGCGTCAAATATTTGTGATTAATGTATTCCTGGTGTTCCCTGAGGTTTTTTTTACCGGTTCTTATATTCACCATCATTTTATCGTACGGATAGACATCCATCCTTCATTTAAGTAAACAAAAGAAGTTAATCTCATAGACCGAAAAGTCTGTTTTTATTGCTTCTTATCTCAATTTGCTTTCATTAAAGCATTCGCATTAGAGGGCCCCGAATCTTGGGCAGGATCATTATTACAAGCAATTTTTAAGTTCCGAGTCTTCTTATGCCTAGGAGAGCGAATACCATTAAAAAAAGGAAGTTTAGTTGCAAAGGCAGTTAAATTGGCACATTTCTATGCAGGTTGGTTTACTGCCTAATTTAAGAAAGATGATTGCGTAGACGTTAGAAAGAAAACCGTATGAGTGGTAATTAAACACGCAGCTGAAATGAAAATCAAGAAGAAATAAACATGAGCAGGAGATAGATTGCAGGAAACAAACAACCGACGACCCCTTGTTGCGAATGAATTAATTCCAGGCTAGAGTGAAAATATCACAGGGCGACGAAAACCGTAATGGGCAAATGATCAAACGATAGTGGAAAGTGTGCGGATACAGGCAGGCTGCTGCTGGCACAAGACTTGGCGTTAAGTGCGAGAGTTTTTGAAGCGTTGCCGTCAGTGAGCGTAGCTAGAGCGACAAGGATTCACTGGTGTTTTCTTATCGGGCTTGTCTGTTTTTTACAACCCTTGCCTATTACCACTTCATCATCATCATCAGCCTGACTACGGCCACTGCAGGGCAGAGACCTCTCCCATGTCTCTCCAATTAGCCCGTCCTTTGCCAGTTGCGGCCACCGTATCCCCGCGAACTTCTTATCTCCTCCGTCCACCTTACCACGTAGCCGCGCTGATTGCTGGCTTCTGACCACAGCAGAGCCTTAGTGATTTTCGCATTTGCCTCGTATGTGGCATGTTCCGAGTTCAATGTCTAGTGCCGCCGGGTGCCACAAGTAAACGAATGGCTACAAGCTTTCCCCTGTCCTGGTGACAGCTCATCAGGGAAGAAATGCTTGGGAAATTGGTATTTGCCCCAACCTTGTATAGATGACCACACCTCACGCCATGGCGTTCTTCGGTCATAGTTGTTGTTGTTGTTGTTGTCCTCTAGATAATGGCGCGTACCCACTGCGGGGGATTGGCCAAGACACAGGCGGCAACTGATAGGTGCATCGGTCATAGCTGTCCTACCACCATAAAAATTCATCGCTCTCTTTATTCTTCGCTTTTGCATTTCTAATGAATTGAATAAAAAATTCTTACGAGTATTGCTTTGTTTTTCATGTCTTAAATCCTTCCCGAACAATTTTATTGCCTTCCAGCCACCCTCGCATTCCAGTCGCAGGTGTTTCCATAACGTCTGAATGTTTTGCTCTTAGCTGTCTTCGCCCATATTCCTCCCGTTATTTCTCTTCGGAACGGGGAAGCAAGAGAAGTTAAAAAAGAAATATTTTGTCTACGCTTCTATCCGTATTAGTTGTTGGCCTTTTCTGCAAAAAGCATGTGCTATATTAATAACCACCTGTTGAACAGCTGTTTCTTTATTTTTCAAGACACGTGGGCTTGGCTTCCTGTCCCTTGAGATACAGCTGGCCAAATTTTTAGCTGGCGTGCGCGATGGCCGGTTTTTCTGTGCTCCTGCGTTTTGGGATGAAACAAACTTCCGGAAAGCTCAATATTAAGCACGAGCTTAGTGAGCCTGCACTTAAATTTGATATTTTCGCAAGTTTGCTCCGTCGTAAGCTACAGGAGCACGGAAAACGCGGCCGTCACGCACGCCAGCTGAAGAATTGGCCATGATGGTGGCACGGTCATCCTGTTTTTTATTTCTTGTTTTTGTTTCCTTTTTGCTTGCGGTAAATCCTTTAGACACGTGTACAGCTACTTTGTTCCCCTAGTGGGCGCTCTTTGCGGGTATTTATGGGGTGTTCGGCTACCTTTAGGCGTAAAGCTGAAGTTGAACCTTCGTGCTTCGTTGTGTGTCTCTATCGTCTGTCCTCGTGTTGCAAGCGTGGCTACAAAATCCGAAAACATGTTTTTCAGGGGATTTGGAGGTGTTCCTTTCATCGTTCGTTCTGGCCAAAGTAAAATTGAGACCTGCTTCGCTATACAAAAAACAATTTCTTACTCAAGGGCTGGCTATTTGGAAGCGCAAGGGTTCAACGCGAATAATGAAATGTGCATAGTTGAAGGTTCCAAGTTGTTCTTTTTAAGGTACAGCGAGATACTTTCTGCTATTTTGGCATGAACAGTCCGCATTTTCTTCCAAATTTATTTAAAGGGGTCTCGGCATCATCTACCAACGAACCGTGCTTTTGCGTTGCAGACACAAGCCACGACTTTATTATGCGTACATAAAAAGGAAGATCTACGTGCATATTTGAGGTGACAATTACAGTTAGAATTTATCTGCTCTAGGCCCCTCCCCACGGCAGTGACTGCAATACT
This sequence comes from Amblyomma mixtum, assembly GCF_055824585.1. Lineage (NCBI taxonomy): Eukaryota > Metazoa > Arthropoda > Arachnida > Ixodida > Ixodidae > Amblyomma > Amblyomma mixtum. The sequence continues at coordinate 31,184,338 of NC_143015.1, forward strand.
AGAGCAGCCTGAATGACGTCATCACCCGACAACGTTGTCGTCTGATACAAAGCTGTGTGCGCGCAGGCACAGTCGTTGCGGAACAGAGTAGGCTTCGACATGGCACCGACAGTGGCACATTGTAGTCAAGTAGCCGACATTGAGCAGAAGCTACAGAGAAAAGGGAAACACATAGGCCTTTGTTGCTTTTTCACCTTGTTGTACAGTACGTGTGGGCTTCTCAGCACTATAGCGACCTCGCAACACATCTCTAGCCTTTTCTTTCAACCCTTCACCATTCCGCACCCCTAGCCCGAACAACGAACACTACCCTATACTCGCTACATGCAGTGCGCAGCTCAGCCGTTCAGTTACTAGCAACCTCGTTACCTGAATAGATACGGTTCGAGAAAACTTATAAAATTTATTTACAAATCATTCGCTGCATGAAATGAGCTCATATTTCAGCCATTAGTTCTCAAATGCATACCGAATAATAAGAAAAAATGGCTTGAGTCAGAAAAATGGTGTCATGACCCCATTAACGAAGGCATGCGGTGGGCTCCGCGTCAAGCGATTTGGGAAGACCATCTAGTAGCCTGTTATTGACGGCGTCGATTTTAGAATGTGGTTCTTTTCTGCCACATTGAGACAGTTTTAAAGCATGATGTGATTTTGTCTTCATATTGAAGCTCCTTGAGCTCCTTGACTTTCAATGCTTATCTGAATCTGTACCGATTTCTAACGGCACCTGTGTTCTTTTAAGGCGGAAGCCTTTAATGTCTCATCGTTGTAAGCAGCAGTTGTCGACAGAAAATGTCACGCTTTTCAGTTGGTGGAAACGGTCGTGACGTCAAGTGCGCGAATTTCAAACGGGGCCAATTGTACTTTGGCTTGTAACCATGCAACCAATTGAAGGGATCGTATAGTGATGCTCCAATTAAGTTTGACTGAGCTTAGGTAAGTGCTTAATTACCCAATTAGCCTAAATTGCTTTACTAGTCAGGCCATATAAATAAATAAAACCGATTAAGAAATTGGTCGAGCTCAGGAATCGAACCCCGGTCTTCGGCGTGAGAGACGAGCATGCTATCCACTGCGCCATGCCTGCTCGATGGTTTGGAATGAACAAAGGCGCGTCTAGTGAATACGGTGTCTTCACTCACTCTCATCCTCCTCCATTCCCTTCCCGCGAGGTTTAGGTGTCCACCGACAAATGAGAGACAGATACATTTCCTTTCCTCAAAAACCAATTTACTGACGAGCGAGGCGTAGAACCGAATGGGCGATGGCGTTCTATGGACTCCTTGGCAGCGTTGCAAGATGCTGTCGCGTTCCACTCTTAGGGGCATCAGTGACCACACTTTAGGTCAAAAAAGTGCCCCCCTGAATTTTGTGAGACAGTTACTGCGTAATTTCCTTTCCTCAAATACAATTTTCATTTTCTTCATTACGGCTCCTCTTTATCTATCTTCTTTCACTCCCACTTCCTCCCTTCCTCTACGGTGCGGTTCAGGTGTCCACCGAGATGACAGAGAATTACTGCGCCATTTCCTTTCCTCAAAAAGCGTTGCGTTCAAAGGGCAAGGCATCGCGCTGAACGGGTGGTGTTCCGTGGACCATCGTTTATAAACGGTGCCGTGGACACCCCGGCAGCGCTACAACGCGCTGTCGCGTTCCACTCCTAAAGGCGAAGCTTAAGCGTCATTAATTAGCAGTTAATTAGTATTCAGGCATTAATCAGTAATTAACCACTAATTAGTGATTTGTCATCACTTAGTAATTAGTACTCAATTATATGTGACGCCACCGGTGCCACAGAAACAGCAAAGGGGGTGCGGAAAACGCTTCCGCCTCTACCCAATTTAGACAAAGTGCCCCCTGAATTTTCTTACTCCACTCTTTGCGTGTCGCCGGTGTGAACCTTTCCATAGTTTCTTCTATGGACAGAATCTATTAATCTTTTATAAAGAATGAGTGCTTGCCCGGAAGGGATCTCTAATACTACCTCATTCTGCTCTTAGGGTTAGGCTAAGTTTCATTTAGAGTTTTTGTGCAGAAGTGTAGAGAAGACCCTTTGCACCTGTAGTGCTACCTCATATTTCATTTACAGAGGTGTTTTAATACAAATATCTCGGAGAATAGTTGATAAAAGCCGCAGCCCGTCCTCCCAGTATTATGTTCATGAGGGGTTAGTTGCGGGCACCGCTTTATCGCACTGAAATTATTGCGAGTGCCCAATTCAGACCGTTTTCAAATCAAAAACATATTGCAGATTATTATTTGCAAACAAATGGAAGCTCTCGTTTTATCATTCATGCCAAGTGAAAGTTTAACTGGCCCGAAAACATGCATGTCTGCTCCTCGGTCTGCCTATGTGCGCGCGGCGTAGACGAAAAAAGAAGCCTAGGTTTATAACTTGTCTTCCGGTGTATGCGAAAAGTGTCTGTAAGGGATCGGTAGTGTACGCGGGATCATTGGAACGCGGCTGGGGGCGCTCGAAGCAGAGCGTCTCCTTTCTTGGAACGCAGCCGCTCGCGAACGCGCCGGCAACTACGGGTGTCCCCCCGCCCCGCGTTACGGATTCGCGCACGTGCTGGCACGAATGTCTATTTGTTTTTATTTTTATTTTGTGGTGGAGAGGGTGATTTATCCTACAGTAGTTGGAGGGCTGGCCAGGCTCGCGATAAACCAATCATGTGAACATTGTAACATGATTGGAAGCCGCCAAATGTGGGCCGGGCCTTTAGGGGCTTTAAAACCGGGCTCCGGCGCCAGATAAAGGGTTCTGCGCTAAGGTGAGATGCTACGCATCTTCGGCTACGCCGAGTAGGGGCCTCCCCTAGTATTAGCCAGTTCCGCCTTTTGGTTGTTTGTCTTTTTGCCGTTGTATCTAACTTGTATATTCTGTAAATATTTGTATATAAATCTTCAGTTATTCCCTTTTTTATCCCTGCATCTTAACTGATCACAAGACCGTCTCTGACGGGGCACCCCTGGTGCGAAGATCAAGCTTCATTCTTCGAGTTAAACGAACCGTCTGCGGCGGGGCACCTCTGGTGCAAAGAAGAAGAACCTGTGAAACTTTTACTGGCGCATTCGACGAGGATCCTGCGGCCATCGGAAGACGGCGCAGGAAGAAGACTTGAAGGCAGGGAGAAAGGCGACGACAAGGTAACAGGTCAGCGTTCGGGAACGGACCTGCGGAGAGACGGCGGCAAGGACGCAAGGACCACGGCAGTAGTCAAGCGACGCGGGACTGCGTCCGGTCAAGGAAGGCAGCGCGTCGAGAAGTCGACGGTCACCGGCGAGTCGCAGCAAGTGACGACAACGGGCACAGGACCAGCGGCGTGCGACAGCTCATCGCAGCGTCCGGCGAAAGTGGCGGTGGACTCCGACACCAGGAAGCTGGCAATGCGGATCGACGCATCGGAACCGTGAGTTTCCTAGGTCGCATTGCTCACGTCCCTGTGCGTTGTTCGAGCCGGTAGGACAGTTGAGGGGTACATACGGTGGTATGGAGGGTTATCCATGTCGGCCCTCACTCGATGTGAGGTATCGAGTGGAATTGGCGAAGGCGCGCTTAGCTTACTATCAGTCTGAGCTTGCAAAAGTGAATGGAGGAAAGGCTCCGCTATGCGAGGAAAAACCTCCGGATTTGCAGGCGTTAGAAGCAAGGCGCCAGCAGCTAGAGCTCGAGTTGGCTAAGCTCAGAGAGTCTAGGAGAGCTAGTCAACTAGCCAGGGAGAGCTACTCCGATCCCGAGCGGAGAGGGCGCCAGTGCTGGAAGGCAAAGGCCTGTCAAGTAAAGGTCAAGAAAACAGCCAGGCAGAAGTAAGAAGTGAGCCAGATTTCTGCGAAGCTGGAATCGCAGTTGAAGAAAGTATCGTGACGAAACGCAGCGTCGCGGTATTAGAGGCGGTGAACGCGCACTCCGAGGATCCGGCCGCCCAGGTTAGCTCTACCCCAAATGACACCAGGGACGCGGACGCGAGTTCAGGATTGTTGGAAATCACTCTAATTCCAAAAACGCGGTCTCAAGCGGGCTGCGCAAAAGAGCATTTCGTTCAGCAGGGGGCGGTCGGTAAGGACAGACGTCAGATCGACGAGCGAGTGAAAGGAGGAAGTCTGGCGTTGCTGCAACCGCACACTGTGTCGGGCATAGAGTATGAAGTGCCCCATAGCGTTGGTGGTGGCAGGAGCACCCCATCCGAGGCAGAGAGCGGAGGTACGCCTGTTGGGCCGATCAGACCGAGCGCCGCGCGGCTGTCAAACGCACCCAACGGGTGCCCGATCAGTTCATTCGAGGACGGGGAGATGCACGGCGACTTGCCACGGGGTAAATTGGGGTCGGGCGACTGCGAGGGAGCTCATGTAGCCTCAGACTATGCCACAGGGCCAGCGGGCGCTAATCAAGCACGGAGCCGCGGTTTCAAAGTTTGCTCGTGCAGTAAAGGTGCAGATGGCCCCGGGCGAGGTGGATTGGCAGGAGGCAGGTGCGTGGCTTTCACCTTGAAAGTCCGCGCGTGGAACAGTTCGTTCCGTACTGCAGTACGCCAGATCAAGTGTAGTAAAACCGGCCTCCCTGGTACGGTTAGGCTGAGAAGGGGATATGCCCCTTGCCCAGGGCGCGGCCCGTGCTGGCGCGCCGGAGAGAGCGTGCCCTCGGGGGCGTCGTGTGGTCAGGGATTTGGACCCATCGAGGGCCGGGATGTGTTTGATCCTGGAGGGCACCAGCTGTTGAGTTCTTGCCCCGCTGTGGCACCAGTCTAATGTGCCGAGTGGCAGTTAGGCGTTAACTGTGTTGAGACGCGTAGTGGCTCGAACGCACACAAGGACGCTCGGTGCGACTAAGGAGGCTCACGTGGCCACTTACGGACGTCGTGCGAGTGCTACTGAACGCTCCAGTTGCGAGTTCCTGTGTGTGTGTGTGTGCGTGTGCGTGTGCGCGTGTGTGTGTGTGTGTGTGTGTGTGCGTGCGTGTGTGTGTGTGTGTGTGTGTGTGTGCGTGCGTGCGTGCGTGCGTGTGTGTGTGTGTGTGTGTGTGTGTGTGTGTGTGTGCTCGTTCGCGAGCAGGACGAGGGTGTGTACTTTGAGGTGGTGAACTGGGTGCAACCCACCAACTTGAACGCTGTGTTACGGCGCACGGCAGGCATGCCACTGTGTATATTTAAGTGTGCATTTTGCGTAATGTGTTGGTGCCCGTGTGCATTTTTTTGCTTTTGGCTTTGTTGGTGCCAGTGCTGGTGTAGCAGCGGTATGTCACCCACAGGGTGGTTTTGTGACCCGTACCGATCCCTTCTTGTTATAATTCTAAAAGTGGCATTTGAGCCCTTTGTAGAATCTTGGGAAGGGCGTGTAAGGGATCGGTAGTGTACGCGGGATCATTGGAACGCGGCTGGGGGCGCTCGAAGCAGAGCGTCTCCTTTCTTGGAACGCGGCCGCTCGCGAACGCGCCGGCAACTACGGGTGTCCCCCCGCCCCGCGTTACGGATTCGCGCACGTGCTGGCACGAATGTCTATTTCTTTTATTTTTATTTTGTGGTGGAGAGGGTGATTTACCCTACAGTAGTTGGAGGGCTGGCCAGGCTCGCGATAAACCAATCATGTGAACATTGTAACATGATTGGAAGCCACCAAATGTGGGCCTGGCCTTTAGGGGCTTTAAAACCGGGCTCCGGCGCCAGATAAAGGGTTCTGCGCTAAGGTGAGATGCTACGCATCTTCGGCTACGCCGAGTAGGGGCCTCCCCTAGTATTAGCCAGTTCCGCCTTTTGGTTGTTTGTCTTTTTGCCGTTGTATCTAACTTGTATATTCTGTAAATATTTGTATGTAAATCTTCAGTTATTCCCTTTTTTATCCCTGCATCTCAACTGATCACAAGACCGTCTCTGACGGGGCACCCCTGGTGCGAAGATCAAGCTTCATTCTTCGAGTTAAACAAACCGTCTCTGGCGGGGCACCTCTGGTGCAAAGAAGAAGAGCCTGTGAAACTTTTACTGTGTCTTTCGGCGGATGCATTCCATTTCGCGTGCTTTCGCGTTCGCGTAGGTAGTGATTATCCAGTGACATTCATCTGTGGTTCCTAAATTTATAATTTGCCCTAATTCCACAGGATTAGGCATGTTTCAAGAGGAGGTCCCCCGATAGCTCAACTTTGGGAGTTCCTTCCCTGCTTCTGTGCAGATTCTTGGGTAAAAGAAGAATTCTTTAAAAAGCTAAACTACACTGAACAAACATTTTGAGCAGTTCAGGCAGCTGGCGACCGAAAAAAGATGAATAGCAAATCAGTCGCTGTGGTGAGTGGCGCTACTTTCCGCATCAAGGAGGCTGTAGGCCTAATTATAGTTCGTCCTGTAGAAAGGCATCTAACACCAAACCTCTAGCGCTGCGTCTTGTCTGCCTGGCCGAGGAACCCACCATAGCGAAAGCATTGGTTTGTTCGTATCTGCTGGAGCGCACGGGAGCAGTTTTCGCAGTGCTTATCGCTAAATTAATATTACATTCTATTTAGAGCCATATCGGCAATTTGAAGGCTCAAATCTGATACCTGTTAGCAAAGGCTTCATGAAACATCAACCCAGTACAGCAAAGTCGGTAGGCTACAGTGTTTGTAATACACATGTACCCATTTTAAACAGTCAGGACGAAAGAATACTCGCTATATATGAATACCCACGAAAAGGGAACTAGTTACATATGTAATGCACTTGAATTAATGAAAATTGAACGGATGGGCTCAATGCTGCAAGAAAATCAGATATTATTGATATTTTGTCTGCTGTAACCTAATAATACCCGAAAGTGTGCGGTTTCCCAACTTTATGAAGTTTCTATAACAGCTGCTAGGCAACCTGCAAAGCAGCTAGTCTGACAAACGAAGCCTTCATGTGACCGGAATACCGTGCTCTTGTTATCGAAGCTTAAGTAAAGGTTAATTAGATCAACGCGCATACGATGTGAAACTTTGTGCAAAAGCACCGTGTTTGTCCATTCTCTTCCTCTTGGCCTCGTGCCGTTGCGATGCGTACCTGACACTGTGAGGAATCGCATTCTTCACACTGGCAAGAGTTACAAGATTACGCTCGAGGGAACTGAGTGAATAAGTACTAAAGCAGTTCAGAGTCGCGGCGCAACGCATCAAAGCTGTTACAATGGCACCTGGAAGAAAGCAGAAAGACACCCTGCGGAACAGTCGGTGGTGCGAATAACCCGATAACTTTTCTGGAGCTTTGACGTGGTTTACACCGTCATATTTGCTTTGGCTTCGATCTTTTTTTTATATCTTTGCGCAAAGTTCTGTATTCGGTTACAGACGTCACTGAGCAGAAGGATGGGCTAACGGTCGTTCTTCGTGCTGAATAAGGTTGCAGACCCCTTCTTCACAGTTTGGCCTTACCTGAGAACCTGCGCTGACTCTTCGCTTTTTTTTTGGTCGGATATTTGCTTTTTACTTTCGCATCACTGCGGCATGAAAGTGATTAGTCCTTTTCTGGGCGTTTCAGGAAATCCGTTTTCAGCAAATAAATTAACCGTTTTGTGAACTTCAAGCCTTCGTCTTCACAGGAACTGTTTTGAGAAAATAAAAATTATTTGCAGAGCTAAAAGCAATGCAGAGCGTCCCAGCCACGCCTGTACGGCGTCGGTGGTTGGTTATAATTGGTGGATAAACCACTCTTGCGAGGATTCTCCTTAAAGATGCCCCTACTTATTTTTGTGAATGCATTTCAGCTTGCTGATCCCCAAGTCTACTTTTGAAGTTGTTAATTATTTTTCACGTATATTTTAGTTTTTCAGGGCTTCGGATTCATTAGGAATCTTTAAGTTCCAGAGGTGTGACACCGCTGGACAGTAAATACGGACCCATTGCAGCTGCAGAGTTTGAGTAGTTTATCCGAGAAAATGTGCCTCTTTCTTTTTTATTGAATGTCAAATTCAGGGCGAGGTAACGGATTCTAATGGATAGCTTTCCTGAAAGCGAATTGAGAAGTCGCTCTTACGTAAGTGCGCGTATCAATTTGTAGCGTACGCGCTCAGTGATTGTTCTTACAGAGAAATGTGGCGAACGTATCGCTTTCAAGACAACCATCTCGGTCATTATGAGCGGCATCGTAAAAGCTCCAGCAGATCTGACCTCGACACATTTACTGCCATGATATGCAGCTATCTTTAAAGCTTCGATTATATGTCATGACGAACATGACGAGCTTGCCACCAATGGCAGTTGAATGAAAGGAGCCTTCTTTCTTGGTACTCTTATTAAAGTAGGTTTTGCCGCGTGATTTCGTTCCTGGTGATCTCCCACGCACATCACATGCAACGGCTTCTCGATGCCTGGCTTAACATTTCGTCCAAAAGATTTCATATTTTAAACACTAGGATGCTAACGAGGCAACAAAATTTAACCGTGGTTAATTTAAAATTTTGGAGGAATTTTTGACTTTTGAGCATCTTGTTATAATTAATTTTTTTTAGATATCGGCAAGATTTTACAGCTAATATATGAAACTTTATATTGCTAATGTAATGTCGGTGTGACCACTGGTGTCCATGCAATGCAGCTCAAACATGTTCATAAAGTTTTGCTCTGTCAGACCCCTTCCGTTGCAATGAAGGTGAGAGGTAAGCTGGGCAATATATTCTGCTCAGATCGTACATTGTGGTCTGCATGTAGCCTTACAATAGAAGTCAAAAACAAAATGACGCTTCAGAAGGCTGTTAGAAAGACATTGTGCGATTTCAGTAATAAATATCTTAACTTCTGGAGGGCCACCGTATCGATACCTTAATCAATTACTTGTAAATTGGTTTCAAAGTGAATAAGATTTTTGAATCTATAAACAGAACCAAATTCTCAGCAATACCATGCGCACAAATACTGTGTAGGGGCAAATTTCTTAATGCTGTTCAACCACAGCAGCAGGTGCAAGTTGTGGAAAAAATTTAGTTTTGGCCCCCTATAGAGTTTTTGAAGGCGCGTAAAAAATAGATGACCTTGGAAACGTAATAAATAAAGGCGGAAAATGTCTGCGCTAAAAATTGTCTAATCCACCCGAAAGTGAAGGGGTGCTTCAAGGATACGGTGGTCATTAAAAAAAAGACAATTCCGAGAGCCTGCCCTCGTATTGAAAAGCGTTTAATGCAACTTCAGCAGGACCGCAGCCACTAACACGGCGATGCTGTGAAGTGAGCCCGACTTCCTGAGGACTTCAAACAAGAAAAAGGTGTAAAAAGCGAGCGGAGCGGCCTGGCGGTCTAAAATGTCGAGCTTAGAAGCACGCAGGCGAAATAATTGGAAGGATGACAGGGCGACAGTTTGACACCCTAACAAGGCTTGCGGTCGTCAGAAGGCCGAACACAGCAACCTTCCTGTCTATCCCTAGCAGCGACACGTGGATGCTTCCAAATAAAGTAGACGAGGGAAGATGAAACTGCATCAGTGTAGAAAGTACTATATTTGGTAGATCGCGGTAAAACGTAAAAGACTCAAAAGGATAAAATTTTACGGTACAGACAATAGACATTTTTAGCGGGGCGTTTTTACGGCCAGCGGGGAGGAGCGGGAGAGCGGATACACGAGCGGAGAGGCGCGCGAGAAAAGAGTTTTAGCCGGGCGGATCGCCCGTCTTCTCGAGCGGAGTAGAGTCGTTTGCTCTGCTGCTCCGTCCATCGGTCACCATTCGAGTTAAAATAAGAAGAATATCAATTAATCCTGCTAATAATGTGCTGAAACTGTTTAGTAAAGATAGCTTCTGTGTTTTAGTTATTTATGGGGTAAATGTTGCGTTTTAGATGTACAAAAGAGGCTGCCATCTTGCATACCCATACACGCCCGCGCGCTCTTACGCACGCTCGCGCGCTGCCCATCGCTCCTCTGGAGAGGGCTTCCCAGCGGGCGTAAGCTTCGCTCCGTAAAAACGCTGGCCGGCCCAGCGACATGCGCATGCGCAGTGGCGTCTGCGCTCGTCCGCTCCTCTCCGCTGGCCGTAAAAATGCTCAGCTAAAAGTGTCTAATAATAGTGGCAGAAACCGCGAATAAGACAAAACCCGAAAAGTGCTCTGCTTACACCTGGCTTGAGTGGAAGCCCACAACGAAAATGATAACTAAGAACACAGCTTTTCGTCATATCTTAATTGTGCCCGTACATCTGTGATGAGTGCTGCTTGTTTCAATGTAAATACCTCATCTGAGGTTCTCTCTACTGGAATATTGTGAACTGATTTGTAATTGTGCAATGCCAGTACACAAACGGGACATCAGCTGTAATTTACAATAAAATGTCTTAATTAATGAACCATTCAACATCTATCACCGTCAACCTGACTGCGCCGACTCCAGGGCAATGATCCCTCCCATGTTTCTCCAATTAACCCTATCCTTTGCCAGAAAAATTCTTAATCTCATCCGCACACCTTCCTCTCACCCCTACGCTTGCCTTCTCTTGGCATCCACTCCGTTGCCATTAAGGACTAGCGGTTGTCTTGACTTCACATTACATGCCCTTTCCAAGCACATTTCTTCCTTTCGATTTGGACTAGGACATCATTAACGTGAATTTGTTCCCTTACCCACTCAGCCCTCCTACGGTCTCTTAACATTACAGCTATAATTTTTCTTACATAGATTGCTCCAATGTCCTTAACCAAAGCCGAACATTTTTTCATATCCTCCATGTTTCTGCCCCATAGATGCATACCGGTAAGGTACAGCTGTTGTATACTTTTTTCTTGTGGGATATTGGTAAACTGCCACTCATGGCCTGAGATAACCAGCCATATGCGTTCCACCCCATTCTTATCTTTCTAGTTATGTCCCTCTCATGATCCGATCAGCGTTCACTACCTGCCGTAAGAAGGCCTATTTTCTCTCCACTTCCAGCACCTCGCTACCAATTGTGAACTGCTGTTCTCTTGCGAGACTGTTGACTTATCGCTACTTACAGTCAGTGTCGAATAAAGTAGTAAGAACTAAAGGTGTTCTTTTGATAAACAAAATATTTTGCCGACATATAACGTGTTCTGAAATTTTAAAACAAGTTCACTTCCAAGCGAGTGGTCGTATTACGTGGTGGCAACACGTGCGTTTCCTCATTTTAAAATTAGCGCATAGTGAGGCAGAAGATGCAACGATGGCTTCATCTCAATGAGGTTACGACGTGCGAATTTTGGGGGAATAAAGTATTCCAGGAAAGAACATTTGAAAACTCTGTTTCATGACAACCAACTATTAAGGTCCTTTGTATCGTTCTGGAGGTGCACGTGTGCCATGAGGGATGCCGTATTAGGGAGCGCCGTATTAATTTCCTCAATATGATGGTTTTTAGGTAAAATCACAACGAACACAGCACAATTCTTCTAACATTTCGCCTCCAATGAAAGCTGCCCGCCAGGAATTGGTTCAGAGGTCAAATGAAAAACGAAGTAAGGTAGTACGGCACGTACCAATTTAAAAACTGCATCGTCAGACACATGTACCAATCAAATCATCGAAATAATCAATTCAAAGAATTAGTCCGATCAATTTATGGGAAATAATTAAGTATAATGAAAGAGTGCTGCAATCATCACGGGTACATGCTTGTACTTGTCCTTATCAGCCATTAAGAAGTGTTTTTGAGCAAACAAGCATAGGAACAACTCTCCATACTACGCAGCATGTAACAGAAACTCCATTCAAAAGTTTAAAAAAAGCGCGAAACCGGCCGCTGTCATACTCACGTTGCCAGTGCGCTGAACGCTACAGGCGAAAGTCTTTAATTTAGCTTAAAAATAGCTTAGCGCTGTGATATTTCCTACAGTCACCTGTAAAGCTTTTATCCTACTAGAGTGTTTGTGCCAGCCTAATTTAGCTTAAAATTAGCTTAGCGCTGTGGTATTTTCTACAGTCACCTGTAAAGGTTTCATCCTATTAGAGTATTTGTGCCAGCCTATTTCGGTATAATCAGCGCTCAAAAAGAAACCCATTCTCTTGCGGTCGCGACACTTTAAGTCACTCGACTTCTTATTAGTGTATGTTCTGAGAAGCCATTTTTTCCTGTCTTATTCTGCTGAGAAGCATAGCGACAGTCAGCGTTTTGGCCGTCTTGGTGTCGTACGTAGGCTAAGAGTTTTCTTGAAGCTTCCGCTTGGCCAGCTCAATAATTTCCACATTGCGCTCTCCGAACACGAGCATATTCCGTCTGTCACTATCGTGGAGTGTGGTCCTTTTGAACACTTTCAAAGTTTATCTGCGCTTAATGCAAAATGCATTAAAATATGTAGGAAAGATAGCGGCCGCAGTGAGGGAATTGGTACATTGACGTAAATGTGATATATTTTTTTTTAATGCGCAAATATGCCCTTCGGCATAAGAGAGTTATGTGTACATATGCAAGCCGGTGTCGGCTGCAAATGTAAGGAAGGCCCGGCACTGGGGCCTATGGGTCCAGATTGGAGTGCCTGATGGTCGGCTGGGGTGGTGACGCTGAATGCAGAGGTGTCGCCTGCGTGCCTCCCGAAGACACCCGGCATACGGTTGTCTTGTTTCCCAATAACTGCAAAATTATCGACATCGAACATAGCCGCGCAGATTTGGCATCAAACCTTGAACTTCCTGCATGTCATGCGGATGTAGGGACTGGTTCACCGCCGGTTTGGATGAGCTGCACGACCAGGAAAGATGTGAACAACTTGAGATCGTAGTAATTGTTTGCAATGTATTTTGCCCGACAATGCATACCACAACAACTTCATTCCAGAAATTAAACCAGTTATTTTCGCTAATTCTCGTCTACGCGACAAAAACACTGATGCTGCTGAATATGTCAGGGATAAGGCGGAGCCCCAAAATTCGAAACGCGTCTTAAACCACTGCATTGCGCGAAGGTGAAAAGTTTACATTTATTTATTGAGCATCAAGAGCTGCGTTGTTTCTAATTATGTTTTTATATGTGAGCAACATAGTCTGATTAAGCTAGGTAATGATCTCTTTCTGCAAAAGATTCCGTTACCATGATGCCGCTCTTGTTTTCCTTCACTGGCGTCACTATTCAGAAGCGCAGATCATTGTTCGCCGCCGAGCAGACCGTGTGAAAAATCGCCGATGCAGGTCCCGCATAGCAATGTGCTTCAGTTTCCGGTTATTGGTGCACTGTAAAACGGCACCTCTAATTTTGGCTCGTCATGATGCTTTCGAGAAAAAGCCAAAATACGATTGAGGGAAGGTTCAAAGAGCTTTGCTGCGTTAAATTTTGTGTCCCAGACCACGGGCTCTGGAGAACGTTTTCGATTAAAATACTGAGCAATGGAAAAAAGTGACAGCGACCAAACTGGGCGAATCATTTCGCTCGGGACAACTTCCTTCAGGCTAATCATTAACTTTTGTTGTAATTACTGATTTAATTTTGCACGATTATGTTGGGATCGCGGTTTCGTTTTATAGTAGCGCCATCATTGACAAACGAACTTTACGTAAACTTTTCAGTATTACCTACGCCTCTTTTTACTTTTCTGTATATGCTTGCCCTTGACGACCAAGTCTTAATGCTAAGAGTCTAAACACAGCCGTGTGTCAAAGCGACTGTGCACGCAAACTGGGCCGATGTAATTGAGGACATGAGGGCGATGAGATGCGAACAGGGGCAGATGTAGATAGGGAATCATTAGGGGATGTCTCATTGATAAATATTTGTCTTGTTTTCTCAGCCTACAGTCACCCCTTCCCCCTGTACCCCTCTGGCCGGGCTTGCTTCCCTTTAAATGCGCTCTTGTTTGTTGCCTGCAAAAGCAGGTTCAAAACTGGCCACGCTTCATGTTTTTATGCTGCCAGCGCTTCTCAGTCTCACAGGGCTCACACAGGATGACACTCTCGGTCATCATACACAGACAGCGAATCCGTCTCAGGAGTCAGATATGAGTCACGTGCATAAGTACGAGCGCGAATCGGCTTCTGCTTAGGTTCTCCTCGATAAGCAGATGTTTGCCTTATAATACTGCATTAAGTATGTGACTAGTTTTTTTTCTAGAAATCAAAGGCATAGAAGTGCCGCTTGTTTCACTGAATACTGTGTGATTTAATGCTGGCGCTGCTGGACCCCACAGAAGGCACCAAAAGAAGTTTCGGAAGTCTGGTTGACAACGCGTGGCTCACGGAAGAGCAGTTTTCCAAAGTCGGAGCTAGTTCACTATTTCTAATGCCATCGTTTGATGCTGATTTAACTAGGAAACCTAAGGCGGACGCTAGGAAATTCAGTGTTTCACGAATCAAGTGGTTGTGAACAATTGAAAGCGAACGTTTACTCATGCGCAGTTCGGTGAAAACTGCAAACCGACTTTCCTGTGGCGGTGAATAAGTGCCGCACACAGGGCTGGTAGTGCGCGTGCAGTGGCCTCTCAACACATCATGCTCTCAAGAGCCATTTTACCTGGAAATCGATCTGCTGTGGATCATGATGCGATCCCAACGTTTCTACGCACAGGACTGCACAGGGTGACAATTTCGGCGCTGTCATATGCGTGGTTCTCCAATTCGACTGGGTCATCCAATATAGCCCGCTTACCTTCCAAAAACCACCGTGATTCCACACGACATGTTAATATTCGAAGCACAATAGCAAGACAAAGTGTTGCCGCCGACCGGGACAGTTCGTCGATCCACGTTTATGAAGTGCAGCGTTGCCGGACATGCCACTTCTTTCGTATTTGCGAATAAGCGACACGTCCTCTATCAAGACCATGAGCAGTCGCATTCAAAACAATAATCGTCTCTTCCCAGCACACATCGTGTTAAATAGCTACGCTACTCAAGATTAGAGCGCCGGTGTTTAGGGCGCTGTTCAAGGTGACAAATACAGCAACGCTACGTTTCGATCCAAATTCACTAATGCTGCACTAGTGACCTGCTCTGTTACGCTCAAATTCTCAGAGGAAGTAACGGCGCCCGAGTTTTAGCCTTCCTCTGGAATGGAGAAGCATACTGATAATGTTGACATTAGAACACGGGGGACAAAGTTGAAAGCAGTATGAGAAATTGCGCCCAAAGAGTTACAGGAACTCGGTGTGTTCTTTTAACAAAATATTTGCGCAGGAATTATAACTTCCGCGCTGGTTTCTCACGCTTCTATGACGGACAGTGTATGTTTTGGGCCAGTCGCTTTAATTTCCCCTGGCCAGAGGTTGTTCTTTTGGAGTTTTGGATTTGCTACATCGGTCCAGCGGTGCATAAGTAAGCCGTACTATTTTTCACTTCTAACTAACCGAAACTGAGAGTTTAATGTTATTTTTTTTGCTTCCTGGCAAGATTGTATGCGTATTTTGGGTATTTATTCCTCCCAGTCACCTTGCAGGTGGCAGAGTATGATATCGCTGGTGGGTGCAGGGTCATGGAGCTCTTATTTTGTCGGATAAAGAACATTCCCCTTCGTGGCCATCACGAGGCGGATAATGATTTTATGAATTCTGGGCAATGCCCGTTTTCTCCTTTGTCGTAATGAGGATTATTTTAAATGGCTTACAATAAATACAGCGAAAGTTTTATAGAATAGGTATTATGAAGCTCATAATTTCTTTGAATCTTCAAAATTGTGGTATTTTGTTCTCGTTAGGAAGGCTCTACGAAACGAAACGAAACGAAGCGGTGATAAATCATCAATGTTGCAGGTCGAAAAGTGCCCTTCGCAAGCCTTGTGCCTCCCGGAGAGCATGCACGTGTTCCTATGGTAACCTCTGTAGAGAAGACAGCCTTCACGAAAAGGAGAAATGTTCCTTTTGCGCACTTCACAAACTCAAAACAAAATTAATTCGACAAAGGATCCAGGCAATGCGCTTTAAAATTCGCGCAACACTACGATTATAACCTTAGTAGTTAGAACTTAGCTGGTATCTCCAGAAGTAAGCTACAGTCGTAGAGCTTCATATAAGATATTCTATTATCCAGTCTTGCTAATTAGAGAATAACAGATGACTTCTTCATGCATAAAATACTCGCAGTACTTTCACGACTGTTTCAGGCGAGTGTTTGAGCGTTAATAGTGGTGTCAGTGCAATGAGTTTTTGTGGTGTTGTGAGTTGAAATTGTAGGCTCCTCTGCTGTGGTTGAGCGCACGTGCTGCAATCCAGGTCGGCTTGAGCACCATGCCGTTTCCGCACAGCCTGTATGAATTTCTTATCATGTATATACACTGGACAGCCTCCAGATGCAGCTTTCTGCGTGCTTACAAGTTCTCCAAGCGAGCCACGGCCGCCGGGGATGTGGGCGGTTGCTAACGCTAGAGAAAGAGATGCGTGGAGCGTGTTTGTATAGCTAGATTTGTGCACTCACGCTGGCAGTATGCGTGCGGAAGAACGTTGAAAATATCATATACATGCATTTGAAGATGCAACAGTAACGAGCAGCGACGCACTTTAATGAGCTGCAGATTTATTAGTGAAATGTACTGCTTCTCACAGTGCATAGATAAAAAATGAATTCATAAATATTTCGGCATTTGTTGCAGATTTTCACGAGCCGGAATGTTTTAATTCCATAGTTAGTGGCTTGATCACGCAGTAAGACAGCTTTGCACAAGTGTCTGTTACGAACAAGCTTTCCACACATCCTTTGGCAGTGATTTCGGCCTAAAAAAAGGGGTCAAACAGCTCCTGCTTTGCGACTATGCAGCACTAAAACCTTTTAAGCACGCTCGCTGTGGCGTCCCGATGACGCGAATGGGAGCTTGCTTCATAACTCAGCAATTTCCACCTTCAATGCTTCTGTCGCGGCTACTGGTATGCGCTACACAGGGACCTTCACACAGTCCAATTACAAGTACTAAGCAGTTGGGTCGTGTGACCTTGCAAGTCGAGCAACTCGTTTATAGCCCTTGATTCAGTGGTCCTTGTAGGTTTCCACATGCTAAGCTCTGGCAAGGCTGCTACTGTGAGGCGGGGCCCCATCGTGCTCAAACCAAGCGCTCAGGAGAAGCGCGAGAAAGAGACAGCCGCTAAAATATTCGACTAGGGCTCTCAAGATGTTCCAGTAATATGTGTTGTGTTTCTAGTTGGTTCATTCTCAGACACCTTTTTGCGCACGCAAAGACGACACAATAAGACAAGGGAGACAGGACGAAGGGAAAGGAGGATGTGGCGAAACACCCAAAAAAGGGCCGACTGTAGAAGAAAGGTATTCCAGTATTATGCGTTGTGGGGCTAGTTGACAGTTAGTTGACAGTTGACGTGAGACAGTTAGATGTCTCTTCCTCCGGAGATGTCTCTTCCGGAGAGTTAGATGTCTCTTCCGCGCGGATGTCTCACGCGCATGCGCTACGAAGATGGTGTTTGCGTCTTGTCACCGTCATGTATGATCAGAGTTTTTTGGTTGTGTTCTTTCACTTTTGATGTTTTCCTGATTAGGAAAGCATTTAAAGGGCGTTTTCTTCCATTAAAAATTAGTTGCGAGCCAGCGCTTGTGTTGTATCTTTCGTCGTCCGTTCGTTTTTCCCGCGCTGTTTTCACCATGAATCCTTACGAACTAGCCCAAATCGCAGCCTTAATTAACCTAAATATGTGTCTGGCGCTTTTCACAGTCGGCTTTCTTTCTATGCCGCGTCTTCGTGAAGCTGCTGTTTTGCTTACAAAGTAACCCCTTAGTTTTGTGTTTCTGCTAGGTCCGCCTCTGCGACACAGAATTTGGTATACCTTGGTAGCCTTCTTTTTGGCGCCACCTCCGCTTCTAATAGCAGGACCATGTTCGCCTTCTGCTCACTTGATGAGGGTATCCTTGATGTATTCGATAGGAGAAATTTCGCAGCGGTTATGAGCGGTGGGACACAAATCATGTACTGGGGCTCAAAAGCACCGGGTCATCAAAACAGCATGTAAAAAATGAGAACTGCCTAAACAATACGCTATCTCGCACAGTTGGGTCAAACTGCAGGTATCTCAAGTTAGCTAACGGCTGCGTAATGAATTTTCTTTCTTTCGTCTTCATTGGTTTTAACGGCGGGTAAATAAAGGAGCTCTATCCTGCTTAGTGGAGAAGACGGGTAATGATGGCGCGCTTTTTCAGTGTGCCGTCAGCAGCCACTGCCAATCGCATGACAATCAAGAGCAGCCGGAAGCGCCTTCTTGGACAGCGCAGAAGCAAGAAACAGGCAGTCGTTTACCCGGTCACGGATGAGGACACTGCAGTCGAGGAGCATTCGGGGCCCACAGAGCCCGCTGCAGCGTGATATCTGTTTTTCTTTTTTTAATTTCACGTGCTTTCACTTTTCCCACTCCAAAATGCTCCGCTAAGGGCTCTTCATCGGAAGCACCAGGATCATTTTCATAACGCTTGACAGCTTAACATCTCAATATTTAAATTAATTGATAAAAAGTTAATAACTGGATCTAAAATAATTGTTAAAGCAGGCGGAACGCACAAACAGTAGCCGTCAATTTGTATAATACTAACAACACTCACATGATTTCAGTTTGCAAGAAAGGTTTTAGTAACGGACCATAGTAACGGACCGGTTTTAGTAACGGACACACGGTATAAGATTGCAAGTTACGAGAACATGTTTAGTTGCCTCAGACGAGTTGCACACTGCTGCATCACTAAATTATATGGCACAAAAATGATAAAACACTATCAGCAGATAAAACCCAGCTAAACAGACGATTTAAATGAGTAGGATATTTTCATAATATCACTCAGCTCTTGTTACAGTACGAGGCGTTCCATTTCTCGGCACGGGTTCGGAGCAGAAATGCAAGCCTGGATATCCATTAGCTTTCAGACGGGCAGACCCGCATACGGCCATATACACAGAATAGCAAACACTGAGCGCATATATCCGTCCGTAAGAACGCAGAAAGGAACAAGCAGGAAGTTCTTTGCGACTTGGTCGATCAACAACATCAATGGCGGTTTCCTTTGTGCCACCGCTTTCATCTCTGCATTTCCAAAGCGAGATAAGTAAGATGATTATTTAAAACTTTCGTAAAACTTAGATCTCGTTAGTTTGTCACGAAGTTGATCAATATATTTTTAAAACATGAAAAAAAAACTATGCACACCACCTTATATCACCTAGGAGAAACATAACGCACACATACTTGGGAGTATGAATTTCGAAGTCTAAAAAAAATTTTCGGCCCATAACAGGAAGATGAAGATAAAAAATATGAATTACGCAGAATGATGCCCCGTTGACTGCTGCTTCAAAAATAAATAATTTATTTGTCTCACCCGCCATGATCAAAAAGCCACATCGATTTCAGACTACTGTAAAATGTAAGAAATATTCTGTTTAACTGGAATAACTTCACCTGTTTGTGCAATCGAGGGCTTGACTTACGTTCCTACAGTAGGAAGCAATCACGAACATTAGACAAAACTAACGCGCCAATCAGAAGTCGGGAAAAAAAGATTTTTTCTCCGAGAAACAGGCCTTGTTAGCTAATAGAATCCAAAAGCTTCACATCCTGGAACAGATGCCCCAGACAGCGTATCTACAGTACAGAACATGTCCGTAACGCTATTAAAAACATGGTCTACTGTTAGGATTGTTACTTCCCGGAAATGAAGGCGGGGAATTAAGCTCACTAAGCAATACCGCAGTTCTTCACCAGACACTAGATATAGAGGTCGGGCCAGGCGGTATAGTTGGCGAGAGTTACGAAAAATATCGCCTCTTGCGTTGTTACAGCTTCCTTGAGTCATTTTTCGAGTTTTCTTTATCCACTAACTTACATCGTCTAGATATCCACGACGTTATTCTCCCTGGATTATTTCTGATATGAGCGCATGGCTCAAATGTGTTTTCGGTATTTGCGCCGTGTGGTTATTGAAGGTGTCGTCTTAGTCAACTTACTCTTTTTGGCTCATGCAGTGAGCGCCGCCAGACGGTTCGAGCGGAACCATCAGTGCAGACTGGAAATCGGGTGCCTTATTTGCATTCTGCTTCACCAGCTGCGCTTTCTTCTCCACTCTTTCGCTCTCTCTCAAGCAAATGCGACTATTTATTTGGAAAATATTAACGTCAATTCAAATCTGTGCCGCTGGCAAGCATGGCTGCTGAGTTACGAGTTCTTCCTGTGCGTGAATCTATTTACTCAAAACAGACGCGTTGTGACAATCATGATCAGCAATGCTAAAGTCTACATATCATCTCATGTTTGCTTTTCCATGCACATTTTTGAGACAGTTTTATTGCCTGGAGGTTCGCACGTTCGAACATAAATTGGGACCACTGACGAGGTCTTCAGTTGTTCATTTCATGGTTTCTGACATGAAATTTTGGCACTAAAGAGAAGCGTCTAAATTGTCTTTCTTTAGCAGGTCAAAAGTGTTATCAATATGACCACGAATTTTTTTCTCCACGATAAGAGGCTTTCAATTATTTGATGGCCAGAATAGCAGCAGTCATCAAAATGGACGCTCTCATATAGGCGCCCTGACTGTTTTTGCTAAAGCCGCCTCCAAGCTTAAAGTGATTTCTGGGGAAAATCTTGAAAACGGATGCCCTCTTGGGCAAGGAATAGTCCATATACAGGTCAGAAGATCCTACCTAAAAAACGCGCCTCTTTGATGGGTCTGACTTTAAAATGGAAACATGTGAACGCACCCAGCTTTAGGCTGCAACACTCTGCATCTACACCATTCACCTTCTTGCTTCCTGTGAAAAAATAAAGAAGATTGCTGCACGAAGCAGTTGTTATTAATCAATTCAAAATACACTGATAAGCACCACTATCGACCACTCTTGCTAATCTAGAGGTACTGATCGTATCACCATGATGACCCAGATGATAACAGCTGCAACAATGTCTCGCAGAGGCTTCAGTGGCCCCCGTAGTTTGCCTCATTGGCTGCCTGTCTTCGAGGCATTTCCAGCGAACAGCAATAAAAGCCGAGGAGAGAGAACAGGGAAGAAAGCGCTAAGCATAAATCGAAACGCTGCCAGACAGCGAACCCTTTTTTGGCGTGCACTGCCAGCCCCATCTGCTCTGTCGAGCGTGACGTGTCATTGATTGGAGTAAAGCACATGTTTATGTTTACGTGTGCGCCCTCGTACTGACTTGTTTCATGCAGCAGAGGGAAAGGTTTGCCTCCCTAGGCCTGCGTGCATTAGTGCGGCTCAGTGGACCATTTCGTCCTTGGATGACACCCCCCTAAACCCAGTTCTCCAAAACACTGTACATTACTTTGATTCATGCAGCTGGAGAAACCAAAATTACACTATCAAGGTTACTAAATCAAGCACTTCCGAGCAGCTGAAGCACAGATTAAAAATTTTGGTTCCTACCTGCAATATATTGGAGCGCCAAGCGGACATATAGGTGGAAGACGAAAGGGCTGCACAAGTTCTTGTGACCGACAAAGGCTACGCCACGGAAAGAGAGATAAAAACGTGTAACGTTTAGTTCTTGCCGCTTCATAAAGTTCCAGTTTCTGATAACGAATGTTACTGACGCAACGCACGTATACTTGAAGTCAGCACATCTAATCAGTCCGTTTGTACAATTTCCTTTGCGGCTTCGTGTCTGACCCTGGAAGCAACTTTGTACATTGTGAGAAGCTGAGTGCAGGCGCAGGGATGACATTGAAGTGACAGGTGACCGCAGCGACACTTATTCGCTCCGTGATTATATTTCCTTTCGCTGACGAACAAGTATTTACAGGAAGCTTTAATCAGTGAGCAAAATCTTCTGAAGTTAAAACTTCCTAGAAAAAACACTTTAATTTTTGCCCACATTGATATTTTATTCGGCCTGCTCGAAATTCAGTAGCACGATAACAGCGTCCTTTCACTATGAGATTTATGCCACAGAGTTCGTCGCTCTAACCCTTTACCTTCTTTCCCCTTCCGTCACCCCTATCACATATTCCTCATTTAAGCCACAGATATACCAAGGGAGAAGAAATATCACATTCTGCACTGCTCAGCTCCTCGCCACTAAATACCATAGCTAAGTAAGGCTCGACTTCCGCACTGGCAGGGAGTTTCCGTGAGTATACATTACTCCCTACGGCGACTGGAATGTGGAAGGGCTCCTAGTGCAACCGCTACGATATCCTTTAAGTTTTAAGATTTAAGTGTTCGGCATGCTGACTCACCTTAATTTCCGTTCACACAGGCTTCAGCCCCTAATCTGATATTATGACAGGTGCAGAAAAACTAAGCTTCTATAGCAGCGCTGCACGAAACTGTTCGATGCGGGCACAGAGGCGTCGATTGCAGGCAGCGGCTCCGGTGCCGCCTCTATCGAGCCATCAGTGACGGTCCCTGAACCGTGAACGGTTTACGCGGCGCCGAAGCAGAAACTTCTTGTCTTTTTGCTTGACTGCTATTGCTGCTAGTGCTCGGGTTGTGCTTGTCTGTTCTGCAGTAGCGTTTTTATACCGATAAGGGCGCAAGGTTCTTGCCAAGGATGTGCTGCTGTCGTTCTTGAGCTCAAGTTACAAAGCATAATAGCTTGATTGTTTACACAACAGAGCAGTCTAGGTTTCTTTTGCACCGCAATGGGGAAGACTGACATAGAGCAGTTCATGCATAATTGAGCGCAACGACTCTACATTTGTTACATGCATGAGCTAATTTTCTGGTAGTCGCAAAACAAACGAAAGCCGTTTTCAACCTTTTTGAAGCTTATATTAAAATTAAACCTAGGACAATGTAAGTCCACAGTATTATGCTGATTTTTGAATGATTCATTTCGATTTGTATCTGATGTGAGTAGTGTTTACTAAAAATGGGACCGGCAAATATTTTACCTCCAAAGCATGGAGAATGTGAAAAACCGTTCATCAGAACCAATTTAAGGGGAGACGGAGTCTTGAAATTAACATTTTGTTTATTAAAGGTATCGTATTAATCTTAGGTGCATATGTGCGCTTCTTCCTCCTGTTTTCAAAAATATCATTCGACTCGGTAGATGTCACTAACAACCAATATTATACGAAAATAACTAAAGCCTAATTAGCTAAATTCTTACTGGTTGTTGAAACATTTTGATTCTAACTTTTTTTTGGTTTCGATTGAAATGGTGATTTAGCCAAAAACCTTCCGTCTTAAGCTTTCCTAATTTTATTCTGGTGGAAGCTAATCATCTTATAAAAATGTTCAACTATTTCAAAGAACCACAGTTATGAGATATAATAAGGTGACTTCATTGTTTACAATATTTGAAAAGTTCAACTGTTGCGAAAAAAGTATAGCTCCACAGTTTACTTTTCTCCTGACGACAATGTTGTCAGAATAACTAAATTAGCACCGTAAAAAAATATTAAGAACTTCTGTAAGGTTAGTCATGTTTTCAAAAAAGGCTAGGCTTGGAAAATTGCATTTCATATCCGTGCGCCAGCCATTCAGAGTGCCCTCAAATAGGCCTTAAAAAAACAAAGAAATGCGGACGTTCCAAAATATTTCACAGTATTTACAGTAGTCAGTAATTCCAGGACGTGAGGAAGCAAAACCGAGATGGCAGCCATCGGGTACGCGCTCGTGGGAAGCGACGCGTGCGAAGTTCTGCCGCATATCACTCTAAAATTGCCAACAAATATTCTATTAGGTGAAGGTCGAATTTAGGCCTTGAAACGTTTTAGGCAGGAACTTTTGACTCTATTGAACGCAAATATGCCGTTTTTAGAAAATCGAAATTTTCAAAATTTTTGGTTATTTCAATACCCGCGTCTCCCCTTAACATAAATTCAAGCTGTAGATTTAACCGGGAACATTATTTGGAAGAAACAGACGTAGCGAGTTAGTTTTAAAATTCAGAATAATATATTTGCAATGGGTAAATTTCACTGAATATGAGATAAGATTAACTACAAACTGAGTTTAGCATAGAGTGATTAAGACTGATATTGTGCACATACAAAAGAGCTATGCCGATGGGAACGATATACACAATCCTTTTCAATGCCGATGACAATGACACCTATGCTACTGTAGAGAGCTTTCGGTTCAGCAGTAAGCTCTGTGGAAATTAAAAATGCACCTCCTAATTTGGCCTTCACATTATTATATAAGCCACGCTCACGACCCTCAGTTGTTCAGCCATCGGGATTGTATTTCCGTCTTTTTATGCATACTGCTAAGTGCTTTCTGTTTTGCACTTCACCTTCATATTCGGAGCTAACTATTGAGCTAATACGCCTGGAGAAAGTTTAAATGACGGGGAAGAGCATTTCGCCCTTTCCTATATGTCTCCAAATTATCTGTTCTGCATTTGGTTTTCTTTTATTGCGTGAGCAATAGAGCGGCCATCATCTAAAAAAAATTTGAGGCTTGTCCTTGGCGTGCGAATCCTCTTTTGGCAGGAGACAAAATGGAAGCAAGGACAGAAACCCCTGTTACCCTTTTCAGGACAGAGCAGGGAAGGAAAAAAAGAAAACGGTAAAGTGGGAAGGGACGGCTGGCGAGAGGGACACCACGGCGTCCAATCAGAGTCGAGGGCTGGCGAGAGTTGAGCCTTTGCGGCATACATTGAAACTCTTTATTATAAAGGAAATTGATATTCAAACACTAGCATGTGTAGCAGAAAGACAATTAAGGATTATCAAAAAATTAAAAGTTTCGTCTGTTTAAAACAATTCTTGCACGATTTCAAACGAAATCAGTGTGGCTTACTAAGCACAAAGTACTAAGTCGGGTAAATTCGTTGAAAATTTAATTTTTTCATTTTCATTTAAATTATTTATACTCTCAGCCGTGATCACGGGCTATAACATGAGTGGGATATGTGTTACAAGGAACAACCATGACACAAACAATTAGGGCAAAAAAATACGAAACGTAAAGCGTTCGCCACTTTCACAAAATAAAATTCAGGCCTATAATTCATGTACACGATAAAAGATAGTGCAGCTTATCTCAAAATTCCCTAAATGACTGTGAAGTTACGGCAGAGTTTGGTAGCATATTCTTTTCCTTAATGGTTCTTGCGAAAAAACAATTTAAAGCAATCATTTCGGACAGTGGGCGTTGGAATGTACAAGCTGGGACGACAGCGTGATATTTATTCAGTTTCAATTCGAAAGTACTTTGATTGGGTTGTTTTCAAGCTGTGATTAATAATCTGGAAAAGAAACTTAAGCCTGTCACATTTCGTTTTAAAATCGAGCGCTTCCAAACCAGCACGTTTACACAAGGACTTTAGGGAATCAGAAAGTCAGAACATATTAAATATAAACGTTTCACGGGGGCGCTGCATATTTTCCAGCTTAGAGCAATTGAAGGCAGTGTGGGTCCCAGACAATTTTTCTATATTGGAGGATGTGCCTTATCAGAATCTTAAAAACGGACATTTAATTTCAGGGGTTGCACTATGCATATTTCGTCTGAGGCTCGACAGTGCTTTGGAGACATTGGAACATGTATTATCTAAGTGTGAATTCCAACGTAAGTCACAAGCAAGTGTTACACCAAGGTATATGTATTAACTTACTCTGTCATTCTATCCTCGATGCTCTAACTCTAATCCGAGATAGTTTCCGTTCTTGTAATTGTCATAAAAACTGTTTTATTTGCATCTAATACCATCTGCCACCTCTCACACCGGTACGCTTAGGTCGTTAGGCAAGTCACTGATGAAAATAAAAAAACAGAAGAAGGCCAGAACGCTGCCCTGCGGAACACCGGAGTCCACTGGACTAATACTGGGTTTATGAGCATGAGCATGAACATGAACATACTGTGCTCGACAGGAAAGATAGCAAGTAAACCACTTAGTTATTGTTTCTTTTTTAAATATACATCTGATTCCAAGTAACAGTTTAGGGTGCGAGACTTTATCGAAAGCTTTTGCAAAATCTAAAGATACTATGTCTGTTTGCACGCGGGAATTAATTGACAAGCAGAAATTATGTACAGTTTCAGTAAGGTGTCTGTTTGTACAAAATCCCTTGCGAAAGCCATGCTGATTACCCAATAACAAATTGTTAACATTTTATTATTACCAATTTATTATCGTTTGCTTTCAAATCACGCTTGTATTTGAGGAATCAGAAGTGCGCGGTGCTGTTCTCACCAACAATACGCGAGAATTACATAACACAGATTTAGCAGTTTTCGTCGTGTTCTGGTCTGCGCGCAGATTCCTGATCTGATTACGATCACTGTTTCTTATGAGAGGTGGCGTGTAACGGGCAGGCTGACAACGCTTTCTGTATGCAGATTTCGAGCCACTAGGTGACAGGAGGTAGCTTTCTGCACTGACAAAAAAATTATGCGATGCTAAGTTCTCAAAGGCTGAGTTGCTTCAGGAATTGTTGAAGTAGTCCTACGGTTAAAGTGTCCTTTTCGAGGGGGGATCGTATTCTTGCATACTACCTTGTTCAACAGTGGAATGGTGCATCTCACAAAACGGATTTTACTATGATTACTTTTCTGGATGCACATCACGAACTTCTAGGCGCCTAGATTGGCTTTTTGAAGGTTGAAGACCGGACAGATCTCAACAACATCCTGCAGTTCAGTTTGCTACCATGGGAGAAATTTCAAAGATTTCATTGCTTTTGTATCAAACTTTTGATTTTGGTGCGGACTATGAATGTTATTTTTCTTCACCTTCATCGGTTCAATTGCCAGCTCAAAGTGTATGGCGGGCCGCTTTCGGCACTTATTCGTTGCCACATGAAATGGCTTGTGCTGGACGCAGGCATAATTTCTGGAGGAAAGAACGTTCTATGCTGCTTATAGAGTGTTGAAGATGCGATATATACATGACAAAACAGTTATATGCAATTAAAACCCAGCGCGCTGTTTATTCTACCATAGGGCCTGCAGGCCCCAGTGATTTCATGGAATCATTCCAATTTGCGAAATCTTTTAGCGCTCGTAACTTTGTTTCGCCGGAAGAATTTATTTTCATGGAGTAAAGTGAGGCTTTTTTGTACTTTTGAACGTGATAAAGAGAAAAATGGTTTTGTTTGTTCTGCATGATGAAAGGGACGAATTGGTGCGAGCCGACGGGGACGGCAAAGCTTACGTATTTCTGTCTCTTTCCTACCTACTAGCATACGAGGTCTGTTAGAAAAGTATCCGACTTTATTTTTTTTTTGCGAACACCTGATGGATATGAAACAAGCGCGCTTACAGCAGCCGACCTTGAACCCTCATGCGCATGCACGAATTTTTTCCCGCCTGCCGATAGCGTCAGTCGGTGCGAGGCAGCGTTTGAGTGAAGGAGTGCGCAGTGCTCTAGTCGGTTTTTTGTTGCAAGGAAAATGGCGGAGCGAGAGGAGCAGCGCTACTACCTCAAATTTAGCCAGAAACTTGGCGATAGCCAAGTGGAAATTATTAGAAATGTTCAGACGGCTTTCGGTGATGATGCCATGAGCAGCACACAGATTAAGCAGAGGTGCAACTGGTTTAAAGACGT
The DNA here is from genome assembly GCF_055824585.1 of Amblyomma mixtum. NCBI lineage: Eukaryota > Metazoa > Arthropoda > Arachnida > Ixodida > Ixodidae > Amblyomma > Amblyomma mixtum. Next base: position 31,211,647 of record NC_143015.1, read on the forward strand.
CCGCACATCCGTGGAGAGAGAGCCACGCTCCGGTCGGCCATCAACATGCCGAAATGACCAGGTAATTGCCGAAGTGAACGCTGTGGTGATGCGGGACTGTTGTGTGACTATCCGAGAAATTGCGGAAGAGGTGGACATCAGCAATTTTTCTGCACATTCCATTATCACCGAAGATTTGGCCATGGAGAGAGTTGCGGCGAAATTCGTGCCGAAGCTGCTGACGGTGGAGAAAAAGTAGCTTCGTGTTGAAGTCTCACAAGAGATGCTGGATTCCACAAACAGTTACCCTGACTTCACCGACGCCGTAATCACTAGTGACGAGTCTTGGGTGTACGGGTACGACCCGGAAACCAAATCCCAGTCGTCACAGAGGACGCATTCCACGTCACCAAGACCAAAGAAGGCCCGACAAGTGCGCAGCAATGTCAAAGTGATGCTGACTGCTTTTTTGACTCCCTCTGCGTGGCACACCACGAGTACGCACCCCACAGGGTCAAACAATGACCAAAGAGTACTACAGGGATGTCCTCCATCGCCTACGTGGTGCTGTGCTGCGCAAGACACCGGAATTGAGGTCAACAAGAAATTGGCGCATCCCTCGCGGCATTGCTCCTGCACATTCCTCGCATTTGATTCAGACTTTGATTCATTTTGGCAGCGACAGGGGACACGCTGACAGCTCCGGCTAAGGCAATTTTGTGACTTTTTACAGTTGGCATCGGCAGCGCTTGACCTGCGCGTAGCACCGTGTGGCCTGCTGCAGTCGGCGAAGCCATATCAGAGGACCATCGATTACGAAGCGGACTGACCTTATCATAGCCGTGGTGAAGCCTGCCGGGAGCCACGCCCACCTGCAACACGGACTATAAAGAAGACACGGCACGCATCTGCGGGCATTTTGGCAGCGACAGGGGACACGCTGACAGCTCCGGCTAAGGCAATTTTGTGACTTTTTACAGTTGGCATCGGCAGCGCTTGACCTGCGCGTAGCACCGTGTGGCCTGCTGCAGTCGGCGAAGCCATATCAGAGGACCATCGATTACGAAGCGGACTGACCTTATCATAGCCGTGGTGAAGCCTGCCGGGAGCCACGCCCACCTGCAACACGGACTATAAAGAAGACACGGCACGCATCTGCGGGCATTTTGGCAGCGACAGGGGACACGCTGACAGCTCCGGCTAAGGCAATTTTGTGACTTTTTACAGGTCAGTCTTCTTTTTCTTGTACCGATTGCGCGGTTTTTTTTTACTTTGTGTGTTCTCTGTTGCTGCCAGAAACTTGTGCTGTATCATGGGTGATGATTTGATATGCTTGACATGTTCAACTGAAATAGACAAGGATGAATCCTACCTGAAGTGTAATGAGTGCAATTATGTCTATCACTTGGGGAAATGCACTGGTATCGCCGAAGCTCAGTTTAAAGGCATGAGGGAAACGACAGAAAAGGCATGGCGATGCCAGACGTGCCGAGTAGGGCGATCACGAGGTGCATCGAAGAAAGCTAGTTCCTCAGAGGCTGCATATGAGACTAACGAAATGTCCCACATTAGTCTAGCTCTTGTGGACATACAGGAAAAACTTGCAACCCTTCTGAGCCTGAAGAGCACCGTCGAAAACATCGAACAAGCTGTGCAATTAATGTCTGACAAGTACGACCAGATTCTCGTGGACACAGCACGTCATGAAACAGAAATCAAGGAAATTAAGGCTAGGGTTGAAAAACTTGAACAGCAGGACACAGTGGGAGTGCAAACTATGCAAGAACAGCTAAATGACCTTGAATGGAGGAACCGTAAGCAAAACCTAGAGATTCACGGAGTCGCAGCGAGTGAACAGGAAAATCTGCTTGACAAAATCAACGCTCTCGCTGAGACAATTGATGTTCCAGAGTTAGCCAAGCATGAAGTTGTAGCCATTCACCGCCTTCCGGCAAAGCCCGGTAGGGTTCCTGGCATTATACTCCGCTTCGCCAGACAAGACACACGAGAAGAATGGTTTGAGAAGAGGCGTGCCTTAAGCACCCACTTATCACAGGTTTACATACAAGAGAACTTGACAAAGCACTCACGGGAACTACTTTTTGAAGCGAAGAAATGGGCCAAAGAGCACGACTTCCAGTATGTGTGGCACAGAAATGCTAGGATTTTTCTACGGCGCAGAGACGGAGAGCGTGCATGGCGCATCCAGGCTTTGAATGAACTGAACAAAGTTGCAAGAAGTGGCCCTCGATAGTTCCACGTTTGTGCTTTTATTTTGTTTCCCTCAGATTCTGCCCTGGATACACAATATGTTTCTCTGAATAACTTTGACACATCTGTAGGCAAAGACTTTCACTCGTCCTTTAAAATATTTCATGCTAACATGCAATCTGCTCGAAATAAAAGCACGCCACTAGAGGTTCTGCTCAGTCAAATTAAGACCCAGTTTAATATACTCATGTTGACAGAAACATGGTATCGGCACGAAGATGAGGCACTTTGTACGGCGGAATATCAGGCATGTAATCTCAACCGAAGTTACGGCAGAGGAGGCGGTGTTTCCATGCTGATAAGGAAGGACATAAAATACGAATTGCTGACAGCTTTCACGGAATCAACAACAGATTTTGAGGTATTGTCTTTACGTTGCAACAAGATGGTTCTTGTTGTGGTATATAGACCCCCCGAAGGAAACTTGCCAGTTTTCTTCGATTTTCTTGAGTCCCTTTTTTCTTACGTTAATGACTGCGAACTTGGCCTTGTTTGCGGGGGAGATTTCAACCTAAACATGCTTGAAACAACTTCAGGTCGTATCAAAGAATTTAAGCTGTTGCTTGAAGCACAAAATATAAGAAACACCATTTACCTTGCAACACGAATTACATCCAGCACATCAACACTGCTTGACTTATTCTTAACTAATTACACAGCAAATAAAACTAAATCAGGTGTCCTTGTATGCGATCTCAGCGATCATCTTCCTATTTTTATATGTGTGAAGCCTCTAGAAAAGGGAAAAAAAGTAAATCGCGTAGTTACCTACCAGCAAATTTTACCAGCGCAATTAGACCAATTTCGGGGTGAATTAAATAAGGAGGACTGGTCACACGTTCTAGAATCAGATGATCCTAATGTTTCCTTCTGCTTATTCACAGATAGGTTCAATGAGCTTTACAGAAAACATTTTCCTTTCCGAACTATTAGTGTGTCTAGGAAGATCAGGAAACCTTGGATAAACGATCACCTATGGTGTAAAATTAGAGTTAAGAATGACTTGTTCTATAGGGTTATACAGACCCGAGATATGGCTAAGTTGAAAGAATTTAAACAATATAGAAATTGTCTTAATAAAGAAATCAAGAAAGCTAAAAGTGCCTATTTTGAAAACTATTTTAATGCAGTCAAGCATGACTGCAAGTCTACTTGGCGAAAACTCAATGATGTTCTTGGGCGTTCATCAATTTCGGGCTCGGTTAGCGAGCTAAAGATAAATGGCGCGACGGTATCTGGCCATGCCTTAGCGGATGCATTCAACGACCACTTTGCCAATTTACCTGTACCAGCATTACCTAATCATGATCATGCAAAGTCCCTCAATAAAGAATATCCTAGTAGTATTTTCCTGAATCCTGTTACCCCCAATCAAGTGTACTTAACAATGATGCAACTAAAAAATTCAACCAGTTGTGATGTCCATGACGTGAAAATCAAGCCCGTAAAGTATGTCCTCGATGTTATATCACCTATCCTGTCATACATTTTTAATTTGTGCATAAGCTCTGGAGTCTTTCCTAATGACATGCAAATAGCAAAAGTACGAGCTATACACAAGAAAGGTGATCATAACAATCTTAATAACTATCGCCCAGTTTCTATTCTTCCCGTGTTTTCTAAAGGGTTAGAAAAACTTATTCTAATACGCTTTGAAACGTTTTTTGAAAAAATGAATAGCATAACTGATTCCCAGTACGGTTTTCGGAAATTTCGATCTACCCAACTTGCCTTGCTTGACCAGAAAGAATACATTTTAACCAATATAGATAGTAAAAGGTATGTAGTAGGCATATTTCTGGATTTTACCAAGGCATTTGACTACCTCAACCGAAATCTCCTCGAAAAATTAAAAAAATACGGTGTTCGCGGGCTACCATTTGAGCTAATTAAATCATACCTCTCAAATCGCGTACAATATGTTGAGCTAAATGGTTATTCTTCAAGCGTGACTTGTACTAAATCAGGAGTCCCGCAAGGAAGTATCTTGGGGCCATTTTTATTTAATATATACTTAAATGACATTGTGAACGTGGATATGCAGACTAAGTTCGTCATCTATGCCGATGACACTAGCATTTTTTGTGCTTCCGATAAATGTACAGAATTGTTTAGCACTGCAAATTCCGTGTTAGCTAAAGTAAGTGATTGGGCAAAACACAATGGACTAATAATTAATAGCTCGAAATCAAAAGCGATCGTTTTCCGCGCGAAATCAAGACTAGTTCCGTCTGAGCTAAGACTTAAGTTAAATGGTTCGGAGATAGATGTTGTCGACGAATTTAAAACACTAGGGGTTATTTTTACAGAAACGATGTCCTGAAACAGGCACACAGAATATATAGCCTCAAAAATCGCGAGTGTAGTTGGGATTCTCCACAGAAACAAATATTTTCTACCGAAAAATGTCACGATGCTTCTATACAACTGTCTTTTTCTGTCTTACTTAAATTACTGCATACTCGTGTGGGGAACGCCCACAATGACCGGTATCCAGAAACTTAGCAGACTACAGAGTAAGGCAGTTAGAATCATTACACACTCTGCACATGATTCTAATGTACAGCCATTATTCCACAAGCTGGGCCTATTACACATTAAAGAGATGTACAAGTACAACCTATGTCTCGCATTAATTCGAGAAAGGAGGCAAAATAGCAAAATCCTAACAAAATTAGCACAACTAGCCGTTAAAACTTCGTCAGGTCACTTCACAAGAAAACCAGAATACTGGAAAGTTGTCTCCTGCAGAACAAATTACGCTGCACAAACCCTAAAACACCGCATTCCTTCGGTCTTAAACTCCTATTTGTCTGAAGATGTAGACATTTTAGCGCTGAATTCTACGCAGCTTAAGAATATTTTTCTTCAATAAAACGCAAACTGTATGTAACCGCTATTAATATTGTATAATTCATAGAGATGTTCTGTTATTAGTCCTGAAATCTGATGTATCACTTTTTCGGTAACCATGTTCAAATTCCATGTTCAATTAACCATGTTCAATGTACCTTCCTGAGATTTTTTTTTTTCAGTATCATGTTTTGCTGCCATGTATTGTTACAATAGGCATTTCTTCATTTAGTCGTGTCAAAACGACTGTTCTTCTGACATGCTTTTTGTTGTTAAATGTTTGTCAAGTGCCACCTGTCATTTCCATATAGGGGGCGTGGACCAGTCAAGCTGCGGTTGCAGCTTTTAGCCCCGTCTCCCTCCATCTTTTTTTGATGGAAAATAAAGTTTATCTTATCTTATCTTATCTTAACTTTTCTGGCGAAAAACCAGACTCCTGTAGTTCAACAGGCTCCTTACTCTCCTGATATGTCTCCCTACGACTTCTGGCTGTTTCCTAAAATCAAGAGGTCATTGAAAGGAGCGCGATTTCAGAAAAGAAAGGACATTATGACTGCAACGACAGCAGAGCTAAATTCCATTCCGAAAAGGGTCTTTTCGGAATACTTTCAACAATGGCAGCACCGCTGGGAGATGCATATGGAGCCCCAAGGAGACTACTTTGAAGGCTATTAGGTTTCTAACGCTCCAGTTATGGCAGTTTTTTTTTCTTCGGCCAAAGGTCGGATACTTTTCTAACAGACCTCGTATTCCGGTGAGATGACAGGACGGACGCTAATATACACTAATAATTCTGCAAATATCGGACGTACTGCAAGAACAATGGAATTTAATTGCTCGATTGAAGACTGGTGGCTGCAAATTAGGTGACTCTAAATGAAATCTCTGTGCGTCTAAAAGAGTAAAGGGGGTACGGCATGTTACACTGTGATTTCTGGACTAGATCAGGCCGCCTTCTTGCACGGTATCGACCCGTGAGTGGCAGCGGCGACCTCATTCGGGGGAACACTAATGCTAATTCAGCAAATGGGCCACGTGAACGGGCACCCAGATGATTTTGATGGGTCGAGAGGTGACGGTGTCAGACCGCGACACCGGTAGCCGGGGTTGCCACCTGTCCGATCGCGTAGTTTTAGATCGTAATCTTGGAGTAACTGAAAATGTAATCCGCGGAGATTTGCATGATGGCAAGGCCAATAGCTGCCTCCTCGGCACGAACACTTGTGGCGGCACCTTACTCCCGCACATCTTGTCTTCCTCTACCCCAGAACGTATTCGTTAGCCTTCAGCTTATGCGATAGCTTACGCTCATGTCCTATTCTCCTGCCCGGCACACTTGCCTCCTACTTATTAGCACCTAACCAGCCCGCAGCAGTGGGAGCCGGCTTTGTCCAGCACCAAGCCGCATCTCCAACTTCAGCTGGTGACATGGTCAGCGGACGTCGCGGCTAAAAGTTTTTAACCACCACCCCTAATGCTTACTTACACTTTGTCGCATGAACCGCATGAATCACATGTGAATGTTTAGTGATAAACGATTGCCAACTGTGTTATGAAGTCCTGGCACTGATTATACGTCTATAATTTGTGTAGCTCCTTCAACAGGCTGTTTTTACGTTAAAAAACTACGCGAGGTTTTCGGAAACCTCTGATGAAGTTTTCCTATTGTGTGCAGCTGCTGTTCGCATTGTACAAAGGGAAAGGGTCTGTGTAGCTATTGCCCATGTATAAGTGTGATAAATGCCATTCATTATTCGGTTCTGCCAGCCATTGCTAGAAAGGCATAAGTGCATTTTTTAAATATCTTTGCGACGTTCGGTTGGGCGGCACCCCGGTTTCTGTATGTTCAATTAGGGCGGGCAATTTATTCAGATATTTTTACTTGAACTAAATTACAGTATAGGAGAAAGAAGACGAACAACCCGAGCCCTACTGGAATCTACTCTTCGGTAAGCGGTGTCTTATTTCGTCCATCTTTAATAACCGCCCTTTTCCGGCTTTAATAAGATCAATTATGCCTTATGTAACCCAGCATACACTTCATTAAAGATTGGATAGATTGTTATATTCTGCATGTCAAACTTAGTTTCAGTCATCAAGATATTGAGGATTAAAAGAAGTTTTTTATATAGCAGCGAAAAATGGCCCTCCAAGTCTGTCATTTCATGACCTGAATTGAATTGAATTGAATCCAAACTTTATTTCACAAATGTGCACATTCTTTAGAATGAGCCACAGGCCAAAAGCTAAAGAAAATAGCTTGAAAATGCCTGTGGCTCATCTAAGAGCCATTACAAAATAATAAATAAGATAAACACATACATACAACGGTGGCAGGTCGCATACGAGCACACTATAGAAAGAATTTATAATATTTACGATTGAAAGGATTGCTACACAGAGATGTAGTTTGAAACTAGACAAAACAATTAAAACCTGCTTAACGATACCGTCCCAATAAAGGCGAAGGAGACGACTCGAGGATTGGTGTAGTTTTCTCGCAAGTATCTGATGACACGCTACTTGTGGAATGCGCCATCGCGTGCTCATATCATTCCTTCTGCTGGGATGAGGTTGGTGCAGGAGCATAGAGCTATGCGTGGAGAACAATTTTTGGGGGTACGAGCCTCCGCACTATGAGTTCTTGTCAACCGCACAAAGTTTACCCGTGCGGCTATTCTACTGCTTCTTCAAAGCAGTAATTTTACGTTCTAGTTTTGGAATATTTAAACGAGTAATAATAGCAAGATGCAGTAATACTGTAAGAATATTTCTATTAAACGTTTGCTGACTGTTTTAGTGTCATAAGAGAAAGCTATACCCACTGATTTTGGGCAGCGCCGTAACTACAAAAAGGCTAGGATTCCAGCTGTTATTGCCTGCTTTCTTCCCAAAACACTTGTGCTTTCCCCATGCGGCACAATTGCTTTCTTTTTATGTTACTATTTTATCTGCTTTTGTTTTCTACTGCATTGATGAATGTATTCACATCCGATACGGTTGGGGACCAAGCGCAATACTGAGAAATCCAGCCAGCCACATCATTTTCTTCAAAGGAAAAGACTCGATCAATACGCCAGCGCCTTTCAGTATTTCCTTGATAAACTGAAAGGAACGGTGAACCAATTCGTAAACAATTTGGCATGGCACCCAAGAGCCCATTCTCGCCAGGAAACGTCCACTCTCTAACCCAATGAAATAGTCAAGAAAGCAATGAGGACAGTGCGCAGTAGAATGAACCTCGTGGATGCTTCTCCCATGAGGCAGTCCCGTCTCGGCTTCCTTTGAACGAGCTTCGAATACGTTCGATCTGTCAGCTTTTATTCAACGCATGTCTGGTTTCCCTGCTCTTCAGTGCTGGTTCTTTATTACTGTTATTTAGCACAAAATGCTCTTCATTTTCGGTTATTGTGCCCCTTTCTTTCGTTACGCGTTACAGCAGTGGTATCATTTCGGGATCGAAGTCAACTGCAGCAGGCGTCTCTTCTTCGACCTTGCGGGGATTGCATTCGCTTCTGAAAGCGGCTGTAATTTTTTGTATGCGAGTCCTTGACCGTGTTCGCGGCTTCTGAAATCTGGTGAATGAACAGCGAGGAAAGATTGATTGCTAGTTCACGTGGGCTCAAGACGAGTCGACGAAGTAGTGCATTTTGAATACGTAGAAAAAAAGAAAACAAATGACAAAATAAGTTCAAGGATACAAAATAAGACACACAAAATTGGCACCGCATCAATTTATTACACGCTTGCCCCGAGCTCCAGTGCAAAAGAGTATCCTTCACCAGCAGATCCCGTAACGGTTCGTCCGCGTTCATAATCTAGCAGTGGTTAAGTAGGAGACGTCATTTACTGAAACCTTTTTACGCGATAGTTCTAGGCTTTTGATCGTGGTCTTAATTTTTTATCATCGCTTCCTTAGGAGACATGTTTTGGGGTGTTTGTTCATATGCACTGGCGCTTGGTATTTCATAGAACGTCTTTCAGGAAAGAATCGTCAAATTGTTCGCGGCTCAGCTTAGAGGAAGGCGCTTAATAATATTGGCCAACACCGTTACGCTTCGAAACTGACCAAGGTTGTGAATGAGGGAAATGGTTGTTTGATATTGTTTCAATTACCACAATCCGCCCTATTTAGCACAAGTTCTGTTTCCGATTCCCAAGATAGCGTAGTTTGTACATCGAACACGCTGCACAGTGATAATTTCAGACGCTCCTTCTGACTGGCGGAAGCAATTTAAAAAAAAATTAAGAAGGATTCATTTGACGAATTAAAAATCCATGCACCACTATTCTGAGCGACACGCATCAATTTGCGAATAGATGCAATGTTTAGTTATCGTTTTAAATTTGTCAAAAAGCTCCAGCATTTCCTTTTCATCGCCATAAACAGCATTGCGGTAGAGTATCAGGGAATTGCGGATAAAGTGAGCAAGGTCCCGTAGAAACTGTTTAGTCAATTTCTCATCACCGTGGGTCACGAGTATAGATGAGCAATGCTTGCCTCCTCACCAGCGCCCCTGCTTGGACTTTTGGCATGTTATTTAGCTAATTTCAAGAAACCGCAAATGAGATGAATGGATACGAGCGCACTATTGAAGTGAAAACAAATTATTGTAATCTGATATGCTGTCGGCGGGGCCTGAATTAAATCCACTATCTCCCGTTTGCAGTGAGGAAAAATTTGTGGTGCCAGGCTGCTGGCACATAATTCCAAGGCGAGGTCCTCTCTGAGGAAGCCGAGCGAACTGCTGGTGGACACGTGGACCGATTAAAATTGTTTCGACGACTTCGTCTGTCCGACGGCAAAACGGCAGAAGGAGCTATATGCAGTAACCGTATATCGACGAAGGTGATAATTCCCTATCTCGTCTGGCTGACATGTAAAAAATGGCTGATTCTCGAGAGTATGCTCACCTCGCAGCACACAACTCTAGCCGAGCAGCGACGTTTTTTCATTACCAAATAGAATAACGCGGTGAGTTGTCTGTTGTGACAAATTATGAGACCTATTTTCACTGCGGGGAACCACAAACTCCCAAACCTTACAGTAAGTTTTTAGGCCTGGGGCGTTGGTGTAAATAGCCCAGGTGTTCTTCCAGACGTATCCGCATGAAGCCAATTGGTACGGCGACACTTGCCCGGTGTGCACGGGCTCCTTCCAACTACTCCGGGTCATGCCTGGATTGTCGCGGTGTACAGCACGGGTTTAGGAAACAAAACAAAGTGTCGCCCGCTAGCGCACGGCATTTATTGCTTGATTATTTCGGTGGGAGACAAATGTTACGTTAAGCTTTTGAATTATAAAATAAATGCTTAATGCAGACATTACACCGTTCAGTTACCAATTCTAGATATTATCGGTTAAAAAACTAAAGGCATGTGCTGCGAACAGCTAACTGCTTCGTCAGCGCCACGTGTGCCCTATTTCGCCCTACTCATCTTATCACACAGCGTCACGACCAAGCACAGCTTTCCTTTCCTTCTTCTTTTCTTCAGCTTCTTCCTTTCCTTCTCGTTTTCATTGACTGGCTATAAAAACCAAAGCCACGAAATAAACCTTGTTCTTTTTGCTCCAGCCACCCGTCTCGTTTCGTTCAAGCGGGCTCCGCCGTCGACCCGTTGGCAGGCGTCCGCCAGCCTCCGGCCCGTTTGTAAGAGCATGGACTCTACTTGAAACTGGCTAAATGTGATTGGATTTTAGTTAAAATAAAGCACCATTTCAAAACATATTTTGGAAGCACGTTATTTGCTCGCTATCTTCGTTAGTGATTGAGAACATGTATAGCCGGCTGCGGCCACCGTGTTTTGATGAAGGAGAAACGTGAAAGGCGCCCGTGTTCTGTGGGATGTTAAGTGAAATAAATAACCTAAAGTGGTCTAAATTAACCCTGCAGCCTCCACTGCGGCGTCTCTTATAGTATCGCTTCGGCACATTAAAATCAACAATTTGCACTTCACAAAACATGAACATGTTTGTTTTTCGGCGAGGCTGCTGTCGGACCGGTTAACGTGGGTCTCATTTTAGCTCTACTTGTTATAATTTTATGCGACGCATATTACTAGAGCTACACTACAGCCCGTCGAGCGCGGCGGTGGAGCCACCATTGACCTTTAGCGTGACCACGTGACAACATGACGTCACAGCAGAGGAGAGATGGGATGCCGGCTCGCGCGGTCGGCCGCGGCGGTGGAGGCTCCACATCAGAGGCGCGGAGGCTGACCACGTGACAACATGACGTCACAGCAGAGGAGAGATGGGCTGCCGGCTCGCGCGGTCGGCCGCGGCGGTGGAGGCTCCACATCAGAGGCGCTGCCTGCTGCTGCTGGGGGTACATCAATACAGTCTATAGGGAATGGTGGCGGTGGTGGAATAACTAAGGGTGTTTCCAATGTACAGCCGGCCAAATCTTTAGCTGGCGTGCTCGACGGCCGCTTTTTCTGCGCTACTGCACTTTGGGATGAAGCAAACTTGCGGAAAGCTCAATATTAAGCACGGGCTCACTAAGCCCGTGCTTAAATTTGATATTTTCGAAAGTTTGCTCCGTCATAAGCTAAAGGAGGACGGGAAATGCGGCGGTCACGCACGCCAGCTAAAGATTTGGCCGGCTGTACTTTCCATGGGTGCCAAGAATGCTGTTGTAGCCGGTGCTCGGGCAGCGGTTGTACACTCTGCATTGAATTCACCGATGATCCCGTATATAGCTGCCACGGCAATCCTTGCTACACTTCTAGTGGTTGTATTTAAATGACCAAGTATTCAACTAAGGAAAGCCATGTATTACCAAGCCTAGCCATCAATATGCTTCGCATCTGACTAGGCTTAACCTTAGCTAAGCCTCAGCCATTTTTTTAATGCAATGGTTCACTAGGTCAGATTAATAACTGCAACCTTTAAATCAGGCATAGCCTCTTTGATGGAACTTAGATCACTGCCGCGAGAAATTTTATACTCGTGCTTTCTACCTGTGTTATTTGAAAACGTGTGAAAAAAAGCTATAATATGCTATAAAAAAACTGCATGCGTTGGCAAGCTGGAGCTGGCTGCTTCCTGTGTGTGTTCGTGTTACTAAAGAGATCTTATTGTCTTCGCGAAAAGATGAAATTCAGTTGTGAGCGCGAAAAATTGACGGCAAACTTGGATTCCACTGAGATGGTTCCAAAACTGTTACTGCTGTAGCGAACCACGACGGCCGCGCCTGATACCGCCTAGGCCGATCGCTGCCGGAGCACCGACGACGACGAAGCGTCGCTGAAAGACGAAGTGCCGCCGCGCTGCACGAGATCGCTTGGGTTGGACTGGCCATCTTCTGCGCTGCCCGCCGTACTGCTCGCCGTTTTGTGACGCCCGCCGTGAACACCACGCCCCGTACCATTTGTTCAGAAACCCCCTTTCACTGCTTTAGTTTTATTAATATCACATTATAGGACGGCCCCAGAATTCCTGCCAAAAACTATACAAGATCTGTCCTGGCAATATGCATTCACGGAGGAAGGCAGCGTTATGAGATCAAATAAAATGAAATATTCTTTCCATCATGCAGCCTACAAATTCAGCCCAACAGTAAGAAAGCTGTTAGTAACCGGCTTCATGTGTCTGGAACTCCACATTTTGAACGGGGCTTCAACTCCAGCGCTTAAAGCAGAGGCAATAAATAAATAAATAAGAAACAAGAGATCAGTGTAAAACAGAAGTAAAACACCTTGGTCGGAAAAGCAACGCAGGATAAGTAAAATTTATTCTCTAGTCCTACATGCCTGGCTCCAAGTTGATTATGGAATAAACAAATGACAGCAAAGAAATTGATTGCAAATAATTTTAAAGTGATGCTAAAGAGGATCACAGGCGTTCCATGCCAAAGGTCAAACGTCATGCAGAAGCTTTGCAATATTCTCCATGTCTAGTAGCATATTGTTACCCAATGACAAGGAAGCGACTATATGTGCTCTTGAAGACGACGACGCTGGGGGTATGTGCGTGAGCGTTCTCAAAGCCTAATGTCGTAGAGTACTTTTCTGCGCTGCACAATTGTTTGTGGAGACCTCGTCGTGACATTTGGTGGAGGTGCGGGTGAAGTCATCACCCGCCAGGCCCGAAAGTCATCATCACAAACTGGATCTACGCAGTGTGGAATTGGTTGAGTAAGAGTTGTTGAATTCAACAAATCTTATTATCTACAAATGAGTAGTACAGATAAGGGCACAAAAAATGGCACCAAATTATGCCAACATATTCATGCACTGTATTGAATCGCATTTTCTTAATTCATATCCTATAAAATCACCTTTCTAGAAATGGTTCCAAGATGATATATTCATGATGTGTACAGAAACAGAGGACCGACTCACCCAATTTATTATCTCCTTGAACTACGTACATCCAAACCTTAGCTTCACCCGCACGTACTCCGCCAATCAGATTAGCTTTCTCGTAGTCTTAATTAGGATAATGTAAGGTACCTTAATCCCCAGTGTGCACAAAAAAATCAACTGACCGGTAGCACTAATTTCATTTCAATAGCTGCCACCCACGAAACTCCAAAACTTCAATTCAATACTCCCAGGCCATCAGGTTCAAGCGAATCTGCTCACTTTCGGAGGACTTTGTGGAAATTCTAATGGTGGGCGGGAAGTTCTGCAACATCAACGCTATCGGCCTTCTATTATTGATTACGCCATTAGAAAGGCTGACACAATAAATTGTAATAAACTCGGTAATGAGCCTGATTCAGCAAACCCAAACAAGCAGCGCTCCAATCTCATCTTAACTTTCGCAGGTAACCTTTCGAACATCAACAAAATCTTAAGGAAATACCTAACATCATCGAGCAAAGTGATCGGCTCTCTAAAAGTTTCTCAATAGTTCTGCGTGTTACGTACAGGCGAACAAAAAAAATACAAAATTGGGTAGTTCAATCTGCTAGCAGTAGACGAAAGTGTGCAGGCTGCCTACCTTGCGGAAAGAATCGGTAAAAAGAATCGGAAAGAAAGAACTTCAAACACGCCATTCGTGGAAATTTGAATTGTGACAGCAGCAACAATGTGTACATGCTCGAGTGTGGCAAGTGTCAAATGCAATACCTTGGTCAAACCGAGAACTCATTCAGAATTAGATTTAATAGTGATCGTGATCACGCGAAACCTCTTCCTGACCTCCCTCTGTCGAAGCACCCAAGCCAAAAAAATCACGAGTTCGACAAGCTGAGGGTTACGCTACTACAGAGCTCCTTTCAGAGCTCCCGTGAGCGGGAACAACGGGAGTCATACCCTGTTTTTAAATTTAATACGCTGCAGGCCGGGATAAATAAAAACCCCGGCGTCCTGTCCGCCCTTCAGAGGCCAGAGACCTGATAAAATTTCGCCCCCACATCGTGGCGCCAACATTTCCCCCGAAGAAATACCGTTCACCTTATTTCCTCGATGCAACAGCCTACACACGCATAAGAAAGCCACCTGCCTGCGTCGTCTCAGGCTATGCCAAACTACGTGCCTGCAGGAGCCGGATTTCGTCTTTTTTTTCCCTCTGTTCCAGCGGACTGCGCGAGGACGGAAAGTTACTTTTTTCCCACCTGGTCTGGCCACAAGGAAACATTTCGTCCAAACCTGGCCACCACGGCTTTTTTCGTGTATATTTTTTCCGCTTCTTTAAACCCCTAACCCTCCCTTTTTCCTTCTCTTCCCCCTCTTTGTTTCCCCCCCCCCCTCATTTTTAAACCGATTTGCTATACCTTCATACTCAATACTGATGAAGGCGAGCTTCTGGCCGAAACGTCGACCTAATAAATGTTCTGCTATGAAGCGATGTTTCTCCTTTTACTTTTTTTTCCTCCTGTTTTTTTTTTCGTTTTCTTCCTTCTTATCACGGTTGTTAGCGCGCTGTGTTCAGCCCTGTTCTGCGCATGATATGACGGGGATATGTTTATATATTGATGTATCTCCAGACAATAAACCGTTGTTAGAAGCACTTCGTCCTGTGTGTTGGTCCCTCTCTGTATTTTGCTAGCGCTCACCAATACCCTAAAGGCTTTATAGGTCACCCGGTTCTAGCATTCCGTTGCCTGCTTCATTTGACGAAGATATTGCAAATATTTCTAACATCATATATATTTCTTACCGGTGATTTTAACTTATCGGATATTGGTTGGCATTCGTTATAGCCTCTGATTCACAACGCATCCTTACTGTGTGCGGTGTTTCAGCAAATGGTTACTGCCCACTCTATGGTTCTGTTTATAAACACATCGACTCAGAACAGATGTACTGGCACAAATTTACTCGACTTATTTTTTTTTTGTGCAGACCATAATCTCGTTTCACACGACGCAGTACCGGGAATTAGTGATCGTGATGTCGCGGCCACCATCAAAAGAGTGACACTACAGTACCACGCAGCGTGTACTTTTACGAAAGGGGTGACAGCACCTCACTATCAAGCGAACTTTATGAATTTCCTCCACGCTCTGTTCGCATACCTTACTCCTAGATAGTAGTGGGCTGTTGAATATGTTCAAAAATTTATCGTTATCGCAGACTTTTATTTTATTGAGTGTCATTTCCGTCAGTTGTTGCGATAAGCAAGAGGTAACAGAGCAACTTCGTATCCTGATAAATGAAACGGATTTCGTTGTTTTGAAGCCATTTCTTTTCTTCTAATGTTAAGTTGCGATCAGAAATGAAATAGCTAAGCAGGGCCTCTACAAAAAAGAACCGCAGAGCACATAACGCGTGCCTTTCTACTCTAGGCGCTAAACTCCACAAACATCACAGCCTCATTTAAAGGGTCAGTCTACTCACCGAGATGAGTGTATAAATAATGGCATATTCTGGTAGTTGGCACCCTATAACATCAATAACGAGGGGTCTGCGCCTGGTTTAGGCAGGAATTTATATTTTATTTCGGCGTTAAAAGTCGCGTAAAAAAGCATGGTGGCGACCCCAAACGTTCATTTTGTTCAAGAAAGTGGTACTCTTTTTTTGTAGAAGCATAAGTGAATATACTACGTACCATTTGTATGCCCCAATGTCAGAGAAACGCACGTTTTGTTCTAGTAAACTGTAGAAGGCGTACCGCTCGCTTTTTCTGTAAATCACATGAATATTTATAGTTACACGTACGCAAAACGCAGGCACATTCCCACTTTTAGTTCAGCGTATGCTAGCAGAGACGAAAAAATAAACAGCCTATAGTGGCGCCATCTGGTCCTCAGGACGGGAATCATTGCTGTAAACAAACCGACTCTCCACTTAAGCCTAGGAGCGGCAGAATCGTCACTCTAATTATTAAAATAAAGCAAATTTATCTCTTATATGTTTTGTTATAGGCGAGATGAGACGAAGCGAAAGACAGGCGCCCAATTTATGGCCAGTGAACGCACTGAAAAGGCAGCAACAACGAGAATTCAGTCCAAAGAGGTCCGGCTTCGACGGGCGATGCCATGTTTGTCGCCGCTCGGCGGAAATCCAGATGGTTGCCAGATGAGACTACCATCTCATACAGATGTGTTCCCACATTAATAAATTCTATTTTAAAATGTTCTACCGCACTCCTTGGCACCACAGCTGGCTAAACGGTAATTTGAGTAAAGAGCTATCGGTTGCCGCAAAGAAAATATGGTCGATAAAATTCAGTAGACTGACCCTTTAACTTAGGCAAGCAGATTCACTATATGGTATTAGACCTTCTGAAGATATCTGATGCCGTTTCTCACCCACTTCTGAACAAAACACCTCTCCCGCCCGTACCAGCCGATCTTTTAGCGACTTAAGCGCAACTGTCTTGAAGAAACAGTGCGTGGTTGTTAACGGTGAGGGCTCATCAAGTGTATCTGGATTAGGTCGTGTCCCACAACTGTTCGCCTTGGGCCACCTGTTCTTCATTTATGTAGATGACCTTGCTCATCGTACCACCAGCTGCGCAAGATTGCATGCTGATGATTGCTGTATTTATCGCGATGCCACTTGCGCAGCCGACTGTCAACATTTATAAATTGACCTGAGCTCTGTTTTGCTTCGGACACATTCATAGAACAGGACTCTTAAATTATCTAAATGAAATATTATGAGTTGTACAAGTAAACAACGGCCAATCTTTACTAATTATGCCATTGATGAAACCTCTCTATCAGTCTAGTCGCCGCATAATATAAATTACTTGGGGTTGTTTTCTGCGCAATCATTTAATGAAATGCTCATGGACATTAGACAGCTTTGAATGTTAGACACTTTTTGAACTTCCCCAGGAGAAATTGAGGGCAGACACAGATTGACCTTAAGGAAATTTCAGATCCGTCGAATGTACGTTTCATCCTTTAGCACACCTGCAGTGCTTCGGAGTCGTCATCTAAGTCACACAGAGAAAATCCTGAATGCATACAGGCACTTGCTGCTTGCTTTGTGTCAGAGCACCACGACGTTTCAAAAAGATCCAGAGATATTAAAAAGCCTGAGGTGGCTGGTGCTCGAAATCAGATGAAAATACTTGCGTTTATCACCATTTCATATTATTCTGAACTCCGAAAGCGGCATCCAAAAAGATGTCTAAAAAAACGAAATATGTATCTACGCGGTCACAACATTCCCGGATAGTGAGCGAAATTGCCTGCAGAATTTAAGGATTCAAGTACAGCTTCTTTATAACCACAAATCATGAGAGGAATGAATTGCCAAAAAGATTCCCTCCGGGGCTCCCTTCATCTTTGATCTTAGATCTGAAAAATGTTCTGTTTGAATAATTTGACCCTTGTTTTTAAGCAGCATGTTTTCCAGTTAATGTTTTAGAGTGCGATTGGAGATCCAATAATTATGATAAACACTTGTATACGCCGGCATTTTTGGTTTTAGAGCGCAGCTCTTTGGCGTCCGTTCCTGGGTTTCGCGTCGTCGTCGTCGGCGTCGGCCTCGTAACCAGCTCCGCCCCCCTTTCATCCCCCCAGCGCTATCGGCGTCAGCGGCATCAGTCAGTCGCTGCTATCTCTTCCCTCCTCCCTTTATCGTGTTGTCCGCTTGCTGCGCGCGCTTCTGCCCCCATCGTTTGCCGCTGGGTGTACACGCCGCCCCCCTCCCCCCTCTTCCTGCGAGTCTCCGGTTGTCAAAGCGCCGGCTCGAACTTAATTCCTTTCTTCGCTCCTCCTCCAATGCAACCCCTGTGCGGTGGCAATCAGAGAGCCAGATCGGTGGCGGCGGATCTGTATATGTGCACCGCCCGAGCCGAAATAGCGAATACGTGTGAAAAATAAAAAAAAAAAATTCTGTGATAGCGCATACATGTGTTGCTCGATTTCTTTGCCTCAATCTATCGAAAAGGTGAAACAGCTTATTTGCTGCGCTCAAATATCGCATTAGGAAGTAACGTAATCGTCGGTAATTTTTTTCTCTCGTCGCCTTTCGTAACTGAATTCATATTGTCATCTGTGCTTACATTTTGTTCTTTCGCTCCCATTTACAGTAGTTAATGTCCGTAAAGGCACTGCAGGTATATGAATAAATCACCAACTGAATAAATTCGGCTGTTGATGGAACGGAACGGTAGGGAATGCCGACATCAGCGGCAGCAATTTAATGGAAACGAATTGCAAAAACTCTATGTTCTCTGCGATGCCAGCGCTCATTAAAAGTTCACATGTGGTCGGAACTAATTCAGAGCCCTTCACTTCGACGCCCCTCCTAAACATTAAACCTCCCGTATTAGGATACTGTCGAATTCTGCGCCTGCCTGGTTTATTTCATGTTGAATTGCAGTTACCTTAGTAACTGAGGAGGCGGGCTTCAAAGGATACGAGTATAATGGCACATATGACGAAGACTGCTCTCTAGTAGAAACGTGACCGGCGCAACTCAAGTACTGTGCGGTTTTGGAAAGACATTAGCTCTACCACGTACAGCTCCTATTAGCCATTACCGTTACGTTAACAAAACGAGAGTGCGCAAAGATGAAAGAAAAGGCTAGACAATTTTGCAAGGGAATCAAAGGCCTCGGGGAAGAGAGTTGTGATGCGTTATGCCTATCAAATATGATACACAATAAAGCGACTTTCCATGATACACAAGCTGTTCTGATCACTGGCTTGCTACCGTACCTACACCGAATATCACATTTCAAGTTGCGTAGACAATGTGTCTGAAATTTTCTCGCGCACACAAAAAAAAATATTATTTTTTAGTTCTTTCATTATACAGGGTGTCCAGGCTAACTTTAGCCATGGGCTAAAAAATAAGATATTTGAGACAGGCCAGGGAAGCCCCTTAAATACACCACTCGGCTTGCCCATCTAGGCAATTTTTGTATTGGTATTAACTAAGGAGTAATTAAGATAATTTTTCTAAATGCGCAAATATTGAATTTAGACGGCAGGTGTGAATAGCAAAGTTGGAGAGCACCTTCAGAAACCCCCATTCTTTTTATTTGCTATAAAGAAAGCCTTACATGTATCTTTTTTCTGAGCTCCAAGAAAAGTCCACGAAATACAAAAAAAATCACGTGACTAGCGCATTCGCGTGCCACGATTGTGCTGCTCTCAATCCTGGCTCGCGTGAAGTAAATCAAGTGCTGGTATGGTGCGACGACCCCACTGCTCCGGCAGGCCGATATGACGACGGTGGTTGCGAAGCGCGCGCGAGCTAGTCTGCAGGCGTCACGACGCAAGTTGCGCCGCAACCACCTTCGACATATCGGCCTGCCGGAGCCATGAGGTCGTCCCGCCTTGTGAGCAGCTGATTTTAATCACTCAAGCCAGGATTGAGAACAGCACCAACGTGGCGCACGAATGCGCTAGTCACGTGACTTTTTGTATTTCGTGCACTTTTTTTGGAACTCGGAAAAACGAGACACGTGAGGCTTTCTTCATCGTAAATAAATAGAATGGAGGTTTCTTATGGTGCTGTATAACATTGATATTCACATTTGCTGTGCAGAGTCAATATTTACGCATTTAGAAAAATTATCTTAATTGTTATTTAATTAATTCCAAAACAAAAAGTTGCCTATGGTACGCAAGTCGGTTGGTAGGTGTATGTAAGTTGTTTCGCTCGCCTACCTCAAATATTTTACCTTTTATCCCTTGGCTAAAGTTAGCCTGGACACCCTGTATTAATGTCATTCTTGCCTGCCATCATAATTAGGACTACCGATGTGATGTGGAATCTACTACAGACAAGATCACTATTTTTCCTTTATTAATTTTACGTTGACAGTCTCATATACTCCTTTTCATTTTTCCTGTTATATTTACTTTGCATTTCTATTTCCTCTGCGTATTTGTTTAGTATTTTATTTCTTCATTGCATTGCACTTTTTACGGAGTTAAGATGTGCATTTTTTACAATCACCCCAAGTAATGCACTGTGGGGTACTTGCAGCATTCAAATATAAATAAACAAATAATTGCCTCCTGCAAAAAAAGAAAAATGGGCAGAGATATCCACAAGGAAATGACCGGCCTACCAGCGCATGAGCTTCAAACAAAATGACAGAAGCACGACGTTAATTTATGCAGTACCTGCACAGATTGCTTGACCCTCTGTATAAATGGCAGCAGTGTCTGCAATGAAGTGTTTGAATCAATTAGTAATATTTAATGAGGACAGATGGGCACGCCTACTGCTTAGCTTTTGCAGGAAATAACAAAAGTCACTTTACTCGGGAAGGAGTAAGAGAAAAAGAAGTCTTATTTGAGGCCAGTGTATTGGCCTTGTGAGGAGAAACGCGTGCACCGCCACTGCCCGTTGGCGATCCAAGACCCATTGCAGCCAAAGCCTTAAGGATAAAATGGGAGAAAATAAGAATAGGGTTGTAAAAGGGAAGTGTTCGTTATGTAAAAAATGGGTTCTGTACAGACGTTCGCTTCAAGAAAAAATGTTCAAATGCACTACCCGTCTTCAATTTGCTAGAAGAATCAGCGGCGTCTAAAACTTCTTCTACAGCAAGGTATTCGTGCGACATGTGACATCGTAGGGCAGGAACGCCTAATGCTAGTGTGACATGTTGCATCAAAATTCATAATTTAAAGGCCACATTTATGTCCACTGCCTGAAAGGCACGCTGGAGTTCTTACGTACGACTACTGAGTGACAATATTCGATCGCCCCCTCTACTAAATCGCCCCCTCTACTTTGTCTTGCAGGTAAGGTATGATCAATCGCTATTTGCGCGGCGTACGCGTTATGCGGCCTTGCTAGTGCTTCCGAGCCCACAGTGTTGTGTCGCAATTACCTTTGAATGTCTTGGCGTCATACGTCAACTGCTGATCTTGTCGGGTGACGATGAAGTTAACCCGGGTCCCAACACCCGCGGCGCTGCTCGGAAAGATAACTCTGACATAATGGAGGCTTTGCAAGAACTGCGATCTGGCCAAGCATCTTTGTTGTCAGAAATGAAAACAATTCGTTGCACGTTAACTGAAAACGACAAAGCGCTGGGGGAAATAAAAACCAGACTAGCAAAGATTGAAGATGATTGCGCAACATTTGCCGCAATAAAAACCGATATCAGCGATGTTCGGGAACTTGCGGAGCACAATGCCGGTGAAATGTCAAACATTATGTCTAAGCTGGTGGATTACGAAGACAGGTCGCGCCGCTCGAATTTATTATTTTTTGGATTAAAAGACACTAACCCTGAAACATGGGCTGAATCTGAAAACTTGATCACGAAGGTATGCAAAGAAAAACAAGATATAACAATCAGCCCCACAGACATTGAAAGAGCTCACAGACTAGGAAAATTTGATGCCAACAAAAACAGACCAATCATTGTTAACTTTGCTCACTACAAAACAAAAGAGAAAATTCTTTCCTCTGCTAGCAAACTAAAGAACAGTTCCTACAGTATTTCGGAAGATTACTCGAAAACTACCCTCTCTGCCAGGAAACAGCTACTTGCATTTGGTAAATCACAAATTGAAAAATATAAACTCCGCTACAATAAGTTAATCATCGGCAGCACTACCTACATTTATGACCATATTTCAAACGAAGTTGTTCCCCGCACCCCATAGCTACTACGTAATCCTCCCGAAAAGCCTAAGCTCCGCCCTTTGTCGATTCTTTACACTAATATTCGCAGCCTTGTACCGAAGTTAGATTCCCTCGCAAGTCTTATACGCACTAATGAGATCAACATAATTGTACTAACCGAAACATGGCTAAATTCAACAGTAGGGGACTCCGAAATAACTTCCATGTTTCCTGATTTCAATATCTTTAGACGCGACAGAATTAATAGGCGAGGAGGAGGTGTACTAATAGGTGTTCGTGATTCTTATCCTTGTTCCGAGATTAAACTTGATTCCCCTCTCGAACTTCTTTTCATTAAATGTCATGCCTGGTTCCCTCCTGTTATCATTGGTGTTTGCTATCGACCCCCTGATCTGACTGATTCCTTTGCTGAAGCACTCCGCGTGATAACTACGTCCTATCAGCACATACCCATTCTTTTTTATGGTGACTTCAATTTTCCTGACATTACCTGGTCCGATCTTCCCACCATTACATCAAAAAATAACATTGTAAGTGACTTTGTTAACACGTGCCTAACCTTTGGCTTGTCTCAAGTCGTATCTGAACCTACTAGGCAAACTGATCATTCCTCCAACATTCTCGATCTCATTCTCACTTCCCACCCCGATAAAGTTTCTACGCCACTTCATTTACCCGGACTTAGTGACCAATCCATTATACTAAGCACATTTTCATTCCAAGACCCAAGTTTGAAGAAAACCAAAAAAACACTTACATTATACGACAAAGGTAACTACGCTGTCATGAACCCAGAACTAGCCGATTTTGGGGCGTGGTTCGTCCATGACTTTTCAAGCCGGTCAGTAGAAACTAACTAATTCCTTTTCATACACAAAATACATCAACTAATAGATAAGCACATCCCTACTATCACGATCACAGAAAAATCATCGTCACCGTGGTTTAACAACGATCTGAAGCGCATTAATAACAAGAAGAAACGGCTTTTCCGTACAGCCAGACGTGTGAACACTGACTGCTCGTGGAAAAAGTACCATTGTGCTGAAAAAACATTCCAATCTCCGGTAAACCGAACTAAACGTTCCTTTTTTTCATCAGTATTACCTTATATGCTTCGCACTAATCCTAACAAGTTTTGGAAATCCATTAATCCTTCACGCAACACACCTATCACTTTACATGATGAGGACCATAATCTCATTCCGGAACATGATGTCTGTCGCGTTCTAAATTCTTTTTTCTGTTCAGTTTTTACTAACGAACCGGACGGCGAATTACCGCACTTCCCTGTCTTCGATCATCCAGCTATGCCAGACATTTTGTTCGATAGCAGTGGTGTTAGGAAACTAATTGAATCATTGAAATGGTCATCTGGCATTGCTGGCTTGAACTCTAAAGTGCTAAAAAATACTAAAAACGTGGTTAGTGTCATTTTGTGCCATCTTTTTCAACAGTCATTATCATCAGGCGTGCTTCCGCAATACTGGAAAATCGGTAAGATCGTTCCAGTCCCCAAGAAAGGTTCATCGTTTTCATGTAAAAACTACCGCCCTATTTCTCTTACGAGCATCTGTTCAAAACTAATGGAACATGTTATTTATTCTCACATCGTTAAATTTTTAGTTTCGCTCAAGTTTTTTCATCCTAACCAACACGGCTTCCTAAAAGGACTTTCCTGTGACACCCAACTAGCCCTTTTTGTTAATGATCTTAGCTCTCATCTTGACCAAACATTCCCGTTGACACGCTCTTCCTTGACTTTGAAAAAGCTTTTGACAAGGTACCCCACAAAAGATTACTACTAAAACTTTCACGTCTTAACCTTAGCCCCTTGGTGTTAAAATGGCTACAAAATTTTTTGACCAACAGAGAGCAATTTGTCTACGCTAACAAATCATCGTCACCTCTTTCCCCCGTTACCTCAGGTGTACCACAAGGCACAGTGCTTGGACCCTTGCTTTTTCTAATCTACATTAACGATCTTCCCTCTAACGTCAACTCGAACGTCCGATTATTTGCCGACGACTGTGTAATCTACCGCCCTATTACCAGCAGAACTGACTCTGACACCCTCTAAACTGATCTAACCCAAATCGAAACTTGGTGCAAGCATTGGCTAATGTCCCTTAATATTACTAAAACATGCATGTTTTCTTTTCATCGCAGGCAATCCCATATTCCCTCAAAATATGTTCTTTTCGGTTCTGAAGTATCATCTGTTCTTTCCTGTAAGTATCTTGGCATCACCTTAACTCATACCCTAACATGGTCTTCGCATATCACGAACATCGCTAACGACGCTAACCGCACCCTTGGCTTCCTACGTCGAAATCTTCGTTTTACTACCCCTTCGATCAACTTATTAGCTTATAAAACATTCGTCCGACCTAAACTAGAATTCGCATCAGCAGTATGGGATCCTCATCAATCTAACCTTTCTATAATCCTTGAAAAAGTTCAAAACCGCGCTATCCGTTCTATTTATTGTGACTACACTTACTATACTAGCGTGTCCTCTTCAAAATCCAGAGCATCCTTGCCTAACCTTGAAATTAGAAGAAAAATATCTCGACTATGCCTATTCCACAAGTTCTATCATTCACCTTTAGGATCATCTATCATATCAACAGCTCATCGTCCTTATAGACGCAACAACCACATCAAGACCGTATACCCACCCGCTGCAAGAATTACATCTCATTTCCGTTCTTTTTTTCTCATATCATCTCGGGACTGGAACGATCTGCCGCCGGAAGCCGTACTCATCGTCAACTGCATCGACTTCAAGAAAAAGAATGAGGCCATCCTTATGTAATCAGTAATCTTTATGTATCCTGTAATCATTATGTATCCTGATCTTTATGTATCCTGATCTTTATGTATCCTGATCTTTATGTACTCTGTAATCTTTATATAATCTGCATTTATTCCGCCCATCCCTCATGTAATGCCTCACAACCGGGGCCTTTGAGGTAATAAATAAATAAATAAATAAATAAAAATAAATAAATAATTATAATCGTGTTAAAGTTAAGCTATCATCACCAAAAATAGTTGACACTCCTCAGCGTTACGATAACAGTGGGAAAGAGGTCCAGCCTTATATGGAAAATATCCGACCTATATTCTGAACATACACATGGGCATATGTGTGTTCTAAATAACGCATGCAAGTGTGATGTTCATTCGGCTGGTTGGAAGAAAGGTTCACTCAATTTTCGAACGTCATTATACCTGGGTTACGCATTGCCTTAGTAGAATAAGCTGTTCCACCACGTTGGCTATGCAGTTACGGCGCCCGGTCACTGAGACCGAGAACGCGAGTTCGAACTTGGCCGTGGCTGCCGCGTTTTGATGCAGGCGAAGCGCTAGGCACCCGGGTACTGGGCGGTATCAGTACTGGTTAAAGAACCCCAGGTGGTAAAAATCAAGAAGAGTAAACGGCTGGGCGAGTTGGTGACTCACGTTAAGCGATAAATCGCGTGCCAGAAAAAGATGAGGGAATCATACATAGACAAGCGGAACTAATTAATAATTCCACTTCTCCACTACCAGCATGCCTTATGGCCCATGTAGCTTCGGGATGTTAGACCAAAACATAAAAGCTATTATAATAAACTTCGTGATTTTTCATATTTCCGTGAGAGGCATATCAAAGGCTTTGTTATACATTGAGACATATGTCAAAAATTTTCAGCAATGCTCAAAATCATATCAAGCATTGTCATTAGGGTTTAAGCCCCCGATACCTTTCATTCATGGCATTTTATTTTACCATAGGACTTGTTGATGAGGTCAGTTTAAATTTCTACCTTAATCTGCACACAGGACGTAAATAAACATGGCGATATAGCAGCGCAGTTGCACAGAACGAAAGCAGGAGAGCGAAGAGAACTAAAGGCACACAACACAGTGCTACAACATAGCGCTACGCAATTCAACACCACACAGCATGTACCGTTGCGTTATTGCTCCATCATAAAGCAAAACGAATCCTGCCATCATTTCGCTCTTTCAAGCTTCATGTAATTCAGGTATCATATTAAACACGCTTCACAAAAATTAGACCAGAAAAATTAAATTTCTTGACACGGCCACAGAAACATAAGTAGCCGTTTGGGATTGTCCTGGAAAAATATAGAACTTTAAATTCTGTGAAATTTAGAGAAGCTTTTACGTAATGCTATATTTTTGCTCATTGTACTTCACAATGGCTATCCATGTCAAGCAGCAACACAATGTGCACACATGTTTTGGAGCGATTACTCGTCATATGTCCCACAATGTCTGTGCCTTCATGCACTCACCCTTGCGTTCCCTTACCTTTCATTAACTTTATCATCAGTCATGCGGTTGCGTTTTAAAAATTTTAAATGCCTCTTTTCTGTTGTGCTGCGTAGTTTACGCCTGCTATTGTAGCTCCATAAAGAATTTTATTCATGTGTTCAGGTATACTTTTCATTCAAAATTTTTGCTGATTACGCACTTTGTTTTCATTTACTTCATTCCGATTATTGTTATAATGAAACCATTCATCCTTAACGCCTGCATGAATTAAGAACAACAAGAATAAAACCGATGCGACATTTCACTCTAACATTCGGCCCATTACGACAGGGTTACATAGCTCAGAACAAAAGAAGTGGAGAGTTTCTTTTGATGTGGTCAGGAACTATGTACTCCAAAAAGGAGGTTTCAAGGTGGCTTTCTATGCCCGGTATAAAACATAGTAGCCTGGATTGTTTTTACTTGGCTTTTGAGCGCGGCTTTTGTTCAGACTGACCAAAATAGGAACCATTCTGTTCAAGCTACTGTGAACACTGTGCTAAACATTGTGTTCCTCATTTTTTGCAGGATGCTTCATTAGCTCGCATGTTCTTGCGATGGATATAATGAGGCGCCAGAATTCACCACAGAATGAGTACTGCCCGGAGGAACTCCAGTGCGTCACACTCAGGACTAGATAACGGTTCCTCACGCTTCGAGCCATTCTCCCTCCCTGATCAAACCTTTACGCTATTCGCCGGCAACATGGGAGTGTTTACTCAGGCCGGGAGCTGTTGACAGTGCACTTCACTCTCACCAATGTCAGGATCCAAACAGCGCGAAGTGTTAATACCGTGTGCACCTCAGCCGTCAGTCTGGTGTGCCTCGCGGCTAACGTCTCTGCTTAGAGTCCCGGAAGCCTGAAATTTGTACCGTCACTTTCAGAACTTTTGTAACAGCACAAGGATGACTTCCAAGAAATGATTACTTGCTGCTAAGCTAAAACTACATATTTAGAGAACAGTGATAGGCTATTTATTCCTTCACAAAATCAGAGAGAGTGATAGTGACACTGAAGATTCAGACATAACCCCTAATTTTGGACCAGATATTCAATTGCTTCATTTGTATAAACGCCGCTCTCGGAAAAATATTGGTTTCCGGTGTGGTTTATTGAAGAATAGTTTGTGCCTGGACAAGAAAAATTATTAAATTTAGTTCGACGTTATAAATCGTCTCTTTCTATAGCTATGTTCTCGGTAGTCTCAAGTCAAACAATGCAAACTTTATTTATTTCGTAAAACTCCTTCATTTTATTGCTTTATCCTGAAACTGATTTCAAATCGAAAACACGGCACTAAATATTATTTACTTCGGGCAGTTTCCCAAGTTGTAAATTTTACTTTTGAAACCAAGTTAATCAAAGGCTTCTGCTGAAACTAAAACCCTAGCACGGTGCAAAACAGTGCAAACTTTTGCTTCCAAACGATAGTTCCCCGGCTTCCGAGGCGTATTAGACGGTAGACACGATGTTTATATCGGCGGCCACCTCAGTGAATACCTTACGTAGTATACCATATAGAAAGGTGGCGAAGGCCCACAGTCGTTATTTCTAGGAAAGGAAGGGGAATAACAAAGTTCTGAGATCACTTGACCCTGTATTTGGTTAATTGCGAAGGGGAAATTTGTAACCCGACCCACACACAGACACTCAAAAAGACACGACAGAGACGACACTCGTGACTCATGAAGAATGAGAATAGATAAGGTTACAGGGGTCCCAGACTGCTGCTGAATGTTTGGACTCAGCAATCTGGCACCTGCGCATTGGAAGCTGCTCAAATTGACCAAGCACCGACTGCCATGAAAACGGTTGGCTAATTCATGCCACATCACAAGATGCATGCAATTAGAATGGCGAAGAGTTAGAGCTCGTCCAAGAAAGTTACACGAGTTTCAGAAGTTTCCTGGTTAAGGCAAATTCCGTAGTCCTTGAGTTCTGCCTCCTATAGAGAGGCAAAAATATAGAGAGACAAATAGAGGCAAAGAAATGAGAACACCTGTGTTCTTGATGTCACAAAATTACGAGCCAAAAAAATATGGGAGATAGGATGACTTAACTTTTTTTAGGTCACCATAGTGACGCGCCATGAAAGGCAGTAGATTTTGAAGGGCCCAAGGAATTAGGAAGGCAAGCCTAATAAGAGCTGGAAGTGCCTGGAGCACTTGGAGGAAGTTTGTACAGTCTCAAGCATTACATACTTAAATTTATTATTTATTATTTATTACAGATACCTGCAGCGCCCAAGGGCATTATTGCAGGGGGGGAAACACAATAACTTCTGCTCATTTGGCCGAAAGATACACGTAATAACAGAAATATAATCACACAACTAATAGATGAGAAAAAACATGCACTGAAGGAAGACAACTACGCTCGACAAATAAAATAACACTAATGAAATGAAAAAGACACGCGCAAGACAACTGCGCGCCAGGTCACACATCAGATAAAAATGCGCGGAATTGACCTTCCGTGCAGCACTCAGTGACGCCGGCTGGTAGCCTGTTCCACTCATTGATCGTCCGTGGAAAGAACGAGGTTTTGTAAACATCTGTACGACACTTAATCTCTCGGATCTTCCACTGATGATCAACTCGTCTAGAAAAAAAGTGAGGTTGAAGCAGATACCGGTCTTTGTCAATGTTCAGCTTTCCAAAATAGATGCGATGCATGATTTGTAATCTCAAATGTTTCCTACGGTTAGCTAAAGATCCCCAGCCAAGGTGGTTTTTAAGAGACGTGACACTAGTTGAGAAGCTGTAATTATTGGACACAAATCTCGCAGCATTATTTTGGACGCGCTCGAGCATATCACATAAGTAAGGAAACTGGGGGTCCCATACAGGACAGGCATATTCAAGAATTGGTCGGATGTAAGCGAAATACAGGAGTTGTTTGACATTAGCCGGTGCTTTATGGAAATTTCTTTTTAAGAAATTAAGCATTCTGCAGGCTTTGGATGTGTGTACTCAACTTGCCTCGTCCATGTTAGGTTAGATGAAAAATAAACGCCGAGGTACTTGTATTCAAATACTTTTTGCAAGGGAACATTATGTAGTGAGTAATTTGTTTGTAATGGGGAACGCTTTCGAGTGAAAGAGACAAATTGGCATTTTGTGGCATTCAAAGACATTTGCCATTTTGAGCACCAGGACTGGATGGAATCCAAGTTTCCCTGTAGTTTTAACGCATCAGAGGAATTTTCCACAACAGTGTAAACGACACAATCGTCAGCATCGAGCCGAACTTTGCAGGTAAGATCCAAAACAATATCATTGATATAAATCAGAAAAAGAAGAGGTCCAAGAACAGACCCCTGCGGTACACCTGAGGAAACGTTTACATAACCTGAATGCGAACCATTAATCAAAACACGCTGCATGCGGCCCTGAAGATACGAATGAAGCCAATCGATGACACTGGGGTGCAGACCAAGACAACTTAACTTATGTAACAATAGTAAATGATGTACAGAGTCGAAGGCTTTCTTAAAATCTAGAAATACGCAATCTATTTGAGAGCCACGGTCAAAGGAAGAAACCAGATCATTACTAAACTCAAGCAACTGAGTAGTACAGGAAAAACCTGACCTAATGCCATGCTGAACTTCTGTAAAATACCCCTGAGAGTCAAGGTGTTTTATGACTGCGCTATATATTGTCACGTTGTAGTGACGGCAGTGCAGCGTTCAGGAAGACACCAGCCAGTCTTGGAAACGAAGCTCTTTATTTGGGCTGACTTGCGCCCTCAAAAGAACTGAATCACTCGGCGGCGGCGTAAGCAACAGGTGTGCTCGGCGGTCGTCGAACTACGAATGTCCGCTGCTCGCGGCATCGCTCAATTTAAAGCCGGCAAGGAAACTTCCAGATAGCAGGACAAGATCATCTACAGTAATCTGGAAAAACCTAGATGCCGCCTTTCATGGCTGCGATCAATCGAGATTATACTGGTCGCTTCTCGCGTCACGAATAAAAATGATAACAGCCCTTTCCTGCAGCCTTGAGCGTGAACGAACAAACACTACAATGATACGTGGCATTACCCCCCTTCCAAAGAAGCATCGTCTCGATGCTTTAAAATGAAATTAAACACGGAGACTGCTTCGAGAACTTAGAGTCCTTTAGCGTTCCTATTAAGGTGTAAGGGCAGCGGTAAAAGCTTCAAGTCTGGCCGTGTCGTTGTCGTCGTCGGTGTTGTCGTAGTTTTTGTCGTCGTATTTGTCGTCGTCGTCGTAGGGATCGTCGTCGTCGTAGGGGTCGTCGTCGTCGTAGGGGTCGTCGTCGTCGTAGGGGTCGTCGTCGTCGTAGAGGTCGTCGTTGTCGTAGGGGTCGTCGTTGTCGTAGGGGTCGTCGTTTTCGTAGGGTTCGTCGTTTTCGTAGGGTTCGTCGTCGTCGTAGGGTTCGTCGTCGTCGTAGGGTTCGTCGTCGTCGTAGGGTTCGTCGTCGTCGTAGGGTTCGTCGTCGTCGTAGGGGGCATCGTCGTCGTAGGGGGCATCGTCGTCGTAGGGGCCATCGTCGTCGTAGGGGGCATCGTCTTCTGTTTCCGTCGATGGAGGATCTTAGTTCTTGCGCTCAGAAGCAACCTCACCTCCAGAGGCTGCTTTATTCAGTTTAACCTTCGGGTGCTGGGGGAACGTACACGCACTGCGTAGCCTCGGCTAGGAGATACATAGCGCGGTGACGATGGCGACGGAGAACGTGATAGGCGGCTCGGCGATGAGTATTCTTCCCGACGCAAAAACTCCTCGATTTCGGCTGGTCGCTGGCTGGGTCGGGGTCGTGGGGCGTCGTAAGAGAACCCTCGGATGCCCATTCTCCTGTATGGGCAGTACCAGAGAATGTGACCGGTTTCTCCGCAGTGGAAGCATTGTGGGCGGCGCTGGTCGGGTGTTCTCCACTCGTCGCATTTCCTCGGCCGTGTACGACGCTCGTAGGACGGGCGAGTTGGGGTGAGAGGGCGGCGCTCCAGCGCAGCTGGCTAACGGCGATAGGGGCTTGGGTCCCGTCGTCGAGGTACAGGACGGCGCACTGCTGCGGCGTAAGTCATGGCTGAGGGCTCCAGAGGCTGCGTGGTAGACTGGAGTCAGGTCCTCCGGTGGATAACTCAACGGGCTGGCGTCACGACTTGTAGGGGTTGTCCGGTACCTGGAAGGCTACCCAGCACCTCCACCAGATGTCACGTTGTAGTGACGGCAGTGCAGCGTTCAGGAAGACACCAGCCAGTCTTGGAAACGAAGCTCTTTATTTGGGCTGACTTGCGCCCTCAAAAGAACTGAATCACTCGGCGGCGGCGTAAGCAACAGGCGTGCTCGGCGGTCGTCGAACAACGAATGTCCGCTGCTCGCGGCATCGCTCAATTTAAAGCCGGCAAGGAAACTTCCAGATAGCAGGACAAGATCATCTACAGTAATCTGGAAAAACCTAGATGCCGCCTTTCAGGGCTGCGATCAATCGAGATTATACTGGTCGCTTCTCGCGTCACGAATAAAAATGATAACAGCCCTTTCCTGCAGCCTTGAGCGTGAACGAACAAACACTTCAATGATACGTGGCAATATTATGTGCTCCAACGTTATACAGCACACAGTCGTTAAAGAAATCGGTCGGTAATTAACAACAGAGCTTTTTGAACCACTCTTATGCACTGGTACCACATTAGCATTTTTCCAGTCATTTGGCAGAGACGCCGACTTAAGTGATGATCGGAACAAGATGACTAAGTAGTAAGATATTTCATTCGCGCAAGACTTTAAAACAAAGTTAGGAACACCATCAGGACCACCGGCAGAAGATGAATTGACATCACTAAGCAATTTTGACACACCTTTGTGAGTAAAAACCAATTCAGACATGGTTTCAGTGACAGATTCACGCGTTAACGGAAGTTCTCCGATGTAGTACATTGCCGCAAAAGAAGACTGAAAGAAAGCATTAAAGCAGCATGCCTTATCACCATCATTAGTAATAACTTCACCATCATGGTCTAAATTCGGTATTCCGACTTGTTCACGTCCATTGTGTTTCAAAAACGTCCACAATTCCTTAGGATTACTACGCAGTTTTGATCCCAAGTAATTTAAAAAGCTATCCTTAAGAGCTTTAATTAAATTTTTTAGTGTACTGCCAAGAGCCCGAATCGACTGCAATACTACAGGGCACCGACTTTTTTTTGTATGATTCTAGAAGGCGATGTTTTTTCCTGAAGAGCTGTCTGGTTTGCCGTGTGATCCACGGTTTGTCGCGGCGGCGCTTTCCGGAAAGGCTTTTAGATGGGATATATTGATCAATTAGGCATTCCAGCTTATTCTTGAATACTTCCCAAAGGGAACTACAATCTAAATTCTGGTTAAGATCAATAAATTCAGGAAGGAAAGACGCAAGTTCGTTCCTCATTGACGTATAGTCTCCCTTATTAAAAAAGAAAACCTTTCGTGATCGACCTTTTGAAATTAAATAAGGAAAATGCCGAACATTAGCGACAACACAACTGTGGTCGCTTACTCCCGGTATCACCACAGTGTCGCGCACTACTGAAGGCCGGTTGCAGAACAGTAAATCTAACACTGAAGATGAGTGCTCAGTTTCTCGTGTAGGTTCAGTGACGTACTGATATAGGTCATTAGTAGTAATTGAATCATAAAAGGATGAAGATAATGAAGAATGATTCGCACGAAGAGGTTTGTAGTCTACCCATTTGAAATCAGGCATGTTAAAGTCCCCACCAAAAAGAAAGTCATTTTTTAAGCAGTAGAAATTCAGACAACGAACTGAAAGCGTCAGGGTTGGTAGCGGAAGGAGGACGGTAGACAGAGCCAATAGCCAAATTCTTTCCATTGTTTAGGCGAAGATTACACCATACTGACTCGCAACCATCTAGAGCCGCTGTTATTAATGAAGAGCTAAAACATTGGTCAATAAGTAAGAACACCCCCCCGCCATGCAGGTGTCGATCACTACGGTACGCGTCATAACCGGTTGGGAAATACTTCAGAGCTGAGAACGGAATTATCCAGTCATGATTCAGTGCCAATTATAACGTGAGGTTTTACAGAGGAAACAAGAGTAGCAAATTCATCAGTTTTATTTTTGATACTCCTGCAATTCACGACGAGAGTTATCAATTCAAAATTTGATGACGTCAAGGGCACAGATTCTAAGGTGGACACGAGCAGCGGAGCGGGCAGTTGCCTCCCTTTCTGTCATTCTCGAAGCTCGACGACACGGTCATGTTCAAAATCATAGACAAAACACTTTTTGTTGCCGAGAAGCTTATCAAATCGTAACTTGGAAGGAAAAGCCAGGTCACGTGCGTATTGTGAAAGCATGAAGCGTGCCTTTGTGACTGCAGGCGTGAAGTCTTCGCGTATGGCATACTTAGTGTCCTTTAGCTTAAAGCCGCACGATAAGATATTGTCTTTGACTTTATAACTACAAAACTTAACGACAATCGGTCGGTGCTTTCCTACACCAAAGCGACCTTTTCTATGAGCCCTTTCGATGCTTTCAGGTGGAACATTTTGGTTGAGATGAGACGAGAAGAATTCGCGCACATTTTTCTCAGATTCAGACCAACTCTCTGTTGCGGAATCATTTAGACCTAGAATAAGCAAGTTATTCCTGCAGGACTTATTAGAAACATCTTCAAAACAGGCCTTAAGTTGGGCAACCTCTCTGGTCAAGGCGTCAACACACGATGATGCGTTTGAATCACCAGCCCTTGTGGCCAGCCGTGAGGAATGCATGCCATTCTCTAGTGTAGCGATCCTGCCCAGTAAACATTTTAAAGACGTACTAGTAGCGTCCTGCTGCTGTTTAAGCATATGCAGTTCCTGAAAGAACTGTGACTGGCGAAGTTCCAGTCGTTGTATGGCAGCGTGAATGCCATCAATGGCTTCATTATCCGAATTCATCTCGAGTGTATCGAAACCGGGACCGGGGTTGCTCTCGACATCACCGCATAGCAGCAGTAAAAGTTTACATAAAAGACCATGACCATACTTCAACTTAACACACTTTTTCATAACACACAGCAAGTTGTCGGGGCACGACACCGCAATAATACATCGATTGGAACTACAATAGCATGCAGCGGGAGACCGGTAACTAACCTGGGCGAAAAACAGTGGTAAGCGCATGGCCGATGCGATGTCGCGCCCCAGCTGGCTGGCTTGCAACTGGCGAATAAATATCCGCCCCTCGGAGATAGTGCTGCTAGTGCGTCCTTGTTGCCAGATCAGCAGTGTGGTCGAAGCCAAACTGGGAGGCAGATGCACAGGTGGTAGGCAGCAGCTTGTCACCAAGGCATCGTCAGCAGCAGTCGAGCTGAGGTTGAACTCGACAGGCGCATGCTTGGGTGCTTTATCCAACGACGATATATCCACGGACGACCAAGAAAAAAGGGCGTGGGACAGGACCTGGGCGAAAAACAGTGGTAAGCGCATGGCCGATGCGATGTCGCAACAGCGACATCTTTGCAACAGCGCAAAGACTGAGACAAAAAACTAGGAAAAATAAATACGGTGCTACTATGAATTCTTACTAGTTCACCCAACTTTTTCTCCTCCTGAAAGAGAATCTCTTTGTTTATAAGGAAAGCAGCAATAGAGAGCGTAGAAATCAAGGGACATGTCGATAGAGGTTTGTTTTCTCCTGGCAAATTAAAAGTAAAAAAAAAAGGAATTACTTGCATTTTTTACTTGCGGCTCAACACACCTACGAATTAGTTCGAGGGTTCATCTCTAGTTCGGTCTGATGTTCCGCCTTTCAATGAAATCATTTGCTAGTCAGCGCATGTCTTGTGTGTGTCCCACCTTTGTTGCGCTGTTCGCCCTAAGATCAATACTTACCAGCTCGCCCAAATTTCAGCTCTATTCATCTCTTAGGTTGCCCAATATTTCTAAAGGTCACGCATCGCGTGTGTCCTTCACAGCGTGACCTTACGCGGGCAGAAGACATTTTTTTCTGTCTCAGTTTTCTGCATGTACAAGAACATTCACAAAAACCTATGCACGAGTTCATATCTCCCAAACAGAACCTACGCTTGGTGGTGAATATTTACACGTGACTGCACGGACATGACCCCTTGAAACGCTCTTCAGGGCCCACATTTTTCTCCCCAACGTGCGGTGTCTTCGCTCCAAGACATGCTTTGTCAAGCAGGGACATAGGTTTGTTCGTGTCAGACCATGTGTCGATATGTTGCCGCCATTCGTAAAGGTAACAGACGCTTCACAGGATACGGATCAGCAGTGGTGGAAGTTTTCTAGAACTGGCGGAGCTCTTCGGACAGTAGTAAGCTACTTATATGACGGCCGCAAGCTTCTTTGGAATCCTCGACAGTGATATGTCTTGAGGTTTGTCGAGCCCCTGCAGCCGACTTTGCAACGTGCGTAGGGGATTTGCTCTCAATATTGTCTCGTTATCCGTTCCGAGTGCTGTCAAAACATGGGTCGTAAGTACTTCGCGGCTGATGTGCAGCAAACAAGGGACGTATTTCCTTCGTACAGCTCACCACCTTCACCCAGCCTGGGACGTCAAAATCGGACGTCAGTCGCTAATTAGGAATCGTTTTCATGGAACCGAGTGTTGCGTAATGTTGCAAGCTTGCCGGGGTACGTGAAATAATTTCTTGTTGCTTCTGTATTAAGGAGTAATCTACTTTTTGTTATGTGTTGTATATATGACTGCAAAATTGTCACTCAATACTCTCCATTTTGCCTTGTTTGAACTAACGCCAAAGCCAGCAAATTACCATTGGTGTCAATCCTTTTGCCCTAACATATACAAGAAACTTGCAGAGTGTAGAAGACGCCAGCCACTACTGTTGTCGTAAATGTGCACAAGAAGAAATCTCTAAAAACAAAAAGCACAAAATAAGAGCATTTCCCGCAGACTATGTAACAAACAAAAATTCAATTTAGACTAGCTTCCTCGTGTTTTGTAGCATGAGTGAGATACTGAGAAATAAGGTCGAAAGCTTAAATATGCTCGATCAAACGATGCTCACACGTTCACAGCAGCACCTTAATTGCCAACAGCAACCTTGTAAAGCCCCTTTCGGGCTGTTTTCGGAGAAACCTATTTGAGATGTTATGAAAAACGGCCTGTTGGTACTAAATGAGAAATTTTCTAAAATTTGAAATTTTTAGATTTTTCCGATTCGAACCTCGCGTCCCCACTTAAATACAGCTAACCGATTTGACCACGCAATTCTAATTTGAGAAAGAAACAGTACATGCTAATAACGTCACTGAAAGATCAGGATACAGTTGCAACGAACGACGCGGCAGTAAAGCGAACGAGGGAGAGTTATCAAAGGCAGCAAAGCGCAAAACCTAGGGCACAGGCTAAAACTCGCGCGACAGCCACCAACCTTTCAACACATGCTTCCTGCATCTTTGGCTGAGGATATATTAGCAGTGATCCAGAGGAGGAAACATGCACATCGGGAGTACACATACCTGTACGTTGAAAGCTAACGTGTGAACGGACTGATAATTATAACCTCAATACCACGTCAATCATGGCTTGTGATAGGGTTAGTGAAAGAAGTCAGCGAACATGAATACTGTCGTAATATGTAGCTTGAGCAGATGTTACATTTGCAACAGCGAGATCAAAGAACAGGCTTTAAATAAAACTGACAACAGCATGGCCAGATATGCACCTAAAGAAACGTATAACACCGGTCCGCTGCCTAAAATCCAGATAAATGTACATATACACAGAAAGATATCAAGGGATGCTGCCCGGTTCTCCGCTAGAGTAACGGAATGCACTCCAAGTGAACGCAAGCGTAGTAAGCGGGGCACTGAGTCCCGGGGCAGCTGCGATAAGGGTATTTACAGGGATAAGGAAGCCGCAGTAGGTGTCGCTTGGGGTCATTCTTAGGACAGTGAGATTGTCCTTGGCCATAAGTAAGCGCCGTTATGGTGCTGTTGCTGATGATAATGATTACATGATAAAAGGAACAAAAACATTTAGGCAATTAACGATCGAAGGTGTACAGCAGCGGGAAACTGCATTAGGTTTTGCGATCCAACAAATCGAACTCCTCTTACTCCAGCCATGAAGCCTACCCAGATCTGTGGTTCAGGAAGCCGTTGCTTGATTCGTATTCAAGCTATAAAGTCCCATTATATCCTGCTATGCTCGGAGGTTTGGAAAAGCTATATCCCGACAGAACTGCCAAGCTCTATGCATCTGTGGAATGAATCTTTGGACCGCTCAAAAAGACAATTGACGAGGGAGAAACCAATGAGACAGAGTGCTCTGTGTAAGCGCTCTGTATTGTTGTTTTTTTTTTCTCGTCCGTTGTCCTTTTGCGTGGTCCCAAGGTGCGTTACATTACTTATCACCAACTAGCCCGCCTTTCTCTCTTAGATGTATGCAACGAATGCTAATTTGACAAAACCAGTCCGCAAAAACCTTGAAGTGCGTGACGTAAACAAATACTGCGCAGATACGCGCGCCACCACCCTCACAGCTTTTAGTCAGCGTCTGATGACATAGGATGAGTTGTGTCGCTGGGTAGCACGCTCTTCGCATCCGCAGTGCACTAAAGAGGCGTCACACACAACAGGCATACGTAATGAATTATTGAATACAGCCAAACAGCAATTTCTTTCTCACACCGCATCACAGCCGCTCGCACGGCCAATTTCTACCGCCGAGATTCGCCAAGAGCGTACTAAAAGCAATGGTTGGCCATAGCGGGGTGCGGCATTGGCCGTAGCAGCGGAGAACTCCACCTGAGGTCACTGCAGAGAGCAGCAGTGACGCGGGGGGGGGGGGGGGGGGGGGGGTGCAGTGCAGTTCAGTGCAGTGCTGTTGTGTATTATGCAAGCCAGAAGATGCATGACTGTTATATTTTGATATACGACACAATAAAATATATTATCGCAATGGCCGAAAAATAAGACAGATTCAGCGTGTAGTAGTTCCCCAGTCTTTCCAGTCGAAGGCAGCGCTACCGGCGGCGTGTCAGCGCAGGAGCTCTCTCGTTTTCGACACGGTGGGCTGCCGCTCTAGTTCGTATGCAAGCCACGCTGCAAGCAATGGCCTCACTATCGCCTCTAGCGGCAGAAAGTGTCAAATCTTTGTTAATTTCCTAAAGCTCTGCTTTTCAACAACGCTTCATTGGATTCAGATTTTAAAATTCGTTTGGAAATGAACAAAATGTTCATAATATTATCTGTTGCCTTTTAACGTATTCGAGAGAAGAGAAAGGGTTGGTACAAGAGTGCACCTAGTGCGCACTGTTCGTCTTCGGAAATGGAGAGACAGATAGAGCCTGAAAGAGAAGACACGCCTTTGACGCGCCCGAAAAGGCGTGTCAAACAGCTAGCGGCGAGTGTGCGGATAGATAGCAGAGAAGTCACGATTTCGCGATTGCTGACATGGCGCTGATAACTTCAGGTAGCGCTGCGGCCTGGTATTGTGCTGTGTATTGTGTTTGAAGTGTGAAACAGGCGCGCAGGGTGCGCTTGTATCGCCTTTACGTGGCTTTATCTCTACATTTTATTGTCCGCTGCCTGCGCACGTTCCGCGCTATCTTCGTTCACTGACTGCCGTCATCGCAAACTCGGATGAAACTCGGGCGAGCGCCAAACTCGGGCCTTCCGGCATAGCGCCCCAGAGCCAGCTTTGGCGATGCCTTTCATGTAAGCTTTTTGACCATTTATTTGTATGTTGTGAGATTTATCTGTTGTGCTTCTGTTACATCTGCTTTGCCTTAACATTTTTTGTAATAATATATGCACCAACTGCTGGTTCTTGTTTCACTAGTTACTGCTCTTAACATATCCTTCGTAATTTCTGTGTGTTCCCAGCTCAGTCCAGATAAAATATGTGTAGTGTTTTACACCACGGCAAATAAAAATCACGAGGCAGCGTACTGGCAACGACAACTACAATACAGATAATAAGAAATGCTTAATGGAATCTGGTAGTACACAATGCTTTCTTCTCTTTTACTGCTTGTATTCTTCTTTACAACTTATAAGCTGCAAAAGCTGACGTGACTACAAAATAGCAGCCTCATTTTTTTGTTGTGTCAAAAATTGCAACGCTCCGCACTGAATCCAATCGGCCAAAAATTTTTTGTCCACGAAGCGCCTCGAAAATTCAGTGCCGTCAGCATGGTGTTACGGCGTAATTAGACAGAAAGCTCGGCTAGTTGGCTGTGATCAATAGTTTTCCGCGCTGTTATACTATGGATCGCATTGAACTTGAAGTCAGCGCTAGTGTTTTCTGGTTTTTCGTTCGTCCTCATTTCCCGCGCTGTTATACTTTTACGGCGTGCAGCAGAGCACCTCGAGCCCACAAACAACTTCCTGCCCTTGTGGTCTGAAACTTTATTATATCACGGCTGCGCCAGACTTCGGTAGCAAACTGTCACTCACCCGACACAGATGGAGCAATCATGGACAACTTCCGGCTTCCATTCGAAGGAGCGAGCAGCAAGCAAGGGTCCAGTCTTCTTCCAGGAGCCGCAGCCGCAGACGTCATGAAACTGCATGCGACAACGACGGCGTTCGAGTTGTGCTTTGCAGCTTGCTTGGTCTGCCACTTAACCACCACGAGTGGTGTGCTGCATTCCAGTTATTTGTTTGGACATTACCTAAGGGGAGCATTAGCGTCTTTTTTATTTTTCATGAAGTTTATGGACCTGAAAGGAGCACTAGATTCGTAATGCTACTTTTTGAGGCAGGCTAATAACGAAAAGCCGCTTTTATTGGCGAAAAATGTTGAGTGTTATATGGTGTATTTTTTACCGTCACTGCATTTCAACTGATCCCATCATGAAAGACATTTATCCCAGCCTTCGGCACGCAGGCAACTTGTGGCGTATGCACTCTGATGAATACTGTCGTTACTGCTTATAAG
Source organism: Amblyomma mixtum (assembly GCF_055824585.1). NCBI lineage: Eukaryota > Metazoa > Arthropoda > Arachnida > Ixodida > Ixodidae > Amblyomma > Amblyomma mixtum. The sequence goes on from NC_143015.1 coordinate 31,251,937, forward strand.
AGGTTGTTGGTGTCGTATCCACTCGGATATCCGCATACCAAAAAGAAAGATTATATTTAGATCATTCAGGATTTGTTGAGACTAGAGTAATCGGCGACGACAGTTACAGTCTCTTTCGTTCAGTTTTTTTTATTGTCTATCATGCAAACGCTCTGTTTGAGCAAAAATAGCCGTGTTTTCATATAACGTTGTAATCACTGATTTTACGGCAACCTAATTTTCTCCTGAGGTCCTCTTTGGCTGGATACGACATCTTTTGTGCTTGCTCATATTATGCCGTCGCAAAAATCTGGCGGCTCCCATGGTGGACCTGAGTGATAGTGCAAATGGGGCTTCGTTGTTGACTGACCGAAAAGGCCCTTCTCCGCTCATACCATTCAGGAGGTGCGTGAGAGCGCCAGTTTTTGTTTTTTCTGCTCCTTGATAGGTGGGTAAGGCGACGGCTTTGGTACTACTCCGGTCGTGCTGGACAAGGCAAAAGTGAGAGCGCTGTTTTGAAGCCATGCTTTACTCTCTTGTCATACACGAAGAACAGGTAAAAGTTGCGTTGGATTTTTTCTTGACCGGGCCTGATGTAATGAAAGAAACACACGTTTGCAACAGAGTACGGCGTTGGCCCTCCAGGATATATAGAAGACAAGCTGTTCACTGCAGCGTAACTTATTAAATATATTAGTTGTCGGAAATAGATTAGAAGACTTCGGCGAATGCCGCAGGATTCTACCTGACTGGACACCGCACCCCTGGCAAGAAATCAGGGCAACTCAACTGAATACTTAGCATCATTTTTGGTGCCCACAGATCCAGAGTTGGAATGATACATTTCAAGTTTGTACGGATTCTTTGAGAAGGCAGCGCTAAAAATACGCTCGTTGTTACAGCTGTAATGTCATAACCGAGGTGTTCTAACCGGTACAACAGGCCAGAAAAATCAGCCAGCGGGAAGCAACACGGAGTCCGCTAGCAAGGGCTTAACGGGGCAAAAACACTTCTTTCCTCTTCCTTCCCTCATTCACCTTGGCCTTCGAACCTCTTCTTAAAACCCGCAAGATTATAATTAAGAGAAAGGAACAAAAATATCTTGTTCACATTTAGTTGGAAGCCATATTTCAATTGCGTGGTGTACATTAAAAACAATATAATTTATTAAAAGGCACAAATATATTGCGTTCACGTTTGTTGACGGCCTTATTTCAATCTCACAGTGTACTTTAAAATACAGCTTCTTGTCTCCCAGAGCCATGTAATTTTAAACAAAATAACAATTGCATGACTCTAAAAATTTCCTCACCTGTAACCACTGAGAGAAAAATTTGAGGTCTATATCCTTGCACCTCAATGCGGTTTTGTTGTATTCCATCAAAACGCTTCAGTGTCGTCAGCTTAAAGGACACATTGTTCAGATATATGAAATGGGAGGTCAATGATATGTGTTCAATATACAAACTGGCCGAGAACTGAAAGCTGAGGCATGCCACCACTGTTAGTCACGATGATCATGATTCGTTAGCAGTTATAGAGGTTGTTCCCTGTTTTATGGTTTGGTTTATGGTTTATGGGGGTTTAACGTCCCAAAGCAACGCAGGCTATGAGGGACGTCGTAGTGAAGGGCTCTGGAAATTTTGACCACCTGGGGTTCTTTAACCTGCACTGACATCGCACCATACACGGGCTTCTAGAATTCGCCTCCATCGAAATTCCGCCGCCGCGGCTGGGATCAAACCCGCGTCTATCAGGCCAGCAACCGCGCGCCATAACCACTGAGCCACCGCGGCGCCTTCTCGCTGTTTTATAGGTATGTTTTATATAAAATATCAAGTAAAGTCTTTAGAGCCCCTGCTTACCTAATTCTGACAATAAAATGTCGCAGCTTGGTGGGTTGAGTGCTTTTGTACTGCATTTTTTATAGCTCTCGTTAAGAGTACAACCGACGACTTCCAATGTTGCGTTAGGAGGACCGGTTGACTCGTTAAATTTATTCCCTAAGTAACTCTGGCAACAATGTAAGTTAAGTTACTGAGTATACAGTGGAGCGTTAACACAGTTCATAATGAGGTTGGATCGTTTGGTGCAAAAATTTATTTCAGCATTTCTTTTCCACAAGCGGTCTGTGGGCTTCCTGCTACGACCGCCTCCAAACGACGGAGGAATCATCTACACAGCCAGACACTGTGAAGTGTACTAGTTAAATTTCTTAAAGCGCGAAAGCATGCGAACACAGATAACTTGACTCTTTCCGCATAACAATTTCTAATTTAATTATTTAGGTAGAACTACAAAGAAGCATCACTTCTGTCGAAGTGCTTTGCTCAGCGTCTAAAGCGCGGAATGAAGTTCGATCTTCCTTAATGCTCTTGCAGAGCCATGCTCGTCGTCTAAGCATACTAATTTTTTTCTCCATGCCTTCCTGTTTCACTCGATACTTCTTTTTTTTTCACCGAAAGCTATCTCAAAACAGAATGCTGTCAATTACGTGAAGTGCCATCAAGGTTTTTCGCAAGGTGCCGTCCTACGCCTCCCCATAAAAATCAGTCGTCTCCTTGTTTTCTCTTTAGAACAGAAGTAAACGAACCAGAAAGCATGCATTAGCTTCGGGTGAAATCGAACAGAGGGCTGAGTACTGTATTTTTGCTGTGCTCAGCCATGGAAAAGTTGGGAACTAGACAGAATACTATTGGCGCACACTGCCCTTTTCGAACGAACTCATCTCACAAAAATCCTTTTTTTCTCACATTTGCCGTAACTAAGAGCTTAGGACGGCTATAATTCCTTGACGGTCATACGATGGTATAGATTTAGAGCAATGAATTTCGCATTGACATAAAGATTCTATTTCTTCTAGAACTAGCACACCAATCATATATAGATGGGCCGGTCTTTTGCTGTACTCAGTTGAGTAATACATCTTCTAAAAGAATGGTGGTTAATTATAGTTCCTGAAAGCATGATCGCCGTCACACGGCTCAAATATTTCCAGAGGAACCCAGGCATATAAACAGGCTTGTCAAGAAAATGAAATTCTCGCAATCTCCAGATATATTGACTGTAAAATCAAGGCTTGTTTATTTCATTTGATTTCGCAGTAGTTCAATGAGAAACTAAGGCAGGATTAGATGCACCGTGTTCATAAAAGAAAAAGAAGTTTGGCTGCGAATAAAAATACTCCCAGATTCCTGCACTTCCAAGTGGAAAACATGTCAGAATATTTCACTCCATACCCTTACCATGTGAATTAACCGAATAGCAGCGCCTTAATGAACCATCTCGGTATTTCATTTTCAGTGAATATTTTACCATAGAGGTTTATCATTCTTTAGCGTTCTGCTCCCCACTGAAAGTGAGAAACAAAACCATACAGAAGTGTCTCTACGACGAAATGGGCCGTTTATGTTACTTTGTTTGTTTGTTTGTTTGTTTATTAGGGTTTAGCGTCCCAAAGCGACTAAGGCTATGAGAGACGCCGTAGTGGAGGGCTCCGGAAATTTCCACCACCTGGGGTTCTTTAACTTGCACTGACATCGCACAGTACACGGGCCTCTAGAATTTCTCCTCCAAAGAAATTCCAGCCACCGTGGCCGGGATCGAACCCGCGTCTTTCGGGTCAGCAGCCGAGCACCTTAACCACTGAGCCACCGCGGCGGCGTTTATGTTACTTTGACAAGCTTGTTATGACGCTAATACAGACGAATTATTACCGGTTTTAACCACCTGCACTGGGCGCCTGAAATGATTTAATATGATGCTAATGGGAAGCACTCCATCCGGGATAAGCCTGGGCAGAATGGCACCTCTTTCAAAATATCGTTACAAATTAACTCTTCCTTCCAGGGGTAACACCTCCGCGTGACCCAAACGGAGTTTTCGTGGAGTCTTATTATACTGCATTCTGTTGTAAATGCGAGAAGAGGAAGAGTTGAGGCTCTGGTGAATGAAAAAAGTCCGCTCGAAGTGGAGCACTATATGATCGACTCGGGCTTCAAACAGATTTTAAATCAATGGCACCGACACTGAAGACGCTTGTGGTACGGGTGAATGAAAAAGAACAGAAGGTAAGGCAATGAAGACAAACGCTTTCAACATGTGTACTGCTATTGATGTTCTTCGTGGGTGGAGTCTCTAGCGCAGGACTCCGGCGGTTGCTGCGGCAGCTGGGGCCCGTTCGAACAGCGAAGTGTGATCTTTGGGTTCCCAGCAAAACAGCCCCCCCCCCCCCCCCCCCCCCTGCTCCAGCGTGGCATTGTGTATGGCTGTGACTGCAGGGTTTAGTTGGCATCCCCATGTGGAGTGGTATATTGTGGCTGTCTCCCTGCACCATGGGAATGCAGGCGTGTGTGTAGTGGGGTATATCTTATTTAGAATAAATGAGCCTGTATATGTGTTTGTTTGGAGCTGTCTCCAAATTACAGTGTGCTCATTAGTGCGATGCTACAGGGTGGGGGATAGATCCTTCTTAGTCAACTGAGGTGCTCCAGTATTCGTTCATGGTTAAACAGCGCGAAGGAAACAAGGACAGAGACAGAAACACACGTACACACTGAGCGCAGTGTGTACGTGTGTTTCTGTCTCTGTCCTTGTTTCCTTCGCGCAGTTTAACCATGAACGAAAAGAACCAACTAGCCCGCCAGAAGACTATTCTTGCTCCAGTATGTCGCCTTTCCTCTGAATACCTGGTTCGAGTTTCAGCGCATCAGCCGTCGTTCGTTTAGTACGTCGTAGAGCAATGGCATCGGCTGCGTGGTTCCCGGCAAAACCGGCGAGCCCCGGTGCCCACGTGATAGAATGTTTTTCTTCGCTTCAGCCACCTCGGCTGACAGCGCGGAAGGGATTCCTGGCTATTCTGTCTCGCAGGAAATTAAAACTGCTGGTCTGCGAGTCAGAGATGATTACCAGGGATTCGCCTTGCTCCTCCTCTGTTGCCTTCAGCGACTGGGAGAGCAATCGCAGTCTCTTCTTCTTCAGTTGAGGTACAACCTCTTATGGGGACGCTGGCTAGCTCCTTGTCAGTGTAGTCGATTGCTGCTGTCACCATGGCTCTGTGTCTTTGGTAGATGGCTGCGTCTACAAAGACGGATTATTTTTTTGCGGGGGATGCGCTGTTCAAATGCCTGAGCCTTTGCTTCCCTCCAGCCTCGGTGCAGTTGTGGGTGAGTGTGTTTCGGGATGGGTAGGGCTCTGTAGGTCGATCTGATGGCGTTTGCTACATCCTCCGTCTCTTGAATCTTCTTGTGGTGGTAAGGGAAGCCTAGTTATCTGAGTAAGGCCCTGCCCGTGGTCGTATGCCGAGGTCGTTCTCTCTGAGCGATGAGAAGTGCTTCCTGATGCTCCAAAGATTTGTAGGGGACACCGAGGCCCATTAGTTTACGCGCAGATGCTTTCAGAGGTAGACCCAGCGCCATCTTATGTGCCTTCCGCAGCATAGCATCTGCCTGCTCGACTTCTAGGAATGTACGAAAAACGGCAGTTTTAAAAATAGGAAAATAGAAGATACAGAAAGTTTGCTAAGTTTCTAAATTAAAAAAAAAAGTAGTCGTAGCACCTCTAAAAAATGTTCTGGGAATTTTGGTGTTTCGAATGGGAGTTATGAAAAAAAAGTCACTATGACATTTGGAACGAAGACTTTGTTATCTTGGTAGGGCATCCTGTGTTGTCAGGCAGTGCTGTCAATTGCCCATAATTAATAATAAAATTTTTAAAAATCTCATTAGTGAAGTGCAAATCACATACTTCTCACAGATTCTGAGACGAATGGCGTACTTACTATTACATTCAAATTCTTCTTTTCCACTGCTGTAATAGTTCCTCTGGGGCTGAGAGTATCAATAATTAAAATGAAGTGATTTTGATGGCTATGATCCTCAAGCTAGAGCGATTACCAAAAGAAGGAACGAGGCTACCTAATTTTCAAATGTTCAGTTTTTTTCCTTCTTAATGAAGGTTCGAGATCATTCTGTGAATACACTATTTAGTCCAAATAACCATAAAATTTCGCGTTATATAAAGGAGCGTTACTACAAAATGTAAAAAATAATTTACATGCAGTTATGTATGCGGTTTTTAGTTTTGTTAATGTAATCCACGTTCGGCTTCGAGCATACAGGTACTTTAGTAAATATGTGAATTCCAAAGTAATAATAATACAATATAAATTCATAGTATATTGTAGACACCCACAAGTTCTACAGTTTCGAGAGTTAGAAAGAATGCCCGCTTGGATAGGCACCGTCACTGTTAGATCGCGAAAGTTCATAATTTAAGCGCTCTTTTGAGACTTGGCCGATAGGGAGATAAGTCAGAACCATTGTTCATTTAATGACAGCTTACAGTTTCATCCGTCAACCGTAATCGGCCAAGGATGGAACTCGGGAACTCCTGAACAAATTCCACAAGGATACTCAGTGACCAACGTTGGAAAATATGGAATACTACGAAACTGATGCCACAGCTAATAGGGCAACATGGGGGGCTATTTGTAGGTTCCATCAGGAATATTTCGGCCTGAAGAAAAGCAAGGTTCTAGACTCACACACTAAAACACAGAGAAATGAAGCGCGTCTAAGAAATGAAATGAAAGAACCTTGAAAATGTTATAAACACGGGAATTCCTGCAGAGCGTCGATCAAAAATAGAATTACCATTAATGAAGGTATGAGGGTACAATTTCACAAGCGTAGAATTTCAATGTCCGTGTTGTGCACAAATAAAGAATGCATGAGATTCCGAAAACATTCCTACGTATGTAAATACAGCATGCATAATTTTTTATTGAAATCAGGGTACAGGGCTGAGATCATAATTATTAAGCGAAAGTTTGCCGCCGCAGTTATAAGAGGAAAAGGTTCTACCGACCACGAAGGTTTAAAAATTAATCCTGTGTCAAAGCGGTCATTTATTAAAAAGCATGAAATATTTGAGATCCCATTTTCACCAGATTCCCGCGAACATCACTTCGTAACCGCGGCGAACCCAAGGTTCAACGAGGCACCAAACCTGAAAGCGAACGCTGAGAAGGACATCTCGGAAGCAATGCCAAATTCTCTGGCCAAACGGTGTCCAGCAGAGCAAACGACGACGATACGACGGGTCCCCAGCGGAATTCCAACTGCTGCCAGTTCTTAAAGCGCTACTCTCTCTGACGATGTCTTAGCGCTCTACCATCGCCGCAGCCTCTCGGTCTGCGTGTTATAACTGACAGGTTTTTGTACTACTCATTCCTTCGTTCAACACCGTTCGTAGTCTTCCGTGCATTAGTTACGCGCAGCCGCTTCAGCGGCGGCCATGAAGCTGAGTCCAGCGATGAGACACAAATGGTCACCTATATCGCTGATGGCAGCTTAAGCACACACAGGGGAAGTGACAATCTGGAATCAGCCTTAAAGCTGAGGAAGAGCGGGCAACCTCTATGATTTACTCAAGAGAGAAATCAGTGAGGGAAGCTGACCGCGCTGCAAGGCAGAGCAAAAACATACCTTAACTGCCGAACTCTGGCGCATCCTCGAATCTACCGTGAACCCTATTTCGGCACTGATACATTCGTAGCGTGTTCTCGTTTTTGCATCGAAATGTAACACGCATGCCGCCCCGAGGTTGCATTTGCGTAAAAACGCGCGCTGGTTAGAATTGGCTGGATACGGAAAGTGTTTGAAAACGCCGGCACGTAAAGCCCAGAAAGTTTGGTTTAGTTTTATGGGAGTTAAATGCCCCAAAGTAACTCAGGCTATGAGACACGCCGTAGTGAAGGACTCCGGAAATTTCGACCCCCTGGGGTTCTTTAACGTGCACTAACATCGCACAGTACACGGGTCTCTCGAATTTCGCCTCCATCAAAATTCGACCGGCAGGGCCGGGATCGAACCCGCGTCTTTCGGGTCAGCAGCCGAGCGCCATAACGACTGAGCCACCGCGGCGAGCCCCGAAAGTGGCGAAGGACATACAGCGCTTTCTGCAGGTGCAATAGGCGCGGTTGATGACGGCGGCTCTGCAAGACGCGACATCAGCCAGGGAGACCACGCGCGCTTACCAGATTGAAGAATAAAACCGGATCGATGGTACGCCTAGTTCTCAGTGGACATTGGCAGTAACTCAGTGCAATAACCTAGTGCACCACCAGCACTTTTCAGCCATCCAAGGCCGTACTCGGCCGTTCATAGAATGCATGTCTTGATTACACCGTTTCTAACAAGAAATCGGCGACAATTTGCTTTCCCAAATTGATAACGCTCTATATTCAGGATTTGTATTTCAAGACAGTAACATCGCACGCAGAAAAATGTTTTAATTCTTATTTTAATGAAGACCAGTCAACTATAGCAGGATTCTTTAAAATTGCTAAGCTAAGATGATATGATCCCAAGGATTGCAAGAAAACACAAACTATTGAAAACACGAGCACACCTGGCACAACAGGTTTCATCATTATTCAAAGCATGGAATGATATCTCTGAGTGAGGAACCCATCATTCACATGCTTAATCACGGCGTTATACTTGCCACCTGCATATTAGTAGATGGCTGTACGAGGCGTGGAGTAGGACAACTTTTTTGCTCTGAAAAAATATTTCTTTTGGTCCACAACCATTTCTATGTTCACCGAAGCCAGAGTCATTGGCTGTTAAAGGTTTATAGCTTTTGTGTATTTTGCTCATAAGTGCCAAAGGCAGAGGACGAAAAAATGGTGAATACAAGGGGGGGGGGGGGGGGGGGGTACTGCGCACAAAAAGACAAGGACAAGAAGATAACACAAAAAAGAGGCCAAAAAAAGAGGCCATTGAAACCCTCCTTCATGACAACGACACCGACATTGCCATTTTCACGGAATCGTGGCTGAATTCTGACGTTGATAACAGCGAGTTACTTGACGATGAAAACTTATTCACTATTCATAGGCTTGATAGGGTTGGGCGCAGAGGAGGCGGAGTGCTGGTTTTTGTAAAATCTAGTATACCTTCATTTCCAGTCAAGATTACTTGTAGCCACGAAATAATATGCGTCCGAATATCTCTACCTTCTAGCACTGTTATCATCACTGCTTGCTACCGTGCGCCTGATTCCGATAGTACCTTTGTTGACGATCTTTGCAGTGTCCTTTCAAACTTGCATTTTCGCTTTCCAAATGCTGAACATGTGGTCTGTGGGGATTTCAACTTCCCAGACATTGACTGGAACAATCTGTATGCACCTTCTCGTCAGTCCAACGAATTTCTTGACATGGTACTCACATTTAACCTCATGCAAACAGTTAAAATAGCAACCCGGGGCACTAATATTCTTGACCTTATCCTGGTATCAAGTCCAGATTTTATCCAGTCACTGTCATGTGTTGATTTCCTCAGTGATCATAAATTGCTGTTGTGTGATCTTTCTATTCCAATCCCCATGAAACAACCGTCAATAAAATACATCCGTAGTTACAAAAGAGCCGATTTCGCTAAGATTAATTCCGAGCTTAATAAGTATTTTCCGTACTTCCTAAATTCTTCTCCTGCTCGAACAATAGATCAAAACTGGCTGCTCTATAAAAATAAAATTTTATCGCTTATTGATGCTTACGTTCCCCTCATACGTATTCGCGGTGATGCTAGGAAACCGTGGTATTCCAACGCACTAAGAAGACTATCGAATAAAAAGAAACGCCTCTACCGTGAAGCGAAAAATTCTACTTTCGCTTCTAAATGGCAAAAATACCTGGCATGTCTTCACCAATATACACGGTTATTACGACACAGTAAAAAGAAATTCTTTCATCAGGACTTGAAGAACATTATTCGTAATCACCCAAAGAAATTTTGGTCCATACTGGCACCACACACTCACCGTTCACGAGATATCACCTTGTTTGACGAACGTGGTGCATCTGTTCCCACAGAACTCCGCTCAGATACAATGAATTCATATTTTTCATCGGTGTTCACCCATGAGCCCCCTCAAAATATACCACCAGTTCCCAATTCAAATTTTCCCCAAATGCCCCCCATTCACATTGCAGCGGAAGGCATTGTGAAAATAATTGATGGCCTTAAAACGTCGAAAGCACCAGGCCCTGACGGAATTCCTGCAAAATTTCTTAAGAGCGCTAAGGAAAGTTCTAGCCTATTCCTTCAAGTCATTTTCGAGCAGTCATTGTCTACGGGTTTGCTTCCGAAAGATTGGAAAATAAGCAAAGTTGTGCCGGTGTTTAAAGCAGGTAACAGATCAGATCCCTCCAATTATCGCCCAATCTCTCTTACATGCATTGCCTGTAAGCTTCTAGAGCACGTCATATATTCACATGTCGCATCACACCTCGATCAGAACAATTTCTTTTTTACTAAGCAGCATGGTTTTCGTTCCGGTCTTTCGTGTGAAACTCAGCTATTTGAATTTACCACTGACCTCCACTTAAATATGGACTCTTCATTCCAAACTGACATTATCTTTTTAGATTTTTCTAAAGCCTTCGATCGCGTGCCCCATCTTCGCCTCATGTCTAAACTCTCCGGACTGTCCATTGATCCTCTCGTTTTATCATGGATACATTGCTTTTTAACAGGTCGCTCCCAATACACAGTAATCGACAATCATCCTTCAGGCACTACTAACGTTATCTCTGGCGTTCCCCAAGGTTCCGTTCTTGGCCCACTTCTTTTTCTAATCTTCATTAATGACCTTCCTTCCGGTGTTTCATCCACTATTCGGCTTTTTGCGGATGATTGCATCCTTTACCGTCGCATTGTCACTAACAGGGATCAACTATCGCTTCAGAATGACTTACACATAATAGAACGGTGGTGTTCCGACTGGCTTATGCAGCTGAATGTCTCAAAGTGCCAATTCATGCAAGTATCGCGAAAACGTTCCAACATCAGATCTGCATATTCACTCCTGTCAAACACGGTAACCCAAGTCCAATCATATCGGTACCTTGGAATCACTATCTCCAGCAAATTAACCTGGTCGGAACACATCTTATATCTAGCATCTAGAGCATCAAAATCACTTGGCCTCATCCGAAGATTCCTGTACCTAGCACCTCCTTCTGTTCGAAAATTAGCATACGAAACATTCACCCGTACCATACTTGATTATGCAGCGGCTATATGGAATCCTCACCAAGCATACTTAATTAACACCTTAGAAGCCGTTCAAAACCGAGCAGCCCGTTTTATATCCTCAAATTACAATAGACACAGCAGTATCACCAGTATTAAATCTTCACTTAACATCCCGCCACTAGAGCTCCGACGGAAAATCGCACGACTCTGCCTCTTTCATAAGTTATATTACAATTTTCCTGATCTTCGTGACACATTATTACTAGCTCCCATCAGAACATCGCGCCGCCTGTTTAACCTCCTCAGCATTCAACGTATACATGGATCGACCTTGGCATTTAATAAATCTTTTCTTCCAACTGCAATAGAAAATTGGAACCTGCTACCCGACTACATTGTTAACGAGCGCGACGCTACTAAATTTCGACAGGCATTAATTAATCACTGTACTGAATAAAAGACACTGCTCAAACTTCACCCAGTTACACTTATTCTTTTTCTTGTTGTTGTTGTTACCGCCTAATTCAGCCTTGCGCCCTTCATTATTGACCAACGTTGTATTGTGATGTATCGTTTTTCATTTTATTGTGTTGCATTATGTTTTGTTGTATTAACGTATTATTCTCAGTTGCATTTGCTTTGTCCCCCCCCCTTATGTAATGCCTCAACAGAGGCCTTTAAGGGTAAAATAAATGATGATGATGATAAATGATGATAACAAGCGCAGACTCGCGACTAACTTTATTTTAAAACAGGACACTCCTTTTATAGTTTCAAACTGTCACATCACACACATGTGGAAACCAAAAACCTTTCTTCATTCTGATACAGTTTGATAGAAGGGTCACTTACGCAATCTTTATCCTTCTGTTTGATGCAAAACGCCTCCGCCAACTCACGCGCCACCTGGTCACGGCTTCTCCTCAAAACTTTTGTATCTGTCAACAAAGGCAGGCAAGGGTTATTGCGCGTAGCATCCGGGCATGCGCCACAATGCAGGGGTAAAGTTAGTCGCGAGTCTGCGCTTGTTGTGTTATCTTCTTGTCCTTGTCTTTTTGTGCGCAGTACCCCCCCCCTTATATTCACCGTGATTGACCGACTAGCCCAACAACGAACGCTCTTAGACGAAAAAATAAAGACGTCACAGACACAAGCCTATCTTTCCTCCTCCTGGAAGGGCACACTCCAGAGCACCAACTTTTTTTATGTTTATGTGGAGAATCCCTTCGTAAAAACAAACAAAAAACGTGCAATACTGTTCAAGCTATCAAAGATTGCGGATGACAAACGCTCACTTGTACCCAAAATATTGTAAAAAAATCAGTATGTTACAGAGTCACGAGGTGGTCCGATAATAAATGACTATCTAAGAACAGCTGTGAAGTTGCTGTGTTGGGTTTGATGGCACATAGGCAGCTAAGGCCATCATCCGCCAACCACAAGGTATAGAAAACTTTTCTGCGGAATTTTATGAAAAAAAGTAAAAAGTGTTAGGTGGTGTAGACGGCCTAAAACGTTAGTTTTGCTACCCAGTGATGCTGAGAGAAACCCATTTTAAAAATGGTCATCAGTGAAAGCTTTAAAGAAATTAGGATAACCTCTGCAACCCTCCTTGGCTGGGAAGGGTTGTCGAGGCTCCCAGACAGTCGAATGAAACCTTCAGCCTTCTTTTCAGGAGTTAGAGTGGCTCAGGTCTGGTCAAAGAAAGCCTGCATGTTGTAATGATTTGACTATATTTTTATGAAATCTTGAATTTGTTGAAAAACTTGCTCTGTTTAAAAAAATAAAAACCTGCGAAAAGTCAAGTGCATGTGTGCGCTATGGAAAGAAAAATGATAGGTGTCACTTTAAGAGATCGGAAGCGGGCGGAGTTAGGGAACAAACGAGGCTTTATGACAACCCAGTGCAAATCAAGAAGAAATTGGCTTGGGCACAGCATGTAATGCGAGGGCAAGATAACCGCTAGTCCTTAAGTGTAACGGAGTTGATTTGAAGAGACAGGAAGTGTAGCAGGGGGCGGCAGAAAGTTAGATTGGCGGATGAGATTAAAAAATTGGCAGAGGCTCAGCTTGGTTAAGCCCAGAAATTGCGAAAGCAACTTCATCCGTTTCTTCAGTCCGCAGTCGTTTCCTAGCTTGAGCGAATCGTTGCACGTCTCTGTAGCTCGCTGTCGTTTCCTCCGTTCGTTACGACGACCTGCCTTAGCGCTAGGTGGCATTGTCGCGAAGCAAATATTAAGCCGCTGGTGGTTGGCACCGCCACTGTTCGCTGACGGCGCGAGATGGTCGCTCAGCTCTTCGGCGTGACGTCACAACACCTGTTGCGCTCCTAGCGGAGAGCGCGGGAGTTAGGCGCCGGTGGTGGCCACCGCCGCTTCTTTCTACGGCGCGAGATGGTCGCTCAGCTCTTCGGCATGCCGTCACAACACCTGTTGCGCTCCTAGTGGAGAGTGCGGGAGTTAGGCCCCTGTGGTGGCCACTGCCACTTCTTTCGACGGCGCGAGATGGTCGCTCCGCTCTTCGGCGTTTCGTCACGCATGACGTCACACAGGGTTCAGCTAAAGGTCAATGGTGGTCACCGCCGCGGCACGGCAAAGGCGTGAAAGTGCAAGTAGTATTGCTTTCGCAATAAAAGTTTCCGGCAATACGGTGGGCGCAACTCGGAAAGGACAGGGTTTATTGGAGAGACATTGCAGAGGCCTTTGCGCTGCTGTGGGCGTAGACGGGCTGATGATGATGATGATGAGGCATGTTCGCCTATGAGCAAAGTTGGGTGCAATGGTATATGTGCACCAAAAAAAACTGTAAAATGATTTTGCTTAGTGGATTTAGTTTTCCGCATGAAAATAAAACATGGTTTACTGTTAGTTCATCTCCACCTAATTCACATTGGGAGTGCTCTTGTTGTGTAAGTAGGAAATTATGATTGAGGTGTTGTGTCCTATACCAAGACGGCAGGTAATCACTTCCTTGCAACGTTTCTGCTTGATGCTGGTCTTCCGTTGACCCAAAACTAGTTTTACCACGAGTAGTTTGTTATTTACTTCGTTGTTCAACGCGCCCTGCTAATTTTGTCTTGATAAATAACGATGAATTAAGTTAATGCAACCTTTAAAAGGCAAATTTACTTTTTATTTGCTTGTCACAACCTTAAGAGGCAAAGAAGTCTGCTCTCCCTTTGCCTTAAATTCCGATACGACTCGGTACCCAACAGAGGCTTTTGTTCTGTCCTTCAGCTGTGTTCGTTGTTCTGTTGTGCATGATATCAGCAAGCATATCAGTGATTGGATTTCTAGAGTGGAAAGCAGAAAGAACACTTAGAGTGTCTAAGTAAATGAGCAAGAAAGGTAAACGGGGAGATGGGAATGGGCGAGATACGCCCTTGATTCAATAACCACTCACCCTGACGGGTAAGGGAAAGCCGGGCAAGCTGCGAGTCACGAGGGAGAGTGAGAAGACAACAGAGAGACTGAAAGAGGCCTGCCTGTGGCAAAGATTTCAGCGGTAAAGGCACTGATAGGGAGGTTGAGAGCTGCCTTGTGGAGGCTCACAAGGGCAGTCTCGAGAGCTTTAGTTGAGTCTGGGTGAAGGAAACGTAGGGTACAAAGTACAAGACCTTGTTGAGGGCCAGCGCGTGGGCGACTCGACACGCATGAGCCTCGTGGAGACCTGAGCACCGAGTGACCACGCGCCGCAGAGTGGCAGGTGGTGACAGCGTGGTGGAGGGCTTTCACGTTCTTGGCAGCATGCAAAGGGAAACCAAGAACTTTGCACTGCGTGCCAACAGGAATTGGAGAATCAGAAAGGTGGAGAGACACAAAGTGGTTGTGTGAGCGCCGGTATGAGGAATGGTTGAGAAGGAAAACTTCGGATTTCTCAGGAGCAGGACAAAGGACACTGGTGGTGAGAAAGCAGTCCATGAGATACAGGCCACGTTCCAGAGTGTCCTGTATGTAACCGGGTGATCCAGACGAACACCAGAGTGATGTCATCGGCGTAAAATATAAGATGGAGGTCGGGTATTTCAGCTAGCTGGGAGGCAATACGAGCCATAGTGAGCTTGAAAAGGCTAGGAGAGAGAACAGCACGTTGAGGAGTGCCAAGGGTGAGGTAGTGGGGGTCGGACAGATGGGTGTCACTCGAAAGCGAGACCCACGTTAATAAGCGGATATAATAGTACGTGAGGGAGCCACAGTGTATGGAAGCGAGTTGAGAAAGGATATGGTCGTGGCAAACACCATCGAAGGCCTTACGAACATCGACGAAAACAAGTGGGGGAATTTAACGGGGGGGGGGGGGGGTGTAGGAGGCAGAAAGGTGTGCTAGAGAATCAAAGCCATGTCCTGTGCACATACGCTATGTCGGAAGCCGATGAGACGATGGGGGCAGAACTCCGTCGCCTGAAAAAAATAGAGGCGAGTCCGGGCCATTCGACCAACGCACTACATAAGGGAGATTGGCGGGAGGTTAGAGAGGGGGAGAGGTCTGTCCGGCTTTGGAGTCATAGAAATGAGGGAGGAGGTCCAGGAGCTCGGCAGGTAGCCGCTGTCCCAAGCCGTAGAGTAGGTTTCAAGGAGGTATTCTTTGGCGGAGTAAGGCAGGTAACGAAGTGTGGTGTACGTAATGGCACCCTCACCAGGAGCAGAGCGTGTACCTTTAGCAGGCAGGGCCGATTCGAGCCCCCGGGGAGTAAAGGATTGGTCCAGATGGGGTTAGGTCCGCCCGAGTACACCGGGTAGGAGGGTGCCAAAGGCGGCGGGAGCTACAGAGAGGCTAGCAGATGAAAACCATCAGAGAGAGTCCTCTGGGTGAGGGCTTCAGCTAGAGTGGGAGCAAGGGCTGGCTTAGCGCCAAGGATGATTTAAAGAGACACCATGCGTATCGCAACTGCAATGCAGAGTCAAGGCGATCACAAAGAAAACTCCATTGAGAGTGCTCGAGGGAGGAGCAGTGGGCGACGATCTCGGCCCGCAGAGTAGTTATCCGTGAGGAAAGTAGGGCATTGTGCGGTTTGGAGCGAAAGGAGCGTTGAAGACTTTTACGGCGACGCCATAAACGGAGAAGTTGAGGATCTGGGTGCGGGATTTGGTGACGAGAGCGAGCGCGACGGCTACTGGACGTGAGCGCTGCAGATGCGCGACGTCCTTCCATCATAGGATTGAAAGGAGTCGCAGGCGAGATTGGTGCGAAAGGCGTGCGAGTCACTGTGAATTGCCACTCCGGCTCCCAATTTTCGTATCCTCCCCTTCCCGACCAACATGTCTCTCGTCCTACCCGCCGGTTGTCGTCATGCGGCCGCGCACCACCATTCGCCTCTCTTTGATACCCAGGGTGTAGCCTACACGAATGTTTCCTTCGTGACTCCTCGAGGTTCCTGCGGTTAGGCCCTGTACCATTCCGACCTCACGACTCCTGAAACCCACACCAGGGGGCCGTATATGCGCCCTCCGGAAGCATTGTCCGTCTAGGTCCTCGCCATCCGCATGCCCTCTCATTAAGAGTTCATTCAGACTCACAAGACGCTATGCACCACATACAGAACCGCACCCTAACCTCGTCTCTCCAAAAGGAGGTCAAACGTGCGGTCTCCGCATTGCAGCCTTCAGTCATTTTTCTCCACTGGCTTCCTGGGCATTCAGGGATTGACAGGAATGAGCTGGCTCATCACCTCGCCCGCGACACACTTTTCCGGGCCCCGTTGATCCCCTGCCCAAGCCCTCGGAGGACGGTGGCAGACACCCTTCTCCGCACCATTAAAAGGTCTACCTTGAGCTCCGCCTCGACAAACGCCTTTACCCTCCCCCTCATCCATCACTCACGGTTCCGGAGGCTCGCCTTCTTCAGCGCATCCAATTGAATGTAGTCATCAATCCGTCTCTCCTCTTTCGTTACTACGGAGCCCTTCACTATGGCGTGCCTCATAGCCTGAGTCACTTTGGAACGTTAAACACCAATAAACCATAAACCAACCTTCCTGTCCGAGTTGCCCCTGTATCTACGCGCTGCTGCTGCTGCCGCCACCGCGGCCGCCGCCGCCGCTACTGCTGCTGCCGCGGCCGCCGCCGCTGCCGCTGCCGCTGCCGCCGCCGCCTCTGCTGCTGCTCTTTTCATATATTTACTTTTATATATTGAACATTGCCGCCCTATCCCTTACCTTTCTTTCTATCGCTTTCAACTTTCTTTCCTTCTCCCTGCCCTCTACCAGTCCTTTTTCTCACCCTAGCTGCAGTTCAGGTGATTCAGGTTTCGACGGCAGATGCCGCGGCTAGCAACATATTTTCCTTCCTTTGTTTTTTATTAATAAGGGACCAAAAAAATAATATATACCTGTGGAGTGACAATTTATTACGGCCGCGCAGTGCTTCCCTCTTTGTATTGCGCAGCGACGAAATGATTATTACCTCTTAGACAGGAGATTATCACCCAACGCCTCTCATAACGTACAGCATTGAAACCTCTTTCTTAATTTAGTTATGCTGGGATGTGCCACAGGTTTCGCCTAGGGATTTTTTGCGGGTTCAAGCATGAGAGCAATCAACAAAACGAGAAAGAGATTTTGAAGTAAAGTCAAGCACCAATTCATTTTTATAAATAATTTCTTATCCCACGCAGCGCATCCAAGTTGCTTTGGAAACCTACCTGAAATAGTATCATCATTAAGAGGACATCTCATGATACAGAGATAATATATATTGTGACACAAGAGTTTCTCGCAGGTTTGAAAATGCGGATAAGGAGAAAATAGTTCCAACAGATGCAGCACACACGCAGTAGGTACAACTGACAACAGAACAGAAGCAAGGATGCACCAGCCCCCTCTGGAGCAATGGAAGAAGCTTACTTCAAAATCTCCGAGACTAATGCGTGCTGAAGCAGTGACATTCTTTGCAAGCAATGCGCGACATGGGAGCAGGAAGCAAGGGTGTATTCCAAAGGCGACCTTGCAGGGTGCGCCAAATTCTAGAACAAAAAATATTTGTGCTAGTCAGGCCACGCTATGAATCTTTGCTGCTATATCACAACTAGTAGCCAAAGCACTGATAAAAAATGCAGAAAATGGAGAAGAATATCTAAACTGTCCCTTTATAATAGGTCATGTGCTAACAAATCTTAGTAGAGGGTAAAAAAGTCTCCAGGTTACAAGTGACGCAAAAATTTGGCAGTGGCTTAGCTCAGCTAGGCCAGGATATACGTAGCGAAAGCAGTTTCATCTACTGACATTTCGGTACTAACACGCCACCGCTGTCGTTCAGTAGCTTGGCGGCGTCTTTTTGCGAGGCATTCCTCCCGTTCTTCGGGCGTCTTGGGGACTCGCTTAGTCTTTCTCATCTCGTTTTCACGCTGTCGGCCGGCCTTGTACCATGCGACGACTTCTGGATCGAAAGACTCAATTTCACGCAGCCTGTACTGCTGCCGCGACGAGCACGACCGCTCTCCTTCTTCCATGCTGCGCGTTTGAGGAGCGAGCGCATCGCTTCCGGCTTATATCCCAGCTGCGCGGTGCCACTGCGCCAATGATGACGTAACGCACGGCGGAACTCTGCGCAGCGGTTGCGGTGGAGCGACGGCGAGCATCGCACACCTGTGGCTACAGCACTACCGGTTCACATGGTAACGGCGCATGCTCAGTAGCGGTCTTTGCCCGGATCCGCGAAACGCGCTTCTGCTAGCCTAGAGTAGCCTTCGCTACAATAGGCGGTACTTCGCTACTGAGCTCGAATATCAGCATAGACCTAGGACATGAGGCACATTTGTCTCCCTCGATATGAAACGTTAGAAGCAAAAGGCTTTTTGTTGTTGTTATGAGTGAATGCCGCCTAGTGTTGTATCATCCATCGAAAAGATGTGGTGAAAAGCTCTGAATCATCAGTAAAGAGAAGGTCAGGCAATCCAAAGACGCAACAAGAAGAGATAATAGTTAGAAAAACAATATTACGTAATATGATTCAGTACAAAAAAAAGTTGGTACCGCAGATACGTTTCTATACTCTGCATCAATTTAAGATGATGCAGTGCAGTTCGCAAGAGTTCAGCATACCAACTGCAGTGTGGAACTCTAAGTATAGTGATTCTGTAGATCTCTTTGCCCATTGCATCACTTCGAAGGAGCAGCAGTAGCCTGTTCATTTAAGCAAGGTGGAGGATTTGTCAGTGCAGAAAATTCAAGGATTTTGGCTTACCTGTTTTTTCAAGTAACTTATTTTTCTACTTTAACCGAGAACATGTGTAATATTGAAATCTTTTAGACGAAGTTTTTGAGTATGCTGTGGAACAGAAAGTGAATTTATTTTTGGGTGGAGACCTGAATGTCAACATGCTATACCTACGCCAAACCAGAATGAACTGAGCCTTACTATTTCTGCATATGGGCTATCGAATGTTATCACTCATCCAACACGGATCACCGAGCAAAGCTCTACTTTATTAGATGTGTTTATTACTAATGTTGACACTGGCACAATATTCGCTGGAACTATTTATACTAGCATGAGCGACCATCTGGGAATATTTCTATTAGTGAATAAGCACTTGCCGATCAAATGGAATACAGAGCAAACTACTTATCGTCAAGTAATTAATCCTTCTCGCCTTGAGTCATTCCGCTGCGCAATCGAGCACCAAACATGGGAGTCCGTCTACACACACAGTGATAGTAATACTGCATATTCAAAATTTATAAGCATATTTAAAGATATTTACCACCTACATTTTCCGTTAGTGCAAGTAAAGAAACCGAAGAAAGCGCGAAAACCTTGGTTAACGCGAGAATTACTGAATATGATTAAGCATAAACATGCGTTGTTTGCCAAATTTGTAAAAACAAAAGATTTAACAATACTTGCACAATTTAGGACCTATCGAAATAAAGTTACATCTAAACTGAAGCAGGCTAAAGATTCTTTCTTAATAAACATGTTCCGGGGTGAATGAGCACAACGTCCAGATGCTGTTTGGCGCAATTTGAACCTATTATTACATCCCGGCATCAATGCATCTACGCTTGACTCCCTTACACTTGAGGGAAAGCTACTCACCGGCACTTTGTTGGCAGATGGTTTTAACCGCTTCTTTATTGAACAAACTAAACACTTTAGCCAGGACGTGAGTATCTGCCGCAATTACGCTGAATACGTGAAAGGTAACGACAGTACGCAATCTCTTTTTTTTTTTGCCCAACTGATTCAATTGAAGTTTTCGCTTGCATAAATAATATCAAAAATAGGAAATCACAGGACTCGAATAGTATGCAAATATTGCCTGTCAAGCATGTTCTTGACGTCATTTGCCCTGTTCTTACCTACATATATAACCTAATTTTATCCACTGGCGTTTTCCCTAAAGAAATGCAGATTGCCCGAGTGGTACCAGTATTTAAGCATGGAGATAAAAAATTACTCAATAACTATCGACCGATTTCCATACTACCTGTGCTTTCTAAAGGTATTGAGAAAATAATCCACACCAGAATTACCTCATATTTTGATGACAATCGCTTATTACTGGACTTCCAGCATGGCTTTAGGAAGCACAGGTCTACTGAAACGGCGCTTCTAACACAGAAAGAAATTACAATAAAGTCTTTCTGTGAAAATAAACTCGCCATTGGTATTTATATCGATTTTTCTAAGGCATTTGACCTCATTAATCATAATATTCTTCTTTTTAAATTAAATAGGTATGGTGTACGTGGCGTAGCGCTAAATTTATTCGAATCCTACTTATCATGCCGAGCTCAGTACGGAGATGTAAACAAAGCAACTTCTTCTACCCTCTCTATAACATGCGGAGTGCCCCAAGGCAGCATACTTGGGCCATTACTGTTTTTAATTTACGTAAATGATATTTTCCACAGCACAAGTAGCGCTCATATAGCATCATATGCTGATGACACATCTTTTTTTATCACAGGTACTTCCGAAACAGACATTGAAAAACAAAAAAACAGTGCACTTACTCAACTCGGCTCAAGGGGGCGGTAGCGTCACGGCACGTCACAGTGGCGTCACGGCAGGTGGCGTCACGCCAGGGAGATTTGCGAGCTGTGGGTCATCAGGTTACACCTCGCCGCGGCGCACGGTTACTGCGTTCTCAAAGTGAGAGGACGGGCTTACGTCTTCTCACACGTAATCATTGTTAAAGGGGTGGAGACACCAAATTTTGAAGCTATAAAAAGCCTGCTATGGGATTCCTATGTATGCAAGGGCACTCACAGCCAGGTGTTGGACGCAACAAACGTTTAAAAAATTTTTTAATTCGGTTCCAAAGATTGCCTAAATGCTCACTCTCACGATCTAGACCCATCGCTAGCGCCATCAACCATGACGTCACAAGGGGAGAAGAAAAATTAAAGTTTTAGTGACGTCATGCCAAAATACAGTGACGTACGATGAGCGGGGCACAGCCGCGTGAGCGCAGTCGACGCACCAGCGAGCCGCGTTTGCTGCTAACCGCCACTCGCTCGGTTTGCGGCGCGCCGTTGCGAACAGCGTCGCAACGTCCGATTGCAGCTCGTTGCCTGCGTCCGGCCTGCTAGATGTAAACGGCGGGCCGCTCGCGGCCACAACAACATAGGAAAGCGGCAGCCAATGCGACCGCGGAGAGCGGCAGCGTCATGATGACATAGGGCGCAGTGTCGTTGCCGAAAGATCCACTTTTAGCACAGTCATGCTGTCGTATCTCGAATCTAGAAATCATCCTTTCTGGTAGCATGGCTGTTTTGTATTTTCTTGTGCGGACGTGAAGTACGCCGAGTCTGCCGGCCGGTCGGTCAGCCGGGATACCGTCTGCCGACGTCATAAAAGCGAGCTAAAGAGTGTTCTTGACGTAAATAATAAACCATGGGACAAGAAATGTGAAAAAAGTGTCATTTTTGAGGATCGCTGAACAATACTGAGCTGCTTGTAGAGGTAACAACTGTGATATGAGCAAATTTCTTGCCAAAACCGCGCCTAGCAGCTGCCGCTGGCGCGACGTTGGGGTCCGGTTCGCCTGGCGCCCGCTAGCTGCGCTGCCGAAGGCGTCGAGGAGATTGACCATACTATTATTTTATTGTGAGATGATTCTGTTAACACTACAGCTATTTGTGAAAAGTAGGCCTTTTATTATAGCGCAGGCGACTTCCGAAACCCCGGCCGCTTGCTAAACAGGCCATAGGCCTAGCGACGACCACGGCAGCCAGGCAGCAGCAGAGCTCGTCGCCCGGAGCGCCCGCGAGTGGTGCCGTTGCCGAAAGCTCCCAACATAAGCAGGCATGCTTTGTCGCTGATCGAGTATAGCTGGCAGTTCTGATAACAAGGCGATCTTGTCTTTTCTTGTGATATTTGTACACCATCCCAAGCCGCGCTCAGGTACTGCTGCTCGGCAGCGAAGTGTGACACCGGTTGTGGGCGCAGCTTGGGTAGAGCGGCGCAGCGATGCTTACTGGCATTTTGCAAAGTGTTTCGCATCCTCACGCGAACCCGCGAAGGCGATATTAGCGTGAGAACAAAAAAAAGTCGATGTCCTCACTCATTGGAATCAGATCTGTCAGAATCCGAGCTGCTGGGACTAGACATGCAGTTTGTTTTCATGCGCTGGTCAGCACGTGTGTGAGAAAGCATATGATGCAGCAGTAGGTGCGTCACAACTTTTGTGGGCCCACGTGACCAAGCGAATCAGTTCATCTTCCCCCTCTGTGAGGTCACTGTACAACTCGGCATTCCGAAACCGAAACCGAAAATCGTTCACCTAAAAATGCTATAATAAATTATTCACTGTGATTATATGAATCTTTGCGTGTGTATCATGCTTCCTGGAGCCATAAGAAACGTTTGAAACTAAGAACGCGCGAACCACAAATTTGGTGTCTAAACCCCTTTAAGTGTCTCTGCCGACTTTTTGTTTTCAGAAACCATATTATGATTTCAGAAAACATTGATTTAATTTTATTCATTATCAACTCATTTAAAGGCTTTTGTTTACCCACATGGAAATGGGTATATTAGCTCTCATGTCGGAACCGAGAATAAGGTTGGAATGGCCGACACCAAAGAAAAGTATTAAAATTAGCACTTGCTTTCATCGTGAGAGGGAACAGCGCGAACAAGACGACGGACGAAGCAAGAGGACACGAAGACGAGCGCCGACTCGAAACTGATTTTTTTATTGAAAAAAGAAATCATATATACATCATAATCACGTGAACAAACAGAGCAACTAGCATTGGTCTAGCGGAATCAAGATCACCAATCGCACAATATGCCACGAGGTGAACTCCGAACAAAGGCACCCCTGAGAACCGAAATGTGACAAGTCACGAATTATTTAAAAACGATACTTCTTTCTTTCTTCTTGCTTTCATGCATGAAAAATGAAGAACTAACGCCTGCGTGTCTTAAGTGCAGCTACTTTTGTGCAAATGCTTCTTTCTTGGAGCAATGTTGCGTTTGGAAACAGCAGAATTACAAGATATACGATGCTCCAATCTTAGAGTCCCACATTACGCCTGCTGGAATAAACGCTGTCCTCTTCGGTCGATTAAATGTGTGGGAACATATTTGCTGAAGTCATCGGGCAGCGCTTTCGTGGTCAATGTCTCAAGCGCTAACTACGCATGTTGGACCCACTGCATCCCTTCGGATTCTCTAATCCCCACTACGTGCAACGATTGGCTCTGGACGGCATGAAACTACCACGTCAGGGCGCACCGCAACGGTCGAGGAGGTAAGATTAAAGAAGAACAAGGCCCAGGAGAAGCACCAGTAGCGGAGAGGTTGCCGAAAAGCCCAGGCAGGTGAAGTATTGCTGGCTGTGCAGTGCACGGCTGGGATGACGGTCCTGACTTCGAAGGAGCATCTGTCGCTTCACACGGAGCCGTCAATTTGCACGAGAAGCTGATCTTGAATTCCTGGCTGAAAACCACTGCGGCAAGCTGCTGCACAGCGCACAGCGCAGTGGTTTTCAGCCAGGAAGGCAAGCTGCTCCACTACGCAAAGCACTGTGATGAGCTTTGTCGCGATGCCAACTATTTCCCGTACAATGTCCGTCGAGGCCGGCTAGGCTGAGCAAAGGCTAGAGGGCTTGCGACCATTAGTGGTGATTGATAGAACGCGCACATGAATTCAGTGCCTTCAGCGTAGTTGTGAGCGAATTCTTTCCGGTTGCCAGCTGCAGTGTTCTCGTAGTGATTGCTCTAGGTTGCTTTTAAAGTGTTGTGATGAAGCCGAACGAGTTTTTAAAATCTTTCGAACGCTGAACAAGCTTACATTATTACAAGTGCTTTCGAGTGGATTGATTTGTTTTCGTATTGATAGTTTCGAAGCAAACACGAAACTGCACCGAAGGAAGGGTTGGGAAAAGAGCTGAACGTTACTATGCTCGGCCACAGTTTTTTTTTTTACAATTAGAAAAAGGCACAGGGGCGCAGCGTCTTTAACTCTGCTACTCGCAGATAACAGGAACCTGACAAAGATTTATAGTTCCTAAGCTTCCTCGAGGTTCCTTCACGCGTGGGACACGCACGTATCGAAGTCAACTATCACGCGGTTCTGTTCGATGCCACGCGTGTGCCGTCGACGGGCTAACTGCGAGTACTGTCAGAAACAGCGAATCAGCCTCGCGTGTTTGGTGAATACAAAGTTCGACTTAGCGAAGATTTAGCAATGCATGCGTACACTGTGTACTATCAAATGCCTTTTTTCCTTCATTTCAGAGCTGCAGATGGACTTGCCTCTCACTAAAAGAGTGGAGACGACAGATGCCTTCGGGCCAACAGAAATTTGAAATTAAAATTTAAGTAGCGGTAGTACAAGTCGCTTTTCTATGCACAAAAAAATGATAGGGCTCCCCTTTGTCTTCTTATCAGGACGTCGAATGGCAACGCGTTATCCTTTTCTGTTTCCACTGTGAACTGGATAGAGGACTCGACCGGGTTTTAATGTGCAAGGAAGTTTCCACCTCTGATATTCTGAAGATGGAGAAGTAGTAGTCAATGTAGCGAATCGCAACATTTGATTCTTCTAGTAAGACTGCAGTGCTTTTTCTTCAGTGGCCTCCACTGTCATGTTGGCAGTAGTTACCGGGATCGGAGAGCTAGTTTGAAGGAGCAAGATGTAATTTATTTATTTATTTACAAAATGCTGCAGACCCTAAGATGGGTCCAAGCAGGAGGGGCAAAAACACATAAAAAGAGGCCCGGCAGATTACGTTGCACAAAACTAACATAACAGTAATAGAACTTAGTAAAGAACAAGAAAAAACAAAAACAGTTCAGCAATTATCAGTACGTAATTTTGTTAATGGCATCGATGCTGTTTACAGCCTCAGGCGGGAGTTCATTCCATTCAGTTATTGTGTGAGGGAAAAATGAGTATTTAAAAGCATTGATTCTAGTGCTGTACGGTGTTACTGGTTCCGTGTGACGATTTTGTGTTAGTCGCGTTGTGATCGGTTTAAGAAATAAATCTCGGCTCATGGAGAGTTTGTTATTTTTTAGTTCGAAAGGAAATTTCAATCGTTCAATTTTTCTTCGTTTTTGCAGTGTTTGTATGTTGTTTTGTGCCATAAGAGTGGTTGGAGAGTCAGTTCAACGATATTTATTAAAGATGAATCTACCAGACTTTCGCTGGATCATTTCCAGTGCCTCAATGTTATGTTTTGAGTAAGGGTCCAGACGTTGCATGCGTACTCAAGTTTCGGTCTCATGATGGATGTGTAGGCCAGAAGCTTCGCACCAAAAGGGGCACCTTTTAATCAACGCCTAAGAAAGCAAAGTTTTCGAAAGGATGACGTTCATATGTTGGTTATATGTTTGTTCCAGCTAAGTTTATTGGTTATAGTAACACCTAAGTATTTGTATTCGTTAACTTCCTCAAGCGGATAATTTGGAAGGGCATACGTAAATTATAGGCTACTTTGTTTGTTGGTCACTTTCATAAAGACTGTTTTGTCATTGTTAAGCTCCATCTCCCATCGACTGCACCAAGAGTGAATGTTGTGAAGGTTAGAATTAAGGATGACTTGGTCTTCGTAGGATCTGACTTCATGAAACAAAACACAATCATTGGCAAAAAGCCTGATTTGCACTGGTTCGCTAATTGCATCCACAATGTCATTGATGTAGACTAAAAACAGTAATGCTCCAAGCACACTTCCTTGCGGCACGCCAGAAGATACAGGAAGGTAATTGGAACAATGGGCATCAATACTGACGAACTGGGCGCGGTAAGGTAAGCAGAAACCCAGACAATTATGAAAGAAGGAAGACCGATATTTTCAAGCTTATATAATAGTTTGGCATGAGAAACAAGGTCAAACGCTTTCTTAAAATCTAGAAAAATGACGTCCATCTGCCCTGACTTGTTTAGAATTTCACCAAAACTATGTACAACAGAAGTTAATTGAGTGACGGTAGAAAAGCCCTTTCTAAATCTATGCTGGTGTGCGATAGAATGTCTTTGTCATTTAGAAAGCAAGTTTTATAAGTGGCTACAATGTGTTCGATAAGTTTACAAGAAGAAGATGCAAGTGATATCAGACGAAAATTTGTAACAGATGAGGCTGTACCTTTTTTCAGTATTGGCACAATCCGCGCAACTCTCCAATACGAGGGAACAGTGCCGGTTGATAGGCTGGCATCAAAAATTATGGCTAGAAGTTGGGATAAAAGTTCACTTTAACGGCGCAAGAACATATTTGGAATTCCATCTGGACCAGAAGTCACTTTTGCTTTCAGATTCAACAACATTGAAAACACACCTGCAGAAGATACAATGCTTGGTTCGGGATGACATGATACAGCAAGTTGACATAAGAGGGAATTGATTTTGTGAAAACACTGTGGAAATATCTGTTGAAATTCCCAGCAATGCTTGTTTTATCGGTGATAAGAACGACATTGTGCAGAATTTGGTTGACAGGTTTGTTTTTCCTGCGCAAGTGTTTCCAAAACTTCTGCGGAGCATTCTGAATGAAGCTTGGTAGCGTGTGCTCAAAATAATGTCGTTTTTATTGCCCCACAGTCTGTCGTAGAGCACCCTGCGCAGCTTCAACTGCGTTTCGGCAGGCACGTGTTCGTTTTAATCGCTTTAGTTTTTGTTTTAGGTGCAAGACGCGTAATCCAGGGATTATTTTTGCGTGTTTTCTTTACTTTGTTGGGAATAAAATTTTTAGACAATACTTGCAATTGTTTTAAATTTATTCCATAGTACAGAGGCGTCATTTCCTTGAACATCACTGGGGCATAGATTAAGGTAATCAAGTACGCTTTCGTCCCTGGCACGCGAGAAGTCTTTCACACAAACAAGCTTACCATGGGGAGAGTTGTGGGGTTTTTGAATTCTACATGAAAAATGCACCATACTGTGGTCAGAAAGGCCGTTTTCCACCGAGACGGAAACATTTTCAATTGAGCGGCTGACAAAAACAAGATCAAGTATAGAGGCACAAGTGCCCTGGACATGCGTTGGTTTTGGAACCACCTGTTGAAGATTGTGTTG
This sequence comes from Amblyomma mixtum, assembly GCF_055824585.1. Classification (NCBI taxonomy): domain Eukaryota; kingdom Metazoa; phylum Arthropoda; class Arachnida; order Ixodida; family Ixodidae; genus Amblyomma; species Amblyomma mixtum. Next base: position 31,279,438 of record NC_143015.1, read on the forward strand.
TAACATATCAAAAATGCTATGCATGCCTAGGCAGGAACCAGAAACAGGACAATTCCAATCAACTTCCGGTAGATTGAAATCTCCGAGAAGAATAATGTTATCATGACAGAATTTGGTCATGTGATCAGCCAAATCAGAGAAAAACCGCTGTGACGAATCAGGTGTTCGGTAAACCGAAAATAAAAATAAAGGCCGGCCCCAGCAGCATAGTTGCAACGAGACGCTCTGGGGATCATGAAGATGTGGTAATACAAAAGCTTGTATACCGTACTTCACCAAGACAGCAACACCACCACCTCTTGCTTGTCTGTCGCAGCGGTATACGCTATACGAAGGGGGAAAACATCAGCATCATCTATTTCTTCTTTCAGCCAAGTTTCAGTGATTACTACAATATGCGGATTATATTAGGGCTTCTAGTTGATCGCTTTTATTTACTATACTGCGGGAATTAAGGTTCAGCAAGCGTAGGTTGCTATCGTTGGGCGGCTGGCGTCACTGCGTGCCTGAACTCGACTGACGACTGGACTGGCGACTGGACAGTTCAACTCTTGCACACATTGCATCGTCCCACGCATAAATTGTACTATCCACTTTTAATTTATCGTTTATCAGGGAGACCTTCCTTCCTTCCAGTTTTTCGTGCTTATCACTAGCCCGAAGAAGCTTTCTTCTGTCGAGCGTCTCGCGCGAATAATCGTTCTGAACCGATATGTCCGTTCCTTTAAGTTTGAATGCGTTTTTCATAATTCCCTGTTTTTCGTTGTAGTTCTGGAAGAATACTGTGACCGGCCTTGGTTTTCCTGGTTTTCCAATTCTATGAATTCTTCCGACAGATTGGCAGGCGATGCTAAGCTTTTCAGTAAACTTATCGACAACTTTTTGTTTTAGTGCCGACATAGTTTCATCCGGGTCTTCAGATAACCCGAAAACCATTAAGTTTGCGCGCCTACTCCGGTCCTCCAAATAGGTGACTTTCACTTGAAATTTGTTTAGTGTCTCTTCAATGTTCTCGATTCGTGCTACACTGTTTTCTAAGTCAGCGAACTTGGAGGTGAAGGCAGACTTAAGTTTTTCCAGATTTGCCTGCTGTGCTCGAAGGGCTGCAACATCATCTGTTAGCTTATTCTGGCCAGCCAGCAGTTGTTTTAGAAGGTGTTTGGTACGGGGTCCCCCGTATTTGGGCCGGGATTTAACTCGACATCCCCGCACAGAATGAGCTTGCACACGCTAAACACTTCGCAAGCAATAGAAATGTGCTGACGTGGGCACGGCAGAATCAAGAGACAGTCGCAATCACTCTTAATAGTGCTATAATAATCATTGACCTGCATGAAGCAGAGGAAGCGCATGTTAGGCCACATGCTAGAGCTTGGCCCCTCGTGCCCACTGAACTCAAAGGCTTGGAGATCCTCTTTGATAGGAGAGCTCGATGACGTCACGCCGCTGGTAGACGGCGCTGAACCTGTGTTGTCATGATGTACAAGAAAGGAGCAAAAGGGCGTTGCTGATACAGACGAAGCCGCCGAGCATGCATCAAATTTTGGTCCATCTTGCTGCGATGGCGTTCCGGCAAAGGTCCGGCAAAACTCCGAGACCAGCAGAATTCTTCCCAGTTCAGACTTGTCATGGGGCCGGTATCAGCGTCCGCCTCGAGGACTTTTTTTTGCTTGGGCGGCAGCGATCGGTACAGGAGCGCTGGTAAAGAGTGCGACCACTTCGAATCATATCATGCACTTGTCCGCTTCCACATGTAGGTGGGAAGACAGTTCGGCGAAGTATCTAGAGTTGCGCACGTGCGTTGACGTCCTCCCTGTCAAAGGGCACAGGAATTGGTGGAGACAGGCGGAGACAGCACGATGAGCTAAGCTGCTGAAGTCAACTAAAGGGCGCACCGGAATATTAGGTGTGTCAATTTTCGAAAGTTTGTAAAAGGCCGCTGCAGAGTCATTCCCCCAGATCAGGCGTAATCCGAGAGGCTATTATTTAGGGTAACGCTTGCAGAGTTTTAAAGCGAAAAGCTTCACTACGCGGGTCAGAGCCGAGCTTCGTGTGAGCCGAACTGTTGAGTTATGCGCATGCGCGAAACGAAGTGACGTCAAACGCCACGCAGGTGGTCGCTCCTCGCCACTGCCGCAGCCGTCGCCGCCGCCGACCACGTCGCCTGACCTTTCGGCGCAGCCGCGCGCCACTGCGCATGTGCGCCGCCTCCTCGCTGTCGCTACAACTGCGCGCTTCGCCTCCTCGCCCACCGTTTGACCTTTCGTTTCATCCGCGTGTAGCCCGCGTCGCAGTCGGCAACCCTCCTCTCCGCATTCCTGCGGGCAGTTTTAACCGCGCCAATTTCCGACTCCTCCTCCGCCTCCGTACGGGCAGTGTGTGCACAGCCGTCAAACCAAGCATAACTGAAGATTCTCGCTTGTATATCAAGCCTTAACCAGAGCTAAGCCACTGCCTATTTTTTCTTTTTCTTTCTATTTGACCTTAATATTACGTAGGCTCGGCCATCAAGAATTGTTCTAACTTTTTTTTTGAAATCCTGCGCGCCAACGTCGTCTCTTAAAACTGCTTTGTCCGCCAGGGGATGATGATGTTTTTGTCTTCACTAAGTTTTCGGTGTAGAAATATTGCTCTTTGGGAATGATGCTGCGGTTGGCAGACGGGTAGCTTGGAGAGGACAGCAATCGCTTTTAACCGGACGTCTTGGAGGGCAGAAGGTTCAACACAATTAATACAGTTCCCCATGAATGCCTCTAGTTGCGCGAGAGTTAGTTTTGTAGACGTGCTGTTGACCTGTGGCCTTTTTTTTTTACCTGCCTACTTGTCTCTTCAAATTGTATTTTTTTTCAGAGTGCCTCTTTATTTCATTTCTCTTGAATTGGCTTGAATCCCGGCAAAGCGTTGCAAGTACGAGCTCCCCTTCTCCTTATGTTATGTTGTTTTTGTATACTTTTTGCCAAGTAAGAATTTCATCTGCAGGCAGTGACCTCGATGAGAGGTCGGTGAGAATGTTGGAGGCGTCACCAGGCGGCATATTTTCCTTGTTTTTCTCCTTTCGTAAACTGTAGAGTTTCACTGCTTGAGAGGAATTTTGTTTTTCTGCTATGGCGGAAGAGAAATTTTCGGCGAACCTCCTGAGTGAGTAGAACAACCCCTGAGACAATTTTTGAGCTCACGGCTTAAGAACAACAGGTTCAGTTGCTTCCGCCTCACGCTGTCGTGGCACTCATATATCTGGAGTGGCATGCTATGCTCATAACCAGGCAGACCTCTCCTTTATTCATTAGAGCCTCTCTCTGTCTCATATATTCTTGCGTGTATAGGTTGTTGTTCAGCCTAATCAACAATCTTCGGGCCCATTGGTGTGTGGATTAGGCGCTTAAAGCGAAGACTTTTCGGAACCAGTTGCATATCTTGGACAGTCTCGGTAAACTCCAGGTGGGTATTGTATGTGGCCACATTGCGACCGGAGATAACAAAGCGCTTGAACAGCTATGTTTTCCAGTGGCCATAGTCGAGGTGTAATGATTTGAACGAGACCATCTTGAATCAAATTCATATGGTTTGATTTGAAATACAAGTGGAGAAATGCTCACATCAACCAGTAATTTATTTTCAGCCCAGCGCTTCGGGAAGAACTCGTTCTCTTCATCAGGGGAGACTGACAGGCGAGCAAGCAGCAGCAAGGAGGGGCATTCGCCTGCCCTTTGTTATCACGTGGCGAAGGCCATGAATACACGCGGAGGGGGGTGTTTCTGGAGCCCAGTTTACTCTACCGTATGTGAGCTGAATGCAGAGATGGTTGAATGCTCTCATTTTCGTTTTTCCCCAGTCACACTCATCGATGAATCTCTGGCCTCCCTCCTCTTAATTTTTAATATTCTCGGCCCCTCCTTGACCCTCAAATCATCGGCGTTCTTTCGCACTCGTAATCTGTATATTTATCATTAGGTATTTTTTCTTACTAAAGCTATAGCGTCCATGTTGTCTGCGCACAGAAAATTTCCGGCTTCTAGGCCACGAAATTCCCTTGCCGGTCAAGAGAGGTCGCATGTACATTGCGACGCCATCACACCCTGCCCACGATGACACGTAGCAACCTGGCCACTGTGTTGTGAACTACCTGGCCATGGTGGCTCGTAGCAAATAAATAGTTTAAATAAATTCAGTGCAATTGTCACGTGCCCAACGCGGCACCAGGCATGTGCCGTATCGAAGGTAAATATATCTTTGATGCTATCTTTGGATGCATTTTGTGCATTGGTGTCAAATATCTCTTGCCAAAATTGGAAGTCCTTATTGAAAGCTTCTAATAGAAGCAATTTCTTAAATATCTTTCATTTGTCACTGCTAGGTTGAACTAACAATTTAGGCGCTACACAAACGATGATTCTTCACATTTCTGTAAATCTCAGGAATCATGCCTTACAGCTTTTCGGTGCTTATGTGTCATACCGAAAGTCGGTGTCGAAAATAGTTTTTCAGTGTGGCTGGTTGGTTTGTGGGGTTTAACGTCCCAAAGCGACTGAGGCTATGACAGACGCCGTAGTTTAGGGCTCCGGAAATTTCGACCACCTGGGGTTCTTTAATGTGCACTGACATCGCACAGTACACGGGCCTCTAGAATTTCTCCTCCAAAGAAATTCAACCGCCGCTGCCTGGATCGAACCCGCGTCTTTCGGGTCAGCAGCCGAGCACCATAACCACTGAGCCACCGCGGCGGCTAGTTTTTCAGTGTATCGTGCACATTAACAGTACTCAGTACTGAAAAAAAGACTGCTGTAGATTTTGGGCATGCTGTGAGTCACACTTAGGGCCGGCGACGCTCGCTCGTAGATCTTAGAAGACGTTACAGGCGGATACAACTAGAGAATGAAGCAGCAGATGTCTCTCAAAGAACGGCTTCAAGCCAAAGGCGTCGACCGTTTCATGACGCCTGGGGTAATCCAAATAAGCCATGATTATCCCTGTTTCATCTGCCACCCCTATGATGATTTCACGCCAGGAAGTTAGAGTGAATTAACCATGATGTCTTGAAAATCGGTCGGTGTTATTGGCCGGGCGGTCTGCTTTGAGGGGCACCTGCCGCTTTCCTCTTGAATTGTATCTAACTATAACCAAATTTAAGTTCCTTAACTAAGCTTGTGGACCCTCGAGTCGACATGGCTTTGCTTCAATCTTACCCGCCGGAAAAGGGCGCATTGATAAAATGAGTCGGCAAGGTGCTCGACTGCAACTGGATACCTTATTTCAACTGATTCGCTTAAAGCACGGCCACATTCCAGGGCTCTTCCAGACCGGCAACCTGCGGAAATACCCTTCAGCGCGCTCATGCAAAAAAAAGAATAGATAACATAAATTGACAACGTATTTGTTACTTAATAAATACTTTTAGTCGTTTTCTTCTTTATCTCGTTTTCCTTCTAGCCTTTAATGAAAATTGTCCAACTTCAGATGTCTGTCAAACATACTGCTACAGAAATAACTGTTCGGCTTTCTCAAGCCCAGGGAGCTTGCAGCTTTTAGCACAGGCTAAAGAAAGGAGAAAACGCTAAGTAGGCCAGGAACAAACGAAGAGCATCAGGAACAGTTAAAAGTTTATTCACGTGCAGTCATGTGCATCGAAACCGGTTCGAGTGAAGAACATTAGTTTTAAAAAATTGGTGGGCTGCTTCTGGAATTAAGTGAAGGAAATCGTACAAAAGACTCTTATGTGACAAGAATACACAGGCGCTCATGCACGAACTAAACCGCCAAAAGTCCTACTGGATAGCAATCTTCTGGAAGTGATTCGCCTCAACGTCACATAAAATTTTAGTGAAACCAGGTGCGGCGACATTGGAACTTAAAGAAGTTCGCGTGGCTGGATTTGTTTAAATCCTTTCAAACAGAGAGCGCTACTCAAAATATACTAGATACTCCTGAAACCACGGAACAAATCATATACCAGCTGTATTATTATTGGCGACTTCAGTGCAGTATCGAAGTATTGGCAACGCAGTATAAAGTGTCTGTACTGGAAATCGATTTTCTCTTGGTATCTGGTCACCGTATCGCAAACACAATTTTTGAGTCTACCCGTACGGAAGATACATTTTTCAAATACCGTGCTCAGCCTTGTCAACCTTACGTAGCACTACGCATGAGACTTACGAGCGCTCGGGAAGAGCAGGCGGGGTTTCACAATCTCCACCACCGGTGGCTGCATATGCAACACCTGCCGTTTAAGTGGTGCATCACTTAACCGCTGCACCACTACGCCAATAGAGGTGTGAGGACTCCCCGCAATCTACTAATGGGATTGTGTGGGTCGTGACGTCATCAACACCACATTACCACCTGTGGACCAATGATAGGGCACTGCTGAATTCGAAAAATCTGAGTGCAGCGAAAATTTCAATGCTGACCCAACTACAAAAATTCAAAAGAATCAGCAACGTTTTAGAATTAGGCCTACCAGGAAAATTAATAAATGGTATCAGTGATGTTAGTGGGCAGATTGGTTGGTCGTATTAGTGTAACTGCATAAAATAATCAAGCGAACCTTTGTTATGAATTGCTGCCGCGATGCCTGAGTGGTTATAGCGCTAGGCTCCTGATTCGAAAAACGCGGGTTCAATCACTGTCGCAGCGGTCGAATTTCGATGGAGGCGAAATTTTCGTGGCCCATGTACTATGCAATGTCAGTGCAAGTTAAAGAACACCAGGTGGTCGAAATTTCCGGAGCCCTTCTCTACGGAGTCCGTCATAGCCTCAGACGCTTTGGGACGTTAAACCCCAATAAACCAAACCTTGCTATAAACTGTAACTTTTCTAAAATAGCACTGTGATTTTATTTTTTGTGGTTTTTTTCGGTAAACGGTGCTTCACAGACTGCCTAGACTTTGTCGAGTTGAAGAAAGTACATCAAACCCTTATTTACTCGCGACATTATTGGTGACTTGCGGAAGTGTGTCCTTGTAAGGCATGACACCAGCCTTTCTTTCAACCCCTTCATCTGCTCGCGCCCAATTTTCTTTCTTCAGCAATTTATCAGAAACACCTTTGATAAGCGAGCTTGCGAAGTGTGAAAACACTTCGTTTAGGCGCGTTTCTTTAAGCACAATGTACTATACCATTTTTTTTTAATTTTTAATAGGGAAGAAGTGTAAACAGCAAGGCCTTCTAGTTTTTGGCTGCGTAAAAAAGTGTGGGTTTCCTTTAAACCTTAAAACCAGGCCTAACATTTTAATAAAGGCGCCTTGTTGTAGTTCACTATTCAAACTGAGTGAGTTAGAGCATGATATTCTGCAGCCTGAAGCGTCGGCTACGTAGTGTGCATTTTCGGTGGGCCAACAACTCAACCTTACTGAACTACTAAATTCGACATGTCGCTCATAACTCACCTTCATACGAAGTCGTTAGCCACATGGTTGATTGGCGAATTCGTAAATAACTATATGGTGCGCTGTTAGAAGGGCGTCTTTGTCGCTTTTTGGTAAGTTTGTATTTTTGGCAAATTATCATGTGCGCACCAGTGTGGTATCATTTCTAAAGCTTCTGTAGGCGATCTTCACTGAAATACAGTCACTTGAAACTCCAGCCTCGTGCTGTGCTCTACACTGTTTCTGTATCCCTTTTCGTTTCTAGCGCAACGAGGAACTATCACAGCTCCTCACTGCTAAGCTAGCTCCAATGAGAGCGGATCATATGCCTTCGTAATGTTCACTGGACAACAAATACTGTCTCCGTGCAAGTCCATTTTGATTGATTTGGTTTGGTCTAGGTTTAACGTCAAAAAGCCACTAGGGCTATCAGGGACGCCGTATTGAAGGGTTATGATAATTTTGGCCACCCGGGGTTCTTTTACGTGCATTGACGTGGAACAGCACACGGGGCTCTAGAATTCCACCTCCATCGATAATGAACCGCCGCGGCTGGGATCGAACCCGCGTCTTTCGGCTCAGCAGCCGAGCGCCATAACCATTGAGGCACCGCGGAGGCCTGCATTTGGATTCTTCGCGGCAAATATATTGAAGCGTGACTAACTTTGAAATCATAAACTGTTACGCCTGTGGTTACGTAAACATTAAGTAAAATTATGCAAAAAAGTGTGGCTATAAAATTTATGGCGGTCTATGATAAGATATTTATTTTCTTTCAACGTAAAGTGTAGCATTTCTGTCATGGTCCTTATCCTAAGCAAAATAAAAATTGAAGAGCAAGCAAAGACGTAGAATTGTAGAGTAGAAAACGATTTGCAGTGTTCTTATACTTGATGTCACTTCTAGGCAAAGGAAACCAGAACAGCGCCTGTTTTATTCTCCTCTCGCTGTGCTGCGCCAAAAACAAACAAACCGAAAATAATATGTGTAGTAAAGCGACCCGTTTTGTCGCCTGAAAACAACCCACAAACATACATGAAAAATAAAACTTTCGTTGAAGAAACCAAAACGCTCCTTTCTTAAATTGAGCTACAAACAAAAAACCTTCATGGCTCCAACGGTGGTGAAGAGAAAACTGGACAAAAATCCATGCACATACAGCTGGCGTTTTTTTTTGTGCACACAATACAATCGTGCTATTTTCACGCCCAGAATACAAGGACCGTCGTGCTTGTTGTAAATGGGCCGTAAGGCCATTACAGCAGGGTGAAAATGGGACATTGTGCCCGCTCTTGCAGCGCAAATGGGCAATGAACCTGCCGTTTGCTCCCTGTACAAAGTTGTCTTTTTTTTTGTCGCTTATGGCTGCGCAGTGCGCAGTTCGTAATGTTCTTCCCGAGGTTCAGTTGTACGACTGCACTAGCGCCGAAGTGCATCCGGAAAGACAGGACATTGTGAAAAAATTAGAGCTGTTACTGCGCTTCAAACGACCGGAGTACCTCCTATAACTGCGGCACATCAGGGAACTGCTGGAAATGTTCAATTTGCCCCTGTACAAAGTTGGTGTGCTGCGATATGAGAACATGTGGGTCCTGATAGAGCTTTCTCAGTGCAATGAATTTTGGGATGGAAGCACCATTACGCTGCACGGTTCACGCAAAAAAAATCATTTGGTAGACAAAGAGAAACAAGGACTTATTCGAACTACTATCCGGTTGTGGCTTTGCACGAACATGCGTGAATACCCAGTTATGGCCCACGGCCGTCGGCCTGCGCAAGCTGCAGACATGCCTTGCATATTCCTATTCGGGTTTAATATATGCTGTGAGAGAATTGGTAGAAAGATGGGAAAGAGCCCAAGGTGAAATACTGTGCAGGAAAAAGAGACCCACACGTGTGTACGAAGAACCCTCACAAAACCACAGAGACCACGCCGAATGGCTCCATCAATAGCGACGAGAAAAATGCTACTGACAACCGGGGAACTCTGCTAACAAAACAGGTCCCGGAATTCTGCAGCTACAACCCACTGTGCCAGCGGACATAAATGGAATTAAGGTAAAATTACAGACGGACAAGTCAAGTGCTTTTGTCCAAACATTGGCAAACAGCCTGGGGCTTTCCCTGCTTTGTTCACTGTGTGACAATACATAAATGCATACATTTACCGATACTCCGCTTAGTGTCACAAACTTAGCTTCATTGTTGTCTTCTTGCGTAGCACATAATTTCACCACCTTCAACAGGTCTCCATGAGAATACGTGTAGACGAAATAACCAATGTCTCTGCTAAAATCCAATGTGACTCCTGAGTTTAGGTCTCTCAGAAATTGTGAAAACCTTCACAATCAGGCATACGAAAAGGATCCTCAAATAGAAGGTGAAGAAAGGGTTCTTGAAGAAACACGGACGCCTCGAACAGCCAGGACACTCGCTTCGAAACAATAGTCCGAAATGAAAGCTGGAGCTCGTGAGTATTAGTAGCATAAACAAATTTTAGTTCCTCAAGTTTTCCTTTTTCATTGCTTTTAAGTACGTCATGTTGAAATATTCTAGCGATTACAGAGCGTCTTCCCTAACATGTTCATTTGGTTTTGAAGCTTTTTAAAAACGCTCATCTCAATGTACGATGCCTGAGATGTCTGAAACACTGTCTGAAACCGACGCCAGGCCCGCTACGAGAGTTCGTATTTCATTCGATTTCGGGGCATGTCTTCTGACGTTTTCAGGACTTCCACATGCTCCGCCATGCAGCGGGGGCGTGTGACACCCGGGAAGGGGCTGGACATGCGCCTTGCCAGCGGTACTTACTCACCTGTTAAACCACAGGTTCATGCGCGAACTTCGTTCAAACCGGAGAGCTCGCATGAGTTCCTCTGGAACAAGTACGCCGTTTAACACCAAGACACCATGTTCCAGAACAGTAGGGAGAACCTGGGAAAGTTTGGCAGAACGATGCTGAGAGGGCGTCAGGAACGTGCAGTGTAGTCGTCTTCCAATGCCTGAACAGTCTTATATGGTTAGCAGGGTCATCGAAGCTCCCACACGCGATACGTAGGCAGTCTGGATAAGAACGGCAATGCCGCCAGCACTCACACCGTCGCATACGACAGAACCACTATAATGCCAAAGGGAAGGAGCTGGAGACCTGCACAATGTCTGAACAACGTTGAGACACGTGCCGTTCTTGATGTGGCTCAATCCGGTCCTTTGTTTAACATTTCATTTATTTCATTTCATTTATTTACCCTAAGGGCATTTTCGGGCATTACATAGGGGGGGAATACAACTGCTCAAGATTGGTTACATATGCACATAAGCAAAAACGCACTTATAAGGTAACTATAGGGTATATAAAAGGAAAAAAATGTAGGAATAAATAAACTAAATTGGAGCCTGTGTATTTATAGAATAGATATACAGATTTGAATGATTACACAAGGCTATAACGGAATTAGCTATAACCACGCGCAATACCGGGCAGGCAGCACAATACGACAGTTAGTACAGCCCTGTAATAACGGCAACGTAAACAGTTGCGAAGACAACAAAACATAAGCACCTTTGTTGCTGGTTCGTTCTTTCTGTGTCCGTTTGTTCTGTCCGCAATATTTCAGCTCCATAAATCTGGCCGGAACTACCTTGTGTGAGTGTTTGAACTGTAACCACTCAAATAAAAAAGAAAGCAGAATTATGTCCCAAGATTTGTCTTTATTCCAGAAGGGTGCGTTAATGCTTGAAATAGTGAGAAAGCTGTTTTCTTTTTATAGAATCGAAAAAACATGCTTCCCGAGGCAGCCCCCTTTGCATTTCAATTTGTAATCCGTTAAACTGTTTGATATTTAATCGCACCGAAGCGTTTTTTTAAGTCATTTTTATCGTAACGTCCGTGTGTGATGGAAGAATTTTGAACCCAAAACCAGCCGTTTCTCAATTTTATGGCGCTGTCAAAACTATATAATTCGAGAAGAGTGATCAACCATAGCCACCTAATCGTAAGGCGCTGGCGATGGTTTCAGGCCACCTCGTAAAAGTCGCCGCGGTTGTATTGGGCAGTCTCCGAGAACACCAATGCTGTCCTGGATCAGTCACATAGGCGAGACCCTTGAACTTGTCCTGTTGTATCCTTTCTTCTGGGATCTTTTCTATATGCATCAATTTGAAATGGATATCCGTTTCATATTTCCTACGAATAGTTGTCAGTGTTACAGCAGCATGAGACAGAAGTAGCAAGTGGCTTGCCAGACAAGATAGCAGGTAGCGGCTGGTCCCCATGTTGACGAGTATTTACTCGCCACACGCGGCGGTTAGCCATTAGCTGTGATATGCAGGCAATGGGGAGGTCCGGTCTTCTATGAGCCAATCGACCCGTCGCTTCGCACGGATTCTTGAACGCCGCAGCTGCGTCACCGAACAAAAGTTACTATCGGCAGAGGACGCAATTGATCCCAAATTCTAAACGGACAAATTAAGTCTCACACAAAAAATCCCCTTGACGTGAAGCCGAGCTGAGGAACCGAGATTTTAAGAGGGGTCAACAAGCATTATGCGGAGACGAAGACAGCGAGATCGGTGGCAGCGCCGCAACGGTTCCAAGGTTGAAAACACGCAGATTTTTCTACCCTTTAAGAATATTCCCCACGCACCAGTCAGTGTGTAGAAAGAAGTTATTTCGCAGTACTTCCTGGCAGATTTCTGCAAGAAACCTTCGTGACAACATATAAAAGTATTGCATGGAAGATACTGTAGCTTTTCGGGCCCCGAATTTTAGTTCAGATTGGTTGACTTGAAAGCTGCATGCCGCATTAAAGGGTAGTAGCATGTCGCTTCCAGGGTAGTAGAGGATTTTAAACAGCTTCATCTCGTTCAAGAAATCTAGAACGACTTCCACGTATTACTAAAACGGACGTGTTCTAGCAAGCATCGGCTTCGTGAAGCTTGTTTCCTAAGGCACAGTGCAGAATCGCTTACAGTTTTTCACGGCGGACCTTTTCTATTTCAGCTATAGCACGTGAACCAAGCTAAAGTCCATTTTGGCAAGAGCAAAATCCCATCACCTTCAAGCTGTCATTGTAACGTCTAGGACCATCATGACTGCCATCCTCTTATGTATGCAGTGTTAGCTCAAGAAACTTCAGATCTTAACACATTAGACTAATAAGTATACCATCGTAATGATGGTCTCACAATAAAGGCAAGCTTATCACCCTCAATTCGTGCACTCGCGGCTTATGCTTCGTCACTCACCTTACTGCAGACTTTATGGGCAAGATAGTGTGCTATGGAACTACTCAGCAATTGGACCAACCAATCCTCGTCGCCCACTGTAAATTCATTCTGCGTTCTCTCCTCTGTACATCATTTTTATGTAGGCTGATATGCCTACCAGCATTCTAGCTATAACCCCCCCTCCACCTCCACCTCAGCTAGATGGTAGTATCTAGAGTCCTGAAGTAAGCGATGAGCATGGATGCGTGGGCTACCTGGAAGAGTGTGGAGTTGTGAACCAGCGTAATGCACTAGAGCAAAGAGAAAGAACTTTGGCGCTTAACTTCAGTCCTGAAATTCAACGCCATTGCGCTTATTGTCGACGTCTTTGCTCCTGCGCGTTGTGCTCTGAAGCAACGGCAGAAGTTTCCTTTCCTTAGTAGCCTACTCTAAAAATCATCAACCATTACGGCATAGTGAACGTCCTTCCAGCGTCTGAGCGAAACTAGTCGCTATAAACGAGGCGCTTTATCTGCGGCATGGATTTCCGTACTCGCCATTGTCCGCATTGTGATCCACGCCGACGGCCTTCTGTCTCTAAGCAATACCACGATACCGTCAAGGACGAAAGACATGGACGACAGACTTCAATACTGAATAACGAATCTTATTATGCTTTCAACACATTAAGAAGATCCGGCAAAACGGCAGTACCTGCTCCGTCTGCAAACAGGTTTCGCTCTGTGCGTTGGCAATGATGCCTCCTCGTCTATCCATCTTGCTCTTATAGCATACGTATTGGCCCAAATAAACCCCTATTCGGGCAGACAGAGAGATGGAAAAGGCTTAAAAGAGTTCCACACGTGGCTCTAGGAAGATTTGAATTTGAGCTCCCTCTGAAGACCAACTGCTGCGGCCGATGCGCTCAGTAACCCAACGCTTTAGTGACGAAGCTCTCAGGGCGATAAGGTTTTAAAAGATATGAAGATTTTTTGAACGTTAAACTTATACTCATGTTTATGCTTTTTAAGAAACCGCCGTTTCTAGTGGCTCTATTGTACCAGATTATCATAGTTATCTGTATATGAGCAGTTATATGCAATTACTGGCCGATGTGCTGCGTCACACATAAGAAGCTTAGAAGTTGATAAACATCATAGGCAATTTCATGGTGTCACTGCAAGGTAGGTCTTGAAACGAAAATTCTCAGTTGGCGGCAGCTAAAGCATTTATTTGGAAGATTTTCGACCACTTATGGTACTTTTTTGTGAGTGTACTTTAATGAACCATAAATTATGATGAGCCTCTGATGTATGCGATAAAAATGCGCCCTTCTGCCAGTGCTGTCACACACAAAACGTAAGGCGCTGACTAGTCTCTATGCGGGTATCTCTTCACTAATTAAAACGTACATCTTTCCAAGACCAGCGTATCGTGGGGCATGGCTCACAACACACATATCACACAGATCACACCACGCTTACTTGGCCATTTTAGCAGTGATATTAAACCAGTTTTATTATGTAGACATATCCATAGGTCAGTGAAAGTTATGCCTTTCTGACACTTTCGCGTACTTATACGACAACAGTTTTTTAGTTACGTATAACTGTATCGTGCCTAAAGTAGCAGCCAAAGCATAGTTGCAGACGAGCGTCCGGAGAAAGCGAGCAGATATAAGGTTCTCGAGCTTAGGCCTGGGTTCGTAGCTCTCATTACTCTTACACCTTAGTGACTCTAAAGCACCAAGTGCGGGGCAAGGTAATACACAACTGAAGTCTGTGGATACTGCAAGGTCTGGTCTGCTTGCATAGGGCGGTCACGAAGAGCTTTTAAAGAGTCCAGAAAAAAGAGAAGTTGATCATACGGGTACAGTAACCCGCCTTGCTTTTGGCTGCTCGTGAGCTTCAAAAGCTTCGGGTTGCCAGTCTGCTTCGTTTGTATAGCAGTGCACTTCTCGCCGTCTACCTGCTCATCTACGACTTCTAGAGTGCAGCCCTACACAGCGGTTCACCGAGATTTTGATCAGATAGGATGCGCTGTACAACACTGAGGTATTCAGTCCCCGCAATACCAATATTGCTCTCGACAGCTCAGACATCGCTCGCACGGCAGACATTAGGGCAGGCTTGGAGTTGTAGTGGGAGCAGGTTGTGCAGACAAACGGGGTTCCGTGAATATGGCTGTTTACATTTCAAAGATCTCTTTATGGCAAATATTGGGCGTTGCTTTTGTAGCGGTACTCCGGGTATTTATCAGCTTTTCATGACCCGAGCATGCAGCCCGAACGCCCAAAATGTCACAGCATCCGGCGGGATTGATTTCGGTCAGTATTGAAAGTTCGGGTGAGCACAAAAAAACCTCCTCTGTTAGTAAATGTTTTGAGCACACCACTGTGAAATAGGTAGCAATCAGAATCACTTCATATGTTACATGTGTCCGTAATTCACAGACATGTTTACATCTCTTCGCCAACCCTTCGAAACTCATATGACAAGTGACCTGAAGTCACTAAAGCCGTGGATCAGCACCGTCGTCGAATTGACATGCATCTGAAAACGTTGCTCTATGCGTTGCGTCGTGCTATTGATATCATAAAGCGCCAACCAGCAATTACTTTTCTTGATCTATTAACACATGAGCTGGACGGCGGGAACATGCCACGCTTATTTTCTTAAGGCAAAACCTTTATATAGACCAAAAGTAGTGAAGCCCGGTGTCATTTTCTAAGCCCAGGAAAAGCAGTTCAGAAACCGCCAATGGGGTCATCAGGAACGGCAGAAATTCCAGCTGAAGGTGCGGGGAATTGAACCATGAGCCTTTAGATTGCGAGGCGATCACGCCACTCACACTCTCCAAAACACTTTTGTTTTTTTAAGCTTGGTATTTATTAAATTTAAAATATGTTCTTTCTACAAAGCTCCTAGGAAACGCCACGAAAGAGATCTGAAAAAGACAGCAACAGAGCGCTAGGCGGGAGGTAAGGTTCAGCCCATCACCATGCTGTAGGTTTTTGCAGCGCACACGAAACACGGACGGACAGAAAAGGGAACGAAACACAGCGCTAAACATCACCATGAAGGCGGGTCACTGCTGTTTAAAGTCGGCTTATTAATATTCTTTCCTCAGATGAACAATCAATTGGCAAAAAATGAGATTTCGTTGAAACAACACAAGCGCAGTGCTGGTCCATAACTCTACTTTTAAATAAGGTGTGTAGTCCAATCAGAAAAAAAAAACACGTATCACAGGTCAGCAGCATAATGCATTCAGACGAGCTATATATGTGGTGTTAGAAATTCAGTGACCTCTTTTGTTCAAGGTGCGTTTCAAGACATAAAAAACAAAATTGCGTCCTTGAAATTTATGAAGCAATCTTCGATCGTTTCAGGAATATAACAGAAGCGGCAGTTAGCAGACTACACAAAAACGCCATTTTTCTCGTGCCAAGCGTTCAAGAACAATGCTTCCATATGCTGGTTGCAGAAGAAAGTGTTAGCGCATGGTGAAGTAACAGTTTTTCGCTCTCATGTAAAGAGATCATGTTCTGCTTATCCAATTTTCACTGAGTGTTAAATAGGATAAGGGGAAATAATTGAAATCAAGCCGTTGTATGAGAGTTTTCGCGACGCTGAAAATAAGAACTTTGTTGAAAAACGGACTCCCAGAAAACGCACAGCAAAATATACCTCATGCATAAACCCCCTTAAACAAGGATGGCGAGAGAAGTTAGAGGGCACAATCAATGGAGAAAGAACAGGAAATAAGCCTGTCTTCAAAAACGTTCGAAGTATCGGTTGGGAAGTGTCGAGAAAAATCATAAAGCGTTGAACAATGTGTCGCGCTTTAATAGGGACTAAAGATGTAGTTTGCCGCCGCGGTGGCTCAGCGGTTATGGTGCTCGGCTGCTGACCCGAACGACGCGGGTTCGATCCCGGCCGTGGCGGTTCAATTTCTTCGGAGGAGAAATTCTAGAGGCCCGTGTACTGTGCGATGTCAGTGCACGTTAAAGAACCCCAGGTGGTCGAAATTTCCGGAGCCCTCCACTACGGCGTCTCTCATAGCCTTAGTTGCTTTGGGACGTTAAACCCCATAAACCGAACCAACTAAAGATGGAGTTTAGAAGCGTTGCATTTTCGGCGAGTTGGTTATACATGCTTGAGCTAATGTTTTGTGCACACCACGGGCAGGACGAAGCAAGAGACACACTCACACAGGCACAAACTTCAACTGAATTTTATTGGGGCAGTGACGCATAAATGCGTTTTCACAATCAGGAAAATCTGCTAGGCACAAAAAAGCAAGCAAGAACTGCACAGCCGCACGTGCCTGAAACCAAACGCGACACTGTTAGTCCTAGCGATATAATAGCGCAGATTAAGACAGGACACACGAAGAAGACACGAACAACACGAGCGCTAACTTCCAACAAAATTTTTATTACACACATGCAACATATTTAACACCAAAACCACGTCATCACCTGTGCTATCAGTAACGTTGTCTGAGAAATGATAGCTCCTTATCCGATAAAAAGATAGAAGGAGTGCTTATACATGTCTCTCTCGAAGAATTTATCTTCTCTGCTTCAATTATTAACCGCGTAAGCATGTCCCTACTTTTTGCAAGGACAGCAGTTTTCTCAAAAAATGGTTTGCATGCTTTTGATTCGCATAAATGAATATGATCAACAAGTGATTTCTCTTTGCCGTTCTTGATGTTACATCGGCCAGACGGGGAGATGCCTCAATCAACGATTAATGGAACACGCACGCGACATCAAGAACGGCAAAGAGAAATCACTTGTTGATCATATTCATTTATGCGAATCAAAAGCATGCAAACCATTTTTTGAGAAAACTGCTGTCCTTGCAAAAAGTAGGGACATGCTTACGCGGTTAATAATTGAAGCAGAGAAGATAAATTATTCGAGAGAGACATGTATAAGCACTCCTTCTATCTTTTTATCGGATAAGGAGCTATCATTTCTCAGACAACGTTACTGATAGCACAGGTGATGACGTGGTTTTGGTGTTAAATATGTTGCATGTGTGTAATAAAAATTTTGTTGGAAGTTAGCGCTCGTGTTGTTCGTGTCTTCTTCGTGTGTCCTGTCTTAATCTGCGCTATTATATCGCTATGATCATGCACCAACAAGCCCAAAAAGCTACGCTTTTGAACTGTTAGTCCGCCTTCCCATCCAAAAACTTCAATTCTTTATCCAGTAAAGCCACTGACGGAGCACTGACACACGGCCCACCTCATCTCATAATTTCCCTCGCTTCGACTATCTCTCAGGTCAGCTGATTTATTGTCAAAGTACAAAATCCTTCAGCTAGTAAAGAAAGGCTGGCACCCTTGCCACTAACTGCAATGCGGTGCCATGTGACCTTCACGGCCTTGTTTTTACGTTGCGGTGATGGCCGGCTGGACGCTTGTAAATGCACCGGCTGGTTTGACCGTATAGCCTTTGCCACACAGTAAGGGTACCAAATATACTGCTCCTTCTTTGCTTTCTACAAACTTTTCTTGATGCCCAATCATGCATCTTGTTTTATCATTTTTAATTGGGCAGCATTTTAAGAACAATATTCCAAGTTTTTTTTGTTTTTTTTTGGAAGGGGGGGGGGAGCCGAGAACAGGACTTTAACGTCAGAATGGGAAGCTATCTTCTTGAGGTGATGAGAAATTTCGTGATAGTACGGAATGAGGAAAAATTTTTGCTTTCTTCTGGCTTCGGCTCGCTTTGCTGTTTCTGCGGTTCGTTGTTCTGCATTAATGTTTGCATTCATTTTTTTTTTGCGATACATGCTTTGTGCGACACCTACAACAACCTGTTGTGGAAAACCTGCTCCTTCCAACCGACACATCTGTGAATGAAAATTTCCTGCATTAAACAATGGCATGACTTCTCCAGCACTACCGAAAAACAACATTGCGCAATACTTCGTTTTATTAATGTTGAGTGTGCTGATGAAAATGGCAGCATAGGCTTCTTAGCTCTGGGTTTATATATCTGACACGAGTGATTTGGTTCAAAGACAATCCTGAGATAAAAAAACTTGATGCCGTTGGGCTGGGGCACCTCGTGAGTTATGCACAACGGCTGTAGACTGGTTTCGTAGCGTGCTGAAATACTTCTACTTTGTACGTCAGGGCTCTTAAACGTCTTGTCTGAAATCACTAAGAAATCATCAGCGTGGGTGGTTTCTACCCCCGTACTTGACCTGGATATTAAACGTTTTTCGTTTCGTTCTGTAGGCCTGTCGGCCTGAAAGATTTCATGCCTCGTAGTGGTCTGGTGAGCCTGGAGCACTGATTTATTCTGGTGCCGTAAATCAGCAGCAGGAAGGTCTGTTGTTTCGCCGGCAGCTGCTGTTGTTGTGTCCCTGGGGTGTGATTTTTCAGATTTGGAATCCGGAGATGTCAGCGCTCCTCGCGGCAGCGGTCCCGGGTATGCGTTTCTACTGGCGCAAGCACTAGTCGGCTGTTCTTTCGCTGTCGGTCACGTTTAGCGATACTCGCCATGCTTAGTTCAGCCGTTGATTATGGCCGCAACGCGGCGTTTCTAGTGGTGCAAGCATTCGTCGCTTGTTCTGTCGCTGACGGTCACGTTTAGCGATACTCGCCATGCTTAGCTGAGATGTCACCTTAGGCGGTTGACTTATTGTAGTGACCGCACTGCATCCGTTTGCAGCCACCTCCCGTGTCCTTCCGTTAAGTCTGCTGTTCCGAAATGGCAGCTGCGTACCATTGTGTGGTCCGAAGTTTATATCAGTTGCCAATTAAACCACCTAATTGCAGCAAGCCAACTGTCTCGTACATCGGCGGCAAAGGGTGTTTAGGGCAACGACAGTCCCACAGTGTTTTTTTTTATTTGGGTTTGCACAACGGTACACAACGGTATGCCTTACTGAAGAACGCGGAGTACATGCTTGCAAAAACATTTTTAAAAATGACGGACGATTACGGCAGCCCGGTAGCTGGTAACGCGGAATTTGAGCGCAGCTCTTCAAGCGCCACCTGCTTCTGCTGGCAGGTGGCGTGTTACTCCGCTAGCCACACTCCGAGATCTTCTCTTGGGAGCCGCCTTTTGACTATCCATGCCTCCGAACTCATCGCGGCAGGTGGCGTTTAGCTCTGCTGCTACCTGCCATGCTTGCCAGGTGGCGTGTTACGCCAACGACTACGATATGGAATCCACGAACGGAAGCCTGAAAGCTGCGCTCTAAAACACGGATCAATCTGGTGCACGGATTTCAAGTGTTTCACTGGCAGCGTGGCCGGACACGCTGCATCCTGCCACCTTAATGTACGGACGAAGGGTTGGCCGGGATGGAATTTAGGAACATCCCCTTTGAAACTGGTTGCTGGCTGTTGCATCTGTGCTCGCCTTTTTTTCCTTATAATTTCCTAATCAATCTGTAAACCTTAAAGGTATTACGTACAAAATCGGTGTTTTTCTCGATATACAATTTCTGATCTTGAACATAAAACCTTACGTAACCGCCCCGCTTTTTGCTAATTTCTAGCGCAGATCTATTAAAATGACCATTGTTCCTCAGGGAGAGTGATTCTGTTTGCATCGACATCTGGATGGATACTACCACATGATAGTATCAGGTTTTCACTTATTTCAACTGATTTACCCCTCACTGTACACGTCATCTTACTGGGTAAATTTCCTTTGTAGCTTCATGTTCTAAGACACTCTCATTTAGCTTTAAACAGTAGGGCATGGCCTTTTGAGTTATCACACTAAAATTCTCATTCCTTCTGTTGTGCCTTTTCCGATTTCTATATAGTTCTGCAGGCTACTTCTTTCCACTCAATTAATCCACTTTCTATACCTGCGGCGTTTTTAACCTGTCAATTAAAGCCTTTTATTTCTTCATTCGTGTGCCTTGTATACTTACTAGTTAGTATACTAGTCTTTTTTTCGCTACTTTATCATGTACGCCGATGATACCAGCATATTATTAACCGGTAAAACTAGTGACGACCTTGTTGATGCTGCTAATTTACCATTAATAAAACTAGACAAATGGACACGTAAAAACAGCCTGACGATTAATGCAAACAAAACAAAATACGTATTCTTTCGAAGTAAACACAAAAACATAACAATACAAAAGTCTATCTACTTAAATGCCACTCCTCTCGAAATAACTTCCAGTATTACCTTGTGATAGCCAAATGCAAGTAGCTGTTTCCTGGCAGAGAGGGTAGTTTTCGAGTAATCTTCCGAAATACTGTAGGAACTGTTCTTTAGTTTGCTAGCAGAGGAAAGAATTTTCTCTATTGTTTTGTAGTGAGCAAAGTTAACAATGATTGGTCCGTTTTTGTTGGCATCAAATTTTCCTAATCTGTGACATCTTTCAATGTTTGTGGGGCTGATTGTTATATCTAGTTTTTCTTTGCATACCGTCGTGGTCTAGTTTTCAGATTCAGCCCATGTTTCAGGGTTAGTGTCTTTTAATCCAAAAAATAATAAATTCGAGCGGCGCGCCCTGTCTTTGTAATCCACCAGCTTAGACATAATGTTTGATATTTCACCGGCATTGTGCTCCGCAAGTTCCCGAACATCGCTGATATCGGTTTTTATTGCGGCAAATGTTGCGCAATCATCTTCAATCTTTGCTAGTCTGGTTTTTATTTCCCCCAGCGCTTTGTCGTTTTCAGTTAACGTGCAACGAATGGTTTTCATTTCTGACAACAAAGATGCTTGGCCAGATCGCAGTTCTTGCAAAGCCTCCATTATGTCAGAGTTATCTTGCGGAGCAGCGCCGCGGGTGTTGGGACCCGGGTTAACCTCAACGTCACCCGACAAGATCAGCAGTTGACGTATGACGCCAACACATTCAAAGGTAATTGCGACACAACACTGTGGGCTCGGCAGCACTAGCAAGGCCGCATAACGCGTACGCCGCGCAAATAGCGATTGATCATACCTTACCTGCACGACAAAGAGGCGATGTAGGTGAGTGTACGTTGGCATCGTTGCAGTGCTGCCGAGCCCATTAAGCGGCGCGGGCGGTGATGCAGTCCTTAAGTAGCTTGCACGTTCTGGTGACGTAGTCATGCTGGTTATCGTTGGGAGGAGGGTGGGCGGGTAGACTGGAGCATGCGCCGTACTCGGGCAGGAACCAAAGTTGGCGTCCGTGCAGTATTCCGTGGTAGGCCGGCTGAAGGGGGCACGAAGAAGGCACTTGCCGACTCGAGCGAGCCAGCTGACTGCGGTCCGGCCGGGATGGAGGACGGAGGGTCGGAGTTCCGGGGACAAGAGGACGACGTTCCCGGCTGAAGAGTGCTGCCGATGGCTCCTCTCGCGTCAACACCACCAGCAAGCGGACTGAAAGGCACGAGCGCGAACATCAGCATCTGCACGACAAAGAGGCGATGTAGGTGAGTGTACGTTGGCATCGTTGCAGTGCTGCCGAGCCCATTAAGCCTCACAAAGTGAAAAATACAAACTCCGCTACAATAAGTTAATCATCGGCAGCACTACCTACATTTATGACCATATTTCAAACGAAGTTGTTCCCCGCACCCCATAGCTACTACGTAATCCTCCGGAAAAGCCTAAGCTCCGCCCTTTGTCCATTCTTTACACTAATATTCGCAGCCTTGTACCGAAGTTAGATTCCCTCTCAAGTCTTATACGCACTACGGAGATCAACATAATTGTACTAACCGAAACATGGCTAAATTCAACAGTAGCGGACTCCGAAGTAACTTCATTGTTTCCTGATTTCAATATCTTTAGACGCGACAGAATTAATAGGCGAGGAGGAGGTGTACTAATAGCTGTTCATCATTCTTATCCTTGTTCCGAGATTAAAGTTGATTCCCCTCTCGAACTTCTTTTCAATAAATGTCATGCCTCGTTCCCTCCTGTTTTCATTGGTGTTTGCTATCGACCCCCTGATCTGACTGATTCCTTTGTTGCCCACTTACACGAAGCACTCCGCGTGATAACTGCGTCCTATCAGCACATACCCATTCTTTTTTATGGTGACTTCAATTTTCCTGACATTACCTGGTCCGATCTTCCCACCATTACATCAAAAAATAACATTGTAAGTGACTTTGTTAACACGTGCCTAACCTTTGGCTTGTCTCAAGTCGTATCTGAACCTACTAGGCAAACTGATCATTCCTCCAACATTCTCGATCTCATTCTCACTTCCCACCCCGATAAAGTTTCTACGCCACTTCATTTACCCGGACTTAGTGACCACTCCATTATACTAAACACATTTTCATTCCAAGTCCCAAGTTTGAAGAAAACCAGAAAAACACTTACATTATACGACAAAGGTAACTACGCTGTCATGAACACAGAACTAACCGATTTTGGGGCGTGGTTCGTCCATGACTTTTCAAGCCGGTCAGTAGAAACTAACTGGTCCCTTTTCATACACAAAATGCATCAACTAATAGATAAGCACATCCCTACTATCACGATCACAGAAAAATCATCGTCACCGTGGTTTAACAACGATTTGAAGCGCCTTAATAACAAGAAGAAACGGCTTTTCCGTACAGCCAGACGTGTGAACACTGACTGCTCATGGAAAAAGTACCATTGTGCTGTAAAAACATTCCAATCTCTGGTAAACCAAACTAAACGTTCCTTTTTTCATCAGTATTACCTTCTATGCTTCTCACTAATCCTAACAAGTTTTGGAAATCCATTAATCCTTCACGCAACACACCTATTACTTTACATGATGAGGACCATAATCTCATTCCGGAACATGATGTCTGTCGCGTTCTAAATTCTTTTTTCTGTTCAGTTTTTACTAACGAACCGGACGGCGAATTACCGCACTTCCCTGTCTTCGATCATCCAGCTGTGCCAGACATTTTGTTCGATAGCAATGGTATTAGGAAACTAATTGAATCATTGAAAGTGTCATCGTCATCTGGCATTGATGGCTTGAACTCTAAAGTGCTAAAAAATACGAAAAACGTGGTTAGTGTCATTTTGTGCCATCTTTTTCAACAGTCATTATCATCAGGCGTGCTTCCGCAAGACTGGAAAATCGGTAAGATCGTTCCAGTCCCCAAGAAAGGTTCATCGTTTTCATGTAAAAACTACCGCCCTGTTTCTCTTACGAGCATCTGTTCAAAACTAATGGAACATATTATTTATTTTCACATCGTTAAATTTTTAGTTTCGCTCAAGTTTTTTCATCCTAACCAACACGGCTTTCTAAAAGGACTTTCCTGTGACACCCAACTAGCCCTTTTTTAATGATCTTAGCTCTCATCTTGACCTAAACATTCCCGTTGACACGCTCTTCCTTGACTTTGAAAAAGCTTTTGATAAGGTACCCCACAAAAGATTACTACTAAAACTTTCACGTCTTAACCTTACCCCCTTGGTGTTAAAATCGCTACAAAATTTTTTGACCAACAGAGAGCAATTTGTCTACACCAACAAATCATCGTCACCTCTTTCCCCCGTTACTTCAGGTGTACCACAAGGCACAGTGCTTGGACCCTTGCTTTTTCTAATCTACATTAACGATCTTCCCTCTAACGTCAACTCGAACATCCGATTATTTGCCGACGACTGTGCAATCTACCGCCCTATTACCAGCAGAACAGACTCTGACACCCTCCAAACTGATCTAACCCAAATCGAAACTTGGTGCAAGCATTGGCTAATGTCCCTTAAATTTACTAAAACATGCATGCTTTGTTTTCATCGCAGGCAATCCCATATTCCCTCAAAATATGTTCTTTTCGGTTCTGAAGTATCACCTGTTCTTTCCTGTAAGTATCTTGGCATCACCTTAACTCATACCCTAACATGGTCTTCGCATATCACGAACATCGCTAATGACGCTAACCGCATCCTTGGCTTCCTACGTCGAAATCTTCGTTTTACTACCCCTTCTATCAAATTATTAGCTTATAAAACATTCGTCCGACCTAAACTAGAATTCGCGTCAGCAGTATGGGATCCTCATCAATCTAACCTTTCTATAATCCTTGAAAAAGTTCAAAACCGCGCTATCCGTTTTATTTATTGTGACTACTCTTACTATATGTTGTGTCCCCTTGTTGCTTTTGTGTGTGTGCGCCCCCTCCTAACGACAGTTCGCATCCTCCTCCTAACGACCACTCAATCCTCCTCCTAACGACCACTCGCATCCCCTCCTAACGACCGCTTGCCCCTCGTCGCACGCTGTCGCCGGATGCCCCCCACGGTGCGCCCCCGCACCCTCCTCCTGTTCTGGGAAGCCACTCCCTGCCGTGGACGCTTCTCCACTCCCTCCTTTCTTCGGGCGGCCAGTTCGGCTCCTGCCTCGGTCGACGCTGGTCGCACCCTCATCGGCTTTAAATAAACGAAGTCTTAAAGTACCGTGTGCGTCTTTCGCTGCATTCAACACAGCGACCGGACACGACACTATACTAGCGTGTCCTCTTTAAAATCCAGAGCATCATTGCCTAACCTTGAAACTAGAAGAAAAATATCTCGACTATGCCTATTCCACAAGTTCTATCATTCACCTTTAGGATCATCTATCATATCAACAGCTCATCGTCCTTCTAGCCGCAACAACCACATCAAGACCGTATACCCACCCGCTGCAAGAACAACATCTCATTTCCGTTCTTTTTTTGTCATATCATCTCGGGACTGGAACGATCTGCCGCCGGAAGCCGTACTCATCGTCAACTGCATCGACTTCAAGAAAAAGATTGAGGCCATCCTTATGTAATCAGTAATCTTCATGTATCCTGTAATCTTTATGTATCCTGATCTTTATGTACTCTGTAATCTTTATATAATCTGCATGTAATCCGCCTATCCCTCATGTAATGCCCCACAACCGGGGCCTTTGAGGTAATAAATAAATAAATAAATAAATAAATTAGGTGTTATCTTTCAGCAGAATATGTCATGGGATGTCCACGTGGACAGCATGCTAATTAAGCTGGCACAAGTAATTTGGCTAGTATACCGCAATCGCAATTTACTAACACCAAAAATCTTACTGTTAATTTATAATACCTTATTCTCCTTCCGACTCAGTTATTGTCACTTAGTTTGGTCTACGACAACTTACGGAAATTTGCAGAAGTTTCACAAGTTGCAGAAAAGGTTTGTAAGAGTAATAGAAAATCTGCCGTTTTATTCACATACGTATCATCTATTTCCCAAATACAACATAATTCCTGCTACCAAATGTTTGATTATATCCTTTGCAAGGCAATTAAGAATGAAAACGCCAGCAACAGTTCATTTCTACATCGTCTAGCCAAGTTACAACAAAACACTACTACATGCCAGACACGTTACACGGAGCTCTGGAAAGTAAGGACGTTTCGCACAACATACGGCCTACAAACACTACAGAATAAACTACAGCGGTTACTAAATGATTTGAATCATAAACATATCCGACTTGAAAAGGTGACGTTCAAAACACTCCGCCGGTATTTCAACATGTACTAGGACACTTCGCTTGCCATTCCTGTTTACTCTGTCACGTTGTTGTTTCACCCTGACTGTACCGCTTGTCTGTATTCACTTTTATTTGAATTTTATTTGAAGCAAAAATGTGCTTAATTTATCTGTTACTTTCGATAAACTCATTGCCATCGCACATGAATCTTCCATTGCTTTTGTAAGTGCTTTCTAGCTTCATTCTAACACATTTTCTGTATAATTTTATGGTAGTTCTTATGAGTGATTGTAATTGCAGATGTTTTCATGTTTTTTTTTGGATGAGACATGCCGTTTCATTGCGCCTATGATGCTGTCAAGTGTATAGGAGGGCCTCCGGCTTTGTCAAGCTGTCGCTTGTGACAGCTTTTACTGCGGGTCTCCCGCGCCATGTATTCATTAGGCGCAAATAAAGAACCATTATTATTATTATTATTACTTTCTCTAGCTGTATAACCATATTGCCACGTATCATTGTAGTGCCCGTTTGTTCGCGCAATGCCCCAGGAAATGGGTGTTATCATTTTGGTTCGTGACGCGAGAAGCGACCGGATTAATCTTGATTGATCACAGACACGAAGAGCTGCATCTACGTGTTTCCACATAACTCTAGATGATCTTGACCTGTTATCTGGAAGTTTCCTTGCCGGCTTTAAATTGAGCGATGCCGCAAGCGGCGGGCTTTCGTAGTTCGACGACCGACGAGCACGTTTGTGTCTTACGCCGCCGTCGATTTATTCCGTTCTTTTGCGGGAGCAAGTCAGCCCAAATAAAGAGCTTCGTTTGCAAGTCTTTGTTGGTGTCTTCCTGACCGCTGGACTGCCGTCACTACAACGTGACAATATAAACACCTTTGCTGCCCCCTGTTAGGCTCCAGTTTTCTTAGGCGTTCTTCATATATTATTTGGCTCCTGCCTTCCCGCACTTCTAACGACGCCGAGCCCCTATCACGCTCTACTGCCTCGTTAATGGTTTTGCCGTCGTCCCTTACTGATAATCTTCCAACAGCTCTCTGATTTATTTTTAGCCCCGTCAGTAATTCTTCCCTTAGGCACAAACTCGCATCCTCAAAAGTAAGAAGTGCCGCCGCGGTGGCTCAGTGGTTATGGTGCTCGGCTGCTGACCCGAAAGACGCGGGTTCGATCCCGGCCGCGGCGGTTGAATTTCTTTGGAGGAGAAATTCTAGAGGCCCGTGTGCTCTGCGATGTCAGTGCACGTTACAGAACCCCAGGTGGTCGAAATTTCCGGAACCCTCCACTACGGCGTCTCTCATAGCCTTAGTCGCTTTGGGACGTTAAACCACATAAACCATAAACCATAAACCAAAAGTAAGAAGTGGCATATTATTGCTTCCTAGACACTCAGCGCCCTCACGATGAATGTGCCGCGGTGGTAATTCGGGCTTCTAACGCTCTGAGGAGGACGTTTGCCCAGGCCCAGAAAGCATCTAGGAGGCGCCTGTTGACGGTGAGCTATGGTCTTGCGGTGACGTGCTGCCATATTAAGCATGAAATGCTTTTAGCCCCCGTTGTCGGCAGTGTGGTGACGTCACGCCGAGACCGAGAGCCATCATCCGGGCACTGAAATCCACTCATCCGGGCACTGAAATCGAGTCATCCGGGCACTGAAATCGAGTCATCCGGGCACTGAAATCGAGTCATCCGGGCACTGAAATCGAGTCATCCGGGCACTGAAATCGAGTCATCCGGGCACTGAAATCGAGTCATCCGGGCACTGAATTCCAGTCATCCGGGCTCTGAAACGAGAACATCCGGGCACCGTACGAGACTTAACGAGATTTAACGAGACTCTCTAAGCCCTCCTACGCGACCGGCATGCAAGCAACGGTTGGTCTCCAAACGAGTCACAAAAAATAACTGCTGCCAGTGCCTTCTCAATGTTTATCAAGATATCAGTCGCGCTGTGCGTTTGATAATGCACGGAATTATAATTTCCGATTTCTAATAACGCCTGCAAAAAGCACATAAATGCCACGTACACTTCGTTGTCGTACGTGATCTCTTAGGGGCTTCGCGCATCGAAGCAAAGCTGCGCAGGTGCACAGGGGCCCGGGGGAGAAGCGCTGCGTTCAAAGGGCAAGGCATCGCGCCGAACGGGTGGTGGCGTTCCTCCCTTGCTTTACGGTGCGGTTCGGGTGTCCACCGAGATGGCAGAGAATTACTGCGCCATTTCCTTTCCTCAAAAAACCAAATGGCAAGGCATCGCGCTGAACGGGTGGTGGCGTTCCTCCCTTCCTGTACGGTGCGGTTCGGGTGTCCACCGAGATGACATTAGGCCCGTAAACATTTCATGCTTACTCTACTCTCGGTTACGGGAGAGGCAGAGATTTTTCGCATTCGCATAAAGCACAGAACCAGATAAACAACCATGCAGTGACACGTTAAATTTAAAACTATAATTTAAATATTCATTGCAAAACTATCTGTTTCCCGAGGCCACTGAAGAAGATTCCCCAGGGTATATTTCTCCTAATGAATTTGTGTAGAGATGAGAGGTGTGATAAATAGTCACCGCAGCACTTCGGATTCACCGGAAGTGATGCCAGAGGCTTACATACCAGCTGCTTGCCTTGTTTTTACTTCGCCGCTCAAATAGGGCAAACGAAAATGGCGTCACTACGGTGCGCCTCAAAATATACAGAAAAGAAGAGCTGACATCATAGTTAACTAGAAAGAAAGCAATAATAAACTTATGAAAAAGCTTTCCCAACATGTGAAAACTCGCATGCTTTCTGCGAATGCAGGATCAAGGACAACTAGAGTGGCGTACGGCACAAAGGTTGCTCGAACATCTAGAAAGGAACTTAATTTGTAGCCGCTGGAATAAGCGTGAACAAAAAATCAGCCATTCAGGAGAGTTCAGAAAGATACTGGCATGCAGCTAAATTAAAGCTCAACTGTTTTACGGCAACATTATTTAATCATGCAAAAAAACACCTTTCGTTTGCACTGTGTAATAAATCGCTTCTTGGTAAGAGCACACTAGCAGTTCACCCGAGTAAAGCACTAGAAGTGATGGGATGGAAAATGCAGTGAATTGTTTGCTAGAAAAAAAGGCAAGGCATTTATAACTTTCGGCAATGGAAATCTTAGTGCCCCAAATGTATTGAAAGAAATTTTGTGGTCGAATTGCAGGTGGAAAAATTACGCCACAGCCCTTTAGCATGCATTAGAGTTTTTATTACTTAAAAGACGATGACTGAAGGAATCTACGCTTCAATAACGAAACATCAAAGGAGAAACCAACACGACATTCCTTGTGAAGTTCTCGCCAGACACGTTGGGGCATGTCTCTTTACGAATGGGCACCAATTTACAAACATTAAATCACAAGCTGCTATCTGGGGACGCGGTTTCATGGAGGTTGATATTCATCCTGCTGTTCAGACCTGGGATCTGGTGATGACTTCCTTGCTCGTAGCTCAAAGAAATTTCTGCACGGGCAACAATTTCCTGATGATAATGCAATTAAAGAAGCGATAAGCAGGCCCCTGCAGCACCACGAAGTCTCGTATGTTGTTAGGCCAGCCATAAAAGGTGAAATGGAATTTATGTGTTGATGTTACGAAATTTACATTGATGAGTAGTAAGTGCAGCTTAGCTTTCTCCGAAAGATTTGTTTACATATGCAGATAAATAACTTACTGACACTAGTGAGTAAATAATGAAAGTTTGTATAAAGAAAACAGAAATGAGACAGGAATTAAGGGGTTTCTTTTCATGACCATGTGACCTGCAAAGCTGTTGATCATTTCTCAAACTTCGATGCTTTTTGCCAGGATGCTTTAAACAGATAATGCAAGGCCTAAGGACCTAAATGTACAGATTATCGATTTCAGGTAGTTATTACCCGCTTATATCAATGACAGGGGTGTATTGAGCAATATTAACACGTTTAATGAAAAGGTTATAAAAGATGAAAAACTCCCCTGAAGGACGAATGTGAGGACTCCAATGCTGACGCATGCTTGGCCTCATCAAGATCACTGCATGCCGCTTCGAGGTGTCTCTATAGTATTTAGACGGAAAGTGGGCTCGCAGACATCTAGTCAGACAAGGCAGTGAGTTTCGGCATGGAAAGACTGAGCTCAATCAAAGTTAAAAAAAAGGCACTATTCCCCTTCCCCCCCCCCCCCCCTACACTCCTGTGGTGCAGCTCCGCGCCCGCTGCGGACCGTACCACCCTCGCGACGCCAGCCTAGGGACGGTTTCCTCTCACGGTGCGGCCCCTCCATAATTAAACTACGTAGTTTTCTTTTAACAGCAGGTGCAGAAAGCCCAATGGTAGAAAAGCCACTGCATAGCTTGTGAACTCTATCTTTCAGCGAAGACGCTGCCGCATCAATCAGCACTTGGGGATTTGTGCTGTATGACGGGGAGCTCTAAACTATTGCGAGAACACTTATTGACATTCGCCATAATTATCAGAGAGAGAGAGACTTTAATGAATAAAGGAAAGGTCTGCCTGCTTATTAGCCTAGCATGCTACTCCAGACCATTGTCAGTGCAATAAACTGAATTTCATGCTGCAGTGAAGCTGGAGAGCGTAGCACTCGGCGACGGCCCGGTCAGTGGCTGTGTTCAGTTAAGCGGATTAGGAGACATGCACCCTTATGTAGCAGCGCAAATTAGGAGGCCGATAGAATGTCATGCATCACTGGAAAAAGAGAATCTGACGGCATGCATCCCAGCTGTCACTCGCAATGTTTGTCACACAGAATAAGGTTTTGCAGTACTATGTTTACACAGCAACTTTAGGGTTGTTTTTGTTGCATCTGAAGCTATGCCAGATGCCACTTCAGGGAAGCAGGTTAGATGTTTTTTTCTCCTCCGATCAGACCACCCTCCAGCGAGCCATCGTGTTGCGTCAATAGGAGAAAAAAAGTAGTCATTAAAGCGATAATCATTGAAATTAATCTCTCCTGCTATAATTGGTTGCCTTGGGATGCCCTCAATCGCTCAAAAAGACGTTTTGAGGAGATATTTCCAGTTGCGCTTCAGGGGTTGCGTTATAACTTCTATACTTTCCGGCAGTCGTTAATTAATGACCGGCAGCTTCAAAGGAACATTAAGTGGACTTGAATAATGAAGACCGCTTTTGGGGTTCTTGGAAATACGCTTTTTTTTCGTACGCACTTTCCGAATAGTTGAAGTACATATGCCTCAGCACACTTTCAACGTTAGTGACCTTGCAAATTTTATTCCCCGTTTGATGTGTAGCGCGTGTCTTTCGCATCTACGCAGGGTTTTGATCATCTTGAGGATATGGAGATTTATAACCTGCCTATTTGTGGTTTTGTAAATTTCAACTTTTCTACGCGCACTTTCGCGGAGTCTCCTGCGGAACCGACATAGTACGGGTCGATAGTGACTTGCGAAAAATCATAACGCTTTTTGTAAGATTGATGTGTGTATCCATTTACCGCGTATGCTTAATTGCTTGCTGTTACCTTCCGACCTCCCCCGCCCCTGCCCGCTCCTACAATAGAACATAAACAAGAAAAATAACAGCAGTTGCCGACAGCTTATGGCACAGTGGTTGCTGCACCACTCTGCTAGCTACTTTTCCAAGCCAGCGGCCTTATAACTGCTGCTCTGGTACTGTAACACTCACACTGCCTTATTGGGAGGTTCCGCAAGAAAGGTTCCGCAATGGTCACCACTAAATTACTGTTAAGGTGAAGGTTGCGCAAACACGGGACGATCCACAACAAAGAGACACACAGAGACACACACAGGCGCTTGTGTGTGTCTCTGTGTCTCTTCTTTGTGGACCATCCCGTGCTTGCACAACCTTCACCTTAGCAGTAGCTTGTACCAACTAGGCTCAACCGAAGTTTCAGTAAAGTACAACTCGACAAAGATGGTCGTTTCAGGATGATGCCAGATAACGCATAGCGGGAGAACCTTTCAGTGTGGTGAGTATTACTGACTTCGCTATTTATACTTAATTCACAACCAGAAATTAGAGACAACCATATTACTTCCACAGGAATTGTTTTAGAAATGCATTTTTTTTCGCACATGGCACGATTGCACCTTAACAATCCACATATATCTGCACATCTGTTCTCGGGACCACTTTTGCTTTCTGGCATTTATTGTCAAATCGTGGCTTATTGCTTATCTACGGCACTGCAGCTACTCAGTGTGAGGGCAGGAGAAAGTTCAATTCAATATTTTGGCAGGCATCAGAAAGCTTGACCACTCTAATCAGTGTGTTGATAACAGCGTCTTGCAACATTTAAAGGTTG